>NC_044039.1:159168995-159789348 GCF_901765095.1 Microcaecilia unicolor
CTCTGACTGGCCATTAACAAAATGGGCAGGTCAGGGGCAGTACAAAGGGTAGCGTTGGGGAGGAGCTGGCAGTTACACCAGGAGTCTGTCACAAAGAAGTCATGGCAGCTATTTTCATGAGGCAGCTGCAAAGGACAGGAGCAAATGGGCTTCCCTCCTGCCCCTACTGGACTATCAGGGAAGGGGTGCATAGAGGAGAGGTGAGAGGGGGTGGAGGTTAACTTGGTCTGGGTCAGAGGGTGGGAGGGACGCTTGGTGTCACCAGAGGGAGGGGATCAGAAGAGCTGATGGCATTTTTAAATATTATGCAGGTCCTGACCAATATTCTTCCATAATTAGCCTTGGATATTCAGTGCCGGTGTCACACATGGCCTGTTAAAGGTAAAGATAAAGGGTCATGGATTTGAGGTACAACCAAAGCAGCTTCCATTTATTATACGCAAGTATTTATTCTGTCCCTAGTGGGCTCACAATCTAGCCCTCCCTTTCACAAAGCCACACTAGCGGCTGTCATTGAGGTAATGCCGATACAGCTCATGCTCTTTGAACTGTCTGTGTCGGGATTTCCGTGCGGCAGCTGCTGCTAGTGCAACTTTGAAAAAGGGGGAGGGGTAAGTTTTGTACTGAATATCTTGAACTAATTTAGCCAGAATGGTCAGTGTTTAAAAAAAAAATGCTGACTGCCACTGGCTGAATATCAGCCAGATTGTGAATTAATTTCCTTTACAACTTTTCACCAACCTATTGAACTTTCCATCTGCTTCTCTTACATCCTGCCCAGCTCATCTTTCCTAGATCTCCCATTTTCTTGGCCTCTTATTCCTCTTCTGCCTTTCACCCACTCCCCATGATTACATTTCTACTCTCAAAACCCTCCACTCATGCATATTCTTGTCAACCTCCATTGACTCTCTCACATGGATCCACTATGCCTACCATCTTCCCTCTCTCTCACAAAATCAGCTTCTCACCATCACCTCTTCCTTCTCCTGCTGCACCCCCATAATCCATCATCTTCCCTCTTCCCTCTCCCTATAGTTCAGTAGCTTCCTGTCTCCACTTCCTTTGTAGCTCAGCATCTGCAATAATCGCTCTCTCTCTTCTCTCTCCTCTCCTCTCTCTCTCTCTCTCTCTCTCTCCTCGCACCCTCATAGCCCAGCAGGTACACACACATTATTTCCCTCTCTCCCTCTCTTTCTCTGCCTCCTTGTAGCCCAGCATGTACACTTTCTCTCTCTCTCTCTCTCTCTCTCTCTCTCTCTGCCTCCTTGTAGCTCAGCATCTCCTCTCTCTTTCTCTCTCTCTCTGTTCCCCATAGCCCATCATCTCTATACTCTCTATCTGCCTCCTTGTAGTCCATCATCTCCATATTCTTTCTTCCCACCCCCTTGCAACCCATCTCCACACATTCTCTATTTCTACCCCCTTGAGCCTAGCATCTCCTCATTCTCTCCTCCATTGATGGCCCAGCATATCCACACTCTCTCCACCCCACCCCCTTTTGTGGCCCAGGATCATGTCATACATCTCTCTAACTCTTTTCTGACCACTATCACTATCATGCAAATCACTTAACATCCTCTCACCCCCACCAAGCCATGCATATCCCCTCTCTCTTTCTCCTGGTTAGATAGCTGCTTCCACTGCCACCAAGTAGAAAAAGAGAAAGCAACAGGGCCTTGGACCTCATGTGTACAATGTTCAGTTCCAACATGCCCCACAGAAACAGGCACACACAGACAGGACTTCTACAAGTCAGTCAAAGCAAACAGTCATAAATACAGGCATTAAAGAAGTCAGTCAAACATACAGGCATTCTAGAATCAGTCACACAAACATGCAAGCATTGTAGAAGTCAGTCAGGCAGACTTGCGGTATAGAAGTAAGTCAGACTGGCAATCTAGTCAGTCACAGAGAAACACATTCAGGTATTCTGGAAGTCAGTCACAAAGGCAGGTATTCTAGAAGTCAGTTAAACAGACAAACAGATACATATTCTAGAAGTGACTCACAAAGACACATGCTCTAGAAGTCATTCACACAGATACATGTTCTAGAAGTCAGTCACACAGACAGGCATTCTAGAAATCAGTCACACAGATTGGTGTTCTAGAAGTCAGTCACACAGCCACATAGAAAGATGTTCTGGAAGTCAGACAGACACAAACACACACACACACACACACACACAGATGCTAGCTGTCAGGAATATATAGACAGACATCCTAGAAATCAGTTAAATAGACACAGAGAGAAATATGTCTAGAGGTCAGTCACAAAGATACAGATAAGCATTCTAGAAGTCAGTCACACAGACAGATAAGTATTCACAAAACACATGTTGTAGAAGTCAGTCACACATATAGGCATACTAGAAGTGAATAACACAGATGGACATTTTAAAAGTCAGTCTCATAGTTGGGCATTCTAGAAGTGAATTATACAAACAGGCAGGTGTTCTAGAAGTCAGTCATACAGAAAGAGACTGAGTCAGGCATTCTAGAAGTCAGTCATATAGAAGCAGACACAGACACACAGGCATTCTAGAAGTCAGACAAATATACAGGTGTTCAAGAAGTCAACCACAAAGGCAGGTGTTCTAGAAGTCTATAACACAGACATTTTCTAGAACTCTGTCAAACAGGTATATAGACAGATATTCTAGAAGACTCACACAGACAAACAGGCATTCTAGAATTCAGTAACACAGGTATTCTACAAGTAAATCATAGAAACAGACCCACATACAGAGACTTCCATTCTAGAAGTGAGTCACAGAGATACATGTTCTAGATATCATTCTCACAGACATGTTGTGGAAATCAGTCACACATGCAGACACACACAGGCATTTAGAATTGGTAACAAAAATGTCAGCTGTTCTAGAAGTCTGACAGGCTGGCATTCTAGAAGTCATTCAGACAGACTTGCAGTCTAGAAATAATTCAGACTGGCATTCTAGAAGTAATTTTGAAAGACTAGTGTTCTAGAAGTCAGTCACAGAGCCATACCTTCAGGGATTCAGGAAGATATTCAGACCAGCAGGCATTCTAGAAGTCAGTCATACAGACAGACAGATGTTAAAGAAGTTATTCTCACAGACATATGTTCTAGAAGTCAGTCACACATTCATTCTAGAAGTCAGCCACACAGACAACAGGAAGGCATTCTAGAAGTCATTCATATATTCTGGTGTTCTGGAAGTCAATCAGTCTGGCATTCTAGAATCCATCACACAGACAGACATTCTAGAAATAAGTCAAATAGACACACAAAGAGATGTTCTAGACGTTAGTAACACAGACACAAAAATAAGCATTCTAGAAGTCATTCACAATGATACATGTTCTAGAAGTCATTCATAAACACAGGCATTTTAAAAGTCAGTCACACTGGCATTCTAGAAGACAGTCACACATGAACATATACAGGCATTCTAGGAATCAGTCACACAGACAAATGTTGTACAAGTTATTCATACAGACACATTTTCTAGAATTCAAAAATCAGTCACACAACAGAAGGCAATCTAGAAGTCATTCAGAAAGACTTGTGTTCTAGAAGTCAGTCTAACATTCTAGAAGTAAGATGGGCTGGTGTTCTAGAAGCCAGTCAGGCATTCATCTTTTCTAGAAGTCAATCAGACAGACACAATGATAGATATTTTAGATGTCATTCTTACAGACACATCTACCAGAAGTCAGTCACACAGGTATTCTAGAAGTCAGTCACACAGACAAAAAGATAAGCTTTATAGAAGTAATTCACAAAGACACATGTTCTAGATGTCATTTACATGGGCACATGTTCTAGAAGTCAGTCACACAGACAGGCATTCTAGAAGTGAATTACACAGACAGGCATTTTAAAAGTCATGCTCCCAGATAGGAATTCTAGAAGTCAGTATACATACAGGAATTCTAGAAGTCAATCACACAGATACATGTTTAGAAATTATTCTCACAGACATGTTCCAGAAGTATGTCACAAATATAGGCATTAAGTCATTCATACAGACATACAGAAAGGCATTCTGGAAGTCAGTCATTCAGACACACAGACAGATGTTCTAGAAGGCTGGAATTGAATTTCTGAATGCAATATGATAGATGTACTCACTCTGCCATGTATAACAGTACCTCTTTGCAGTGCATCAGACTGTGCTTCTTTGTACATGCATGAGTGTGAGATTCCAAGGCTCAAATACACTTTTACCTTCCCACACTCCCCAGCACTGTCTAAAATCCTATCTAGCTTATGCATGAGTTCTACCACCTTCACATCGGGAAGGCACGTTATCAAGCAAACCTCACATTCACCAGTTAACCAGCTATCTCCATTCTAATGACTGAATTTACAGCTACAATGGCAGTCCTAACTCTTCCCACCTGGTCATAACACTCTCTCCCTGGAGACTAATACATAGATAGGCTCCTTTATCATTTATTGTCAGAGATGTAGAAATGCGACACCCTCTACACTGGAAAGGAGGCCCTGAGGCAGCACAGAGAATGAAATGAGTAGCTGGTAGTTACTAACAATACTTATTCTTCCTAGACTTTCTAGCATACTGAAGGAGATATAAGAACATATGAATTATTACCTTAGAGTTATATTTCTTGGGTTCAGTTCTGAAGTACTTTTGAATATTCTACAATAATTATGCGGAAACAATTCTCATTTTTGAATCACTGCATGAATGGTATGAGTAATATTTAAGGATAATGGATTAAACTAGGAGCACAGAATACTGCTGTAAAATTAGTTGGTATTCAGACTGCATACTCTGATCTATGTTGTTCAAAAGACAAGCAGTTCTATTTTATCTAAATTGTTATGAAAGAAGAAAACCTGAAAAAAATAATTGCCTCTCTCAATTTATAACCTTGCAACCTATGTTTCACTTCCTTCCCACTGCTATTTCTCTAATTACCTTAGCCCCAAATACTCAGTTCCAAATGAGATAGGGAAATGATTTGATTCTTTTGACTGTTGAATGTTGTAGGTAAACTATTAAAGAATTGGAAACACTTACCACAGATAATTTACAAAATCCATTTGTTTTTTTATGCTTTCAAACATGGAATGTTGGATAGAATGATGTAAAAGGGTCATGGATTTGATATACTGCCTTTCTGTGGTGCAATCAAAACAGTTTGAATTTTTTATTACATGCAATTTCTTTCTCTGTTCCCAGTGGGCTCACAATCTAAGGGACCCTTTTACAAAAGGGCGGTAGGGCTACCACGCAGGTAGCATGTGGGAAAACAGTACTACCGCCGGGCAAGCCCAGGCACCCTGCGGTAGTTCTGTTTTTGGTGCATGCCATTTCCTGTGCACGGGGGTGGGGAGAAGGCGTTCCTGGCAGTAATTGGTCAGCACATAGCCATTGCTGCACACTGCCTGATTACTGTGTGAGTAGCAAGTGAGCCCTTACTGCCTTCTAAATAGGTAGCGGTAAGGGCTCAAACAATAAATGACTGCGCACCAATTTGAAAATTAGCGCACGACCATTATAAAATAAGGATTTTCCTGCCATGGTAAAGAGTGGCCTCAGTGTGTGGTAATCCCATAATGCTCTGGAAGCTGTTCTATTATCTCATACATTCGGTGAACGAATGCACCAAGACAGGCTCCCTGCTCCATGTATATCTGAGAACCATATATATGCTAAAAGGAAGACGATCGGATCCCACCTGCCAAGTATCCTGGTCAAATGCTCTGTACCTGAAGTTATGGCCAAGGAAGATCTAGTATGAGTATTCTGCAGTCAAAGACCTGCATCGCTATAGCTGCTTTCATGCCTGCAAAACAACAGTTGACAGCACAGCACAAGTTATTCTTTGGCAAGGTCTCCAGAAGAAGCTGTTGCGAAACAGGTCCCTGTTGGGACCTTAGCCTACCGTAAGAGAAAACCTAGGCAGTACATTGTGACTATAATGCATGTTATCGCCTGAAAATTGGATTTTCCATATGTTGGAGTCAAGATGATATGGAGGGGCATAATCGAAAGGGGCGCCAAGTTTTCCTAAGGACGTCCTCGCAGGACGTCGCGGCGAAGGGGTGGGGAAACCTGTATTATCAAAACAAGATGGACATCCATCTTTCGTTTTGATAATACGGTCGGGGATGCCCAAATCTTGACATTTAGGTTGTTCCTAGAGATGGTCATCCTTAGACTTGGTCATTTCTGATTTTTGGCGATAATGGAAACTAAGGTCACCCATCTCAGAAACGACCAAATGCAAGCCCTTTGCACATTGGAGGAACCAGCATTCATAGTGCACTGGTCCACCTGACATGCCAGGACACTAACCAGGCACCCTAGGGGGCACTGCAGTGGACTTCAGAAAAAGCTCCCAGGTACATAGCTCCCTTACCTTGTGTGCTGAGCCCCCAACCCCCCCTCAAAACCCACTACCCACAACTGTACACCACTACCATAGCCCTTACAGGTGAAGGGGGGCACCTACATTACTACTACTACTACTATTTATCATTTCTATAGTGCTACAAAACATACGCAGCGCTGCACAAACATAGAAGAAAGACAGTCCCTGCTCAAAGAGCTTACAATCTAATAGAGAAAAAATAAATAAAGTAAGCAAATCAAATCAATTAATGTGAACGGGAAGGAAGAGAGGAGGGTAGGTGGAGGCGAGTGGTTACGAGTCAAAAGCAATGTTAAAGAGGTGGGCTTTCAGTCTAGATTTAAAGGTGGCCAAGGATGGGGCAAGACGTAGGGGCTCAGGAAGTTTATTCCAGGCGTAGGGTGCAGTGAGACAAAAGGCGCGAAGTCTGGAGTTGGCAGTAGTGGAGAAGGGAACAGATAAGAAGGATTTATCCATGGAGTGGAGTGCACGGGAGGGGGTGTAGGGATGGACGAGTGTGGAGAGATACTGGGGAGCAGCAGAGTGAGTACATTTATAGGTTAGTAGAAGATGTTTGAACAGGATGCGAAAACGGATAGGGAGCCAGTGAAGGGTCTTGAGGAGAGGGGTAGTATGAGTAAAGCGACCCTGGCGGAAGATGAGACGGGCAGCAGAGTTTTGAACCGACTGGAGAGGGGAGAGGTGACTAAGTGGGAGGCCAGCAAGAAGCAGATTGCAGTAGTCTAAACGAGAGGTGACAAGGGTGTGGATGAGGGTTTTGGTAGAGTGCTCAGAAAGAAAGGGGCGGATTTTACGGATGTTGTAAAGAAAGAAACGTCAGGTCTTGGCAATCTGCTGGATATGAGCAGAGAAGGAGAGAGAAGAGTCAAAGATGACCCCAAGGTTTCGAGCTGAGGAGACAGGGAGAATGAGAGAGCCATCAACAGAAATAGAAAACGGGGGGAGCGGGGAGGTGGGTTTGAGGGGGAAAATGAGAAGCTCAGTTGTGGTCATATTTAATTTCAGGTGGCGTTGAGACATCCAGACAGCAATGTCAGACAAGCACGCTGAAACTTTGGTTTGGATGCAAGGTGAGATATCAGGGGTAGAAAGGTAGATTTGGGAGTCATCAGCATAGAGATGGTAGGAAAAGCCATGGGATGAGATTAATGAACCAAGGGAAGAAGTGTAGATAGAAAAGAGGAGGGGACCAAGAACAGAACCCTGAGGTACGCCGACAGGCAGAGGGATAGAAGTAGAAGAGGATCCACCAGAGTGAACACTAAAGGTGCGGAGGGAGAGGTAGGAAGAGAACCAGGAAAGGACAGAGCCCTGGAATCCAAGTGAGGACAGGGTATCGAGAACTATGCTGTGATCGACAGTGTCAAAAGCAGCGGAAAGATCAAGAAGAATGAGGATGGAATATTGACCTCTGGATTTAGCCAGTAATAGGTCATTGGAGACTTTAGTAAGTGCAGTTTCGGTTGAGTGGAGAGGGCGAAAACCAGATTGTAGTGGGTCAAGAATAGCATGTGAGGAGAGAAAATCAAGGCAGCGGCGGTGAACAGCACGCTCAAGTAATTTGGAGAGAAAAGGAAGGAGGGAGATGGGTCGGTAATTAGAGGGACAAGTAGGGTCGAGTGAAGGCTTCTTAAGGAGAGGTGTGACCACAGCATGTTTAAAGGCAGCAGGGACAGTCGCAGTGGAAAGTGAGAGGTTGAGAATGTGACAGATAAAAGGAATAAGAGCAGGAGAGATGGCATTAAGAAGGTGGGTGGGAATGGGATCAGAGGAACAGGTGGTACATTTTGAGGAAGAAAGGAGAAGTGTAGTTTCCTCAATAGTAACTTCAGGAAAGGAGGAAAGGGAATGAGGGGAAGGTAAGAGAGGGGAACGGACTAGTGGAGGGAGAGGTGGTGAGGTAGAGAAAGCAAGGTTTATCTTTTGAACCTTGTTGTGAAAGAATTCAGCAAGGGTCTGAGGAGATAATGAAGGGGGAGTTGGGGGAGGGGGCACCTTGAGGAGAGAGTTCAATGTGGTGAAGAGAAGTCGAGGATTAGAGCCAAGAGAGTTGGTCAGTTGGATATAACAATCCTGTTTGGCACGTAAAAGAGCAGATTGGAAGGAGGTCAGCATGAACTTAAAGTGTAAGAAATCAGCAAGGGCCCGAGATTTCCGCCAGAGGCGTTCGGCGGAGCGGGTACAGGAACATAGGTAGCGGATATTAGAAGTCAGCCAAGGTTGGGGTTTTGTACGCCTTACAGGGTGGGTCATCAAAGGTGCAAGAGTGTCTAAGGCAGAGGATAGAGTATTGTTGTAAGAAGAAACAGCCTCATTGACAGACGTGGATGGTGCCACAGTAGAGAGGAGGTTTGAAACATGGGAGGATAGAGATGAAGGGTCAATATCGTGAAGATTCCTAGATAAATTAGATAAGATAGGACGGGACTGGGAGGGAGGAGATTTAAGTGTGAAAGTTATAAGATGGTGATCAGAGGAGGGAAGATCAGAGGCAAGGAAACTAGTAGGTGAACAGTTGGAGGAGAAGATGAGATCAAGACAGTGACCATTTTGATGAGTGGGGGAGGTGGAGCATAGTTGGAGATTAAAGGAGGACATGTGGGTACAGTGGGTTTCTGGTGGGTTTTGGAGGGCTCACATTTACCACCACAAGTGTAACAGGTAGGGGGGGATGGGCCTGGGTCCGCCTGCCTGAAGTGCACTGCACCCACTAAAACTGCTCCAGGGACCTGCATACTGCTGCGATGGACTTGAGTATGACATTTGAGGCTGGCATAGAGGCTGGCACAAAATATTTTTAAAGTTGTTTTTTTGAGGGTGGGAGGGGGTTAGTGACCACTGGGGGAGTAAGGGGAGGTCATCCCCGATTCCCTCCGGTGGTCATCTGGTAAGTTCAGGCACCTTTTTGTGCCTTGGTCATAAGAAAAAGTGGACCAGGTAAAGTTGTCCAAATACTCATCAGGGATGCCTTTTTTTTCCATTATGGGTCGAGAATGCCCATGTGTTAGGCACGCCCAAGTCCCACCTTCGCTACGCCTCTGACACGCCCCCGTGAACTTTGGTTGTCCCTGCGATGGAAAGCAGTTGGGGACGCCCAAAATCAGCTTTTGATTATGCCAATTTGGGTGACCCTGTGAGAAGGACGCCCATCTTCTGATTTGTGTCGAAAGATGAGCGTCCTTCTCTTTTTAAAATAAGCCTGATAGTGGTACTGTCAAATCTGAATACGGTGAAACCACATTGCTGTGTGCCCAAAGTTGAGTGCTATTTTTATTTTTTGTAATTCTTGATATATTACTTTTTTGGTAGACATTTTAAATGGGAATTAAAGTTTCTGAGATTGCTAAGTCTATCGAACCATTTTTGGAGGGTTTTCTAGACTGATGATTATGTTTTGACCGATCACAATGTTAAAGTAGCCACATTTATATTTTCGCCCCAGTATTGTTGAGCTTGGTCTTTATGGGGTTTTTTCCTCCTTATTTTTGAAAAAGCTATTTAGATTCCTGTATTTTCCTAACAATTTACTATTGTTTGCTTTAGATGTAATCACACAGGCCACTTTTTACCATGGCTTAGAAAAGCACCCCTTAGGTTTTGTACCTGTGGCCATGGAGAGTTAAGTGACTTTCCCAGGATCACAAGGAGCTACAGTGGGAGTTGAACCCACCTCCCCAGGTTCTTAGCTTACTGCACTGACCATTAGGCTACTCCTCTACATTGCCTTGTTAAGTGCAGCTTGAAATTTGCTAATCAGAGTTTTATTTTTCGGGATCCAAAGCAGTTCTGAGTTTTCTGAATGCTAGAGCCTTTACTGGTAGGATAGTGTCAACACTTGAATAGAAGATACTTCATTTATATTCGGCTACCTTTCTGCCTTTTTTCTTTTTTAGTTTGTAGATATTGCTTGGTGAAGTGCTCTCTTTTCGGTGTGGGCTGAAGATGATGTATGTGAATTTATTTCTCTGATATTGATCTTTGTAAGTGAATGTTATTGTATATCAGCACTCCTGTTATTGTTTGATTAAGGGACCATTAAAACTTAGTGCGTGCTAAATGGTGCACATCCTATTTTATACCTACGGGCCATATGGCACTTAGCGTCAGTAGCTTAGCTAGGTGGGGCGCAGGGGGAGCGGTTGCTCCCCCAAACAGATTTTTGAAAAAATGGCGCCTATGCGCCACGTGCCAGTAACTTTCCCTGCCACCTGCCACATAGTCTTGTCTTGCATCTTTCTCTGTTTCTTCTGCTGCCCGCTGTATCCCGTCTGCGTCGTAATCTCCCGCTGCCTCCCAGACTCCTGCCTACTGTAACGCAACTTCCTTTTTTCCGCAGAGGTGGGAATGAGACGCGCCTGAAGAGAAAGCCCCGACGCTGGCAGAAGGCTGACTGTGAATTGCCAGTGCTGAGGGAGAATGCTTCAGGGCAGTAAAAATGACGACGCAGACAGGAGACAGCGGGCAGCAGAAGAAGCAGAGGGAGAAAGATGCAAGCGTCCGGGGGGGGGGGGGGGGGGGGGGGAGAGCTGCCCAAGGAGGTTTGTTTAATAGACGAATGGAAGTAAGCCTTTCTAGTCCAGTATGTCCTGTAAGCAAGGAAGCCAATTTGGTTAATGTTTCCACTCCCCTGCACAGCCGTCATCGTCATTGCCTTCACCCCAAACAAAACAAGCAAACTTATGAGCTGCTACATCCACGAAAACTGAGATTGGATAGGGACACAGAGGGATACTATTGGAAAGTACTATATACTATATATGTACTTATGAGGAGGAGAAAGGGACACAGAGGGGCACTGGAAGGGGGGGGGGGAGGACATAGGGATACAGAGAAGGCACTATTGGAAAGGGGAGGAGGAGATAGAGACAGAGAGAGGGCACTATTGAAAAGGGGAGGAGGAGATAGGGACGCAGAAGGGCACTACTAGAAGGGATGGGGATATGGGGACAATGGTGAAAAGGGATAAGATGGGGACAAAGAGGTAATTCTGGAAAAGGGAGGAGGAGATAGAAACACAGAGGTGCACTACTGGAAAGGGGGGAGGAGATAGGGACACAAAGATGGCACTATTTGAAAGGGGAGGAGGAGATAGGGACACAGAGAGGGCACTATTTGAAAGGGGGGGAGGAGACAGGAACACAGAGGGGCACTACTGAAAAAGGGAGGAGGAGATAGGGACACAGAAGGGCACTACTGGAAGGGGGAATGGGGATATGGGGACAATGGTGAAAAAGGGATTAGATGGGGACAAAGAGGTAATTCTGGAAATTGGGAAGATGGTAACACTGGGATAATGCTGGAAAAAGGGGGACGATGGGGACACGGCAATGTTAGAAAAAGGGAGACATGGGGACACCAGGAGGGCAGATGCTAGAAAAGGGAGGGATGAGGAGATCAGGAAGGCTTGTGCTGAAAAAGGGGGGAGATGGGAAAACAGAAAGGGCAGATGCTGAACTTGGGGGTATGGTAGGGACAAGGGACACAGAAGGGAGATGCTGGACAGGACAAATAGTGGTGCAGAGGAAAGAAGGATGGTGCACTTGGAGACAGAAGAAATGTCAGATGGGCAGGAAACCCTGTAAAGGCAGAAGAAACAAAGAAAAACAGAAAAGAGACAGTGGGACCAAAGCAATTGAAAAAATAAATTGTTCTAACAACAGTAGAAAAAGGTATTTTATTTTGAATTTGATATTAGGAATATGACAGTATTTGAAAATGCACATCTCTGATATCTTCAAATTAGCAACCCTGCAGGGGTCTGAGTGCATTTTCTTAAGTCATTTTGGACGTACTGCAGCACAGATTTTGATGGGTAGAATCAGGGACTGCAAATCCCACATGAATGTGGGATATGAGTTCACACTAGGACTGGTTGAAAAATCTCCCTTCTGGAACTGGATCACTTGGCAGCTCTATACATAGTTATTTGATAGTGGGGACATAAAATTAAAGATCAGTGCCAAATAGATGTAGAGAAGGAAAGGAAGAAGATGAGGAGAGAGAAGAAATGGAAAGTCCAGCCTGGAAAAGAATTTGTAAGGCTGACTCATGGAACATGGAAAAAAGACTGGGACCAGCCAAATTCCCAAACAACAAAGGTAGAAAAAACATTGTTTTTATTTAATACTTTGTAAGGCCTGAGATGTACCTGCTTTGTAAAATGTATATTTTTTCTATTTTTATTTTGCAAAGTACAGGAGAAAATGCTTTTGTTTCTTTTTACCAGTATTGCGCTGTTTATAGAGTCTGGTTTTCTTGGGCAGAGAGGAGGGGGTCTCTATTTCAACTTTTTTTTTTTTTTTTTGTGGCTCCCTATTCTGTATTAGATTGGTAGGATGGAATGTTGTCACAATTTGGGTTTCTGCCAGGTGCTTGTGACCTGGGTTGGCCACTGTTGGAAACAGGATACTGGGCTAGATGGACCTTTGGTCTGATCAAGTATGGCTACTCATGTTATTTAGATGAGGTTCTGTCCGTGTTCTGCTTGTGCGACTGAGGTGAAGAATTCTGCTAGCATGTAGTGTCTGTGTAGAAATGTGTAACAGTGCAGCTTGTTCTAGTTTCCCAATAGTAGGTATATTGGTGCTCCAGAACCCAGTGTAATACATATAGCACTGTCTTTTCATAGGTGGGTTAGGGCTGTTATGGGGTGGTACGTTTTGTGTTCTTGGGCAGTGTTTCCCAAGTTAGTCCTAGAGTACCCCCTTGCCAGTCAGGTTTTTCAGGATATCCACATTAAATATGCATAAAATTGATTTGCATATACTGCCTCCATTACATGCAAATCTTTTTCATGCAGATTCATTGTGGATAGCCTGAAAACCTGAATGGCAAAGTGTCTAGCCCTAATTGAAAGTAGGCTCAGACACTCTGGTATTTGGTGGCCCTTATCACCCAAAATAAAAATCCTGAAGACTAGTGGTCTCCACATCCTGTAAAGTCACCACAAACAAAAGCCCATTTGATTTAAACAAGGTGTCTAACAGTGGAAGGAATGTGTGTTCTATTCCTGAGGTGATGGTCATGATTTGAATATTTTTACTTTGTAGTTAAGAAGACAGGTTGCCTGCTCTGGCCAGTCCAGAGACCTCTTCTGCGTCCTGCCTCCTGATGTAACTTACTGTTTCCTTGTAGGCAGGACGAAACAGAGACAGCCTGTATTAATCAGTGCCCGCCACAGCCCTTGAGCAACAACACAGACACTGCTGTCTAGCTGACACCAACCGGCGCCTATTTTATAAAAGTCTGCTCCCTCTGAGATCAAAACCTGGCTACGCCTCTGCTTAGCGTCTGCTAAGCTTTAGTAAAAGGGCTCCAAAGTTAGGTTTCTGACTATATTAATGCAAATCCAAATAAATAAAAAAAAATGTATAATAGAGAATCCACATACTTTAACCCCCTAATTCTATATATAATAGCACTCAAAATAGCATGTGCAAATTTGGGCACACACCTCAATTGTGCGTGCAATTTAATTTCTTAATGAGCCAATTAATGCTGATAATTGAACTCTATCAATTATTGGCAATAATTGGAATTGACACGATCATCTTTATAGTGGCTATTCCATAAAAATGTGCAGGGAAAGTTTTCTGCAAAAAGGAGGCTTCACCATGGGAGGGGGACAGGCAGGTCAGGGGCATTTCTAGGATATGGGCATGGTGTTATAGAATTTGGGGGATCCACGCCTAAGTTAGATGCGGGGATTTACACCAGGGTTCAGTTGGTAAAAATCCTGATCCTAAAATTATGCGCAGATCCCAGCGCTAAGTGTTATTCTATAAATGGGACCTAACTTTGAGTGCTATTTATAGAATAGCGCGTACCCCCAGATTCTATATAGCACGCCTAGAGATCTACACCAAAATCCAAGTGTATTCTGTAACAACGTACATAACTTAATTGACTTAACAAGCCAATCAGTGTTGTTAACGGCAATAATGAGCAATAATTGGCAATAATTCAAATTTATGCACACAACTCCCTAAGTGTATTCTGTAATGCACTGCGCCTAAATTTTAATGCAAGCAGGAAAAAAGGGGGCGTGGTTATGCACAGAGAAATGGGCGTTTTGTGGGCATTCCAAAAGTTAGGTGCACTATTATAGAATATGGCCCTCTGTGCCTAAACCTACGTGCCAGGATTAAGCCACATTTTCATTAGTGCAAATGGAGTCGCGTAGTTTTAGGCACTAGGATATCAACTAAGTGTATTCTATATACTGTGACTAAATCTATGAGCATCTTATAGAATAGGCTTAGGCAGAAATGTTTTACGTGCTGATTTTCTAGGCGCCATAAATAGAATTCCCCCTCCCACTCTTAGTGTGTAATTTTTTTGGTGCCCAAATTTGGGTGCCATTTACAGAATTGAGTCCTATATGTCTGCCTGTAGGAACAATAAGAGGGGCATAATCGAACAGGGCGCCCAAGTTTTCCTGAGGACGTCCTCACAGAACGTCCCGGCGAAGGGGCGGAGAAACCCATATTATCGAATCAAGATGGGCGTCCATCTTTCGTTTCGATAATACGGTCAGGGAGGCCCAAATCTCAACATTTAGGTCAACCTTAGAGATGGTCGACCCCGGTTTTCGACGATAATGGAAACCGAGGACGCCCATCTCAGAAACTACCAAATCCAAGCCATTTGGTCGTGGGAGGAGCCAGCATTTGTAGTGCACTGGTCCCCCTCACATGCCAGAACACCAACCGGGCACCCTAGGGGGCACTGCAGTGGACTTGAAAAATTGCTCCCAGGTGCATGGCTCCCTTACCTTGGGTGCTGAGCCCCCAACCCCCCCCCAAAAAAAAACCCACTACCCACAACTGTACAACACTACCATAGCCCTTACGGGTGAAGGGGGCACCTACATGTGGGTACAGTGGGTTTGTGGTGTGTTTACTACATTCTCTGGTAATGAATTCCAGAGTTTAATTACAGTTGAGTGAAGAAATATTTTCTCCAGTTTGCTTTAAATTTAACACTTAGTAGCTTTATTGCGTGCTCCCTAGTCCTTGTATTTTTGGAAAGAGTAAACATGCGATTCAGGTATGTTAGGAGGAAGTCATAGGGAATGGTTAGTGCAGGAAAGAAAACTACATGCAAAATTTTACCTTTAAAAAGTAGCTGAGTTTAGCATAAAGCATTGGTATTAAGGATATACAAACATGCTATAGAAAACATACTGCTATCAAAAAAAAATTGCTGATGAACCTTGTGAAAAAAATATATCTGCATTATAAGAAGTGCAATAAACTGAAAATTCTTTCCACAACAGCAAATATTGCATGTCAGACTCATCTCCCTGAAAATTCTCTGAAAGTTTCTGCTCATATAATACATGACCCTCAGCACATCTCATTAATCTCTTTGTGAGTTACAGGATATGATTAGCTGACTGAAAAATAGGAAATGCTCACCTCTGACAAATTGTGTAACCCTTCTCATTTGCGTATTTAATTATCAGCACTATTACAGTGTGACCACAGTTTGCACATTATTGATAGAATAAACTATGAACTGCAGATCTTAGAGAGTACAGGTTTCTGAAAAGAAATGAAGAGAGCTGAGCTACATTTTTCATAATTACAGCACTAATCTTATATTTAGAGGGTCAGATAATAGGCAAGTGTATAGTCTGAGTGACAGAATGCACAAAGAAATAAAAAGGCATGCAATTAATGGATGAACATTAAAAATGGGTATATAGACATGAAACCAGGCTTTGAAAGTTTCTTTGCTAGACCACAGAAAATTATGTGACTATGTACTGACTGATATTCAAAATGATTTAGCTGGCTGGAAATGGCAGCCAACCAGTTAAATTGCTTGATTGCAGCTATCTTGTCATTTTCAGCAGCACTTACGTTATCTCTATTAGACATGACCAGTTAGTGCCAATTTCAAAAGCATTGAAATTGTGAGCATTCCAGGGGTGGAGTCGAGTTAAGTACCAATATTTAGCCCCTTACCACATAAGTAACCCCCTTAAATTGGGCCGCATAAATAGCAGCCCTATCTTTAAGCAGTGAGGGGCTGAATATTGACATAACCGGCTAAGTGTTAGCTGACTGAAAAAACTGGACATTCAGTGCCAAAGCCCAGACAAGGCCCAGCATTGAATATCCAGGAATAATGCTGGCGGCAAAAAGCTCACCCCCCACCCCGGCTGAATATTGGCCAGACTAATTTTATGCTTAATTGTTTATTTTCTTGGAATTTATTACCCACTTTTAAGAAGAGATTTACTTAAGGCAGTGTACAGCAGGTATAGCTTGACATAGAACAAAGTAAAATGACCAAATATAAGCATAAATACAATCAATGAGGTAAACTAAAGGATGGCAAATTGAATTCTAGTAAAAGAATAACATGATAGAATGTCAGAAATACAAAAAATTAAGGGCTTCTTTTACAAAGCCGTGCTAGCAATTGCCACACCGCAAATGAGAGGAAGCCCATTTGTAATCGCTATGGCGGCTTTTTAAAGAGGCCTAAAACAAACACCACAGTAGAACAATTATATAACAGAAATATGATAAATGTCATCAGAGTACAAATGATACATCATAAAAGGCAGCATTCATATAACATACATATGATACGCGTAGTGTTAGCTGAACTCCTTAACAAGCAGCGCATTAGACCATTCATATAGCATAGATATGATAAACACGAAGCCAGCACAACTCCAGCTTTTGATCATTAGAAGCCTATACATATCTATAGCAGCAACATGCTGCAGCCCTTTTAGTTTAGGGTCTTAACATCAAACACATTTACAAATTAATTTAAAAACTCATTCACAAACTACCTTGCAAGCTATATATAAGTCATGCATGCTTCTTCAAACAAAAGAAGGCTGTACTACTGAGGAGCAATCAATGCTACTATACCGTAGTACAAACACCTTTTACACACAAGCTCTTGGGTCTTTACAGATGATTTAGCATCAATAATTTTGTTCTTAATCCAACAAGGACCAAGATACTGTATGTAAATCCAGAGTGATGAGAAGTACTGTCTCCTGAGGTAACTTAACACTAGACAGTTCTGAGAAAATCTATTTTGGTAATATGAAAACATTTTGAAAAAATGTAATGTGACCTTGAAGATAGCTACAAAAATAGCATGTATCTCTTATATATTAAAAACATTAATGATAGTGATGATATACAGAACACAAGGGAGTCATACATGAAATATAGGCTAAATAACATAATACATAATGTGCTGTTTAACAAGCACATTATTGTGCGCCAAATGCTCTATAGGTTTCACATCAGGCCCTGAAAACATTAGTACAGATCACATTTACATGCATTTAAATGCAGTCATTAGTTACTCCAAACCAATGCTCAAAAAAATTAAAGTTTCCCAAGCGCTTTTACCTCAGGAAACTTTCTACCAGGTCCAGGACAGCGATAGAGGGGTTGATTGAGAGAAGAAGTGCCTAGCAGCACTCCTTCTCTATTTCCAAACCAACTACCCTGAGCTGAAAAAGGCCTGGTGGTATAATCCCCCCCCCCCCCCAAAGCATTGGTCTCGTTTCCCTAAATCTTAAAAAATGCCCAGGTGGTTTGGTGCCGCCCCTTATTTGGTAGTTAAACCCACTCAGTGCATCCCAGAATGCACCGTGCAGGGCAGAGCTAAACCATTTTCAAGATGGCTGCCTGGAGAAGCAGGAGTGATTAGGCATTGCTCCTGCTTTCTATAAGGTACAGGGTTCTAGGGGGTGGGTCAGGCTTCGTTGGACCACCATACTAAGGTGACTGGGATGGCGAAGCCTGGCCTATCCTGGGGGAGGGCTTTCAGTGAGCTGGGCATGGCCTGACCCTGCCCAGCTTAGTCTGGAGGGGGTCCACTAGACCAGAGGCGTAGCCAGAAGTCAATTTTTGGGTGGCCAACAGGTTGGATGGGTGGGCACTAGAGAAACACCTGCCACCCAATACACCCATGCCCTGCCCATGCCCCTACTCCTACCACACACCTACCCCACTCCCAATAACTTCAATGGGAGTAGCAATGCTGGCCTCAGTGGCTGCAGGCCACATTCAGAGCTAGGGGAAATGCAAGAGCATCCTCCACTGAGCCACGGTCTTCCAACACACATATGCTTCCCCCAAATATGCTCTAAATATTACAGTGGGGCCCTAAAATATCAATACATCAAGAAAACTGAATAAGCCAAAGTACTATAGAATACTACATAGAAAATTGATGCCAACAGAATACTTTGGTCACACACACAGAACACAAATGCCAAATACAGAATAAGTGACCACAAACCATAAACAAATTAAATCAAAATCCCAAGACGTCAGACCTTGCATGTAGCACAGCACAGAGAAATACAAAGAGATGCATTGTCTCCTATACTATGCACAACATGATAGCGCATGAAAGCGATAGTGTTAGGAGGGGTACAACTAAGGCAACTGAGTTTGGCTCCCTAGCCAGAGAGAACCTCAGGCTAGCTGGAAGCTGAAGAAGGTGCAGCTTGTTATTAAGCTTTGGGGTCCCTTCCCAAATATCTGCCTTGGGCCCAGCCATATCTAACACCAGCTCTGGCAGGATGCACATTTCAAATCTGACATATTCTAGTCACAAAATAGAAAAATAAAATTATTTTTTCTACCTTTTGTTGTCTGCTCATTTTATTTTTCAAGTCATGTTAGTTTCTACATCCATCTGTCTTCTCTTAACTCACTCACCAAGGTGTCATGTCCATTTGATAGATCTACTCTCTCTCTCTCCATGTCCACTTCCATCTCTGTACCTTTATCTTCCTCCATGTTTAGTATCTCCCGTTCTCTGTGTCCCTATATTTCTCTATCCAGCTTCTGCCCTCTCTTCGTCCCCAGTGCCAATATATCTCTACCCTCTCTGAACCTATCACATCCAGCTTCTCTCCCTCTCCCTCCCTCCTCTTTCCAGCATCTGGTTTGGTTGCTTGATGTAACCCGGTGGGTTATATTTATTTCTTTTTTATTTTTACCTGGGGTCCTGGAGAGGCTCCGGGCTCCCAGAGATTGTTGGTGGCCAGTGTTGTGGCTCCAGAAGTGGTTCTAGACTTCCTGCGTGGAGCTGTGCTGTCTGCGGTTTGCTCCAATGCTCTCAGCATTGGATTTGGGGGGGCGGGGCGGTTAGAGTGGGCATCACTTGGGCATCTATGTGGGGTGATGCAGAATTTAATTTGAGTGAACA
Organism: Microcaecilia unicolor; assembly: GCF_901765095.1. Lineage (NCBI taxonomy): Eukaryota > Metazoa > Chordata > Amphibia > Gymnophiona > Siphonopidae > Microcaecilia > Microcaecilia unicolor. The sequence goes on from NC_044039.1 coordinate 159,188,594, forward strand.
TTTCTAGTTTTATAGTAGTTTTGACAGAGATTTATGATAAAAGTCTGTAAATATCTTTAAATGTGTGTTTAAATGTATAAAAAATGCACTGTATGTATAGTTTGATGGCATCAATGATTGTAAGATATTTTGATTTGATTGTATAGAAATGTAATGGGTTTTTGTCTAGAAATATAACTTTTCTATTATTTTCTATGGAAAGTTATTTTCCAAAATGGAGACTGTGAAAAAAATGTTAATTCGGGTCCATGAGGCAAACACCCTGTGTTCTGACACCTTATTGGCTAGCAGAGGTCAGCTGGTGACTCAGAGACCCAGTCTCCCTTGGCAACAGCTTGCCAGGAAGTAGAGGAGGGGCTGAAGACACTGAAGAGGAAAGATATGTTTATGGGAGCTCTGACTGCATGACAGGATTTCTAGACAGAAAGTATGTGAAAGTAAGTTTTTCTTTGAGCTTTGAATCCCTGAATGCAGGTGAAGAGGGTTGAAGGTGAAAAGTGTTGGATTTGAGCAGAGAAAGAAAGTTCTAAAACTGATGTTTTTTGTGTGTGCTGTTTAAGTATCTGAAAGGGAACTTCTCTACTAGTGTTTAGTACTGAAACACTGAATTCAGGGGAAGTGAGCTGAAGGTGAAAGGTGTTGGATTTGAACAAGAGAAAAAGAACTAAACTGTCTTTTTGTTTGTGTGCTGTTTAAAAGTTTTGCAGTTAAGACTGTGGTGGAAAGACCCTGTGCAAGGTTGTGTAAAATAGGTTTATACAAGTGGAGTAATCCCAGTTAAACCACTAGGAAAACTGGTCTCCAAGCTTAAGGTTGGGCTTGCAGTATGTGTGTTCGGCATGGTCTGCTGGTGTACTAGTGTGGAAGATTGCATGAGTTTGGGGAGACCCGGTTGCTGTGGGCAGTGTAACTACAAGATCCTATGAAGAGTGCCCTTCCTTAGTTAGGGAACTCAGTACAAGATCAGAGAGACTATTTAAGGTTATACAACTATTATTTATTTATTTTGTTAGTTAGCAAGCCACAGTTATCCCTGAATCCCAGCTAGTGCTGTTCCAGCTATTAGTCAGGAAGGAAGGGTTTTTTTGTTGTTGATTTCATTTAAAGTGTGAGGCAGTAGGTTCTTGTATTGGAAGAGAAGATCCTGAGCTCCAACATACAAGCAAGGAGAAGAAAGAAAAAAAAATCCAAGAAAGACCAAAGATAAGTCTTCACTCCTATGCAGAAGGACATTAGAAGGTCACTGAGTTTTATCTGACTTACTTGTTCTAGAGACTGAATCTGAGTGTTCACACCTAAAAGACAAAGAGGGGCATAATCGAACGGCGCCGGCCATCTATATGGCTGGCCATCTTCGGGGCCGGCTCCACAAAGGGGCGGTGCCAACCGTATTATCGAAAAAGATGGCCAGGACTAGATCACTTGGGGCCCAACAGGAGAGAGAGAGATAGACCCCAGTGCCGGGCCCCCCTTGGAGGCCAGGCCCAAGGAATTTTGGCCCCCCTGTCCCCCTCTCGGCAGCCCAGCTTGTCACCCCGTAGCAACACCTATATTTGTGGTATCCCCACAGACTCTGGGGAGCAGCCACAGCACACCGGTTGAAAAACACTGTGGGCCAGATGCACTAAACTTAACGAGCCCTTAACGAGCCATTAATAAGCCATTAACGAGCAAGTAGTAAACCCTGGCATGCACTTTTTTCCAATGACGGTAGTAGTTAACGAAAATGGAATGCAGATGAGCAAATTGTGTAGAAACCCTATTGTAATGAGATGCAGTAACCTTTTCCAATTGCCTTAACTCTGGAAAATCTAATGAGAGGTCCGTACCTCTCGTTGGGGCTGCGCAGGATAAACTTGGCCCAAAGTAACAAAAAAAAAATCGGGGAACAAAAAAACGCTCCGCTTAAAAAAAACGTCATTCCCCCCCGTAGTCTTTAACCCTGCTGCTGAACCCTGAAGAAGAAGAGGTTTCCCTGCTCATCACCCCCCCCCCCCCCCCCAATAATAAAAACGTCTTTTTTGGCAGTGCTTCACTCAGCTGAGAGACCAGGAAGTCTCTGAGCCAATGACTAGTGCTTAGTAGGTAAAGGGGAGAAAAAGCCCTCAGAAACCACAGGTAAATTACTGGAGGTTTAGTGCGCGGTTATATGATATTCACTTGCTATATAACTCACGCTGCAATAGGAGGAAATGTCCTATTGTGGATTAAAAACTGGTTGAAGGATAGGAAACAGAGAGTGGGGTTAAATGGGCAGTATTCACAATGGAGAAGGGTAGTTAGTGGGGTTCCTCAGGGGTCCGTGCTAGGACCGCTGCTTTTTAATATATTTATAAATGATTTAGAGATGGGAGTAATTAGCGAGGTAATTAAATTTGCTGATGACACAAAGTTATTCAAAGTCGTTAAATCGCGACAGGATTGTGAAAAATTACAAGAGGACCTTACGAGACTGGGAGACTGGGCGGCTAAATGGCAGATGATGTTTAATGTGAGCAAGTGCAAGGTGATGCATGTGGGAAAAAAGAACCCGAATTATAGCTACGTCATGCAAGGTTCCACGTTAGGAGTTACGGACCAAGAAAGGGATCTGGGTGTCGTCATCGATAACACACTGAAACCTTCTGTTCAGTGTGCTGCTGCGGCTAAGAAAGCGAATAGAATGTTGGGTATTATTAGGAAAGGTATGGAAAACAGGTGTGAGGATGTTATAATGCCGTTGTATCGCTCCATGGTGCGACCGCACCTTGAGTATTGTGTTCAATTCTGGTCGCCGCATCTCAAGAAAGATATAGTAGAATTGGAAAAGGTGCAGCGAAGGGCGACTAAAATGATAGCGGGGATGGGACGACTTCCCTATGAAGAAAGACTAAGGAGGCTAGGGCTATACAGCTTGGAGAAGAGACGGCTGAGGGGAGACATGATAGAGGTATATAAAATAATGAGTGGAGTGGAACAGGTGGATGTGAAGCGTCTGTTCACGCTTTCCAAAAATACTAGGACTAGGGGGCATGCGATGAAACTACAGTATAGTAAATTTAAAACAAATCGGAGAAAATTTTTCTTCACCTAATGTGTAATTAAACTCTGGAATTCGTTGCCGGAGAAAGTGGTGAAGGCGGTTAGCTTAGCAGAGTTTAAAAAGGGGTTGGACGGATTCCTAAAGGACAAGTCCATAAACCGCTACTAAACGGACTTGGAAAAATCCAAAATTCCAGGAATATCATGTATAGAATGTTTGTACGTTTGGGAAGCTTGCCAAGTGCCCTTGGCCTGGATTGGCCGCTGTCGTGGACAGGATGCTGGGCTCGATGGACCCTTGGTCTTTTCCCAGTTGGCATTACTTATGTACTTATGTACTTATTATTGGGCAAAAAACTCCACGTACCACGGGCTGAATCTTTTAAGCCTCAAAATAAATTTTTTTAACAAAACAAAAAAGATCACTCTTCATATATGCATTTAAGTGGTGTCTTTCACTTTAAGGTCACCTTCTAATAGTGACCTTAAACACATCAGCATCACAAAGAAAGAGACTAGCACTTAGCTTAAATCCAGCACTCTTCATTGCTTCATTATCCGTTCATGGCAAAAAAGATAAGCACTTTAACTTGAATCCAGCACTCTTCGTTGTCCGTTCAATGGGGACCACCGTTTCACCTAAAGATACGGCTTCTTCAGGAATGCTCTCAAATTGTGCTGAAGGTCTAAAACAAACAAATTATGTCATAAACCTGCAATTACACAAAGAATAATCTTCACTTGTAATAAAACCGCACAAGAAAAAAATCACCCCATGGACAAGCATACTTAGATTGGAAGCATTGAACTCTTCAATATGGTGCTTCAGCGTTCATGTACAAACAGCTGATAGAAATACTTGCGTGAACGTGACGCAATGGGTGTCAATAAAAATTAAACCAATCAATGGAGTTATTCAACCCATTTGGTTCTAGGGTATCCAATTCAAAAATCCACCTCGCCTCCCTCCTTGATAATTTCAACTTGCGATTCCCGCCCCTATGGGACGGTTCTATCCAATCAATGGCAGAGCATTGCAGATCTTCGAATTTATGTTTGTGGGTAATACAGTGTTCCACAATTGGTTCCTTGAGTACAGACCTCCGGATGTTTGATCTGTGTTCCAGAATCCTGACCTTCAATGGTCTTGTTGTCATCCCTATATATGTTTTGTTGCAGGGACAGCTTAAAGAATACATGACGTGATCAGAGGAGCAGTTGGTAAAATGTAACAACTTGTATGACTTATTAGTTCTGGGATTATCAAATTGTTTGATCTGTTTGGTGATATTGCATATTTGGCAGTGGCCACATTTAAAATGTCCAATGATTTTTTTCGATTTATTTCTGGTGAAAGGTCTAACATCCGCCGGACTGACAATTTCCTTGATATTACTTGTCCTGGCAAAAGCAATGCGTAAATTCACATTTTCAAATGTCCTTGTAGTTTTCGTGGAGGGGCATAATCGAACGTGAACGCCTATCTCCATGGGTGTCTATGTCCGAAAACGGGTACGTGAAGAGGCGGGACAGACCGTATTTTCGAAAAAATGGACGTTTTTCAGCTGGGCATTTGTTTTTTTTAGTGATAATGGAAACTAAAAATGCCCAGCTCAAAAACGTCCTAATCCGAGCCATTTGGTTGTGGGAGGGGCCAGGATTCGTAGTACACTCGCCCCCCTGACATGCCAGGACACCAACTGGGCACCCTAGAGGTCCGTGCGGTGGACTTCAGACAACGCTCCCACATGCATAGCTCCCTTACGGGTGCTGAGCACCCAACCCCCTTCCCCAAAACCCACTACCCACAAATGTACAACACTACCATAGCTTTTAGGGGTGAAGGGGGCACGTACATGTGGGTACAGTGGGTTTTGGAGGCCTCCCATTTACCAGCACAAGTGTTACAGGTAGGGGGGATGGGCCTGGGTCCACCTGCCTGAAGTGCACTGCGGTACCCACTAAAAGTGCTCCAGGGACCTGCATACACGCAGGCCTCTAGGACTTGTTGCTGCTATATAACATTGGCACACCAGTTGACACCTGAAGACTAATCTCTCCAAAAACGTCCTTTATTGGAATAAGCATGCTTACTCACAGTTAACTGCAGACCAGAGGTTGTGCCCCACTGGCAACGAGTCTCCCTGGTACTAAGATTAGCAGTAGGTCAGAGCTGGCAGAATGATGTACAATGCCTTCTTTCAGCCACATTCAAGGTAAGAACTAAATTCTGTAACGTGGCTAACACGTGAAAGGGATTTAAAGCTGGCTTACAAAAATGGCCACTACCTCATGGACTACCGGAAACAAAACAGGGCACACTCTGACCCAGTAAGCAGGGGGAAAAGCACCACGGGAGTAGAGCCTACCAACTACCAACATCGTGAGCATTTGCCACAAGCTAGTGGAATCACGGAGCCCAATACCCTACACCCACCACAATGCATTGCTGATGTGACTCTGCAGTGCGCATAACAGAAAAGGTGTCACACTCACCCGAGAGCCACATCAGAACCAGGGAAAGGCTGTCACAGGATAGAACACATTCTGCTGTCATGGAGGTGGGTATGGCATTTGAGGCTGGCATAGAGGCTGGAAAAAAAGTTTTTAAAGTGGGGTTTTTTTGGTGGGAGGGGGTTAGTGACCACTGGGGGAGTCCGGGGAGGTCACCCCAATTCCCTCCAGTGGTCAACTGGTCATTTGGGGCACTTTTTTGGGACTTGTTCGTGAAAAAAAAAGGGTCCACAAAAAGTGACCCCAAATCACGGTTAAAACGCCTTTTTTTTTTTGATTATCAGCTAAAGACACCCATCTCTCTTCGGCCGATAACCATGCCCCAGTTCCACCTTCACCACGCCTCCGACACGCCCCTGTCAACTTTACCCATTTCCGCGACGGATTGCAGTTGGAAACGTCCAAAATTGGCTTTCGATTATACCGATTTGGGCGCCCACGGGAGAAAGACGCCCATCTCCCGATTTGGGTCGCAATATAGGCGTTTTTCTCTTTCGATTATAAGCAGGCAAATGTCCCATCTGTTCTTAATCATATTTGCAAGGTAGGGACTATGTTCATTATATTGCATGACCATAGTAAATATATTGTCATCTTTTTGACGTTTCAAAGTATTTGTCAAGAGTAGATTCCTGTCATTATATTTTGCCCTCCAGTATAATTTCTTAAGGACATACTTGGAATAACCCCTGTTTGATAAGTTTAACATCAAATCATTGGCTTGAATCTTAAATGTGGACAGGTCAGTGCAAATGCGTCTCAACCTGAGCATTTGCGAATAGGGAAAACTGTCCTTTAAATGTGTGGGGTGGCAACTGGAATTATGCAGAAATGTATTTCTGTCCGTAGTTTTTTTGAACACTCTTGTAACAAACTCACCAGATATAATATTAACTTCTACATCTAGATAGTGAATGCATTCGAAAGAATGTTGCTCAGTAAACTGAAAGTCCTGATTGCAACTGTTAAGCCAATTCATGAATCTCTGAAGATCTAATAATGAACCTGTCCAAATCATGAAAATATCATCAATGTATCTCCACCAATGTAAAATAGCTTCATGAAATGGAGACTGTGCGATCCAGGTCAATTCAAACTGAGACATGTAGAGGTTTGCAATTGATGGGGCAAATGTTGCCCCCATCTCCACTCCACTCGTTTGTAAATATAATTTGTCAAGGAACATGAAATAATTCTCTTTCATGGCTAATCTAGCGAGTGTCAGAAGGAACTCTGTAGGTATTTGATGTGGTCTTATTCTATTGTCCAATACCGATTTAATTGTGTATAAAGTTTCATCTTGAGGTATAGATGTGTATAATGAAAACACGTCCAAAGTGACCATTAGAACCTTCCTGTGGTCAAGATCGACTTCTTGAAGTTTTTGAAGAAAATGGGTAGTGTCCCTAATATAAGAGGGATACTTGGGCACCTCTGTTCTCAAAAAGGTGTCAATGAAGGTTGATAGTGGTTCAAGGACGAAATTTCTGCCAGACAGAATCGGTCTTCCCGGGGGATTGTTGAGTCGCTTATGTACACGGCACCAGCCCCTATTTCCGGCCGCTGCTGCTTCTCCTGTTGAGCAGCAGCGGCCGCTACACAAAGAAAAAGATTTTTAAAAAAAACTTCAAACCTGGCTGAAACGCGGCACCCCGGCACTGTAGACAGCCATTAGGCATTGGCTGTTGCCCCGCAGCCGCTCCTCCTCTTGCCTCTACGTCACTGCGCTCCTCCGGGGTCTTCCTCCAGGGGCAGTGACGTAGAGGCAAGAGGAGGAGCGGCTGCGGGGCAACAGCCAATGCCTAATGGCTGTCTACAGTGCCGGGGTGCCGCGTTTCAGCCAGGTTTGAAGTTTTTTTTAAATCTTCTTTTTCCTTGTGTAGCGGCCGCTGCTGCTCAACAGGAGAAGCAGCAGCGGCCGGAAATAGGGGCTGGTGCCGCGTGCGTCGCGACTTCGCGTGGTTTGCGGGAAATTTGGCAGGGAGAGGGAAAACAACAGAGGGAAGGATTTGGGAGAGAGAGAGAAAGAGGGAAAACAACAGAGGGAAGGATTGGGGAGAGAGAGAAAGAGGGAAAACAACAGAGGGAAGGATTGGGGAGAGAGAGAAAGAGGGAAACCAACAGAGGGAAGGATTGGGGAGAGAGAGAAAGAGGGAAACCAACAGAGGGAAGGATTGGGGAGAGAGAGAAAGAGGGAAAACAACAGAGGGAAGGATTGGGGAGAGAGAGAAAGAGGGAAAACAACAGAGGGAAGGATTGGGGAGAGAGAGAAAGAGGGAAACCAACAGAGGGAAGGATTGGGGAGAGAGAGAAAGAGGGAAACCAACAGAGGAAGGATTGGAGAGAGAGAGAGAGAAAGAGGGAAACCAACAGAGGAAGGATTGGGGAGAGAGAGAAAGAGGGAAAACAACAGAGGGAAGGATTGGGGAGAGAGAGAAAGAGGGAAACCACAGAGGGAAGGATTGGGGAGAGAGAGAAAGAGGGAAACCAACAGAGGGAAGGATTGGAGAGAGAGAGAAAGAGGGAAAACAACAGAGGGAAGGATTGGGGAGAGAGAGAAAGAGGGAAACCAACAGAGGGAAGGATTGGGGAGAGAGAGAAAGAGGGAAAACAACAGAGGGAAGGATTGGGGAGAGAGAGAAAGAGGGAAAACAACAGAGGGAAGGATTGGGGAGAGAGAGAAAGAGGGAAACCAACAGAGGAAGGATTGGGGAGAGAGAGAAAGAGGGAAAACAACAGAGGGAAGGATTGGGGAGAGAGAGAAAGAGGGAAAACAACAGAGGGAAGGATTGGGGAAAGAGAGAAAGAGGGAAAACAACAGAGGGAAGGATTGGGGAGAGAGAGATGGAAAACAACAGAGGGAAGGATTGGGGAGAGAGAGAAAGAGAGAGGGAAAACAACAGAGGGAAGGATTGGGGAGAGAGAGAAAGAGAGAGGAAAAACAACAGAGGGAAGGATTGGAGAGAGAGAAAGAGGGAAAACAACAGAGGGAAGGATTGGGGAGAGAGAGGGGAAAACAGATGGAAGGATTGGGAGAGAGAGGGAAAAACAGATGGAAGGATGGGGAGAGAGAGGGAAAATGGAAGGATAGGGAGAGAAAGAGGGAAGACGCTGGATGGAAGAATGCAGAAAGAAATAGGGGAGACACTGGAAGGATGGGGAGAGAAAGCAGAGCTGCTGGATGGAAAAGGGGAATAGAGAAAGACTGGAGAATAAGAGGAAGGGGCATGGGGAGAACAAGGGTGAGGAAAAGATGAAAAGCCACAGGTAGATGAAGGAAATTAAAGAATGGATAGTAAGAATGAATTAAATCTGGACAGAGAGAGAGCCTGAAAAATATTGAAGAAAGCAATGAAAAAGGAGACAAAAATGACAAATGGCACAGAAGAGTTAAGCGAAAACAAAGGAAAGGAGAATCACAGACTGGGACCAATATGGAAAGAAAAACAGTCACCAGACAACAAAGGTGGAAAAAAATCATTTTATTTTCATTTTAGTGTTTGTAATATGTCCAATTTGAGAATTTACATTGGCTGTCTTATTTTGCACTGGGTATACTGGAGCTGTAAGAGCTTACAGAGATTATTTATAATGAAAAAAAATCACGTTATTTTTTTCTCCTATAGTACTGTAATATTTTCAATGATATCTGTTTATATGCGCCATGGCTGGTATAGGGGGTGTGGTTAATGTTGGTGTGGCTATCATAGGGGTGGAGCCATACGTGGTGACCCTGCCCATAATGAGTACCGGCACCTTTTTTTCTACAAAAAAAGCACTGGTGCTCATATCAGGGGTATATATAAAGAGAGTGCACTTTTATTTTATTTTTCATTCATTTTTCTTAAAAACCAAACATGTGTGCCCTATCAGAAAGAGAGTGGACAGTGTTAAGAAGAGTGTGCCCTCTTTTACATAGTGTGCACTCCTTTGCAAAAGGTGTGCACTCGACATTCATTCAGGAACAAAATAAAACCTAAAAATAATTTTGGGGTTGACCAACCCTATTGTACAGCAGCCACCTGTTGCTCTAGATGGCTGGGACTCTCTATCACAGCCCCCGAGGAAGAGCTGGCCCTGGCCCACAGCAAAGAGCCAATAGGGAAAGCTGACCAGGAGTCAATCACAGCTAACTGCACACTATAAGGATAGCAGCCCTAATACACAGTGCTATGTATTAGACAGACAATGCAATTGAATACAAATAATACTCATACGATAACAATGCACCCTGTTTCCATGAATATGGGGGCAGAACAAGCACTATCCAGACAGTGTATATAGGTCTATCAGAATAGTGCTAAGGCTCTAGCAAGGGCAGAACAGGGGCATTCTGCCCACCCGTATGGATACATGGAGATTTTCATCTGCTATCCATATAACAAAGTATTTTTAAGTTAGAAAACCAAAAGGCTATCGTAACCTAAACCAATTAGCTATATTGCTATTGAATATTGTTTCTACCTGTATAGTTGGGTGGTTATACATATATTCCATTCTACAAATAGCAGGCTGAATGTATGTAAAGTATTTAAACAGTGGCTGGGACCGATGTTAAATAAAACATTGAATGCATGATTTAAGCATTGATTCACCGGGGGGGGGGGGGGGGGGGGGGGGGGTCACATGCATAAAGCATACATAATCTTTCTGCAATCAAATCTAAAAGCTTTAGTTTTACATATCGTTTCTTATGAGCAGTTTAAATCCATATCTCTCCCTTTCAGTTTTGAGATATAGGAAAGAACTGAATATAGATTATGGAAAGTCATTATGCATTCTGTTTATGACATATACAATTGTCATTTTACTTGAAAAGATGTTTCATTTACTTCACTGTTCTTCCAAATTGTCTTGGTGAATGATGATTTTACAGTTGTTCACAGTGGCTTTTGGATTAACCTATCTGAAAGGTTTATTGGGGGAGGGGGGTTATTCTACCACCTTTCAACCTTTGATACAGGTATAACAGAGCACTTTGCAATCACTTAAAAATAAAGAAGGAGAAAATAATTATTGTCAATATAGAGAAAATGAAAGGGAGGTAAAAGAAAAGAAAAGAGAGAGAGAGAGAGAGAGAGAGAGAGAGAGAGAGAGAGAAGCCAGAGATCTTATGATCTTTGTACTCCTGATACCAGGTGTTTTCTTGAGCTACTTTAGTTACAGTTGATTGACTAGATGGGTTATCACATCACTACATTCCAATTCTACAGAAGTGCCTAAGGGTTTAAAATCAGAGGTCCTGATATTCAGCTGGCTGCAGTGAGCAGTTTGCTCATCACCGACAGAGTTATTTCTGGATATTCAAAGCCGGGCCCTGTCCGGGCTTCGGCTTTGAATATTTGGTTATTTTTGATTCATCTAGCACAAAACTGCTTAAATCAATATTCAGCAATTAAGCAGCCATGGGTTACTGCATAAAAATAGGACAGACGTTTATGTGGTGTATGGGCTCATTTTCAAAGCACTTAGACTTAGAAAGTTCCATAGGTTACTATGGGGCTGATTTTCAAAAGAGAAAAACGTTCAAAAAGTGGCATAAATCTGCGTTTGTCAATTTTTCTCACAAATCGTCCAACTCAGTATTTTTGAAACCAACTTATCGATGTTTTTCTATGAAGTCCATCAGAAGTGCGTTCAAATCACAAGGGTACTAGTGTCAGGGACATGTTAAGGGCAGGATCTGGGTGTTCCTAATACTTGGACGTTTTTCCTGCTAAAATGGAACAAAACAAAAACATCCAGGGCTGTAATTTGGATGTTTTGGTCTAGACCTGTTTTATTAATGAATAAGCCACAAAAAATGCCCTAAATGACCAGATAACCACTGGAGGGAATGAGAGATGATCTCCTCTTACTCCCCCAGTGGTCACTAACCCCTATGACCCCTAGTCCCAAAATATGATTAAAACATTACTTACCAGCCTCTATGCCAGCGTCAGATCATAGGCGGTCAGTGGCCCAACTGTTTGGGGAGGCTAAAGGGGGCGGGGTTATGGGTGGGGCCAGGGGTGGAGCTTAAATCCATAATTGTCTGATAACACACAGAAAAAATAAATAAATAAAAATAAAAGTCACAATTAATACCTTTTATTAAATTTAGATATTAGATATGTATCATATGTCAAAGAATAAAGTGGTTGCTCAAAGCATATTCTAAGCACAATCGCTCAACTGCAAAACACTATGCACAACTTTGTGCAAAAACACACTCAGAACCTTACTGTACCATAAATATTACACTGGGCAGAACCTAATACACCAATATACCACCCATACGGAAAATGCAGACCGTCAACAATATGAAACAAGGGATCATATCATCACAATTCTCATGAAGAGCCACAAAACACCCTAATTCATGTTTAATGTGGGATAAAATGCCATAAATAAGTAAATAAATATAAACTTTTAATGTTGAGCACCTGATTCTGAAAGTGGACATATTCCAAACACTATAATGAAAATAAAATGATCTTTTCTACCTTTGTTGTCTGGTGACTTTTTTTCTGATCATGCTGGCCCAGTATCTGCTGCTATCTGTTCTCAGTGCAGGTCAGGAAGTCATCCTCATTAAATATCTCCCTGGCAACACAGGACACCTCCAGCCACCCCCCTTCCCCTGCTCTCCCAGCAGTAAGGTAAACAAACCATAAACCAATTTCTACAATTGGTTACACAAGGCTAGAGGGCTTTCACTGCAGCTCCTGCTGTGAGGATGGAGGTAAACAACAATTTAAACCCCTCAGAGCACAGCAGGGGAGGCTTAGCCTGTCCAAGCCTCTTATACCGGGCACCTATGCGTCAGATGTTATACTCGGGTCCATTAGAGCAGAATGCAGGTTCCTGGAGTAGTCTAGTAGTGGGTGCAGTGCACTGCAGACAGGTGGACCCAGAGCCATACCTCCCCCTACCTGTTACATTGTGGTGGAAACTGTGAGCCCTCCAAAACTCAACAGAAACTCACTGTACCCATATATAGGTGCCCTCTTCACCCTTAAGGACCATTTCAGTGGTCTAGAGTTGGGGGTAGTGGGTTTTGGGTGGATTTTGGGGGGGTCAGCAGACAAGATAAGGGAACAACGATGAGATGTGTACCTGAGAGTACTTATTTGAAGTTCACTGCAGTGCCCCCTAGGGTACCCCATTGCTCTTCTGGAATGTCTGTGTGGCCAGTCTACTAAGAATGCTGGCTCCTCTTACATCCCAATGGCTTGATTTTGTGCATTTTTCACTTGGACTTTTTTTTTTTTGTTCGAAAATGGATCAAAAACGCACAGAGCACAAAAACATCTAGCAAATAACCATTTAAAAAAAGATTTTTTTCTGTTTTGACAATGGTTATATTCTCCACTTTTTACCTCTTTCAGGGGCCATTTTACAAAGGTACACTGAAAAATAGCCTGTGGTAGTGTAGATGCGTGTTTTAGCGCACGCAGAATCACCTTTTTAAAATTTAAATGCCTTTTTTATATTTTTGTCGACAATGGACGTGCAGCAAAGTGAAAATTACAGTGCATCCATTTTGGGTCTGAGACCTTACTGCCAGCCATTGACCTAGTGGTAAAGTCTCACGTGGTAACCAGGCGGTAATGACCTACGAGTGTCAAATGCCACTTGGTGCGCGTTCAATACGCACGGCCAAAAATAAAAATTATTTTTTGGATGCACGTATCGGACATGCACCAAAAATGAAATTACCGCAAGAGCCATGTGATAACTGGGCACCAACTCCACCTTATGTCTCAAAGCAGTTAACTACATGTTAATTTTAAGATCCAGTCCCAACCTATCATCTGCCAGTCTCCACTCATTCTATGCCCCACTCCATATCATCTGTTAATACAGCAATAAGCATGTTAGCTGCAAAGGCAACATGTTAACGATTATCTATGCTGTCATCTTAACAACTAATGCAGCATATGGGCCCTTGTATTAAAGTAACTGGTATAGGTTTTATCACATGGTATCACTGAAGATCCATCAAGCCCAGTATCTTGTTTCCAACAGTGGCCAATTCAGGTCACAAGTATTGGCAAGATGCTTTTATCAGTTTCTTGATTCTAATATACCTAAAAAAAGTTTTTACTAAATGTTTTTGTCTCCAGTGCAATCTTCCTTTCAAAGTCTCTCCTTCTCTTCCTTATTAATGCTTTGTATTTTACTTACCATTCCTTATTTTGTTTCCTATTTTCAGTCGGATCCTTCTTCCATTTTCTGAAGGGTTTTCTTTTAGCTCAAATAGCTTCCTTCACCTCAATTTTTAACCATGTCGATTGTCGTTTGGCCTTCCTTCCTCCTTTTTTAATACATGGAATATATCAGATCTGGGCTTCCAGGATGGTATTTTTGAATAGTATAGTACAGACAGAGAGGGTAATACAGTATACAATCAAAGAAACCAAAAGAAAAAAGCAACAATGGGCCTTCAAGACTAGGACAACAGGAGTACTTTATTAGCCAAAGACCCGACACGGGCCGTGTTTCGGCACCAACAAGGCGCCTGCCTCAGGGGTCTATTAATAAAAACATATAAATACATCAATAAAATAGGACACACAAAATAAATAGTGACAGCATCGTATTGATTACTCACATAGATAATATATAAAATTAGATTAAAATATATTAATGATATTAATATTACAGACAATTCAAAAAGATAGACATATTGATTTAATAACTTATGTAAAATTACAATGTTCTAGCAACCATATAATAATAATAGAGACAACTCCAATCAATTTTAAGATATAGGCAGACATATATGTCCACATATATATACATATATATACAAATATATATCCAGGATTGTAGGGGCAAATCATATTTATATGCTCTTTGAAGACATGTATCATATAGTAATTCTGATAAATAGGATAAGGAAGCCCTCACAGTTAAGCTGTGAGGGTGTTAACATTGACTGAAGCCAGGCAGCCAGAAGAAGAAAGGAAAGGGGGGGGGGGGGAGTTGCAGGAGGGAGTTAGTTTGGAAGTAGTTAGTGTTTAGGTTAGCAACAGGAAAGGGAGAAAGGGGATTGGGTAGGATTTAAGGGATAGGATTGGCTGGAAGGGAAGTGCTAGGATATGGAAGATTTGGGCGCTCAGAATTAGTTTTTAGTTAGGTAGGAGAGGGTTAGGGTGAATAGGAGGTAGTGAAAGAGAAGTTGGGGGGAGGTTTAAAGTAGAAAAAACGAAACAAATTCTTATGTCTAATCAGTGGAGCACTGGCTAGAGCACTGAGCTTGTAATCAGAAGGTTGCTGGTTTGATTCCCCTTTAAAGATTACCTGAGGTGGGGGAGGCTGTTGTTTGGCAGTGGCGTCGTAGAAAACATCGCGACGGCACTTCGGGTTTCACGGAGGGGAATTTGGGTTGGTTTTTTGATTGCTGGGCGGACAAACGGGGTTTTTTGAAGTGTGTGTTACGTTGGGAGGGGGTGGGTGAGTTAAAGTGTGTTGGGAAGGCACTTCCGGTTTGTGAGGTGTTAGGGGTAGAATTTTTTATTGTGGCTGCTGTGGCCTAGTGGTTAGAGCACCAGCCTTATAAGCATAAGGTTGCTGGTTCAAATCCCACCTAAGGCAAGTCACTTCAGGGACAAAGTTTGACACAAACCCAGAATACTTGAATGTAACACACCTTGATCAACTACTGGAGAAAGTGTGATCACAGCTGCAAATAATGAGCACCATTTTTATTAGGTGTATGTCACATGGCAAAAGCAGGAAGCTAAGCAGGTGCAACCCTGGTCAGGAACTGGATGGGCAAATTAGGGGACCTAAATCAGCAGTGTAACCTTTTTAAAAGGAGAGATTAAGGGACTCAAAATTGAAGGGGTGTTTGCTTGGGAGCGGGGAGAGTGAGTGATTGTGGGTAATTGATTATATTAAATAAATAAATAATTATATATATATATATATATATATATATATATAATAATAATAAATAATAAATAAATAAAAATACTGTTTAATGGGGCCAAAGAAGATTGTGAAAAGTGGGGGTAAAGTGAGTGGAAAAAAGAAACATGGGATGAATGTGTCTGGAGGGGGGAGTGCTAAAGGGGATATGGGGAATATAGGGAGAGATGCTGATGTTGCAGAAGGGGTGAATAGTGGACAAGGTGTGGAAATGGGGTGTCAGGTGGGATTGAATATCGAGCAGGAGAGGGGTAGCAGGATGCAATGTGGGACGGCAACCAGTGCGATGGCAGGTGGTATGCGGACCCGTGGTGGTTTAGTGCGTGATAGGGATGTTAATGGGGGGAAGGATGGGGGTAAGGAAGAAGGAAAGAAGAAAAGAGGGAGGGTACCAAAGACAATCATGAATTGGTTGTTAAGTTTTCATGTTTTTGCGAGTGTGTTGGGAGGTCAGAAACCTGCTCTTTATCCGGGTTTATGAATTACTGTGATTTTATTTTGAGAGCTTATAAAATGTATGGAGGTTGGGCTTGGGTAAATTATGATGAGCAGTTTAGGCGGAGTTTGGCGAAGGACAAATCTGAGAATTGGGGTGTGAGAGATGTGGATTTGTGGATTGCTAATTTTACTCCTTCGGTTAATCCTGCCTTTCGTTCGGGAGCCTCTGCTGGATTTCCCGGGTATGGTAGTGGCTCAGTTGGAAATACCGGGGGAATGGGCGTTGGTCGAACAGGGAGTTTCGGAATGGCAGGAGGAGGAAGTGTGGGGACAAGCGGATTGGGGGGAAAGGGGAGTAGCCCCGGTAATGCTTGTTTCCAATTTAATGCGGGACGATGTAATAGGCCTGCCTGCAGATTCAGACACTGTTGCAGTGTCTGTCAGGGATTCCACTCTGTGTTTAAATGTCCAAGAGGGGGATTGGGAGGTCGGGGAAGGTCGGGGAGGGGAGGAGCTATGGGCGGCCCAGGTGTGGGCTGGCAAGGCACCTTCTCCTATTAAGGTAACGGCGTTACAAAATTGGTTGGGTCTGTATCCGTGTGGTGGTGATGCATATTTGCTGTGGGTAGGTTTTTCGGAAGGTTTCCCGATCCCGTTTGAGGGACCGGTGTTGGATCATAAGTGTAAGAATTCAGTATCTGTGATTCAGCATGCAGAGGTGGTTTGGAAGAAGTTGATGAAGGAGTTGAGTCTTGGGCGGATAGCAGGACCGTTTGCTGACCCGCCGCTTAAAAATTTGGTAGTGTCTCCATTGGGTGTGATACCGAAAAAAGAGCCGGGTACATACAGGTTGATTCATAATTTGTCCTATCCTGAAGGTTCTGGTGTAAATAGTTTTATTGATCCGGATTTGTGTACAGTGCAATATGCTAGTTTTGAACAAGCGGTGGATTTGTTGAGGAATTTGGGAAAAGGTGCATTGATGGGAAAAGCGGACATTGAAGCAGCTTTCCGTTTATTGCCAGTGCACCCTACAGCTTTTAGGTTGCTTGGATTTAAGTTTGAAGGTAAATTTTATTTTGATAAATGTATGCCTATGGGTTGTTCTATTTCTTGTAATTATTTTGAAGCATTTGCTACATTTTTACATTGGGTAGTGGAACAGGTTAGTGGTTGGGATTCTATTGTTCATTATTTGGATAATTTTTGTTTGGGGGTCCAGAAAATTCATTGCAGTGTGCTTCCTTGATGTCAGCATTTAGAACGGTGGCAAAGGAGTTGGGTGTGCCTTTGGCTAAGGAAAAAAGTGAGGGCCCGGTTACCAAATTGGTGTTTTTGGGGATAGAGTTGGATTCAATGAGAATGGAGTCTCGTCTGCCTAAAGAAAAGATTGTGGTTTTGCGTCAGGAGATTGATAGGGTATGCATCAAGAAAAAGGTGATGTTGAAGGAGACTCAGTCGTTGTTGGGGCATTTTAATTTTGCAACGAGAGTGATTCCTATGGGACGAGTTTTTTCGAGACGTTTAGCATTGTTAACAGTTGGTTTGCGGAAGGCGCATTTTAGAGTGCGTGTGACACAGGCAGTGCGAGCGGATTTGCAAATCTGGAGAGAATTTTTGTCGGTGTTTAATGGAACTTGTGTTTGGCAAGATGTATTGGTTTCAAGTGTGGATTTACAATTATTCACGGATGCGTCGGGAGAAATTGGATTTGGGATTTATTTTGGAGGGGCATGGTGTGCAGAAGAGTGGCCTCAATGGTGGAGAGAGATGGGTTTGTGCAAGAATATAGCTTTGTTGGAATTATTTCCAATTTGGGTGGCTTTGTGGCTATGGGAACGGAGGTTGTGTAACAGGAGGATTGCCTTGTATTCTGATAACATGTCAGTAGTATGGGCAATCAATAAGCAGTATTCGCTTTGTCCGCTGTTAGTGGAGCTGTTGAGATTGATTGTGTTAAAATGTCTGCAATTAAATTTATGGCTAACAGCGAGACATGTGCCTGGTGTTTGTAATGAGATTGCTGATGCGTTATCTCGTTTACAGTTACATCGCTTCAGAGCTTTGGCTCCGTCAGCAGATTGGGAGCCTACACGGATGTCCGAAGATTTGTGGCACAATTTTCAGGAGGTTGTGAGGCACTGTTGATGAGAGCATTAGCTCCTAATACTTGGAAGGCTTATGGAGTTGGATGGAGGCGATTCTTATCATTTCTGGCTGACAGAGGTTGGGATTTGGTTCTCCCAATTTGTGAAGAGAGAGTGGTCCGACTTATTGCTTTTGCAGTGGATAATAAATGGTCGTTTGGGATGGTATCTCAGACGATGGCTGCAATAGCATTTGTGTCTAAATTGCTGGGTTGGGGAGATCCAGCTGGGAAATATTTGATTCGTAAGTTATTGTGTGGTTTTTCCAGAGAACATGGGAAATCACGAATGGAGAGGGTGAGGAGGCCGCTATTTTATGCACAGGTAGTGCAATTGTGCAAGGTATTAACCAATATTTGTTTTTCAAAATATGAAATATTGTTATTTCAGGTGGCTTTTGTGGTAGCCTTCTTTTCAGCTTGCAGGGTTGGGGAGTTGGTAGCTTCATCAACGCGAGCTATGGATGATGAAGGTTTAAGAAGAAGGGATGTGGTGGTGGAAAAGGGGGTGTTGCGTATATATTTAAGGAAGTCTAAAACGGACCAAGATGGAAAAGGCATTTGGATTAGTCTGCGAGCAGCTAAGACTTTGGAATTTTGTCCATTGCAATGTGCAGTGGAGTTCAATGGTGTAAGACCGGTGGGTGGTGAGGTTTGGTTGGTGCATAGCAATGGTATGCCTTTAACGAGATATCAATTTGCAGCAGTGCTTAAGAAAGGTTTGAGATATATGGGTTTGGAGCCGAAGGAGTATGGGACACATTCCTTTCGAATTGGTGCTGCTTCCAATGTAGCCCAAGAAGGGGGTTCAGTGGCTTTAATTCAGCGGGTGGGAAGATGGAGGTCTAATAGATATAAAGGGTATGTTCGGGATGAGAAGTGATTAGGTTTATGCTAATTGTTCTAGTTTCTTTTACAGATGTATTGCCTCTGGACATATGTGTATGGATCTGCGGACATTCATATGTCTTTTGGGCACACAAGCATGCTCTGGAATCAAAGTGGGGATCCAACCTGGGATTGGTGGAATTCGGTATTCGAATCCGCTGGTTGGCCATACGAGGAATGACTTGGAAGCAGTTGTTGCCAGCATTACTGCAAGCTCGGCGATTTTCTTCTCCAGTTCTAATTTGTATTCATTTGGGGGGAAATGATTTATGTGCTGTAAAAGGAGTTCAGTTAATTTGTTTAATGAAAGCAGAATTATTGGAGGTGATGAGTTAATTTCCAGGAGCAGTGATTGTATGGTCACAGATTATTCCCAGAAGAGTGTGGAGGGGGGCAGTTAATCCAAAAGGTATTGAGTGGTTGAGGCGCAGGGTGAATTGGGAAGTGTCAAAATTTATGGGGAGAATGGGGGGTTTGGTGTTAGCACATGATTTGATCTCGTCAGATTGTGCAGGTTTGTATAGGCAGGATGGAGTTCATCTGTCCGATATTGGAACTGATATCTTTTTGAGTGCACTCCAAGATTTGTTGGAGGATTGCTTAAAGAAGGATTTGGCGGCAGCTTTGGTTATTGGGGGAGCGGTGACAAGATGGAGTCTGTCACCGCTTGTGGCCTGGATGAGGGGTTTAAGAGGCACCAGAAGCGGTTAAAGGAATTGTATGAAATATATGAAATGGAAATGAACTCGTGGGCGGAACCGCCATGAGTAAGAGGTGGCTTGACGGTACCGTAAGTCACCTGGGGGGAGGGGGGTAAGGGGGGAAGAAAGTGAGCCAGTTCGTTACCGAATGGCTTAACATTATTATTAATCACACTGTGAAGTGGGGAGAAAGTGAGCCAGTTCGTTACCGAAGGGCTTAACATTATTAACCGCATTCTGAAGTTAACCTGGTGGAAAATTATATGTTACTAAGTATTATTAATCACACTGTGAAGTGGGGAGAAAGTGAGCCAGTTCGTTACCGAAGGGCTTAACATTATTAACCGCATTCTGAAGTTAACCTGGTGGAAAATTATATGTTACTAAGTTGATGTTAAGTAAATGAATTTATTAATATTTGGAAATAAAGCTGCAGCCAAATTTTATTCCAAAAAAGAAATTGTTGTTTGAATTATTTAAAAAATTTTAAGTATGTGTTAAGGGCTGCCTGAAGTGTGAATGTCAATGTTAGGAAGCCCTTACAGTTAAGCTGTGAGGGTGTTAACATTGACTGAAGCCAGGCAGCCAGAAGAAGAAAGGAAAGGGGGGGGGGGGGAGTTGCAGGAGGGAGTTAGTTTGGAAGTAGTTAGTGTTTAGGTTAGCAACAGGAAAGGGAGAAAGGGGATTGGGTAGGATTTAAGGGATAGGATTGGCTGGAAGGGAAGTGCTAGGATAGGGAAGATTTGGGCGCTCAGAATTAGTTTTTAGTTAGGTAGGAGAGGGTTAGGGTGAATAGGAGGGAGTGAAAGACCCATCCCAGCCCGCCCTTGGTGGGGGGGTGTGGGTGGGGACAAAAGTTTGAGATGGTTAAGGAAAGTGGAGGATTTGGGGGTAAAGGGTAGCAGCTTTTAAATGGAAAGGGGTGCCTGGATGAGGGGTTTAAGAGGCACCAGAAGCGGTTAAAGGAATTGTATGAAATATATGAAATGGAAATGAACTCGTGGGCGGAACCGCCATGAGTAAGAGGTGGGTTGACGGTACCGTAAGTCACCTGGGGGGAGGGGGGTAAGGGGGGAAGAAAGTGAGCCAGTTCGTTACCGAATGGCTTAACATTATTATTAATCACACTGTGAAGTGGGGAGAAAGTGAGCCAGTTCGTTACCGAAGGGCTTAACATTATTAACCGCATTCTGAAGTTAACCTGGTGGAAAATTATATGTTACTAAGTATTATTAATCACACTGTGAAGTGGGGAGAAAGTGAGCCAGTTCGTTACCGAAGGGCTTAACATTATTATTAATCACACTGTGAAGTGGGGAGAAAGTGAGCCAGTTCGTTACCGAAGGGCTTAACATTATTAACCGCATTCTGAAGTTAACCTGGTGGAAAATTATATGTTACTAAGTTGATGTTAAGTAAATGAATTTATTAATATTTGGAAATAAAGCTGCAGCCAAATTTTATTCCAAAAAAGAAATTGTTGTTTGAATTATTTAAAAAATTTTAAGTATGTGTTAAGGGCTGCCTGAAGTGTGAATGTCAATGTTATGTAGTTTATCTGATCTGGCTATGACGTCATCGATGTAGTTTGTAATGTATTTATATATAAGAAGTCATCATTAAACAAGCTTACCAAATTGTAGATATGACAATCGTACCGAGTTCAAGTTATAAATGCCTACAAAATGAATAGACAGGGATTGAAACGATATATATTTAAAAGAACCAAGCAGATACTCATGGCCCCCTCAGAGAGGGAACGGTGCCTAAATATGTAAAGTGTAGAGTTGTGCGTGCCTTTCTTAGCGATTAAAGAGGCGCTTCTCAGTAAATAGAAGGGAAACCAGATATTTAATTAACATATTGCAGATACCATGCCTAGCTTTTAAAAGGTATATAATGAGAAACGGAGGAAAAACGCCCAAAGAAAAAGTGCCGATTGAAGTGATTGAAAACTTCTTACCTTAGAGACAGCCTGGGTAACTTGCATTAATTTCGCTGTAGCGTGAAAAAAAAAAAAAGGGGGGGGGGCTCCAGCGAAGGAGCCTTCTCCTGTTTGGTCCGAAAGGGTAAATGTTCATTTAGTGTCTGATCCTTTCTATATGAAGTAACAAAAAAGGCGGCAAAAAAAGACGCCAAGGAGAAAACATTTGCAAATGGTTGCGTGAGCGTCGTCAGGACGTTGACGTGATGACATCATGTTTTCTTATGTGGAGATAAATTTTAAAGGGGACAGAGCACCATTTGAGGTGCTTTCAGGCATGGCACATACAATTGTGACGATTATCGATCGAAATAGAGTGTGTAGTATATAATTATATTAACATAAACAATTGTAGAGCAGTGGTGGCCATAGGTATAATTTTTTACAGATTGGTAAAAAATACTGAGCTTGGGTTGCTAGACATTGAATCGATATACTGAGGAAAAAAAAATGAGATGGTTGATATAGCATGAATTGATATTGCCGCCTTTTTTGTTACTTCATATAGAAAGGATCAGACACTAAATGAACATTTACCCTTTTGGACCAAACAGGAGAAGGCTCCTTCGCCGGAGCCCCCCCCCCCCCCTTTTTTTTTTTCGCGCTACAGCGAAATTAATGCAAGTTACCCAGGCTGTCTCTAAGGTAAGAAGTTTTCAATCACTTCAATCGGCACTTTTTCTTTGGGCGTTTTTCCTCCATTTCTCATTATATACCTTTTAAAAGCTAGGCATGATATCTGCAATATGTTAATTAAATATCTGATTTCCCTTCTATTTACTGAGAAGCGCCTCTTTAATCGCTAAGAAAGGCACGCACAACTCTACACTTTACATATTTAGGCACCGTTCCCTCTCTGAGGGGGCCATGAGTATCTGCTTGGTTCTTTTAAATATATATCGTTTCAATCCCTGTCTATTCATTTTGTAGGCATTTATAACTTGAACTCGGTACAATTGTCATATCTACAATTTGGTAAGCTTGTTTAAGGATGACTTCTTATATATAAATACATTACAAACTACATCGATGACATCATAGCCAGATCAGATAAACTACATTATCCTATTTATCAGAATTACTATATGATACATGTCTTCAAAGAGCATATAAATATGATTTGCCCCTACAATCCTGGATATATATTTGTATATATATGTATATATATGTGGACATATATGTCTGCCTATATCTTAAAATTGATTGGAGTTGTCTCTATTATTATTATATGGTTGCTAGAACATTGTAATTTTACATAAGTTATTAAATCAATATGTCTATCTTTTTGAATTGTCTGTAATATTAATATCATTAATATATTTTAATCTAATTTTATATATTATCTATGTGAGTAATCAATACGATGCTGTCACTATTTATTTTGTGTGTCCTATTTTATTGATGTATTTATATGTTTTTATTAATAGACCCCTGAGGCAGGCGCCTTGTTGGCGCCGAAACACGGCCCGTGTCGGGTCTTTGGCTAATAAAGTACTCCTGTTGTCCTAGTCTTGAAGGCCCAGTGTTGCTTTTTTCTTTTGGTATTTTTGAGTAGTATCCACACCTGTTATAAATTTTTGACCTTTGCTGCTGCTCTTTTTTTTTTTTACCATTCTCCTCATTTTATCATAGTCTCCTTTTTGAAAGTTAAATGCTAACATATTAGATTTCTTGTGTGTACTTACTCCACAGATTATATCATATCTGATCATATTATGATCACTGTTATCAAGTGGCCCCAACACCATTACCTCCTGCACCTGACCATGCACTCCACTAAGGACTAGGTCTAGAATTGTTCTCCCTCTTGTTGGTTCCTTCACCAGCTGCTCCAAAAAGCAGTCCTTGATTTCATAAATGAATTTTACTTCCCTAGCATGCCTTGATGTTACATTTACCAGGTCAATATTGGGGTAATTGAAATCACCCATCATTACCGTGTTACCTAGTTTATTAGCCTCCCTAATTTCTGATAATATTTTTGCATCTGTCTGTTCATCCTGGCCAGGTGGACGGTAGTACACTCCTATCACTATCCTTTTCCCCTTTACACATATAATTTCTATCCATAGGGATTGCAAGATGTGTTTTGTGTCCTGCAAAATGTTTGGCCTATTCAATTCAAGGCCCTCCTTAATGTATAAAGCTACCCCTCCATTAATTTGATCCACCTTATCACTGCGATATAATTTGTACACTGATATGACAGTGTTTCATTGGTTACCTTCTTTCCACCAGGTCTCAGAGATGCCTATTATATCTATCTTTTCATTTAGTGCAATATATTCTAACTGTCCCATCTTATTTCTTAGGCTTTTGGCATTTGAATACAGACATTACAAACAATGAGGCCCTTTTACAAAAGCACGGTAGGGCTACCATGTGGGTAGCATGTGCCAAATTGGCCTCACTGCCAAGGTAGAGCAGGAGCCTGGCAGTAGTTCAGAATTCATGTTCATTCTCGGATATACTGCTTGTCAAGGTCTTTCTCAAGACCGGAGCATACGCTTCTTTACTTCCTTACGTTGTGACAATTTAACAAGTGGATGACCCTTTTTGATGTATGAGACTCCTGATGCAGGCTGTGTTGAGTCCAGAATTATTTGTAATAAACTGTTTTTATTGACAGGAATGTCGTCTGCTCATTTTTGTGTCATCTTTGCTGTCTTGCTGCACAATGTGTACCTTGCGGAGATTTGTATTTTCTGTGTATATATCGAATCTAAAAGGTAACAATGTAGTTGATCTCTTAATATAAGTCATGCTTAACTCAGTCTGCGACTAATAAGAAATAAAGTCAAGTAAAATAAAGTAATAATGAGGGCAGAGCTACCTTCATGCAGAATTCCAGAGACAGTCTAAATGTGCCAACATTTTCCAGTTCTGTGATATATATTTATTTCTTCTTGAAGTCTGTTTGGCTGTGTGTGTTTGTATATATATGAGTCTTGGGAATAATGATGGCTAAGGGAAAGCAGCAGTAGAACATATGAAGCTGGATGACATTTATGTTTTCCAAATGGTGATGCATAGCTTGATGGGATGTCCTTGTTGTAAGGCCAGAGTAAATAATTTCTTAGCTTCTTGTTTAAAATTAACTAAGAAGGAACAAATCTTGTGGAGGGGACATGAGTCAGCATGAGTTCAGCAAACAAAACCTAGCCTTAAAACTGTTAGCTGGTTGATATTCAGTAGAAGTTAACCAAGTCAACATCAAGCTCCTATTTTTATTATTTTGAATTATGAAAACCACTTGTCTCTGAAACATGTTCAAAACAGAATTATACATGTGTACAAAAGAGATGAGGTGACGATGTGATTCCATGTGTCCCAATGAAAGGAGAGTTTAATTTTATTTCCAATCTTTATAACACCAGGCTTCCCAAGGCAGATTACAACAGTAATTAAGATGAACCCATCAGTTAATAGGATATCCTCACTGAAATTTGGCCATGTATTACTGTATTGTACAGAACAATGTAGAAAAATGAGCACAAAATACAGCCTTTATTTATGCTATTTCCACCAGCTACAATAATTTTTGAAGCTGTATTAGTAATATTCAGTTTTTATTTCGTGATATTTATATCTACATATGGGAAGTTTTCAAATAAATTAAAAAGTTGTCAAAGTAAAAAAAAAATCTTTTGTCCTCCACCTCTTAAGGCTCTGCCTATCCAACTGGAACAGCTTTTGACTTTTTATAGATGGACCACGCTTAGGCAGCCTATTATTTCAAATAATTTTGCTATTGTTTTCAATAGTATTTGCTATTGATTTAGGTGAACCAGTATGGCAGCAATCTCCATCCACTGACTTCAATCTATACAATGGGCTAGATGATAGCTTCGTCCCGTCTCCTGTTCTCAATCTAACCTCCTTAATTGAGACAGACATAGCAAAAGCCACTGCTTGTCCCTGGGATCAGTAGCATGAATCTTGCTACTATATGAGATTCTGTCAGGTACTTGTGACTTGAATTGGCCACTGCTGGAAGCAGGATACTGGGTAGATGGACCATTGGTCTGACCCAGTATGGCTATTCTTATGTTCTTATGACAAGGTTAAAACCGTATATACCCAAGGAGGTTTAATTGCTTCCCTATGCAGATGCTGCCATCTTGATACACTCAATATTTGTAAGGCAACAAGCCCCGCCTACTGGTTTCAGGCTAGATAATGGGCCAAGCACACTCCTGCCACCTGCTGTCAATTAAATCTCCTTGGTCCAGATGGTCTGTTCTTTAACTTTTTATTTTAATTAACATTTTTATTATTTCAAAAGATTGTACATGGAGAGGTTTTGCCTTATTTTGATCTCTTCATCTTTCTGACAACACTGACAGGTTCCCCTCCATTTATACTTTTCTGAAAAGGGGGTGGTTTGCCATGATGTATGATGGAACTCATATGGAGGGGCATTTTTGATGTGACATCTAAGTCCAACTTTGGATATTTTGCTAAAAACATCCAAAATTCAAGTGGGGAATATAGCCATTTTCAAAACATAGAAATGTTTATCTTATTTTTCAAAAATGACTATTTGCTAGATGTTTTTGTGCTCTGTGTGTGTTTATTTTTAGACCATTTTCAAAAAAAAAAATGTCCAAGTGAAAAATGCAGAAAATCAAGCCATTGGGATATAGAAACATAGAAACATGATGGCAGATATGGCCCATCCAGTCTGCCCATCCTCTGTAACCCCTAACTCTTATTTTTTCTAAGCGATCCCATATGCTTATCCCAGGCCTTTTTAAATTCTGACACAGTCCTCAACTCCACAACCTCTACCGGGAGGCCTCCACCACCCTTTCTGTGAAATAATACTTTCTTAGATTACTCATAAGCCTATTCCCTCTTAACTTCATCGTATGCCCCCTTGTTCCAGAGCTCTCCTTCAGTTCAAAAAGGCTCACCTCCTGTACAAAAATGCCTTTGAGATATTTAAACATCTCTATCATGTCTCCTCCCTCCTCTCTTCCAACGTATACATGTTGAGGTTCATAAGCCTGTCTCTTTATTTTTTGCATTCAAGACTACTTACTCATTTTGTAGCCGCCCCCTGGACCAACTCCTTCCTGTTTATATCTTTTCATAGGTGCAGTCTCCAGAACTACACACAGTACTCTAAATGGGGCCTCACCAGAGATCTATACAAAGGCACAATCACCTCCTTTATTCCTGCTGGTCATCCTTCTTTTTATGTACCCAAGCATCCTTCTGGCTTTGACCGTCGCTTTTTCTACCTGTTTGGAAGCTTTATGGTCATCAGACACAATCACTCCCAAGTCCCGCTCTTCCGTCGTACACTGAAGCACTTCACCCCCTATACTGTACCGTTCCCTCGGATTATTGCGACTTAAGTGCATGACCCTGCATTTTTTGGGATTATGTCTTAGTTGCCAAATATCGGTCAATTCCTCCAGCTTCACTAGGTCTTTCCTCATGTCATTCACACCCTCCAGGGTGTCCACCCTGTTGCAGAGTTTGGTATCATCCACAGAGAGACAGCTTTCTTAGAAGACTGGGGTACTGCAGTGTACTTCAGATAAATGCTCCCAGGTTCACATCTCACTATTGCTCCATTATCTTGTCTGCGGAACCCCAAAAAACCCACCATAAACCCACTACCCCCACCTGGACACTACTACAATAGCCCTTATGGGTGAAAGGGGCACCTACATGTGGGTACAGTGGGTTTCTGGTGAGTTTTGGAGGGCTCACAGTTTTCACCACGAATGTAACAGGTAAAGGGGAGGTATGGACCTGGGTCCACCTATCTGCAGTACACTGCATTCACCCCTAGACTATTCCAGGGACCTCCATGCTGCTCTAATCGACCTGATTATAACCTCTGAGGTTGGCTGATAAG
This sequence comes from Microcaecilia unicolor, assembly GCF_901765095.1. NCBI lineage: Eukaryota > Metazoa > Chordata > Amphibia > Gymnophiona > Siphonopidae > Microcaecilia > Microcaecilia unicolor. The sequence continues at coordinate 159,216,076 of NC_044039.1, forward strand.
TAATGTTTTTAATGACATTTGTGGGGGGGGGGGGGGGGGAGAGGGGGTTAGTGACCACCTCCACTGGTCATCTGGTCATTTAGGGCATTCTTTTGTGGTTTATTTGTTAATAAAACAGGTCTAGACCAAAACGTCCAACTTATAAACCTGGATGTTTTTGTTTTGCTCCATTATAGCAGAAAAATGTCCTAAGTGATAGGAACACCCAGATCCCACCCTTAACGTGCCCCCTTGTGATTTGAACACACTTCTGATAGACTTCATAGAAAAAAACGTCTAAAAACTGGGTTTGAAAATACCAATTTGGATGTTTTTGTGAGAAAAACATCCAAATGCAGATTTATGCCACTTTTGGACATTTTTCTCTTTTGAAAATGAGGCCCGTGGAGGGGCATAATCGAACGAAAATGTATATTTCCATGGGCGTTTGTCTCCGAGAACGGGTCCGTGAAGGGGTGGACCGAACCGTATTTTCGAAAAAAATAGACGTCCATGTTTTATTCGACAATTTGTGAGCTGGGCGTTTTTGTTTTTCAGTGATAATGGAAAATGAAAGCGCCCAGCTCAAAAACGAATAAATCCAAGGCATTTGTTTGTGGGAGGGGCCAAGAGTCGTAGTGCACTGGTCCCCCTCACATGCCAGGACACCAACCGGGCATCCTAGGGGGCACTTTTACAAAAACAAAAAAAAAGGTAAAAGAGCTCCCAGGTGCATAGCACCCTTCCCTTGTGTGTTGAGCCCCCCAAATCCCCCTCAAAACCCACTGCCCACAAGTCTACACCATTACTATAGCCCTAAGGGGTGAAGGGGGGCACCTACATGTGGGTACAGTGGGTTTGGGGGGGTTGTACGACTAAGCATTAAGCAGCACAATTGTAACAGGTAGGGGGGGATGGGCCTGGGTCCACCTGCATGAAGTCCACTGCACCCCCTAACAACTGCTCCAGGGACCTGCATACTGCTGCCAGGGAGGTGGGTATGACATTTGAGGATGAAAATAAAAAGTTGTGAAACATCATTTTTTGTGGTGGGAGGGGGTTAGTGACCACTGGGGGAGTCAGGGGAGGTCATCCCCGATTCCCTCTGGTGGTAATCTGGTCATTTAGGGCACTTTTTGGGGCCTTATTTGTGAAAAAAGGGTCCAGGAAAAGTGCCCTAAATTCTAGCTACAAACGCATACTTTTTTTCCATTATTGGCGAAAGGCGCCCATCTCTGTTCGGGTGATAACCATGCCCCAGTCCCGCCTTCACCACGCCTCCGACACGCCCCCGTCAACTTTGTACGCTTCCGCGATGGAGTGCAGTTGAAAACGTCCAAGTTCGGCTTTCGATTATACCGCGTTATTCGTTTTTGGGAGATAAACGCCTATCTCCCGATTTAGGTCGCAATATAGGCGTTTTTGTCTTTCGATTATAAGCTGGATAGTGTATTAAAGAATTGATAAATAATTTAAAGGGCCCTTTTACTAAACTGCAGTAAAATTTGCAGTTACTGTGGCTTAATATGGGACTTTAACGCTGGTAGCTGCAAATTTAACATGTTCCCGGCATTTGCCATTACATGTCCCATGTTAATGGCACATAGCATACAGTGCTTTGCTTGGAGTTAGGGTTCAAGCACTTAGTACCTCCTATTTAAGAGGCGATAAGTGGTCCCGTGGTAACTGTAAAAATGCCTATTAATGGGTGATATTTGAAGCACGCTAACTATAAAATTCCTTCCATGCTCATTCTCTGCCCATGACATACCCCCTAACACAGAGCACTTAACACACAGTTTACTGCAAGATAATGGCACAAATACTGCAAATCTCCTTAACTCAGTTGTACACTAACAGTTGCTGGCCAGTAAACCATATGTTACATGCTTAACGTGATTTAGTTAAAGGGCCCCTTAGTACAATAAATCACAATTTCTGCATTATTTGTGCATATTCAAATTTATCCCCCTGTTTACTAAGCTGTGCCAACAGCTGCGGCCATTCACTCTGAACGGGCTGTGCCGCATTGCCGCGCATCTTAGTAAACAGGGGTTTAGCAACAATTTTAATGCAAAAGATCCATAGCACTCCTGTAAGCTGTGATATTTTTAGTTCTCTTTATAAGAGTCATTTTATAAGAGTAATATCATTCTTTTTTCTAAGTTCAGAAACTGTCATGGGAAATACCTTCTTTTTGATTCTCGCACAATGGTGAAAGCCTGCAAACCACCTGAGTTATTTTCATTTACTTATGATTGAAGGGAAGGAACATGAGTGAACACATGCTTCTGAAGCTGATGAGATCCCAGCCTTGTTAACTACAGTTCTTCTGTGGCATATACCAGCTGTTATTCAAGACCTGAAGGGAAGGAAACTTACATAAAACAATAGTCACAAGAAAATCAATTTATATCTAGTTCACTCTCATCAATAAAAATAATGAATAAACAGATATAATAATAATCATGATCATCATAATAATTCTATGAAGAATTTTTTATATTACTGTGACTTCTATCTAAACAGGATCCCATTTAACTTTCCATATTTCAAAAATAAGCATCAAACTGGAACAGATGATCTGGTAGGGAATTCAGGCACAATGACTGAAATTTTCTCAAGCAGAGAAAAATACATTTATTATTATTGCCCAACTACAGTTAGGTCAACCAATGAGCATTTATTATATATACCCAGGGTTTCTGATTTTAGATGTTTATAATTTGGAATTTTGGTGTATTTTTAAATCAATTAGGTGCATTCTCAGCATCAAAAATAGGGGTTTATTGCTTTATTTGCATCCCCCACCAAAAGAAAATTTAGTAGCTGTTTAGGTGGACTCCAATTACCCTAAAAACAATTTTCCAGTGCCACCTCCCCTTTTTCCTGGCACCTTTCTCCAAGTCCCCCACATCAGCAATAGCCCTCCCTCTTAGCCCTCTTTATTAGCAATAGACTCTTGTCTCTCAAAAACAGACCACTCTCCTGCTCCTGACTCATTAAATGAGTGACAACCCCCTCCGCCTCCAACCCCCTCCTCTCCACCCCCTGAATGGGCTCCCCCTTCAACAAACTCCAGCAGCAGGGACTGCCTCCCAGACACACATATACCTGTTGCAGCAGCAGAACTTGTGTTTTTACCCCTATCCCTTTCTGCTGCTTGGCTGACTCTGCAGCTGGCACTGTCAAGCCTCTTAAGACTTGTTACTGTAAAGTCTTGAAGTATAACCTTGGCACACCAGAGCACACCTGAAGTCTCTATTATTTTCTGAAATTTCCTTTATTGCATAAACATATAGACAATTTACTCACAGTCAGATGTTCAGAAGTATGGCCCCAAGGCACAGAGACTCCGTGGTTCTGAGAGCTGTATCAGTGGTTGGAGGCAGAAATCTGAAGAGAGGCAGCTTTATTGCAGAGGTGAGAAAATAGTTGAGCAGGTAGAAATATCTCAGAGCTGGGTGACTGGAAGGTGCAATATCTCATTAGGAAGATATATTCAAGCTAAAAAAGCAAGTTCGTTCCAGGGAGTTTGAAGCAGGACAAGTGCTGGTCTGAAGCAAGATGGAGAATGCCTGATGGTGAGAGGGAGGGAGAGGCTAAGAAGGGCTCACACAGGCCCATGGAGTAGAGGGTAAATAGACTAATGGGGACAGAGCCTGCCATCGGGTAGCAAGGGGTGGTCCTAGAGGACAGACTTCGATTGGAGAGAAAGGTCGTACCTGGCTGACCTCAGGACAGAGATAGTAAGAATGACCAGGAAATGATAGCAGGTAGACAAAGGAGACAAGCTTGGCTGAGAAAGAGAGGAGGTCTGGGCCGCAGCACAAACCAATGATAACAGTTCTTGTACAGACAAGCAAGTGTGGCTGCATCGCCTGTGAACTACATTACAAACAATGCATTGCTCATGTATCTTTGCGGTGGGAACTGCAGCAGTGAAAGTCCTTAGAAATGAGAATAACAGTAAAAGCATTAAACAAATTTTAGGATCACATTATAAACTAGTGCGAGGCTGTCAGAGGACAGAACAGGCACCCTATGGAGGCTTTGAAACATGAGAACAGAAAGCACCTGTTCTCTCCTTTCTAGAGCTGATGGAAGAGCTAGTCTCTTTTCAGAACCAAACAATTACATACCTTTAGTTTTTATCTTTAAGGAGCATTTATGCTGGTTTTTCTGGCTTTAAGATGACGTCAGACGCCCCCAATACAAGGGTTGTGTCATTTCCGAGCACGGGAGAATAAAAAGAGCATTCTAAGTTTAGATAAGCAAAATTTTGGCACAGCATATATTTGTTTGCAGATCGCGGCAGATTTGATCCGGGTCCCTGACGAAGATTGCTTGGAAACCCTGCAGTGTCAGACGTAGACGGACTCTGCCAGTCCAGTTTTAAGTATTGGCACTGAAGAGAACATAGTGACGCTTGGAAAAGCAGTAGCTGTCGGGCATAGTGCACACACCCGACAGCACTAAGATAAGCGCGCCTTTCAACCTTTCATACACATGTTTTACATTATTTCATATGCAATCTGTATATGCCTTTCATAGTAATAGTTGCATCAAAAGCTAGTATCTATTATATCTTTAAGATACAAACATGACCAAAAGTCAGCACTGAGTTATTTACATCTTTTGGATATAAGTAAATGTAGGAGAGAATGAAGAGATTAGTGTGGCATATAATGAAAGTGTATGGATGAGTGAGCATTTTTCATAATTGAGGACATAGATAGACAGCTTCAGTTGGTTAATGGTAAAAACAATTGTATATTGGTAAAAACAATTGTATATTATTTGTTAAGTTTGTCACTTAATTTGGATTGAGAGCACTGAGGATTGTTCACAGTTGCTCACTCTTTTACACAGGAGATTTTCAATGATAGAGAAACGTATCCACCCTCTAGGAATAGCCTTTGGCCCTAGAGTGTCACTCCGCTTGGGTAAGTCTTCACTCTGAGAATTTCTCCTTTTCATACAAAATTTTATTTGTTTATTAAATTGATTGTAGGTGAAGCTTTCTACCCATGACCTGTTAGATAGTTCTAAGTAACCCTGGTTTATATTATTGGAAGAGCTAGTGAAGCAGCAGACAGCAATGGAAGTAAGAATACAGCTCCCACCACCACCAAGGGACTCTGCCACAGTGATCAGCTCTGTTGAGGTTGGCCGGCTATGGCTTCAGTTGCTGGGCGATGTTATCAGGCACCCTGGAACAGGCAATTTTTCAAGGTCTGTTTTATCATGTTTTTTTGTTGTTGCTGTAATAAGCAAAAATTGGAATTCCTGTTTATATAATATAAATGCATTTGATATAGATATAGATATGTGGGATAGGGGACTAATTTTATAAGAGGGTACCTATAGTGAGATGGCCAAAAAGGCATCTGTAAAAGCTTATTTTAAAAAGTAAAAATAGGCACCTCTGTGCCTTTATAAAATAGACACCCAGAACCTGTGGCAATAGCATGAAAATTGACACCCAAAAATTGATATGTGCTCTGAAGATAGTGTAAATTAGGGGTTAGTTAAATAATGTGGGCTACCATTAAGACATGTTGATAATTACCCCCCAATGTCTCATTGCATAGGGTGTAGTTATGGATGTGGGCTACCGTTAAGATGTTATTGTACCAATAAGGGACATAATTATCAAAGTGTGATACTATTAAGATGTTTTATTTTACCCCTAACTCATGATATTTTAGCACAGGTTCCATTTTATGAAATTAGACCAAGCTACTAATAACTGTGGTTAACAGTAAAAATACGTCTTAATAGTAGCTTATGTTGATAATTTCCTCCTAACTCATGCTATTTTAGCACAGGTCCCATTTTATGCAATGAGATCTGGCAGCAAGTTAACACATGGGCTGCTATAATATCAGCAAAATTCGCCCTTTCCTTTCTGAGCACACTACCAGAACCCTCATCCACACCCTTATCACCTCTCGCTTAGATATTACAACTTGCTTCTTACAGGTCTCCCACTTAGCTATCTCTCTCCTCTTCAATCTGTTCAAAATTTTGCTGCACGACTAATATTCCGCCACTGCCGTTATGCTCATATTAGCCCTCTCCTCAAGTCACTTCACTGGCTTTCTATCCGTTTCCGCATACAGTTCAACTTCTCGTATTGACCTATAAGTGCCTTCACTCTGCAGCTCCTCAGTACCTCTCCACTCTCATCTCTCCCTACATTCCTCCCCGGGAACTACGTTCACTGGGTAAATCTCTCTTATCTGCATCCTTCTCCTCCACTGCTAACTCCAGACTCCGTTCCTTTTATCTTGCTGCATCTTATGCCTGGAATAGATTTCCTGAGCCAGTACGTCAAGCTCCATCTCTGGCCGTCTTCAAATCTTAGCTAAAAGCCCACCTTTTTGATGCTGCTTTAAACTCCTAACCCTTGTCCACTTGTTCAGAACCCTTATTTTATCATCCTCACTTTAATATTCCCTTATCTCTTGTTTGTCCTGTTTGTCTGTCCTAATTAGATTGTAAGCTCTGTCGAGCAGGGACTGTCTCTTCATGTTCAAGTGTACAGCGCTGTGTACGTCTAGTAGTGCTATAGAAATGATAAGTAGTAGTAGTAGTAGTAGTAAAGGAGGAAGTTATCAACATGGGTTATCGGTAAGATCTGTTATTTATTGTTAACCCCAGTTATTAGTAGCTGGGTCTCATTGCATAAACTGGGACCTGTGCTAAAATAGCTCAAGTTAGTGGTAGAACAACATATGTTAATGAGAGCTCATGTTGATAACCATACCCCTAAGGGGGAAAGTTTTCTATGTGTATACCCATGTATCTTATAAAAAAAAACATATATTGCAACTTCACTTGCATTCTTGTATATGTGATCTTTCAGCATATTTACTTTTATGCACTTATACCCCAGTAAAGTTTTATAAAATACCTTTCTGAATGTAAAAACAGACTTTATACATGGAGAACCCCTTTATGAAATGTCCCCCCCCCCCCCCCCCCCCCCCCCCCCCCCATGTACATTACTGCTTTTCCTTCAATATAGATTACAGGTATGAATTCTAATGAGCTTTTAAATGTCTACTGTAGAAAACAAGCTGAAAAGCCCAAAACTTTAATTTAGGAGACAATAGACATGAAAATGTTACAAGATAAATATTCAAAAGGCATTTATCAGGGTAGGAGTGGTATTAGTGAGAGGAGTATTCAGTCAAACTAAGCATCAAGCTATGACCCTAGCTGTGCTGGGATGGTCTATGGGCAGAGCTAGAAGTTATCCAATTAGCAGTGATATTCAGCACTGTTTCTAGGATAGCTATTTGGATTTATTAGAGCAGTTGCTCTGCCCCTTTTTGCATGGAGAAAGGCTGTTTGTTTATATAAATAGCATTCAGAACAGTTTTTTTTTTTTACTGCTGTTATGCCTTTTCACTGGGTGAGATTGGCATGCAGCTTTAACCAGAGTATAGAAAATCACCACGAAAACTCAGAACTCTTGAACCAAAATCTTCTTTAATGAAGTAATCAAACAAGGAAAAATAACTTACAGATCAGATGTGCTGGACAAGACGTTTTGACTTGCAGACTGGGAATCTATTCTCCACCAGCTCTCTCTCTATGCAAGAGAGAAGCTGGGAGTAATTCAATAACAAGATGAGTAGAGATGCTGTTTTACACTGGTGAAATATTGATAGCATCACAGTAGCTTTGAGGGGGGTCATACAGCAAAATACAGCATAGACAGTTTCAATTCACAGAGCAGAATGCTATAGTCTAACTCTTTTGGACCAGATACTACTACTACTTATCATTTCTATAGCGCCACTAGACGTACACAGAGCTCCACACATTATATGCAGATACTGGGTGAGGTCGGCATCAAGGAACTGGGTGAGACAATTGGAAATGGAGGGCTGAGTGAGGCCAGCGCTCACTGCAAGAACAGACTGGAAACTACCAGTGGCTAGAAAAGCAAGGGAGCCAGTCGCCTTTAGGTGAAAAGGGATAGAATTGTTCCTACGTGTCCAGGCCTGTAAGAGAGGTTTGAGCTGCTTACATGGGTGCTGGATGGTAACCCTGTCAAAACATGTACCTGGTGAGGTATTGAGCATCAGTGAGATCCAGAAAACTGGAGCGAGGGCTAAATAACCAGGGACGGGAGTATATCCTGCGTTGTCTGTGCTCCAAACCCTCTTCCACCTTCATCAAACTGTGAGCCACCAGTGTATACAGTGCATCCATTGCCCACCAACACAGGTGCAAATGACTTATCCAAAACTAAATACTATGTGCACCTCCACCTACTGAACCTGGTGAGTGTAGTGAGTCACTCCAAATACACAGAGTGCCCAGCACTCACTCTCCCACCACCAGCAAACAGTCCTGACACACATACATAGCAGTTATCACTTGCATTCCCAACACCAGCACTCAATCCTCACACACAGCTGCGGCACAGATCACTCACTCTCTACTCACCAACAAACACTCCTCACACATAGCACTCCTCGCAGCAGCACAAACCCCAGGGACAAACGGGATTGGACAAACAAAAGACACTACAAGAGAGAGGACAAGCAGGTAAGGGGGTAGATACAGGAGAAAGGATAGGTGTCACTGGAAGGGGGAGGGATTGGAAAGTATTGGCAAGTCACGGGGGCAGAGATAAAGAGGAGGCAAGGAGGGAAATGTGACAGGAACAAGGTTCAGATTAGGACAAACAGACAAATGGTAACACAACACTCAGGCACTCTCAACTTGCTCTCAAAATATCACTTTCAGCACTCTCCAGCTCCTCAAATTCGCATATGGGTCTAATGACACATTTGTTCTTACCCTGGATGCTTTTATATTAGGTCTAATTGAGGACGCTGTTCTTCCCACCACTGAGAAACCATTTTGCAATCCATTATGGGTTGGAGATGGTCATTCTCTAAGACCGTCCAAGACACCCCTCTGGAGATGTTCTACTCTGGACATACTAGTGATTTAGACTGTTTTTTTACTTTTCTTTGATTATACAATTTGGACATTTTCACTGAGTTAAACCTCCATCTGCCTTTTTGGTCATTTTGTTTTTAAGTTTTTCTCTTTCAAAAATGAGCCCCATGGTGCATGATATCCACATATGCACAATGGGCACCCACTTTGCAAATAGAGTACACTCTCTCAGAAGGGTGGCACTATTATCGGCAAATGATAAAAAATGAACTTTTGTGGATTTTTTCTGCTCAATTTTATTTGATAACTACATGCAACAACATGGGATATGCCATTTACATTTCACATATCATTGCAAATGAATACCATCCCTATTAATTAGAGTCTGAAAGGCAGGAAAGAGACAAGGAGATGTAAAAGTTGGTGGGTGAGATCCTGACCTATGTGAAGATGGATATGCATGCTGGTATACAGGAGAGGAATAATCTAGGTAATTTACATCTGACATCAGAAGTAAAAGCACACGATAAGCAAGATTAACTAGGCTATGACCAAAATAAAGGACCATTTTATGTTATCTCAGAAATAAATTATATACAGTATTGTGTGGCAAAATTCATTACTGAGACAATTGGTAGGACAAGGACAAAGGGTCAGAAAAAAAATAGTAAGTACCAATTCTTCATAGAAGAAAAAATCATGAATTGAAGAAAAAACTGAGAAAGCTGCAAAATTCTGCACTAACATGACAAACTTAAACTCATACCTTCTAATGAAAATTGAACATCACAGCAGAAGACAAGAGTTACAGAGATATATGAAGGAAATAGAAATGAAAACTATCAAAAATATACTATTTAAACAGAACCTGCATAGGTTCTACAGGGAACTGAGAAAGAATATTATCGCAGATAAAACACCATCAACCAAAGCTAAAACAGAAAAGTTGTGAAGAAATTTACGTGAGGCTTCCAGTACAGATCCTATAGCACACTATCAAGACAAAGAATGCATACCCAATTAATACAAGAAAATTGCCTGAAGTAACAACTAATGAATTGGAAATCAGCTTTCATTTCATTACATGCAATAGATGTCTAGCCCATCTATTAAGTGGGTTCCAACAATAGATACCTACTACAAAACAGGGAAATAACCAGTGTACCTGAATGTAACTCACCTTGAGCAACTACTGAAAAAGGTGTGAACAAAATCCAAATAAATAAAAATAAAACAACTTCAAAGTTAAAACCTAATTGATTGCTAATTGAAACAGAAGTTTTCAGCTTTCTCCTAAATGTTAACAAAAATCTCTCACCAAATATATATATTTATTCTCAGCACGTGATATACTGCAAGTGATCCCTGAGGTGACCATGCAGTTTATAATTTATATTACAGGTACTTTGCACTGTCCCTAATGGGTTCACAATCTAAGTCTGCAAACCACTGCACTAACCATTAGGCCACTCCTACAAAGCTGGGGTAGTGATTACCACTTGCCGAATATCACAAAGCCCATAGGAATTGATTGGGCTTTGTCACATTTGGTTGCAGAAGAGATGGAAAAAAAGCAAGATTGCTGAGAATGGTGGGAAGGGGCAGAAATGAAGAGACAGAAGGAGGAAGAGGGTGAAGGATGAGAGATTTATAAAGAGATGGGGAGGGAGAATGTATGGGGGGAGGTGAAGGGTGTGAGAGCAGGAGGGGGAGAGGAGAATGGAAGAGTATAGGTGGGATAAAAGGAAACGTGAAAACAAAAAAAGTGGAACCTATAACAAAATCAAAAACAAGATTATAACTGTGGGCTCGAATCTACAGGAAATGTAGAGAGAATAAAATGGACAACAGAAGAAGGTTTCAGAAACTGGAGGGGAGAGAGATGGAAAAGGAAAAATAAATAAGGAGAGGCTTGAGAAATTTAAATCCAGATAAAAGAATTTTTTTTAATCCAAAGATCTGAAGATATTTTATTATTATTATTTTGTTTTTGCTAAAGCTCCACCAGAACAGGTGGAACGAACGTTGAAGCTGGTTGACTTTGGTTTTATGTGGTTTATGTATTTATATGATTTTGTAAAAACTTGGCGCTCCTTTTACTAAGTGGTGGTAGGCACTAACGTGTGCCTTCCATGTGGAAAAATGCCCTACCATGGGGCATGCTGAGGCACCCAGCGGTAGTTCAGGCATCTGTGCATGCTTCCCTGGTGCTAAAATATACTTTGTAACTTAAGCACTGGGGTGTGTTTAGGGGGTGGAAAGTAGGTGTGCCCAGTGCTAATCGGTTAGCGCAAATATATTGCCACACACCAACCGATTAGCGCATGGTTAGCGCATGAACCTTTTCTGCCTACTAAATAGGTGTCAGTAAGGGCTCATGCACTATTTGGAAATTAGCGCCTGGCCATTAATTAGACAAATGGAAATGCAGCAATTTTATAGCTGTGCTAAAAGTGACCTCAGCACGTGGGGAAACGCAGGCGCTAATCGTAGCGCATGGTCCCGTTTTGCACAGCTTACTTAAAAGGGCCCCTTAATTGCTTGGTTCCTATCACTTCAGACTACTCTCCCTCTGATTGTAATTTTGAGAAGGGGCCCCCTCGCATAAGTTCCTGGTGCATTGGGAGGGGGCAGGAGGCACTGGAGGAAGGACATAGGGAAGGTATCTGGAGGGGGGCACCATATGATCCCTCGCCTCAGGCAGCAGATTGCCTCGAGCCACCCTGAATGTAACCCTTGTTGTGAATTCCCATTCTGACACATTGATAAAAGCATGGGTCCTTTAAAGCTGCTACTAATATTGTATTTAACTGTAGGGGTCTCTTGCCTGCTTCTGAACTAGTTCTGCAGCAGGCAAGCAGAAGATAGCTCTAGAAGCCATTTCTAAGACTAATCAAGTTCTGAATAAAGCCTTTTGCAGGTACCCTAGTATTATCATCATTTGTTTTGAAAAGGTACCCTGGAGTTTGCTGAGAAACAAGCAAGCTACAAGATTAAGGAACTAGCCATCCTCCTGCTGTTTGAAGTTTCAGGCCTGCAGTTAGCAATCCATGTGGAAACAGTAGGACTGCATTTGCAAAAGCTATTCACACACACACACAAATTGATCTGGTATTCACCTAAAAGACCAAGGAACTGAGTTCAGCAACATTATATGATTGTAGGTTTAAATAATTCAGTGATGGTAGAGTGATCTACATTATGATCTATGAAAATGGTTGTGTTGCCTTGTACATTTATATTCATGTGAAGAACGTTTTTCTTATCCGATTCCCTCAATAAAACCTCATTTTTTTATTGCTACAAAATTCCCTAATCATTGCATGCTCAGAAACAGCAAGCACAGAGGGGATGTACATTGGATTTATTCTCCTGTTTAAAGTACAGAAAAGTCTATCTTATAGAACTTTGGAGGAATTGGAAAGTTTAAAGGGCAATTCTATAACTGGGCATCCACATTTATATGCCATTCACATGTGTCAATGTACAGAATACATGCACTGTTGAGGGTAAATGTACACATGTGCCCGTAAGAAGCAGCAATACCCCAGATTCTATATAGTGCACTTAGATTTAGTTGCTGAAATTGGCGCAGATTCCATAACACCATGCATAACTTAATTGGCTTAACAAGCTAATGAGCGCTGATAATAGCACTTAACAAGCAATAATGAGCACTAATTGGCAAGGATTAGAATTTAGGTGCACAACTCGCTAAGCGTATTTTGTAACAATGTGCACCGAACTTCTAATGCACGGAGGGAAAAAAAGGGGTGTGGTTATGGGTGGAGAAATGGGTGTTTCATGGGCGTTCCAAAATTTAGGCACCTAGTTATAGAATATGGCCCAGTGCCCTAAATCTACATGCTGAGATCTACACCAGATTTTCGTTGGCATAAATGGATGCTCACAGATATCGGCATTGAAATATCAAATAAGCATATTCTGTAATCGGCGCCTAAATCTAGGTGTCAATTATAGAACACGCTTAGTTGGCACTGACTTCAGCGTCGATTTTTTTTTTAGGCGCCAGATATAGAATCTCCTCCAAAGTGACTGCTACTGTTTAAGGACACGCATAGGAGGAAAATTCAATAAATAGCATAGAAAATTTAGCGCTGAAAACACTTGAGTGCTAAGTGCTATTCTAGAAAGGGAGCACGGCCTTTATGGAATAACATTCAGCATGGATCCTGTGCCTCACTTTTGGATACCGTACATATGCCTGCTAAAAGCAGGTGTAAATGCTGGTGCCCAACCTAGGTGCGCTTCAGGCGAGTTCTGTAAATCTGTGGACAACTTTTTGGAATGCCCCCAACATGCCCCTGGTCACATCCCTTTTTCAGATATACGCAATTGAAGTTAGGCACCGTGCTTTATAGAACAGTGCGCAGCGAGATGTACATGCAAATTTTCCATGTTTCCAAGCTCATTAGGCAATTTGCGCTAGATTCTGTCTATGGCGCCTGAAAAATCTGTGTGGTAAAAATATACGCCTAGGCATATTCTCTAGAGTTTGCCTAAATTTTATAGAATAGGTTTAAATTTCCATGTGGTGTATAGAATACGCCGAGCGCCTCTCTATGTGACCAAATTTGGTCACGTCCATGTAGGCCATGTTTTACATCCCGATGCCTAAATTAGGCACATATCCCTGGATTCTATATAGCGTGCCTACAGATCCATGCCAAAATCCCAGCATATTCTGTAACCGCACGTGTAAGTTAATTGCCTTAACAAGCCAGTCAGCATTGTCAACAGCACTTAACAAGCAATAATGATCACTAATTGGCAATAATTGGACTTTACGCACACAACCTCCAAAGTGTATTCTATAACACACTGTCCGCCTTATTTTCGAAAGAGAAAGATGCCCATATTTCGACCCAAATCGGGAGATGGGCGTCTTTCTCCTATGGGCAGCCAAATCAGTATAATCGAAAGCTGATTTTGGGCATCTTCAACTGCACTCCATCGCAGAAACGGCCAAAGTTGACGGGGGGATGTCGGAGGCGTGGTGAAGGCGGGACTGGAGCGTGGTTATCGGCTGAACAGAAATGGGCGGCTTTCGCCGATAATGGAAAAAAATAGCGAGAATTTAGGTCACTTTTTTTGGGCCCTTTTTTTCACGAACAAGTCCCAAAAAAGTGCCCTAAATGACCAGATGACCACCGGAGGGAATTGGGGATGACCTCCCCTGACTCCCCCAATGGTCACTAACCCCCTCCCACCAAAAAAAAAAGAACTTTAACAACTTTTTTCCCAGCCTGTATCCCAGCCTCAAATGTCATACCCAGCTCCATCACAGCAGTATGCAGGTCCCTGGAGCAGTTGTATGTCATAAAACTATTTCTATTCAAAGATGAAATGTTAAATCTGAACAACCTACAAGCTTAGTGGGTGCAGTGGACTTCAGCCAGGCGGACCCAGGCCCACCCCCCCTACCTGTTACACTTGTGCTGGTTAATGCTGAGCCCTCCAAAACCCACTGTACCCACATGTAGGTGCCCCCCTTTACCCCTTAGGGCTATGGTAATGGTGTAGACTTGTGGGCAGTGGGTTTTGGGGGGATTTGGGTGGCTCAGCACACAAGGGAAGGGTGCTATGCACTTGGGAGCTCTTTTACTGTTTTTTGTTAATTTGTAAAAGTGCTCCCTAGGGTGCCCAGTTGGTGTCCTGGCATGTGAGGGGGACCAGTGCAGTACGAATCCTGGCCCCTCCCATGACCCAATGCCTTGGATTTGTTCATTTTTTAGATGGGCGCCTTCGGTTTCCATTATCGCTGAAAACCGATAGCACCCAGCTGAAAAACGGCCAACGGCGCCCATCTTTTTTTCAAAAATACGGGTTGTCCCGTTCACAGAAACAGGCACCCACAGATATAGGCGCCCATGGAGATGGGCGTTCGTGTTCGATTATGCCCCTCTGTGTCTAACTTCTAATGCACGCAGGCAAAAAAACGGCATGGTTATGGGCAGGGAAATGGGCGTTCCTTCCTCCCACTTGACAACAGAGCCAGAGAAAGAACTCTTTCCAAACACAGATGCAAATACTTAAGCGTTATTAAGACACGGGTATTCAGATCAGCAGAACAGCGTTCTGGATACGTAAAATCAATTGCGTCTTCAAACGCTGAAATGTGCAGCAGAAGCCATCAAAGAAATCTATATCAATGACCTTGAGCATGTTCTCTGGCAACAGATTCCACAGCTTAATTATGTACTGCCTGGAAAAAAAATCTACAATTTATTTTCAATTTGCTGGTCGCTATTTTGTTTTACTGTACTGTTCCCTATTTAAACATTCCTCTATCTTAGCCTGCTTTTTCCTAGGTAAAGATTTTTCCTAGCTAAAGACCCCTAAAAGCTCCTTTTACAAATCAGCACTACTGATTAGTGTGCGCTGAATGTGACAAAGCCCATGGGAACTGAAGTATTCTATATTTGCACTATACAGAGACATGATATTCTCAGTTTTATTCTCCATCCTTTATCTTTTTTGGATAATTCCTATCAGCTGTGGCACACTGTACTGAATTTCTAATCATTCTACCTGTACCTTTTTACATATATAATTCAACTACCTTATATTTTACAATAAAGAGAAAAAAAAGTCACATTCTACATGCTATGGATGAAATATGTTTCTTAATCCCAAAGGTAGGAATGTTTTCCTAAGCTTTTAGGTTGTTCAGATTTAACATTTCATCTTTGAACAGAAATAGTTTTATGACAAACAAATAGAATTTCTAAAAATAAATCTTTGCAAGGAGCCATTAAATCTTAGGAAAATATTTTAACACGAAATGCAGGTGATTGCTAATAACATCATTTAGAACACTACAAATTACTTGGTCTCCGATAAGTCATGTAATTAAAATATGAAAATCATATTTTTAACAGATGGAAACTGTCAAACACTTAATACGCTGTAAATCACATTTCATCCTAGCTGTTTGTCATAAATGATTTTCTGATAACAGGATACCACATGTAAAAATATAGCACATTGCAATTCACAGAATAATGATATGAAGCTTTATGGTCAAGTTGATTTGATAATCACCAAAGTAAAATCAATTATGGCCTTTTAGCACTTCTGCAATAATAGTTAAATAATTTTCTTTAATCTTGTTTCAGTCAAGCTGTGAATGCCTGACGCTTTCTCTAAGGACATTATTTTAGAAACATATCCACATGTAAATAACAGGATTTACATTTTGTCAGTTACTGTTGTTATGTTGCACTGTCAGCACTAGGGGCCATCCTAGAACCTGTAGCCTGGTCTTGATAACCATTCTGGCAAAGTGGCTTGCCATGAGAGAGTTGGCTTGGGTCTGGCTGATACTTTGAAGGGAGTTCTGTCTATAGTCTACAGCCTAGCATCTTACTCTCAGTCTCAGAGCTTCAGCATAGCATAGCCTAGCCATAGGTGAACCCCTCTTCACAGTGTTTAGAACATAAGAATAGCCATACTGGGTCATCAAGCCCAGTATCCTGCTTTCAACAGTAGCCAATCCAGGTCACAAGTACTAGGCAGAAACCCAGATAGTAGCAACATTCCATGCTACCGGTCCCCGGGCAAGCAGAGGCTTTCCCCATGTTTATCTCAATAGTAGATTATGGACTTTTCCTCCAGGATCTTGTCCAAACCTTTTCTAAACCTAGGTACGCTACCCTAGGTTAACTTTCAAAGAAACAGCTAGTAGTTCATTGAGCTTTATTAGCAATGACAGGGATATCTTGCCCACTTAGTTTGTAGTATTTAATAAGCTTCTAGCAGCACAACAGTTTAATCTCTCACTCAGGTTCAGCCCTGTCTTGCTCTCTGCCTCTGAACACCTAGCATAGCAGAAGGAAGTCTCTCTTCTCCCCTCCTTGCCCCCCCCCCAAAAAAGGTTGTTGCTTTTCCCTGTTACCAGCATTTATTGATTTCCTAGAGCTTACAGCAATCTCCACTGTGTTTATACTTAGGTTACCTCCCTGAGGTTTCTAAATCAGCAAAACAACAAAGACAACATTTCATTCTCTGGCTGTAGAGAGGTGTGGTAGCCGTGTTAGTCCACTCTTAAAGGTTATCAATAGAAATCAAACAAAATAAAACATGGAAAAGAAAATAAGATGATACCTTTTTTATTGGACATAACTTAATACATTTCTTGATTAGCTTTCGAAGGTTGCCCTTCTTCCTCAGATCGGAAATAAGCAAATGAGGTAGCAGATAGTATATATGAGAGAAACATGCATACCCCCACCCTCCCACTCTGTCAGACAGTCAAAGTAATGCTTTGATGTTTCTCTCATATATACTATCTGCTACCTCATTTGCTTATTTCTGATCTGAGGAAGAAGGGCAACCTTCGAAAGCTAATCAAGAAATGTATTAAGATATGTCCAATAAAAAAGGTATCATCTTATTTTCTTTTCCATGTTTTATTTTGTTTGATTTCTATTGATTCTCTGGCTGCATCTCACCAGTAAGAGTCAAGCAACTTAAAATACTAGAACTCTGCTATCTCCCTGTACCTTTCCCAGTTTCTGTGGGCTACCCCACCCCACTCCCCACCCACCCCAACCCCACCCCATCTGCAAATATTCAAGCACTAGTTGGCTAAGTTTAGTGGGCAAAGATAGAACTGACATTGATGCAATCTGATTTGCCCACTATTAACTTAACCGACCAGTGATGAATATTCACATGCTATGCTATATCATGTTTTCTATTCCACCAATGCCTTTTAGGTTCAAGGCGGATAACATTAACAAGAAACCAGGTACAATATATCCATGAAATAGAATTTAGACAGCAGGTCAGTATGATTAACCTCTACAAATGAAAAAGATTTAAATATAATCAAACAGCAATATTATCTACAGTAAGTAATGACGACAAAGTCGTAAAGATAAAGGTAATGAATTCCATATCTTTAGCAATTGATATAGAAGAAAAATGTTTAACTTACTAGCAGATGGGAACTGTAAGAGATATTGATTTCTTGTGGTTGAACTGTGCAATAGTGAAACTAGTTTATTTATTTATAAACATTTATACCCCACTTTTTTCTACATGAAGCAGACTCAAAATGGCTTACAATGCACAGGTAAATCAATTGCAATTACATTAGATAGGGGAGAAGGAACAGGGTAAGAAGGAAAAGGGAAAGGGAAGAGAGACCAAGATGGACGGTGGTAATCCAGATGCTGAGATGGACCAGAGTGGTACGAACAGTTCTCGGCAAGGCGATCCACAATTGGGAACTGTAGCAATACCCGGTAAGCGCAGACGTAGCGCAGAAGAAACAGCAGTATGCGGCCTGGAGAGTGGTAGTGATCACCAGAGGCAGTTCATATGCCAGTTCAGAGAGGCCTTCTGACGGCAGGTGAAACCACAGATCTCACACTGTAGAAGTTTCTCGCCTGTATGAATCATTCTATGCACAGTCATATAGGGGTCCTTTTACCAAGCTACAGTAAAAAGGGTCCTGTGGTAACTGCGGGGGCTGAGTTTGCTGTGCACCAGGTAAAAATCCCCTAAACAAGTTATGGCCATGTAGTAAGATGCAGGGAATACTGGGGGAGCACTTACCACGATCCACTGAGGTGGCAGTAAGGGCTTCCGCGGTAACCCTGCGGTAATTGGGCAGCGCATGGTGCTGCTCAATTACTGCCTGGTTAGCGACATGCTAGAAATTATGGAATTATTTTCCGTAGTACCAGAAATGGCATGCACTCGAGGCAGAACAACCGCTGGCTGCCACGTTATGCCGGCGATAGTTCCGGGTTGCCGCATGGCAGCCCTTTAGTAAAAAGGCCCCATAAATTGGAATATTACCAGATAGGATCTTAAATACAGTCAAACGTGCCTTAAAGCATATCTGCTTCACAATTGGTAACCAATGTAATAAATAATAGCATGTTTTGAATGAATCATATTGCTTTAAACCAAAAATGAGTCTGACAGCCATATTTTAAATGACCTACAGGCAGTTAAGAGAAATTTTAGAACATCCAATGAGAGTGAGGTTACAATAATCAAATCTAGATATAATGAATGACTGGACAAGTATTTTAAAAGATTCCAAGAAAAAGTATTTCTTAACTGCTCTTAGGGGGTCTTTTACTAAGGCGCACTAGTGTTTTTAGCCCTTGCTAATATTTAGGGTGTGCTAAACGTTAGTGACATCCATATATTCCCATGGATATCACTAACATTTAGCGTACCCTTACATATTAGCGCATGCTAAAAGCGCTAGCGCACCTTAGTAAAAGAGGCCCTTAGTTTCTTAAGAAGAAGAAATTGATTTTTTTAAGAATAGGAAGATACTTGTTGTTCCATAGTTAATAAATTGTCTAATTCAACTCCCAAAATTTTTGCCTGCAAATCAATGGTGAACCTATTCCCTTCAAGATCAAAAACAGGAGTATCTCTCATATCATTTCTTGTTCTAATCCAAAGAATTTTTGTCTTCTCCTTGTTTAATTTTAAACTGTGAGAGGAAATCCAATGATCTATCAATTTCATACATGAATGAATACAGGATAAAGTATCTCCCACAAGTTAATGAGCATCGCAAAATACAGTTATGTCATCTGCATAGATAAAATGCATTAAATCAGCCTTTCATAGTAGCATTCCTATTGATCTCATAAGCAGATTGAATAGTACAGGGGAAAGTGGAGATCCCTGCAGAACTTCACTGGTTGCATTCTATTTTTCAGATGTCATTTGTCAGGCTGGTCATGAGCCCTTGAGCCTAGGCCTAGGCCTTGTATGGACCAAACAGGTACTATACGCCACCCCAGCTACCAAGCCCTGCACACACACACGCGACCAACTTGCACTACCAGAAAGGGGAAGATAGGGCATTCAGGCGGGCCTCACAGCCTATCGGGAACTCACTTGCTCAGAATAGAGTCATACGGGCCTCACGGTCTAACTGGAACCGACTCAAACCCAGGGAAGGGAGAAAGAAAAAACGAGGGGTCCCCATGGGGACTAGAGCACCAACAAATTAAGTGCTTGCTAAGGACACAAGGGAAAAATGAACTCAGAAATGTAACTTTAGGAAACCCGTCAGGCTGTACCCCACAGCACACAAAGGAAATGAGGAACTGAGAAATATGGATACAGGGAGCAAAGATCCCCAGCAGACAGGAGAGGGAAGCCAGCAAAAAGTAGAGAGCCAGGCCTGAGATGCACCCCACTCAGAAAGAGCAGTACACAGTAATAGCGAGGGTAGTGACAGCAAAAAAGATTTAGAACAGTCACAAGGGAAAGACTGCTCCAAACACTCAGCTGCCAGAGGCAGGGAATATACTGCAGTCAAAGGGTTAACCAGGCTCTGAACACACAGCTGCCAGAGGCAGGAGCACTGCAGACAAGGGTTAACATAAACACAGGGAAGAACAAACATACAACCCCCCACAGAGAGAAACAAAGGGTCCTGAGGCTGCTACAAGAGCAGAGCAGAATACAAACACAGCTCAAAGGATAATAAGCATAAGATGTAGTATCTGATTTTTCACAGGACACCTCAGTAGGAAATGGAACATCCAGGTTGGGAAGTGCATAGTCTCCTGGATTGTGATTGTCATGCTAGAGCACTTGGATATGTGAAACTAAGAGTCAATTCTATTCTATTCTATTCAAGTCTTTTATACCGACCTTTGTTCCTAACAGGATTCACAACAGTTCACAAAAGGATGAGGTAGGGAAAGGGGAAATAGGACTTGATATACCGCCTTTCTGAGGTTTTTGCAACTACATTCAAAGACTTTTACATATATCCAGGTACTTATTTTGTACCAGGGGCAATGGAAGGTTAAGTGACTTGCCCAGAATCACAAGGAGCTGCAGTCTCAACGATAAAGAGAGAAATTATAAAACTACAGTACTGATGTACGTTAGCTCACGTATACGAAAACTTGAATCTAACATCCATATAAATAAGTCTTTAACATCGTCCTAAAGAATAGATTAATACAATTTCAGGAGAAAAACAAAAGAAGGCAGAGTTTTCATATACACGGCAACACATTCCAATCACATGCCCCATGGAAAGGGAATGAAGTCTCAAGAATTGATTTTAACTTAAAACTTTTCATTGCAGGATAACCTAATATTAGAGTACAGTGATAGTAAAGATTTCTCCCTGAAGAAAGGTGATGGTTTTTTTTTATTGGACTAACAATATATTTTTGAGAAGCTTTCTAGAGTTATGCTTTTTTTTTAACAAGTCATATGTAGTATCTTCCATCCTGAGCAGAGAAATGTTGCTGCTGTGCTAGTTAGAGCTGATGAAGAGAAACTAACTCTCAAAAACTTGTCAAAGATATACTACTACTAGTTTGTTAACACATATCTGAATAGTTTTCAGAAAGATAGCTAAGAGGCCCTTTTACAAAGATGCATAGGAGCTACCTATGTCCAGTGTGCGCCAAATTGGCATTACCACCTGGCTACCGTGTGCCCTGGGCAGTAATTCTGAATTTGGTGCATGCCAAAAACAAGCAGTAGAAAATATTTTCTATTTTCTACCACGTGGCACTTACCCAGTGGTAAATGGCAGTGTGCATGGGCTGCATGCCTACTGCCCGGGTAGCGCATGAGACCTTACTGCTAAGTCAATGGGTGGCGGTAAGGTCTCACGCCAAAAATGGACACGTTCTGGTTTTTATTTTGCTGCATGTCCATTTTCCGGCACCTTAAAAAAAGCCCTTTTTCCAGGATGCAGCAAAAAAAAATGGTCCAGCGCACGCCCAAAAAATGCACTCGCACTGTTGCATGCCACTTTTTGCTGCGGCTTAGTAAAATGTTCCCTGAATTCTTAATAAATGAAACTCTATAATTCTCTTATTTGTCATGTTTCTCTGCCTTGAATAGATTGTAGTCTCTATGGAATATGGACTGTCTCTTATGTATATAGGGACAATAGTGCTATAGATAGTGGGTGGGATTTTCAGATGGCAGGGTCATAGGATTCAGTTAAGTGCCAGTGCTTAACTTAATCCATATATTTAGCATCACTATCAGTATATTTGGAGTGCTGAATAAATGGATTGATTGGTGTCACATCACCTACCCATAGACATAGGCCTTTTCTTCTCACTCCACCGCCCACCGTCCACTGTCACGTCACCCATCTGTAGGCGTTGGCCGAGTGTCTGAGGGCCCTCCCTACAACTTGGGTAAACTTAGTCTAGGTCCTTGCAGATCCCAAAACAATTCAAATCAATCCTCCTCAACCATCCACATAATTCCAATCAGTTAGTGTTTAAGCATTTAAAAAAAGGGTTCATATCAACTGCACCATTGCTTCAAATCCACCATCAAAACAGAGTCTCTGAATAGGGCTAGGCCTGGCTTTGGTCTGCCCACCTACCACCACCCACAAAGCTCATCATGCAGCTAAAATCTCCCGCTAGCAGAGAAAAAAATCCCACAGTCTCTGCTTCTTCAAAAAAATACCTTAAGATTGGGAAACCTGTGGGGGACAAAAAATATACCCAACATAAAAATAAACCCCATAAGTAAAACAAACAAGAGAGTACCATACCTTTCATCAGCATTGCAGGCTTCAGACTAGGCTCCCGCGTAGGGTTACCATATGTCTGGTTTTACATGGACATGTCCTCTTTTTGAGGACACTGTGGGGCATCCGGGTGGATTATTCCAGCCTGCCCATTTGTCTGGGTTTGTAGACAAATGGGCAGGCTGGAATCTCCCACCTGTACAAAAAGAGGACAAGTCTCCCGCTTGTTAGAAGTGCCTGTGCTGCTTCAAAATGGCTGCCGAGACTTCAAGCAGCAGCCTTGTGGAGGCAGGAAAGAGTGGGGTCCTTTTCTGCCCTGAAGAGGCCACACTAGATCACCAGGGCACAATAAAGTAAGGGAGGGGAGGAGAGGAGAGTGGATATGGAATGTGGGTAGAAGGTAGGGGATGAGGGAGCTATAAAAAGGTGGGTGGAGGGAGGCTGGAAAAAGATTTGAGGGGAGGGAAATATATAGAAGGGGATGTCTTTCTTTGGGGGGATCAAGTCATGGTGACTGTGTGGCTTAGGGGTTGGGAGGGTGTGTGACAGAGAGCATGACGGGGAGGGGAGGGGCATGGTGCGGTGGGGAAGGGGTATGGGTATTGGTGTCCTCTTTTTTTTGTCAGGGCAAATATGGTAACTCTACTCCAGAATCTTTCACTGTTTCCTCATGCTCTCACTTTCCTCTTTTTATAGGGCAGTACACTCCTCCCTTATGCACCGCCCTCCCGATCCATGGATTCTGTTCGAAAGGTAAGAGGACCTGCCTCTATCATGTGATCTTCCTGTTCTAGCTGTTTCCCTAGAAATTGATTTTTGTGATTCACAGGGCTAGTGAGCTCTATTTTTCCTTTGCAGGGCTGAAGCTGGCTCTTTGATGTCAGTCCCAACCTTCAACTTTTTCTTCCGGTCCTGGGTTTTCTTATGGGATGAAGCATAGACCTCATCCCAATTAGTAACTGCACCACTAAATGGATAACTCATGGTACTGCCTTCATTCCACTTCTAACCCAGCCTACTGGCCACTGTTTGGAAAATAGAATACTGGGCTAGATGGACCATTGCTCTGACCCAGTATGGCTACTCTTATGTTCTTATCTTCTACAATTATATTATTTAAATGGTCAAATGTCATTTCTATAATTTCTAAAAATTTTCAAATAAGGGAGTTTTATGTTGGTTACCTGGTACCAAACAAAGATCAACTAGAGAAAAATGGATATACTGTATTTTAAAGCCCTGTTTGGAGCAATGGAATACATTAGCTGCCCTATTTCCTAATGCATGACCCTGGTCATAGCAGGCCCCTATAAAAAAAGGGAAGCTGCTTCGGCCATTAATTTAAGTACAAACTAAAAGCATGAAGCCATAAATGTCTTCCTACACACCTATCTCCATGCTACTTGCATATTCTCTGAAACACTTGTTTGCAGCTTAAATGGGGAAAACTTTAGCACTCGCATGTGAAAAAATCTTACCAACTCTAGAGGAAAGTTGCATGCAAGTTCTATGGCAAGCCATTAGCAGTAAATTTGAAAGACTGAGATAATATTCCACATGCCCTGACTTAGGAGCGAGGTTCATTTCTGTCACAATATGTGCAAAACTAACTCATTTAGGGGCCCTTTTACAAAGTTGTGGGAGGGCTAATGCATAGGTACTGCATGACAAATCGGCACTGTTGCTGGGGTAGCGGATATGCCCGGTGGTAATTCCGAGTTCGGTGCATTCCACATATTTTTCTATTGTCTACACAGAGGGTCCTTCACTAACACACAAACAAACCAAAAACCTAACACACAGTTACAAGTGTGCAGCAGCAGCAGCAGGCAGAAAAGCTAACTGAATGTTAGGAATTATTTGGAAAGGAATAGAGAATAAAACACAAAACATCATAATTCCTCTGTTTTGCTCCATGGTGTGACCACAACTTATGTGCAAGTCTGAGCACTATGTTTCAAGAAAGACACAGCAGACTTAGAAAAAGATACAGAGAATGGCAACCAAAATGATTAAGGGGATGGAATGACTCTCATATGAAGAAAGGCTAAAGAGGTTAGGGCTCTTCAATTTGAAGAAGCAATGACTGAGGGAGACATGATAGAGGTCTATAAAATCCTGATTGGAATGGAATGGTAAATGTGAATCGATTGTTTATTTTTTTAGAATGTGCAAAGGCTGGGAGCCAAAACATGAACTTACTAAGTAGTACTTTTAATACAAACTGGAGAGAATTGTTTTTCACTCAGGGTCAAATTCTATAAATGGCGTCTTAAAAATCAGCGCCAAAAAACCACACAGTGAGCATGATTCTATAAACTATGCCTAAAGTTAGGAGTAGTTTATAGAATATGCTCATGTGCCATTCTTGTGATTAAAATTTAGGCACACCCATTTAGGCCACCTAAAACCAGGCCTAAATAACTGTGCCTAAGTTAGGCACAGATCAGGTGGATTCTATAATGTGTGCATGTTTTTTGAAATGCTCACAACCTGCCCATTCTGTGCCCATGGATATGTCCCCTATTTGACTGTGTGCATTAGAATTTAAACACACCACCTTATAAAATACGCCTAGAAAGTTTTGTGCATAAATTCTAATTAAAGCCAATTAGTGCCGCTAATTGGTTAAGTATGAATTATCAGCGCTGATTGGCTTGTTAATCAATTAAGTTGCACCTGCAATTTTACCATGCAACCATAGAGGATATGGTAAAAACAGCTGGGTTTAAAAAAAGGGTTTGGCCAAATTCCTGGAGGAAAAGTCCATAAACTGTTATTAAGGTAAACTCAGGGAAAGCCTGGGATTAAGTAGCATGGGATCCTGAATATTGCAAGCTGTTTTTAGCTTATTTCATTGTTAAACGTCTCTGAGGTATTTTTCTCACCAGAAAAGATCCTTTCTGTGTGACTGAAGACGTTTAAGTTTGAGTTTTGTAATAATGTTCAACTTTAATTTATTGCAAAAAAGAAAGTACCAAATATTTTGTAGCATCAAAATGTGCAGTAATGCAGTATTTGTCAGTTTTCATTTTTCTATTATAGAAAGTAGTCTGATTGGGTATACGTATATGGGGACATTTTCTAAACTATGGAAATCATTTTAGAAGGCTGGCATGGCATTTACACATGAAAATAACATTGTTTACATGGGTTAATAAAAAACACACTTAAATAGAAGTTTTAGAAAGCCAGTATTTGAATATGTAGATTTCAGCATGCACTGTTTCTAAAGGGGGGAGGGTATTGTGGGGGGTGTTGGGGTGGAAAGTATGGGTAGATTTCCAATTTTGCAATGGCAGTACCTGCATACTGTGTAAAACTGAACATCAGCATTTACACAGGGTTTCCATGAGTGATTGAGGGGGCAATTGTGCTTCCTTCTGTAGCAGGAGTTCTCAACCCAGTCCTTGGGATATACCTAGCCAGTCAGGTTTCCAGGATACCAATAAATATGCATGAGATAGATTGGTATATATTGGAAGTAGTACATACAAATGTATTTCCTGCATATTCATTATGGGTATCCTGAAAACTTGATTGGCTAGGTGTGTCCCTAGGACTGGATTGAGAACTCCTGTTCTATATGGTTTATGGTTTATTAGTGCTTGATATGCCAACGTACTTATAGGGTTAGGTGTTTAAGTGTTGGCACTTTTCAGAACCATGAGTGATGACACATTATTTTGAACATATTTCTTACTAAAATGGCTGTTCTAATCTAGTCCACCTTCTGCCAAAAGAGGCCCAAAGTGGATAACATAAAAGAAATCAGTTATAGCACTGGAATGATTATAATGTTAATGCACCAAAACACATTATGGAGAATACACTTACCCCTTGACTCTATAAAAATCACCAAAAGTTGTGCGCATAAATTTAGGCACATTCCTGATTTGGGCATGTAATTTAATAGAATAATGAGCCAATTAGTGCCAATAATTGGCTTTTTAACAAGCAATTGTTGGCACTCATTAGATTTAATGCATGTAAATTTAAGTGCAGACTCTGTGCCTACAAATTACGCGTGGCCTGAAACAGGGGGCATAGAAATGGGAGGGTCATGGGCACTTTAGGGCAAATTGGGGTGTGGTTTTGAGTTACATGCATAATTCTAGAATATTGGTGCTCCGTGCGTAAATTTAGGTGTGGCCATTTGCACCATGTTTTTGTTAGTGCAAATGGCAGTGTCTACATTTATGCGCTTAAGCGTTAAAGGCTAGATTCTATATATGGCGCCTCAAAAATCCACGCAGAATAAATTTCTGCCTAAGTGTATTGCATAAGCGGCACCTAGATTTAAATGCAGTGTATAAAATACACTTAGTTGATATCCCAGCGTCTAGAACTATGTGCATCCATTTACACCAAGGGAAATGTGGCGTAAATACTGGCATGAGCACATAAATTGTGGAATGTCCATGAAATGCCCATTTTCCCACCTATAACCATGCTCCTTTTTGGCTCTGTGCATTAGAATTTTGGCACTGTGCATTACAGAATATGCTTATCGGGTTATGCACATAAATTCTAATTATTGCCAATTAGTGCTCATTATTGCTTGCTTAAGTGCTGTTAACAACATTGACTGGCTTGTTAAGCCAATTACGTTACATGCATTGTTATAGAATATGCTTGGATTTTGGCACAGAATCCCAGGGTAATTCTATAAACCATGCTGAACTTTAAGCGTGGCTTATAGACTATGGTTTAAGCAGGGGGGTTTCAGCACTGATTTTTTAGGTGCCATATATAGATTCTAGCCTTAGTAATATTTCTGAACTAAATATTTATGAAATAAAAAAGTTTTTACGTTCTCTATGAAAAGTAAGAAGATTGTCGTCTAATACTCAGAGGCAGACTGTTCCAGATATTAGCAGTCTGGTATGGGAAAGAACTGTCTAGTACATAGTTAAAACATATACCCTCAGCATACAGAAAATTTAATAAACATTGATCCGATGGGAGACTGATCTGATCTGATGTCAGCATGCCTACAAAATAAGTCAAATATTCTGAAGATTACCTTGTGAGATTTGATAAACAATACAAGCCACCTTTAAAATGCTTTGAGCTTGATTGGCAGTCAGAGAAATTATATTAGCAAAGGAGGAGTAGGTTTATCATACCTTTAAAGCTTGAAAATCATCCAGGCTGCAGTGTTTTGCAGGTGATGAAGCCTCTTTATTAATGTAATAGAAATTTCAGCATATAATACATTACAATCCAACTAGGAAAGTATTAACATCTGCCCTAACAGGGCAAAGAAATCTTTGTTGCTTTTCTGAAAAGATTATTTATCTGGGGCCCTGTTTATTAAGCCATGCTGTAGACGCGCTAGCGTTTTTAGCGTGTGCTAAAAATTAGCACACACTAATGCTAGAGACACCCATATATTCCTATGGTTCTGTCTAGCACTAGCACGTGCTAATTTTAGCATATGTTAAAACGCTAGCGCACCTTAATAAGCAGGGCCCCTGATATTCCACATACTCCTGGGACTTTGGAGATTTTCTCCACTGGCAGAGACTCATCTTGCCCCATGAAAATGTAAAATAGGTATAGTTTCTAAAAAATTAGTACACCGAGATGTTTTAGTTTGTTTGTATTCAACTTAAGAACTGAGCAGACATCCACTCATGTACCCTATCATTACAATTTTTTATCCTAATATGTCTGATTTAAATCCCGAAAATCTGTAGCTAAAACAAAGATGTCATCGGCATAAGAATATAGATGTTCACCCTTTTCTAATAATAAGGTGCCAAATGAGTTCATGTAAGCATTAAACAAAATGGGCAAAAGCGGGGAACCTTGGAGACCTCCACAAGGTGGTTGTCAAGAGAAAGATAATTGCTCATTCTTAATTACAAGGTATCATCTATTTATCAAAAATTCACTAAACCAATTATGGATTATGTCAGAGATTCCAACTCACTCAAGTCTAATAGCAATAATATGTGATTTATTGTCTTGAAAGAGCTGAGATCAAATTGTAACGCTGTCATCAAAGTAATAAGTAAAGCCTCTGTGCTGTGTAAGCAACTAAATCCAAACTATGAAGGTTGTAAACTAGTATAATCATCCAGGTATCAAAAATCTGCAATCCAACAAGAGACAATAAATTTGGTTTAAAAAAATTGGATATTTGCTATCTCCCCCTCATGTCTTTGGGGAGATGGGGTGCTTTTTTGAGAGGATCTCCCCATCATTTTCCAATGTTCTGGCAAACCCTAACTCCAGTTCCGAGCTGGTGTAAGGTTTGGCATGCTGCCCGCTGAGCACTGGGGGAGAATAGGTAATGACTCATTTAGCATGCATTTGTATGCTCATTGTGTTCAGAGCTGGTGAGCTCATTATTTCACACGGTCGCCGGCTCTGAACATTCGGCAGTAGTCTGGCGCTAATGGCCTCTAGCACCCACATTTCCTTCTAAGCATCAGGGCCTGAGAGACAGGGGACAATCATGTAAGAGGGTGTAGTTGGGAGTTGTGGAGAAAGGGGGAGAGAAAAAGGGGAAGGGATAGGTGTGGCTGGGGCGGCTTGCAGTTATGGGCAAGGACCTGGGGAGGTGAGACACAGAAGAGGCAAGGCAGGAAATATGGCGAGACTGGGGCAAATGGACATGTTGGCTCTTCCCCTAAATGTTTTAAACACAGGACTAATTGTGGCCATTTTTCTTCCTGCTAGTAGAAAATTATTTTGCTATCCGTAATGGGCTGGAGACGTTCAGTCTCAAAGACCGCCCATAACATGCCCGTGTCATGCCTCCTTCTGGAGATGTTCTGATGTAGATGTACTGGCTGTTTAGACCGTTTTTCCCCTTTTGTGTGATTATACATTTTGGATGTTTTCTCGCGAGAAATACGTCCATTTGCCTTTTATGCCATTTTTTGGTCGTTTTTCTCTTTCAAAAATGAATCTCATAGTAACCTATGTAAATCTAAGTGCTTTGAAAATGAGCCCCATAGAAATATTCTTTGTCATTCATACATTTTAAAACTATGCCTTGTCTTGTTTCATAAATTTGCTCAGTTTTGACATTTGTTTTTATCTTTATTAAAAGCAAAAGTTAGACAAGGTCTAAACACTGGAAACCAAGTCATTATTTTTAAGTAGGAAGCCTGGATCACATACTCCAAAATAATCAGTGATTGTTCTATGTTCGTATATTGTAATATGTCTGGGTGTTTTTTTTAATGCTGCCGCATACACTTGTTCATTTCATTGCTGAATTTAGATTGCACTGTTACAAAACTGCATTGTACATATTTGAGAAAAATCAAAGTTTTCCATTTTATTATCATCCTTTGCACAAGTGTTTCACTATAGAATATAGCACATGAAATGAGAACCAAACTATCACCAAAAGTAATAATTCCCCTTTCTCCCCACAAAATATACTTCATCAATTTTACTGATGAAAGAACCTCAACGGAGATTGTTGGCATAAGATTCAATTATTTCACTTACACCAGTGGTTCCCAAACCTGGTCCTGGAGGCACCCCAGCGAGTCAAGTTTTTAGGATATTCACAATGAATATTCATGAGAGAAATGTGTACGCACTGCCTCCACTGCATGAAAATCTCTATCATGAATATTCATTGTGGATATCCTGAAAACCTGACTATCAGGCCTATTTTCGAAAGTGATCGCTGGCGATCTTCCAACCTAAATCGGGAGATCGCCTGCGATCTCTCAAAAGCGGCAAAATTGGTATAGTCAAAAGCGGCGTTTTTGACACCATCGCCGCTTACCCATAGCTGCACCGGCAAAAGTTCAAGGGGGCGTGTCGGCAGCATAGTGAAGGCAGGACATGGGTGGGCATAGGCGTGGCTACCAGATGGCCGGCTTTCGCGGATAATGGAAAAAAAAAAGCGGTGTTAAGCAGTATTTCGCCGGGTTTACTCGGTCCTTTTATTTTCATGACCAAGCCTCAAAAAGGTGCCACAACTGACCAGATGACCACCGGAGGGAATGGGGGATGACCTCCCCGTACTCCCCCAGTGGTCACCAACCCCCTCACACACTAAAAAAATAAAAATAAAAACCTTTTTTTCCCAGCCTGTATGCCAGCCTCAAATGTCATATCCAGCTCCCTGACAGCAGTATGCAAGTCCCTGGAGCAGTTTTTAATGGGTGCAGTGCACTTCAGGCAGGCAGACCCAGGTCCCCCCCCCCCCCCACCTGCTACACTTGTGGTGCTAAGTGTTGAGCCCTCCAACCCCCCCCAAAACCCACTCTACCCACATGTAGGTGCCCCCCTTCACCCATAAGGGCTATGGTAATGGTGTAGAGTTGTGGGGAGTGGATTTGGGGGAGGGGGATTTGGGGGGCTTAGCACCCAAGGGAAGGGAGCTATGCACCTGGGAGCTATTTGTGTATTTTTTGAACATTTTTAGAAGTGCCCCCTAGCGTGCCCGGTTGGTGTCCTGGCATGTCAGGGAGACCAGTGCACTACAAATGCTGGCTCCTCCCATGACCAAATGCCTTGGATTTTGCCAGGTTTGAGATCGCCAGCAGTTTTTTCCATTATCACTGAAAAACAAAACCTGCAATCTGAAACCCGGCGAACTCTGGCATTTGGCTGTGCTAAACCGTATTGTCGAAAAAAAAGATCGCTGGCCATCTTTTTCAAAAATACGGTTCCGGCCAGCTGTTGCGCCACCGCCAAAATAGATTGCCGGCGACCTATTTCGCTGGCGACGTTCAATTATACCCCTCCATGGGCCTTCAGGATCAAGTTTGGGGACCACTGACTTACACTGAATGTTCTTCATGTAATACAATGCTCAGAGTAAGTGAAACGCTATTTCCAAAATGATGAAACATTGTACTTGTCTGTATATTGTTTTCCATCTTGATTGTTTCAACTCTCATCCCTTGCATCTGGAACTGTATAGGGCTGCTGGAACTTGCATAAGTAGGAAGACCCACATGGTCCTGCAAGCAAAGGAAAACCAGCAGAGGAGACTAACCAAAGTAAAAACTTTTCCTATCTCCTTATTGACTTCTGTGGCTGAAGGACAATGAGAAGTGGGTTGAGAGGGCAAGAAGAAATACTTCTGAAGGTGTTCACAGCTTTGTAGCACCAACACTCTTCTCTTGGCTGGATGGCACTGCCTTACTGGAGCAAAAGCTGACCACATGCCAATTGAGAACCACTGAATTAACAGGTCTGTCAGGGCCTTCCCAAACTTGTGGACTTTAGGCATATGCCTTGTTCCCTTATGCCCTGGCCAAAGTCTTAAAAGCCAAGGGCCCAATATTCAAAGTGATTTAAATGGACAGGAGAGTTTCTTGCCTGCTTAAATCACACTTGAGCAGCCATTCATTAATAGCCAGTGTCAATTAAACAGTCAGTGCAGCTGAATATTGGCATTAACTGGCCATATCAAAGGAAGGCATCAAGTCTGTTTCAGGTACATGTTTCTTCTCCTTATTTTGTACTTTTAATGTGTAAGGGTGACATCAAATTTGCATAGTTGATTTTAATGTGCTGTGATAACATTGTGGCAACAATTGTTAAATGTAACCTTTGGTGGTTAACATGATGATGCATTAATATTTATGGATGATAATTATGATTTTTACTCTAGAATAATCTTAGTGATGGCATTTATACATGAGGTTTGCAAATTGTTTACTCATTAACCCCCATATTCTACATAAGGTGCGGCGAGTAGCGCACGTTTAATTGGGCTACTTAATTGAGTTGCATGCGCTACTTAATTGAATAACGAGCCAATCAGTGATGATAATTGGCCAATAACAACCAATCATAACTAACTGGTAATAATTGAAATGTATGTGCGCTTCCTTTTAGGCGTATTCAAAAAGAGGCACATATAAATTCAACTGTGCTGGGCTGAAAAGGGGGTGTGGCCATGAGAGGTGGGCATTTGACCCAAATGACCACATGACCACTGGAGGGAATCAAGGATTACCTCCCCCAAAAAGTGTATTGAAGAACATTACTTTCCAGACTCTATGCCAGCCTCAGATGCCATATTCAGGTCCATGACAGCAGCATACAGGTCCCTGAAGTAGTTTAGTGGGTGTCAGACAGGTGGACCCAAGCCCATACCCCCACTACCTGTTACACTTGTGCAGGAAACTGTAAGCCTTCCAAAACCCACCAGAAACCCACTGTACCCATATACAGGTGCCCCCTTCACACCAATAAGGGCTATTGTAGTGGTGTACAGTTGGGGGTAGTAGGTTTTGGGTGGGTTTTTTTTTGGGGGGGGGCTCAGCAGACAAGATAAGGGAACAATGGTGAGATGTGTGCCTGAGAGCATTTATTTGAAGTCCACTGCAGTGCCCCCTAGGATGCCCCATTGCTCTCCTGGGATATCTGTGTGGCCAATCTACTAAGAATGCTGGCGCCTCCTACATCCCAATGGCTTGATTTTGTGAGTTTTTCACTTGGAGGTTGTTTTTTTTTTTTTTTTTTTAAATGGGCCAAAAAGATAAACACACTGAGCACAAAAACATCTAGCAAACAGCCATTAAAAAAAAGATAGATGTTTTTCTGTTTTGAAAATGGCTATATACCCACTTTTAATTTTCGACGTTATTAGCAAAATGTCCAACATTGGACTTACACGCCATATCGAAAATGCCCCTCAATACAGCTTAGTGAAAGGGTCTTGAAGTTAACTAGAAAGCTGTATTAACTGTGTAATCAAAAAAATATGTTCTCATGCTCTGGTCATGGAGTATAAATTATAACCCTCCTGTGGAATTTATTTTCAGAGTACTGATTTTGGTGAACAGAAGTTCTTGACTTTCAGGTTCTTTACGGAAAGATATGAGGTTTCGTAGAACTGTGACAGAGATAACAAATGGAACTGTAGAATCTGACACTCATAATATAAATGAGAAATGATTACTTTGATGAACTCATAGAAATCAGATTTTAATATCAGTCCATATGCTCACCGAAAAAAATTAATAGAAGATTGTAGGGACGGTAATACATAAAAGTTTTTTTTTTTACCAGTCAATAAATGATGTCATTTTTTTTCTTTAACAATTATTTTTCATTTATCCATATAAATGACTCAACTAAGAAACAAAGTTCTATTCATTTAATTTTTCATCAAATTTTGGCATTAGCGAAGATGAAATCACACTACGAATGAAAAAGTTATGATAATCTACTAAAAGTATTTTTAATGAAACTAATATATTTCTGGAAATGTAATATCAATCCCCAAGTGGAATATATTTCTGATTTACTGATAAGCAAGGTCATGTGCAAAATTCATCAAAATGTACACGTGGTTAAAATAGACCATTGTAACATAATTGTTTGACAGGCTAAAATATATAGAACGTATTAACCTTGGGGGGTAATTTTATATAGCTCAGATATGAGGATGTGTGATTTGGGATATAAAATAGGCAAGCCTTGGCTTAGCTGTAGTTTATAAAATAGGCACATATGTACCCCTGAATGCATTTATCTTTGTGTGCACACATTGTCCAAATATATAGGTGTACAATGTGTGCACACAAAGATAAATACATTCTTTTACATGATATGCACACTGACTTTGCAGGTCTAGGAATATCAGTTAAATGGTTCCCATGACTCATAACCCTAACTTTGGTGCTACTTCGAGGGGCATTTTTGAACGGGGACGCCCATCTCTAAGTGCGCCCATCTCTGAGGACATCCCCGCGAAGGGGCGGGGCATCCTGTATTATCAAAACAAGATGGTTGTCCATCTTTCATTTCGATAATACGGTAGGGGACGCCCAAATCTCAACATTTAGGTCGACCTTAGAGATGGTTGACCTAAATGTTGAGATGGTCGATCTTTGAGATGGACGACCTCGGTTTTCGCCGATAATGGAAACTAAGGACGCCCATCTCAAAAACAACCAAATCCAAGCCCTTTGGTCATGGAAGGAGCCAACATTCATAGTGCACTGGTCCCCTGACATGCCAGGACACCAACCGGGCATCCTAGGGGGCACTGCAGTGGACTTCACAAATTGCTCCCAGGTGCATAGCTCCCTTACCTTTGGTGCTGAGCCCCCCAACCCCCCCCCAAAACCCACTCCCCACAATTGTACACCACTACCATAGCCCTAAGGGGTGAAGGGGGGCACCTACATGTGGGTACAGTGGGTTTCGGGTGGGTTTTGGAGGGCTCACATTTACAACCACAAGTGTAACAGGTAGGGGAGTGGGCCTGGGTCCGCCTGCCTGAAGTGCATTGCACCCACTAAAAACTGTTCCAGGTACCTGCATACTGCTGTGATGGAGCTGAGTATGACATTTGAGGCTGGCATAGAGGCTGGAAAAATGTTTTTTAAATTTTTTAGGGTGGGAGGGGATTGGTGACCACTGGAGGAGTAAGGGGAGGTCATCCCCAATTCCCTACGGTGGTCATCTGGTCAGTTCAGGCACCTTTTTGAGGCTTGGTCGTGAAAAAAATTGGACCAAGTAAAGTCGGCCATATGCTCGTCAGGGATGCCCTTCTTTTTTTCCATTATCGGCCGTGGATGCCCATCTCTTAACCACGCCCCCATCCCGCCTTCGGTATACTGCCGACACGCCCCCATGAACTTTGGTCGTCCCCGCGACAGCAGTTGAGGACGCTCAAAATCGGCTTTTGATTATGCCGATTTGGGCGGTCCTGAGAGAAGGACGCCCATCTCCCGATTTTTGTCGGAAGATGGGCGTCCTTCTCTTTTGATTATGCCGCTGATAGTATACCATCCTTTAGTGGGCACAAGCAAAGTGGTTTTACAGGTTATAACAAAAAGTGGGAAAGGAACTACAATTGTCAACAGAAAATATGGAAGAAAAGACAGATGGGGAATACAAACATTAGAGACCAGATTAGGGCTGAGAACCACCAGACCATTCCCAGACATGCCCGCCTAGCCCCAAAATGCTTGGGAGAAAAAGTGGGGTTTTAATTTAGATTTACCAATTTGCTTCATTTCTTTGAAGGTGTGAATAAACATGTGGATAAAGATGAGTCGGTTGATGTAGTGTATCTAGATGTTCAGAAAGCTTTTGACAAAGTTCTTCATGAGAGATTCCTAGAAAATTAAAAAGTTATGGGATAGGAGGCAATGTCCTTCTATGGATTAGAAAACAGAGGGCAGGGTTAAATGGCCATTTTTTTTCAATGGAGGAGGGTGTATAGTTGAGTGCCGCAGGGATCTGTACTGGGAATGGTGCCATTTCACATATTTATAAATGATCTGGAAATCGGAATGATGAGTGAGGTTATTAAATTTGCAGATGACACAACAATATTCAAAGTTGTCAAAACACATGTGAATTCTGAAAAATTGCAGGAAGGCATTAGGAAGCTGGAAGACTAGGCATCCAAATGGTAGATTAAATTTAATGTGGACAAATGCAAAGTGTTGCACATTGGGAAGAATAATCCAAATCATAATTACCTGATGCCAAGGTCTACCTTAGGAGTCAGCACTCAAGAAAAATATCTAGGTGTCATTGTAGACTATACACTGAAACCTACTGCCCAGTGTGCGGCAGTGGTCCAAAAAGCAAACTGGATGCTAGGAATTATTAGGTAAGGAATTCAAAATAAGACCAAGAATATTATAATAATATAATGCCTCTGTATCGCTCCATGGTGTGACCACACCTTGAGTATTACGTTCAATTCTGGTTGCCGTATCTAAAAAAAATATATAGCAGAATTAGAAAAGGTTCAAAGAAGAGCGACCAAAATGATAAAGGGGAACTCTTCCCACATCAGCAAAGGCTAAAGAGCTTAGGGCTCTTTAGCTTGGAAAATAGATAGATGAGGCGGGATATGATTGAGGTTTACAAAACCCTGAGTGTTGTTACATTTGTACCCCGCACTTTCCCACTCATGGCAGGCTCAATGCAGCAGGCAATGGAGGGTTAAGTGACTTGCCCAGAGTCACAAGGAGCTGCCTGTGCTGGGAATCAAACTCAGCTCCTCAGGACCAAGGTCCACCACCCTAACCACTAGGCCACTCCTCCACTTCTACAGTGGTGTAGAATGGGTAAAAGTGAATCAATTTTTCACTCTTTCGAAAAGCACAAAGACCAGGGGACACTCAATGAAATTACATGGAAATATTTTTCAAACAAATAGGAGGAAATATTTTTGTAATTCAAAGAATAGTTTGGAATAGCTCTGGAATTCAAAGAATAGCTCTGGAATTTGTTGCCAGAGGATGTGGTAACAGCGGTTAGTGAATCTGAGTTTTAAAAAGGTTTGGACAGGTTCCTGGAAGAAAAGTCCATAGTCTGTTAATGAAATGGACATAGGGAAAGCCACTGCTTGCCCTGGGATTGGTAGCATGGAATGTGGGTGCTAATTGGGTTTCTGTCAGGTAAAATGAACTTGTGGAGCTACTGTTAGTAATATGCAATTTATCCCTAAAATCAGGTGTGGTACCGGAAGATTGGAGGGTGGCCAATGTAATGCCGATTTTTAAAAAGGGTTCCAGAGGAGATCTGGGAAATTATAGACCGGTGAGTCTGATGTCGGTGCCAGGAAAAATGGTGGAGGCTATTATTAAGAATAAAATTACGGAGCACATACAAAAGCATGGGCTACTGAGACAAAGTCAGCACGTATTTAGTGAAGGGAAGTCTTGCCTCACAAATCTACTGCATTTTTTCGAGGGGGTGAACAAACATGTGGACAAAGGGGAGCCGGTGGATATTGTATATCTAGATTTTCAGAAGGCGTTTGACAAAGTGCCTCATGAAAGACTCCAAAGGAGACTGGAGAGTCATGGGATCGGAGGCAGTGTATTATTATGGATTAAGAGTTGGTTAAAAGATAGGAAGCAGAGAGTAGGGTTGAATGGTCAGTATTCTCGATGGAGAAGGGTAGTTAGTAGGGTCCCTCAGGGGTCTGTGCTGGGACTGCTGCTTTTTAACATATTTATAAATGACCTTGAGATGGGAGTAACTAGTGAGGTAATTAAATTCGCAGATGACACAAAGTTATCCAGGGTTGTCTCGTCACGGGAGGAATGTGAAAGATTACAAGAGGACCTCGTGAGACTGGGGGATTGGGCGTCCAAATGGCAGATGAAGTTCAACGTTGACAAGTGCAAAGTGATGCACGTGGGAAGGAGGAACCCAAATTACGGCTATGTCATGCAAGGTTCCGCTTTAGGAGTTACGGACCAAGAACAGGATCTGGGAGTCATCGTGGATAGGATGTTGAAATCTTCCGCTCAATGTGCTGTGGCGGTCAAGAAGGCGAACAGAATGTTGAGTATTATTAGAAAAGGGATGGAAAACAAGCATGAGGATGTTATAATGCCGTTATATCGTTCCATGGTGTGACCGCACCTGGAGTATTGTGTTCACTTCTGGTCGCCTCATCTCAAAAAAGATATAAAGGAATTGGAGAAGGTGCAGAGAAGGGCGATGAAAATGATAAAAGGGATGGGACAACTACCTTATGAGGAGAGGTTAAGAAGGCTAGGACTCTTTAGCCTGGAGAAAAGGCGGCTGAGGGGTGATATGATAGAGGTCTACAACATTTTGAGTGGGGTAGAGCGGGCAGATGTGAAGCATTTGTTTACGCTTTCTAACAATAATAGAACTAGGGGACACAAGATGAAATTAGAATGTGGTAGGTTTAAAACAAATTGGAGAAAGTTTTTCTTTACTCAGCGCGTGGTTAGACTCTGGAACTCATTGCCGGAGAAGGTAGTGATGGCAGCTGGCCTTGCTGAGTTTAAAGGGGGTTTGGACAGATTCCTGAAGGAAAAGTCCATTGATCGTTATTAAATTTGGGGATTTTGCCAGCTTCTTGGGGCCTGGATTGGCCGCTGTTGGAGACAGAGTGCTGGGCTTGATGGACCTTTGGTCTTTTCCCAGCGTGGCAGTGCTTATGTACTTATGGATTGGCCACTGTTGGAAGCAAGATACTGGGCTAAATGGACCATTGGTCTGACCCAGTATGGCTACTCTTGCATTCATATATTCTTATGACATTTGAAGGAGAAAGCCACAGTTTGTTTGGTATTGTTTGATTTATGCGATTTATCATAAGTTGCCTAGAATATATAGCAGAAGGACAACATTTAAATGTAATAAATAAGTAAGTAATGCATTAATGACCATGAACAGGCCTTGCTTTATAGTACCACAAGATAGGAGCAGTGAGATACAACAAAGCCTGCTTACTTGTATTTCCATCCTGAAGCTTCAGCCAACATTGTTATTTGGGTCCCTTACAGCTCTGCTGAAAACATCAGAATCAATGAAAACAGAGCGACGTCCCAAGGGATCACCTTGGTAGAATGCCAGTTTTTCTGCACTGTTAGAGCATTAGACATTTGGAGCTAGGATTGAGGGTCTGGTATCCACAGAGTCATATCATTTGCCATAACTGTAGTGCAGCTGTGCTAGACAAAGCCTCCGGGAAAGCCTGCAGGACCTAGTAAATCTGCTATGGTAGAATGTGGCAGGCTTTTAGACAGAATTGTAGGCCTTTGCCACCATAATAGCCTTAACATTGTCATTAGGTTGATAGGTAGCAGCACGACAGAGCTCTAAAATCAAGAGCCTGAAAGGATTCATGTTCTTTTCCCAGTCAAAAAGCCCCTTCATCAATGTAGAGAAGATGGAGTATGGCTGACTATTTCCTGTGCATTAAAGCATTATACTCCATGATACTTTATTTGGGAGTCAGACCTCTAACAGTAGTGCACCAAGATTGTAACTAGGGGGCTGCAGAGGCAGGAGTGACAAGGGACTGTCACTCCTGCCTCAGCAGCTGGAAGTCTTGTGGTGCAGTTTAAGAAATGAGTTCTGTCTTCATTGGAAGAGGCTTGAAGACTTGCTGATTCTTTAGAGATAAGTGCACTAAGGGGCCCTTTTACAAAGCCAAGTAGGCGCCTATGGACGTCGAATGCGCTCCAAACTAGAGTTACTGCCCGGTTACAGTGCGGCCCTTTTGGTAATTTCAATTTTGGAGCGTGTCCACAATGCACATCTGAAAAATATTTTTTATTTTCTGGCGCACGTAACGGACGCACGCCAAGTGGCATTTGACTCACGTAGGTCATTACCGCCCAGATTCTTTACCGCTAGGTCAATGGCTAGCGGTAAGGTCTCAGACCCAAAATGGACGCATGGCAATTTTGATTTTGCTGCACGTCCATTTTCGGCAAAAAAGAAAAGAGGCCTTTTTTACAGGCGCGTTAAAAAATGGATTGGCACGCACCCAAAACCCACACCTACACTACCACAAGCCATTTTTCAGCACGCCTTTGTAAAAGGACCCCTAAATAATTTTTTTTAAGTTGAACTGAAAAATGTTTTGACAGCACTTTGGACTTTGGGCACTAATAGAATGGCATGGTGGGAAGATCTTTTATGCCAATGATGAAAAGCTACAGCTCTGTAGGTTAGTATACTTGCAGCTCTTTTGAGGCTTTTTCCTTCCACTAGCCTAGAAAATTGATGAGTTCTATCTACTGGGGACAGTTTTGTACTTTTTAAAATATAGATTAGCACATTTTAACATATGCAAACTGAGTTAATACATGCTAATTTGTAGGTTAATACACATTTAAATTGTTTTTGCAAGCACAACATTTTAAAAGGCGTTAATAAATGTACAACCCTTTTATATTGTACTGCCTACAGATTGCTAACATGCATGCATTACCTGTTTGAATGTTTAAAGAGCACATTGTGCTCATTTTTAGAAACAAAAGCTTGCCGTCATCTATTATGTTACTATGATAAGGATACAGAACAAAGGGGCTCTTTATTAAAGTTTGGTAAAATTTTACACTTATTTTGTGCTAGGTGCAAAAGCTAGCTATGAGGAAAGGCTAAAACGGCAAGGGCTTTTCAGCTTGGAGAAAAGACGACTGAGGGGAGATATGATAGAGGTCTATAATATAATGAGTGGAGTGGAAGAGGTAAACATGAATCGCTTGTTTACTCTTTCCAAAAATACTAGGACTAGGGGGCATGCAATGAAGCTAGAAAGTAGTAAATTAAGAACAAATCAGAGAAAATATTTCTTCACTCAATGTGTAATTAAACTCTGGAATTGGTTGCCAGAGAATGTAGTAAAAGCAGTTAGCTTAGTGGGGGTTTAAAAAAGGTTTAGATAACTTCCTAAAAGAAGAGTCCATAAGCCATTATTAAGATGAATGTGGGGAAAATCCACTGCTTATTTCTAGGATAAGCAGCATAAAATGTATTATACTGTTTTGGTATCTTGACAGGTACTTGTAACATGTATTGGCCACTGTTGGAAACAGGATGCTGGGCTTGATGGACCTTCGATCTGTCCCAGTATGGCAATACTTATGTTCTTATGTTCATATGTGTGTGCAAAGCCTGTGTCAAAAATGCAAGGGATATGCCCAGCAACAGCCTTGCATTTACCGCTTAGGGCAGACTCTTAACCACATGGGCACTTTGCTATAAGCAGTAGCAAATAGCATGGGAGCACTTGCACTATCTGCCTTAGAATGTACTGTAGTGTAGGCCTGTCCAATCCTACTTTTCATCCACAAATTATACCCCTGGAGAACAAGCCCTGCCCCCAAAGCCCGAAGGAACGACTGTGAATCACTCCTGTCCCCTTCTGGACCACTATGGAAAAATCCCAGTAGGTGCCTGGGATGGGAGCAGAGAGTAGGTGAGTTCTTGACGGCCAGAGGTCATCAGTGGGTGTCTTCACTGTTCCTGAAAGGTTCATGGTGGCATAACAGGGGAGTCTTCACTATATCAGCTGGGCTTGAGAAGACATCAAGGGGTCTGAAATGGGGGTAGGGTGTTGACTGGTGAAGGAGGGGTTCAGGGGGTAAGGGGGTAAATGGATGTTGAGAGCAGTGATTTTAATAAGCTGCTCCCATGCACAATTGGATGATTGCAGAGCACTATTTCCCCCCATATAGCATTTTTTTTAAATTTAAATCACTGCTCCCTCTGAACATGCTGGAAAATAACCTCACGTATCCATCTCTATCTAGGCATATTACAAAAGGATCCATTGGGCCAATGATCAGAAGAAAACGCGGGCGCTAGAGGCCAATATCTCAATACTTGCCTATGTTTGCTCCCTCCCGATGATCAGAGCCAGTGAGCGCATGTAATAACGTGCTTGCTGGCTCTGAACACTAATTACATGCAAATGCATGCAAACAAGGATCTCCTACATTCCTCCCTCATGATCAGTGAGCAGCACCAAACAAGGGTGCTGCTACTGCTGCAAACCCTATGCCAGCTTGGCATTGGCGTTAATATTTGCTAGCAATGGAGGAATGAGTGAGACCCACTAAAGAGGTTTGACAAGTCTGTAATTTTCTCCTGGACCTGTCAAGCCTAAGCCCGCCCCCCCCAAAACAGAACTCCAGGTCCCCCACCCCCAAAACACAAAAACCCTGGTAGTCCAGTGGAACCACTAACTCCCCCCCCCCCCCCCATCAAACAAAAACACGCTGGTGGTCTAGTGGGACTGCTATCTGCCCCCTCCCGGTGGCCTACCTCTCCGTAGTAGTAATGGTAGTAGTAGTTGGAAGAGGGAAGGACTAACACTCCCTCCTTCCTCTTCGGGCGTCTTCCCAAAGTGGCGGTGTCCCACCCTGCCTGGTGCATCCTGGGATGCGTCAGGTGGGGCTTAACCCATATATGGATGTTAAGCTCTGCCCAACACATCCCAGGATGCACTGGGCAAGGTGGGGCACCAAGCTCATTTCTTTAAGCAAGCCTACTCTAATGTCCCAACCTAATCTTATTAACCTCCACTCCCAAATCTGTTCTGACACTGATACCAACCTCATCATCGTTTTTACTTACCCCACCTCAACATTCTCCCTCTACTCATCCCAACCTTTTCTTCTCCATCTCTCCTTTACTTTATCCCTCCTTACCCCACTTCCCCCAACCTATACTAGCCTATCCTGTTTACCCTCCCTTATCCTAATCATAAATTATCAAGCTTCAACTTTATCATGTTTCATTACAGTTTGAAATTTTTCTCTCCTTATA
The DNA here is from genome assembly GCF_901765095.1 of Microcaecilia unicolor. Classification (NCBI taxonomy): domain Eukaryota; kingdom Metazoa; phylum Chordata; class Amphibia; order Gymnophiona; family Siphonopidae; genus Microcaecilia; species Microcaecilia unicolor. The sequence goes on from NC_044039.1 coordinate 159,258,530, forward strand.
AGACTTTGTATTTCAAATTACTCTGTAAGCCGTATTGAACCTGCAATGTGTGGGAAAGCACGGGGTACAAATGTAATAAATAACCATTTTGGAAAGGCACCCGAAGAGGAGGGAGGGAGTGCTAGTCCCTCCCTCCCTCCCTCCCTCCTCCTCCTCCTCCTACGACTACAGGGAGGTAGGCTGCCGGGAGAAGGGGGCAGATAGATAACGGTTCCACTGAACCACCTGGGCATTTTTGTGTGATGTGGGGGGGGGGGGGGGTAGAAGGGGGAAGCTAGCAGTCCCACTGAACCACCAGGGATTTTCTGCTTTGGGGGTGGGGAGCCTGGAGATCCACCGGTCCTCCAGATCTTGTGTTTGGGGGAGTGGGCTTAGGTTTGACAGGTCCAGGAGAAAATCTTCCTGCAGAAGTGCCCCCTATGATCAGAGCTAATAGCACACATAAATTTGCATGCTATTATCTTTGATCATAGGGGCATTATAGCCCCGCGCTGTTCTGGTGCTATTTTTAAAGCGCTGTTTGGAATAGCGCGGGACTTATGATCATCGCCCCGTATGTGTGGCAGAGGCTTTTGTAAAATACTAGTGGAGCTGTCAAAAATCCAGCCCAGAGCCTTTCAATTTCCCATCTCAACATTCAGGGGATCTTTTACAAAGGCGCATTAGCATCTATCATTTAGCACATGCTTATTTTTAGCATGCACTAAGAATGATAGCGCCTTTGAATAAGGACCCCTCATTGTAAAATAGGGCTTATGCTGTAGTCACAAATTATCCCCCCTGTTTACTAAAGCTTAGCTCCAGTTTTCTGCAGCAGAGCCCATTTTATTCCTACGGGTCCTTCTGCAGATAACTCGAGCTAAGCTTTAGTAAACAACCCCTATGTTCTTTCCTTCCTCCCAAATTATTAATTTTGTTTCCCCATTTCCTAAATCACCACTTTTTTTTTTCTGCAATGAGACCAGAGGCTAAGTGGGATTAAAAGTACATATGGAATGAAAACACTGCTGTTTATTCTCACAATATACAGGCCTATCAAAACAGGCTGTCTCAGGTGTGCTATGACACAGAAGCTAAAGTTAAGGATTCTTAACCACCTAATTACACCTTCAAGCTCATCAGGGCTCCATATCCTGGAGTGTGTTATTACATCCACAAAATTAAACAGCTGTGTTCTCAAGAGTTATCCCAAAATAACTTCTTAGGAAAGTATATTTTTAAACTGCACATCACTTATTACTCTCTGATAAAATACAGTGAAGGAAGAAGTAAAATTAATGCTTTAAATTGGTGTTCTACATAAATAAAGTGTTGTGTTTATACTTAGAATAATTTATCTGATCACTGGAATTAAACACATATTTGGAACTGGAAAAAGTATATCTTATACAGTTGTTGGAAAGATGAAAATACTGTACCTAAATGTAACTTGCCTTAGCTACAACTTGAAAAGGTGTGAACCAAATAAATACATAAAATTAATATTTGTCTATCTATGTGCCTATGTAGTATAGTCATCAGAGGCAATAATATGTGAGAACAGCAGTAAATAATTTTGTTTCAGATATAATTTTATTAGAGAGTTACATGGACAATTCAACTGAACCCTTTGAGAGTAAAAAATTGATATAACAAACGATTCTACATGAGCAAGAAGTGGTTATGATTTTGAAAATGATAATAGACCAGAAATTTTGAATAATAAAATGAATATTATTATAGATGATTAATATCGAGGTTATTGTTTTTCCCAGAGTTCCGGGTATGACTTCTAAGGTTTTCCTCAGAAATGTTTCCTCAAATTATTACTTTAAAAGGAGTGAAGCCTGTGAAAACTGGGATTACTTTAATCAGTGGGATTTGAATTAGAGACTTAAGTATATGTATTGTTAAATAACTTCTGGTTTTTAAAAGAGAAAGAATGTAATCAGATGTATTATTTCTAACTAATATTGGACAATAAGTATGTTTTCAATTAAATGATTTGACTATACACCGTATTGGCCTTGAAGAAGCCATCCAGATGATCAATGTGGAATAATGAATTAGACGAGTAATATCTGGGGATAATCAGGTTAATACCACGGGTTTTTTTTTTCTGTTTACTGTTTAATTGATCTCCTTATCTTGTTTCACTCTCCCTATTTAATGGTCTAAGGAAGAGAATAGAATTACCTGACTGAAATAATTCCTACATATTACTTTCTCTGTATTTCCAGCAAGTTGATTTATCGCTTGTAAAAATTTAAATGTATATATAAAAAAATGTTAAAAAATATATGTGAGAACTGTACCACAGATACACCATCCACTGAAAGATCTAAAAAAATCCCACAAAATTCCAATCTATTTTAAGGACAGCCTCCAAAATAACTGCACTGATGACAGTAGTGCAGGTTTTATCATCTTCAGGTCACCTCAGGAGGGGCACTCACTGAGCCACAGATTCCACTTCTCAGTCCTAAACATATGCATACTCCCCCATATAGTGTTAGATTTAAACATATATTCTGCATCCAAAGAACCTCTGCTTGGTCTCTCTTCCAACAATAGGTGCAGGTAGAGCTGGGACATTTCCCCATAGAACTTATAGTATTAAAACATTTCTGATTCTATTGTAGTCCCTGTAACAGTAATCAGGGCCAGGTTTAGCAATTGTGGGGTCCTGTGCACCCCAGTTCAGTGGGCCCCCCACCTAACCCTGGGTAGCCTCACCCCTGCCCCACCTAGCCCCTCCCCTAGACCCACCCCCTGTTGCCAAGATTTTTTTTTAATTAAAAAAATATTTATAAAATTTCAATTAAAGAGAAATCAAGCAAAACTTATGCCAAAAAATTATTCAAATAAGCACAACACTATCAAAGGAAAACTAGTATTAAGCAATGAAAATAACCAGAAATTATTCAGTTTAAGTCCACTACAATTAGGAGTTCCAATTCTCATAACATAGAGGAGAATAAAGTGAAACTATAAATGAACTAAGAAAACATCCAGGTATGTGGGCAGAGTACTTTCAAATTCCTCTATTACTGTAACCCACCAAACCAGAGAGGTAACACCAGAGATCCCGTAGTAGCCAAAAAATGATGTCAAGTGCATAGGTTCCCAAAAAGAATCAGGTATGTGGGGGGATAAACATAACACTACATGTACGAGTGGGGATAAGTATACTGGGAGTGTGTGAATGTATGTGTAAGCCCCCATTATAATGGGGATTACTAAGTGGTGGTAACCCCTCTCCAGGGTCACTGGGGGGGGGGGGGGGGGAGGAGGAAAATTGGTTAGTAATGGAGTTATGAGAAGCCCAGCCCCAAGGGGTAGTGTTTGTGGGAAAGTGCAGGGGGAAATGTTCCTGGTTGTTGAATGACAGTAGGGGTGGAGTTTGTAGTTTGTTGGGAAGTGCATGAGGTATTTGGTTGCCTCTACCCCTGCCGGAACCCTTGAGGAGAGAGGGAGTTCAAGAAGCTAAGGTTGACCAAAGAAGAGGTCTCTGCCAAACAAAGCAGTGACCGTGGTGGGGTGCTCCAGGTGGGAAGCAGGGGATCCCAGCCTAGGAGCAGGAGCAGAACAGCGGCTTTTGGAGCTCACAGTGGTAACCCAGAGAGGTACATCTTGGGGGAAAGAGTTGACGGATGAGGGAGTCTGATTCAGGTAAAAGATCACTTGTTTAGCTGCTGCTGGTTTGGAGAAGCAGAGGCAGTGGCAGAACTGGTGGTGGGAGAGAAGGTAGGACATACCAGGGTTGCAGGGCCCCTGGGAGTGCAAGACCCTGTATGGCTACACCTCTTGATCCTGCCTAAGACCAGCCCTGACAGTAATATAAATCCTCTCAGTTCCACATTGCAAAGTAGTACAAAACTCTACTAGAGCTCTGAAGGGTTTCCCCTTCTCCCCCCTCCAACCCCACTAACTTGTGAGAGAAGGTATTATAGGGGACCCATCTTAATTTTTCTGCCCAAGGCCCATTCAGTCCTACCTATACAACTGAAACCAATGCTAACAGTTTGTACTGAACTGAAAGATGTATTGGCAGCCAGTCCAGGCTAATCGAAATAAGAATAGCTCTTTTCTACCTCTTCTGTTTTGTAATGATCTTGGCCACAGTATTTTGATTAGGTTTTAACTATCCTAATGATCTGTTAGAAAGTCTGAGACACATCAAATTACAGTTGTTGAGATAGGATTGAAGCCTACATCAAATTACAGTAGTTGAGATAGGATTGAAGCCTGCATGACTCGTTTGAGGTCAGAGACTGAAGAGAAAAGCTCAAATGTGTCCAACCAGTTAAAGTTGAAGTAAAGTTTTCTTAACCACTGAATTAACCTGATCATCAATGGATACCTTAGACTCAATAATGACCACTGGGGCTATTGGTTTTCTCTGCTAATGAGATTGGAATTCCTTAAGCTACTGTAATTCAGCCCATTGGGCAGGACTCAGGGCACATACACACAAAAATGCCACAATTCTGCCTACCTGCAATTTGTGAATGTGCATATATCTTACATCGCAAGTATTTGTCAGATGGGAGTAGACACAGGGTAAAGCATTGGTGGAGTACTATAAGTTGCATGTATATCTCCAGCATTTAGCCATGTCCACTTACACCAGCTCTATGGCTGGTATAAGTGTTTGCCCTTAACAACATAAGTATGTACAGGTGCCTACTTTTTAGAATTTAGGCACAGTGTTATAGAATACCGGGGTTATGCACCCAACTTACATGTCAGGCTTTACAGCAGGTTTAAGTTCTCATGCCCAAAGATGTGTGTGGGAATCCATGCTAAGCATAATTCTAAAATGACCACTCAACTTGGAGTACTCTTTATGGACTAGCGGATTTTTCTCTGTGTCTAAATTTGAGCGCCACTCACTAGGACTGCAGCAAGATAAATTTTGTTCACAATTAATCACACAATTAACGTTTATAGACTGGTGGTAAGGTTCTCATGAACAGTTCAGGTATCAGGAAATATGTTAAGAGTCCACTGAACTTGGAGTCATTCCAGCTGAACTACACTGGGGGGTATTTTATCAGCAGTGCTTGGAATGGCCATGGAAGCACTAAGCTGACATTGCTGTCGTGCTAACCAATTAGCATATCTATAATGCTGGAGCTCTTAGTGCCTCCTAAATATGAGGTGGAGTGCTCCTCCATTAATTTTTTTAAATAGCTGCGTGCTGTGACCAGCTGGGCCAGTCACAGGCTGAGGAGAAGGAAGGAAAAGGTTGGCAAGCAGGAAAAGTGCTGCAGTTCTCCTATTCCCCACTAAAGAAGGAAAAGGGGAAACAAGCTGTTCTTACCTGAGCAGGCAAGCTGGAAAACCTGGGAGCTGGCACGGTCAGAGGTCCTGGGAGGAGGAACAGGCAGGAAGCTAAGATCTGGAAGCCCACAGCTTGGGGAACACAGAGGAGGATTGTGGGAATGATGGTGACAGGAATTGTTTCCTGAAAGTGAGCCAAGTATTCCTTAACTGCCTAGAAGACATCGGAAAGGCAGCCTGGGAGCTGTAGTAGCAGGAGTGGGTCACTGCAGGTGAACCAATTAGTTGCTAGCTACCCTCCTTGTGGAGGTGGGTGTGGCTCTCTGGGTGCACCAGGCAAGCAGTATGTTAGTAGGCTCTGCTTGCACAGAAGAGTCCCAGGAGATGTGCAGCAAACTTCAGTTGAAAGGAGAGATGGGAAGAAACTAGCTCTGGAGAGTCAGGTGCTTTCCCAAATAGCTAGGCAAAGGTTGGGAACTAAGCTGTTCTTTTAAGAGGTGCTCTGTCATGGGCGTAGTTTGACTGTTTCATCGGGGGGGGGGGGGGGGCAAAGGAAGGGGTGGGGTATATTAGCATATTCATATATATACACAAATGATTATGCTAATATGGAGGAAGGAAGGGAGGGAGAGAGAGCTGGCTTTTTTGGGAATAACCATAATGAACATGTATGAAATATCTCATACATATACATTATAACCTAAATTTTACAAAAGTATATATTCAACCGTTACTAATACATCAAAACCATACCTTTATTAATATTCAACCTAAAACATCACATTGGAAATGGAGATTCAATTTTACCCCTCGAAGTGGGTTAATTATCAACTATAACAAATGTCCATAATTACAAAGTTTATCTCCTTAAACTTTGCTTAAAGTGAATGTAGTCTTTTACTTATCTTGTTTGCATTCCCAAAACGGTACTGTAAAGTTCATCCATAAATCGATGTCAAATCTTCTGTTTGTTGATAAAAAACTGTCGTCAATCCCAACAGTATCTGTCTCCTTAAAGGAGTATAGTCTCTTCACACGCAATCTGCTGTACTCCAAAATAATCCTTCTGTTGGATACCACTCACAACGGTGTTGTAATCTCACATTATCCACTCAATTCATGGATCTCAACACAGGCCGTGTTTCATAATTACTTCTTCAGGAGATCCTAAATATACACATACAAAACTTACTAAACCCTATAACCAATATTCAAAATCATTACATCAACAATTATTTATTTAATCTTCTTACCAGCCACATTTAAGCGCTAGGCTCAAAAACCGGACAGCCCTCACTGATGACATACATCGTCATACTGAGTTGAACTTCCAAACTTTATACAACATACCTATTCTTATACGGACAGTAGTAATGCCCAATCAACCTCTTTATTGAGGCCGTATGGGTGAACAGTCCTCCATTTAAAGATGAACCGCTGCTCCCTACGAATAAGTTCTCTTTCTATATTGCCGTAGCCATCTTGCAAGCAGTTAATGATAACAAATCTGAAATCATTTATTGAATGATTATATTGAAGCCAATGGTCAACTAACGGAGTATCTATTTTATGTAATCTGATGTTACTCAGGTGCTGAGCTATACGTAATTTAATTTTCCTCGTGGTTTCACCTATGTACCACAGTTGACATGGACAACATATAGCATAAACCACATTATAAGTATTACAGTCAGTGTGAGCCCTCAACTCAAAATATTTATTTATAGACTGCACCGAAACCACGAGGAAAATGGTAAGTAGTGGAGTGCCTCAAGGATCGGTGCTGGGGCCGATTCTGTTCAATATATTTGTGAGTGACATTGCCGAAGGGTTAGAAGGTAAAGTTTGCCTATTTGCGGATGATACTAAGATCTGTAACAGAGTGGACACCCCGGAGGGAGTGGAAAACATGAAAAAGGACCTACGGAAGCTAGAAGAATGGTCTAAGGTTTGGCAATTAAAATTCAATGCGAAGAAATGCAAAGTGATGCACTTAGGAAGTAGAAATCCACGGGAGATGTATGTGTTAGGCGGGGAGAGTCTGATAGGTACGGACGGAGAGAGGGATCTTGGGGTGATAGTATCTGAGGATTTGAAGGCGACGAAACAGTGTGACAAGGCGGTGGCCGTAGCTAGAAGGTTGTTAGGCTGTATAAAGAGAGGTGTGACCAGCAGAAGAAAGGGGGTGTTGATGCCCCTGTATAAGTCGTTGGTGAGGCCCCACCTGGAATATTGTGTTCAGTTTTGGAGGCCATATCTTGTTAAGGATGTAAAAAGAATTGAAGCGGTGCAAAGAAAAGCTACGAGAATGGTATGGGATTTGCGTTACAAGATGTATGAGGAGAGACTTGCTGAACTAAGCATGTATACTCTGGAGGAAAGGAGAAACAGGGGTGATATGATACAGACGTTCAAATATTTGAAAGGTATTAATCCGCAAACGAACCTTTTCCGGAGATGGGAAGGTGGTAGAACGAGATGACATGAAATGAGATTGAAGGGGGGCAGACTCAAGAAAAATGTCAGGAAGTATTTTTTCACGGAGAGAGTAGTGGATGCTTGGAATGCCCTCCCGCGGGAGGTGGTGGAAATGAAAACGGTAACGGAATTCAAACATGCGTGGGATAAGCATAAAGGAATCCTTTGCCGAAGGAATGGATCCTCAGGAGCTTAGTCAAGATCAGGAGGCGGGGCTGGTGGTTGGGAGGCGGGGATAGGGCTGGGCAAACTTATATGGTCTGTACCAGAGCCGGTGGTGGGAAGCGGGACTGGTGGTTGGGAGGCGGGGATAGTGCTGGACAGACTTGTACGGTCTGTGCCAGAGCCGGTGGTTGGGAGGCAGGGCTGGTGGTGGGGAGGTGAGGATAGTGCTGGGCAGACTTATACGGTCTGTGCCCTGAAGAGCACAGGTACAAATCAAAGTAGGGTATACACAAAAAGCAGCAAATATGAATTATCTTGTTGGGCAGACTGGATGGACCGTGCAGGTCTTTTTCTGTCGTCATCTACTATGTTACTATTCTCCCTTGCCCTCTCCTCCATCCACCCATATCCAGCAAAATTCCTCTCTCCCCTGCCCCCATTCATCCATTCATATCCAGCAATTCACCTCTCCCCTGCCCTCCCCTCCATCCATCCATGTCCAGCAACTCTCCATTCTTCCCTGCCCTCTCCTCCATCCACCCATATCCAGCAAAATTCCTCTCTGCCCTGCCCCCATTCATCCATTCATGTCCAGCAATTCTCCTCTCTCCCCTGCCCTCCCCTTCATCCATCCAAGTCCAGCAACTCTCCATTCTCCCCTGCCCTCTCCTCCATCCATCCATATTCAGCAATTCTCCTCTCTCCCCTGCCCTCCCCTCCTCTCCATGTCCAGCGATCTTGTCTCTCCCCCTGCCCTCCCCTCCCCTCCTCTCCTCTCCATGTCCAGCGATTTTCCCTGCCCTCCCTCAGCTCCCCAACAGCCCTCCTCTCTATTCCTTCCTTCCCCCCCCCCCCATGCGTTTAATCCTTTTATTTTCAGTGGCAGCGATGGCAATGAAGAAGAAAACACTGCGGGCTCGCCTCCAGCTTCTCCCTTCCCTCATACAGTGTCCCGCCTTCTGCGATGACACATTTCCTGTTTCCGCGAGGATGGGACACTGTGTGAGGGAAGAGAGAAGCTGGAAGCGAGCCCGCACTGCTTTCTTCTTCACTGCCATTGCTCGCTGTCACTGAAAATAAAAGGGTTAAATGCGCGGGGGGGAGGAGGAATGGAGAGGAGGGCTGTCGGTCTTGGAGCTGAGAGTGGGACGGAGGGAGAGCTGCCTGCAACTTTGCGCCAGCCCTGCGTTTGGGGGGGCAATGCCCCCATCACCCCCCCCCCCCCAAACTACACCCATGTGCTCTGTCTACTTGAATAGAGAAAGATTATGGTGTAAAGCTCTCCCTGGAGGAGTGCACAGAGGCATGAAATAAAGATAGTTGGAAATATAAGGTACTGACAGTAGAGGATTAGGAAGAAAGTAGGTGGTTTAGTGCTGCTCTGTTTGCCAAGTGAGAGGACTTAAGCTAAATCTATCCCTGGGGAGGTGCATAGGGACACAGAGAGGGCAAAGAAAGCTGAAAATGGATGTTAGCGGCCCTATAGAAGTCTGCTATTAAGTATAGGTAACAAGGAAGCCAGTGAGACGTGGTCTTTGGTAGTGTTTTACGATGTGTGGGGTTTGCACCTGGGAAATGTACTCTGGAAAAAAGGACATCCCTGAGGTTAATGGAAATGCTTGAACCAAAAGAGGAAGAAGAAAGGCATGCTTTTCTTGATGGAAGTTTATTCCTATGTTGTTGAAAAGCCAAAGGGAAGTTTTGTCCTTAGTAAGTTTGTTTCTCGTTATTGCTCAAAACCCAGAGGAATGAGCCCTACTACTACTACTACTACTACTATTTAAGATTTCTAAAGCGCTACTAGGGTTACGCAGTGCTGTACAGTTAACAAAGAAGGACAGTCCCTGCTCAAAGGAGCTTACAATCTAATGGACAATATGTGAAGTCAGCTTACAATCTAATGGACAGTATGTGCAGACAGACAAATTGGGGCAGTCTAGATTCCTGGGTAGAGTTTAAATGGTTAGGTGCCGAAGGTGACATTGAAGAGATGGGCTTTGAGCAAGGATTTAAAGATGGGCAGGGAGGGGGCTTGGCGTATGGGCTGAGGAAGTTTATTCCAAGCATAGGGAGAGGCAAGGCAGAAAGGGCGGAGCCTGGAGTTGGCGATGGTGGAGAACGGGACAGAGAGGAGGGATTTGTCCTGTGAGCAGAGGTTTCGGGTAGGAGTGTGCGGGGAGATAAGGGTAGAGAGGTAGTGGGGGGCAGCAGATTGAGTGCATTTGTAGGTTAGTAGGAGAAGCTTGAACTGTATGCGGTACCTGATCGGAAGCCAGTGAAGTGACTTGAGGAGAGGGGTGATATGAGTATATCGGTCTAGGCGGAAGATAAGACGCGCAGCAGAGTTCTCAATGGATTGAAGGGGGGATAGATAGCTAAGTGGGAGGCCAGTGAGGAGTAGGTTGCAGTAGTCAAGGCGAGAGGTAACGAGAGCGTGGATGAGAGTTTGGGTGGTGTGATCAGAGAGGAAAGGGTGAATTTTGCTGATGTTAAAGAGAAAGAAGCGACAGGTCTTGGCTATCTGCTGGATATGTGCGGAGAAGGAGAGGGAGGAGTCGAAGATGACTCCGAGGTTGTGGGCAGATGAGACTGGGAAGATGAGGGTGCCATTTACTGAGATAGAGAGCGGAGGAAGGGGAGAGGTGGATTTGGGTGGAAAGACAATAAGCTCTGTCTTGGACATGTTCAGTTTCAGGTGGCAGTTGGACATCCATGCAGCAATGTCGGATAAGCAGGCCGATACTTTGGCTTGGGTTTCCGCAGTGATGTCTGGTGTGGAGAGATAAAGCTGGGTGTTGTCAGCGTAGAGATGATACTGGAAGCCATGGAATGAAATCAGCGAGCCCAGGGAAGAGGTATAGATCAAAAAGAGAAAGGGTCCAAGGACAGATCCCTGAGGAACTCCAACAGAGAGCGGGATGGGGGTGGAGGAAGAACCATGAGAGTGTACTCTGAAGGTACGGTGGGAGAGATAAGAGGAGAACCAGGAGAGGACAGAGCCCTGGAACCCAAATGAAGACAGTGTGGCAAGAAGTAAGTTATGATTGACAGTGTCAAAAGCGGTGGATAGGTCGAGGAGGATGAGGATGGAGTAGTGACCTTTGGATTTGGCAAGGAACGGGTCATTACAGACTTTAGTGAGTGCCCTAATGGAAGGACTTGGAACCTGTGGATAATGTTCTATGGTTAACTTGTTCAGTGTTGGGGGGGAATAAAAATAAAACCTTATGTACTGTAAATATCCTCCTGCGTGAAAAGGGAGAAGTTTATAAATTGTAATTATCCTCCTGAGTGAAAAGGGGGAAGCTTGCAGCATGCATTAAATGGAACAGTTTATATAGTATGCGTGCCGTCTAGAGACTGGTCCTTCATTAAAGGGGAAGGATCCTTTTGGGAGGCATGGTGGCTTAGGCTGAAGAGGGGGAAGGTTCGTTACTAGAAGGATGAGTGCCATAGACACAGAACACACTCTTTAAAGCTACACTATTCCCAAATTGTACTGTGGAAGAGGTCCAGTAGGGGACCAAGGAAAAGTGGAGAATTTGTGTCAGTGGGATCCCGTAGGAAACCAAGAAAAAATGGAGAGTTTGTGTCAGTCATATAAGGACAAATTATTAAATTCCTCTTTTGATGAGAGCTGTAACTTTGGAGGGCATGAGCTGTGGATATTATCTGTAATTGTGGAACCAGAATGTACTATATAGGACCTTGAGAAACAAGACTTAAAGGAGAAAATGTGTATTTACTCCAGGCAAAGAAGATAAGGTAGGCTGTAAATCTTGCAAGCTATTTGTGAGAAAGAGAGAAGTATATTGCTCACCAAATTTGTAATCTTGTATGGAATGTGCAGTCATGCTTGAGTATTGCTAATAAAAAGCCAGAGCTTAGAAGAGAAGTCAGAATTCATTTGAGCGAGGCTGCTGAATTTTGCAGTTGTGACACTGACTTCTTCAAGACCTTGGCTAACTTGCAAGTACGTTTGTTGTTGTTTGTCTTATTCTTTCGCACAGACCTTGGACTCCAAGACACAAGAGCTGATACTACACATATTGGGTACCCAGACCAGAACTGGACTATAATGCTAGCTCCTGAATGGCAAACTCTGCGCAGGCAGAGGACTGAACCTGGGAATTATCACTAGTGTGACCTCTAGTGGTGATAGCGCTGATGGTAATATTAGCACATAGCTAAGATATTCAACAAATAGAAAAATGCCTGTTTTACGGCCACTCTAGAAATGAGCTTACCACGCAAGATAGACTCACGTTAGGACACAGTAAGCCCCTTTACTAGCACAGCTTGGTAAAAGGGCCCCTATGTTTGTCATATTCTTTGTGTGGCCTAAAAGCCCAATAAAGGGAGATGGCCACCAGCATTTTGGTCATGCTGGCTAATGCAGAACATTTTCCTAATTACTCTGACCTACATGCAGGGGGAGTAGTCTTATGTTTGGAACACTGGGATGAGAACAAGGGAAGCTAGGGTTCACATTCTGCTGATGCATCTTTTGATTTTGGCTAAGACACTTTACCCTCTCTTGCTTCAGTTATAAAACTAGATTAAATGCCTATTGAATATATTAACCTTGAGCTACAAGCAAAAAGGATGAGCTAAATTACCCCAATAAATTATCATTGTAATAATATTTTTAGTATCATTATTATTGCAGGAGACTGGAGCACTTTGCTATTGCCACAGCAGCAACTCCAAATTGATTTCTAAATGCAAAGAGTGGGTAGAGTGAAGGGAGTGAGTGGAGCCCAGCAAGTAATTAACTATCAAATGAAGGAATTGTGACCTTTATTGTCCCTAGGAGGCCACCATAAATGAATACTCATCAGCCTCTACAAAAGGAAGAGGACAGCAGATGAATCCTCAATAGACTTACTACTACTACCACTACTACTTATCATTTCTGTAGCACTACTAGACATATGCAGCACTGTACATAAAACACATACAAGACAGTCCCCACTTGATAGAGCTTACAATCTGTTCAAGACAGACAAATAGGACAAATATGGGATTAGGGAGTTATTTATTGTAGACATGGGTGTTAGTAGTAGTAAGGGAGAAGAAACTAAGGGAAGGATGTCATGACAGTAGAGGTAATGGCAATGGCAAGGAAAGTGGAGTGACAAATGGGGAATTAAAAAAAAACCAGCTGAAAATATAAGACTTGTGTAAAAAGTAATCAATTAGCAGTGACAATTACAAGGCTGGGATGGACAGAGTAGCAAGGAAAGCAAAACAGGAAAAGGTAAAATATATTTACAAACCTGACAATTTAGAAAACGACTAAACGCCTATGTTGACTAAGGTACGCTATGGGCACATTAGCATTTTTAATGTGTGTAAATGGTTTATGCACGTTAAACGCTAATGGGCCCATAGAAATGTATAGGCGCGTTAGTGTTTAACGCGCCTTAAATTTAAAGGTACGTTAGAAACGCTAACGCACCTTAGTAAACCTACCCGTAAGGGCTCTTGGAGTCTGGACTTTTAAGGCTACCCTATCCTGAGCAGCCCTGCTTTCAGCATTGAGAATAGATAGAGCATTTCCTTTCTGGCAAAAAAAAACCCCTGCTCCTCTTGGTCCTGTTCCAGCCCTCCACTGCATGCCATGTGGAAGTGGGAGAAGAAAAAAAGCCAAAGGGAAAACATTGAGCTGGGCTGGGACATTGTATGACATAATTGACTGTGTGACTACAGCACAGCTATATGCTGTCCATGGGCCTGGTATTTTAATTATCTGACTATATGTAAACTATAAGAAATCTTTGCTTCAGAAGCACTTTGGTATGATTTTTGTCTTATAAACTTTAGAGCCATGATTTATTTAATGATACCCAATGCACTTTTCTTCTTTTATTGCTTAATCAACTTATTTTATATTGCAGATGGGATACCTCTCTTGAACTTGAAATTTGTTACATAACGGATATTAATGTGGTTAATAAGACAAGCAATGACTCACTTGTGACCCTAGACACATTCAATAAGTTTTTAATGATTCCTTTCTTGTAACAATTTTCTATAGTAGACCAACGAAGTCCATTTATTTCTGTTCTTTCTTTAGGAACAAGCTGTACAATGTAGAAGTGCCATTAAAAATATTCCTTCGTTTAAATATTAGTAGTTTTTCCTCAAGAATAGTAAATAGATAGATGAAGAAAATTGGAATTATGCATTAATATTACATTACAATATTATGAAGTTTTATAATACCCAGACAAGTATATGCTTGTGGCATTAAAAAGCAGTAATACTGGGAAAAAAGAACACCACATTGTATTGTAGATGATTATAGAGGGAAAATCTGAATTTTAACCCCCCCCCCCATCATCAATGATATTTTGGGGCAATTTTTAAATTACTTACATTGCTGTATTTTTCCCAATGGCCTTTGTAGCAATTTTCAAATAGTTTTTTTTTTTTGTTATATTTGTATCCTGCACTTTCCCACTTGTGGCAGGCTCAATGTGGCTTACATGGGGCAATGGAGGGTTAAGTGACTTGCCTAGAGTCACAAATTGCTGCCTGTGCCTGAAGTGGGAACTGAACTCAGTTCCCCAGGACCAAAGTCCACCACCCTAACCACTAGGCCACTCCTCCACTCTTTTAGCAATGTGAGTTTTCATATCACTTATTTTTGTTTGTTTATTGTGTTCTGTTTCATCTGGCATGCACTGATTAACATAGGCTAACATGAAACAGCAAGTTTTAAGTCAGAGCATGCTAAATAACATGAGCTAAACTTGGGGGGTGAGCTTTGTTAGGGCTTTGTGAAAGAGTGAGTAGTGTAGGGGCAGGAAACACTTCCTCACTTGTGTGGTTCCTCCACCTGACAGCAGGTGGCACTTGGCTGCAGAGGCTGAGCTTGAGCCAGAGGGGTGGAGCTCAGGCCAGGAGGGAGGTAAAAAAGCCCTTGGGTAGTACAAATCAGGGAGGCCCCGATATAGACACATAGGTCCCGAGGTGAAAGAGAGAGCAGGAGGCCGCAATACAGGGGCTCCAGGTACAAGGAGAGAGAAAGTAAACAGAAGGCCCCAACACATAGGCCCACAGAGAAGGAGTTAAGCCCCAGGGTATGATATAAAAATTGTGACCTGGCTGAGGTAAGTCACTTTTGTTTGGAACTGACGAGCCTTGCTCTGAGGTCTGGCTGGAGCCAGACCCTAGTAGTTGGAGAAGAATTGAGAGAGACTGCTTATTGAATTGCAAGAGATGTTTTCCTGGCCCTGTGCTGTTAGCAGGCCTCAGGATTCAAGTAAATAATCACTTGTTTCAGTTATATCCCTTTTGGCTGTATTTTATGAGGACTCCATACCTTGCTGAGGTTCACACTATCACAAGCCTCTTTTACTAAACTGCACTAATGATTCCCGGTGTGGCAAATGCGCTGCAGCCTATTCAGTTTGAATGGGCTGTCACATTCACCTCATGGGAATCACTAGCATGGTTTAGTAAAAGAGGCCCTTAGTGTGCATTAGATTCATTAATGTGCTTTAAAAAATATAGTGCACACAAAGGAGTACTTTAACTAAGTTGTGTTAGAATATGGGCTTAGCACGATTTAACGCAGGACTTTCCCACTCACTAAGCCCACTTCTAACACATCAGTATTGTAGGTATTTTTCCATATTTTTTGAGGTCATGCACTAGTGTTCGCATTAGCATGTGTTACCTGAAAAATGTTAATGCAGAAGCATTTACCGCTTTCTATTTAAAATGGTCTAAGTGATCCCGCAATAGCTCTGTGTTAACCAGTTAGCACACACTAATGCAATTGTGCTAGCTGGTTATCGCTTCCATGACCATTCTCCACTCATGAAACGCCCTCAGCAAAAAATGTAGAGGGACCCTTTACAAAGCTGCGGCAAAAAGTGGCCAGCAGCAGTATGAGCGCATCTTTTGGCCACAGGCCGGGCAAGTTTTTGCTGCATCCTGGAAAAAGGACCTTTTTAAGGGGCCTGTAAATGGATGTGCAGCAAAATAAAAACCAGTGCGCGTCTATTTTCAGCCTGAGACCTTACTGCCAACCTTTCGATGCATGCCAAATTCAGAATTACTGCACAAGGCACATGGTGGCTGGGCAGTAATGCTAATTTGGCACGTGCTGGATGCGTGTAGTCACTTATGCACCTTGGGAGGCGGGGCTGGTATTTGGGAGGCGGGGCTAGTGCTGGGCATGACTTCTACGGTCTGTGCCCTGAAAATGGCAGATACAAATCAAGGTAAGGTATACTCAAGAAGTAGCACATATGAGTTTATCTTGTTGGGCAGACTAGATGGACCGTGCAGGTCTTTTTCTGCCATCATCTACTATGTTACTATGTAAATAGCTAATACGCGAGTTAGTGCATGCTGACAGGCAAACTACTGCAAAATGCTTTACCATGTTTTACAGTAAGCCTTTTTGGCATGCTAACTGCACATTAGGGCTTAACATCCTTTAGTAAATGGGCCCCAAAATTGATTGAATTCACACTAGCCTATCAATAATTGTGTGTGGTAATTTACTTGTGTGCTTTAAAAAGTTCTAAAGTGCATTAAACTTTCTTATAGTAAACTGAATATGTGAAATGAGCTGATAAAAACACCTGAAAATCATGACTTTTCTGAAAATTCTGACAAATGAACCAAAAATAGTTTGCCTGTACATATCCCTAGCTAAAATGAAATAATGACAAGACAAATTAAAACAAAATGAAAACACCAAAAATTATTTCCCTGTACAGTTCTAATGTACATGAGGACTTACATCTTAAAAAATTGTCATCTATTTTTGGTGGGTAATTTTCAATTGGAGATCATTGATATAAATGTGAAAAATCATTCTATGTACATTAATTCTTCCCCCACCAAAATGTCTCTGGAAAGTCCTCTTCTTAAAGTGGCTAAAATGATGTTTATTGTGAAACCCCATGCATACTTTTAGATGGATTAAGGGGGTCATTTTCAAACAGCATTCTTATGCAAGTAAATTGGTATCTATCTGAGTAAAGTCATTTTAATGACTAACTCTAGACCTCCTTGTTGTATGGTTTTCAGGTTCTCTGACTTTCCAAGGGGCCCTTCCCTATCCTGATTCCTGTTTAAGGGGTCCTTTTACAGATTCATGGTAAAAAGTGGCCTGCAGTAGTGTTGGTGCATGTGATTATTGTGCACTAAGGCCACTTTTTAGCACGGCTGTAAAAAGCCCCTAAATCACTTTTTGTTAGGGTTTTTTTGTTTCCTGAACTGTTTTCTCCCTTGTCACTAGAGGTGCAATTTTCACATAGCACAGATACTTTTACCATTTTTACTTTCAGCTTATTAAAAAAAAAAACAACAACAACACCACTGAGGTGAATTCTAAAAAAAAAAAAAAAAGCCCTCCAAAACACTGTATACCGTACTTTCCACTTGCTGTTGTTGTGGGCAGCCAACTGAGGTAAAATAGCATGTGTCTACTTGAAATTCTTACCCGTATCTACTGTTTTCCTTATTCAATTACAGCCCTGGAACTGCTCATTTTAGCCCAGTTAAAAGTGCATGCACTGTGGAAGCCAAAGTATACTTTTAATTGAAGAGGAGGGCAAGTTTCAAAACATGGCCAGTTTACCTAGGTAAATGCTTTTGACAATCGTATCTGTCTACTGCTAGGGATGGGCAGCTGGAACATTTTTGTGTTGTGTCATTTCCCATGTTGTTTATGGAAATGTTCATTAAGAGGTCCTTTTACCAAACTGCAGGAAAAGGGCCCAGTGCTAGCAGCAGGAGCTGTTTTGCCCATGCGCCAGGGCCCTTTTTACTGCAGTAGGTAACAAAAGCCCCCAGAACACATGGCCATGCGGTAAGAAAACTCTTACTGCCACTGACCAGCATTACTGCGGATGATCCTGTAAAGAAAAGACTAAGATGCTGACGGCCATTAGCAAGGCACATTCCTTGGAGGACGACTTCCTGGGATTTGAGGACATGATTTTTACCACCTCTGTTTAATTCGTTATTGGCATTTTTCTGTTTTATTTGTTTTCTAAGTTGTTCAATTGTAAATGACAGCAGTTTAGTAGTTCTCTACCATCTTGCATAGATGAACATTCAAGGTCCCCTATCTAATTCACAATACAGTCTACTATGGCTGCTGTAACTCGAGAAAATGCTAGTACAAGCAACACTGTACTTTTTTAATTAGCACCTATTCAATTGAACTTTCACAGCTGAGTCCTGATTCATACTCAGGGCACCTGTATCTGTCTTTTATTTTGAATGTCTTTGTTCCTTGAAAATGCATTTTTTGTATTTTTTTGATTGGCATGAACAGTTTGAAACTGTGAACAACTATAGAACCTTTTTCATTCAAAGTAATTACGAAAAGTACATTTGATGCTGAATGAATCAGTAATTTTAAGTGACTTCTAGCATTTATATTTTTTCTTTCTAGAGTATAATAAATTGGAAAAGGAGGTATGATACAAAAAGAAAAATCTCTGTGATAATTTGTTTTCACCCTTGAAAAAAAGCTCCAGAACATGCAAAACCTGAAAAGCTTTCTTTTTAAAATTAAAGCTGTTCATGTTTTGTGGGTTCTGCATTAGATTCATTCATTTCTAATTGAACAGGATCTGAAAAAGGTGTTCTTTGTCACTATCCTGTCTCATGTTGATTACTGTACTTTGTTGCATGTGGTGCTGCCAAAGAAGAGTTAGGCCACTTACAGTTATTACAGAATAGAACTGCAAAGATGATTTTAAGACTCAAGAGATGGGATAGAGCTTCACCACCTTGTTTGATCAACTGAGGCAGTATTCTGTAACTATGTGCACAACGTTTTGTAATGCTCCTGACATGCAAATAGCCATGCTCCCTTTTGAGTTACGCACTAGTAGAGTTAGGTGCTATGCCTTATAGAATAACAGCTTAACGTACGCTCTGCTTCATCATATTCAAATTCACCTAATTATTCAAAGGTCAATTGAGTCAAGGGATCATAGTAGGATCTATCAGATCAGCGTACATTCCCCTAATTTGGCTAGAATGAGCCAGGCATATGTCTTTCAAGGGTAGTAACCAGTGCTTTTTTTGTAAAAAAAAAAAAAAGGTGCTGGTACTCATTGTGGGCGGAGTCACCACATATGACTCCACCCCTATTATAGCTACACCCACATTTGCTACACCCCTTATACCAGCCATAGCGCATATAAACAGACATCATTGAAAATATTATACTAGTATAGGAGAAAAAAATAACGTGATTTTTTTTTTATTATAAATAATTTCTGTAAGCTGTTACAGCTCCAGTATACCCTGTACAAAATAAGACAGCAGATGTAAATTCTCAAATTGGACATATTCTAGACATGATTTTTTTCTACCTTTTTTGTCTGGTGACTTTGTTTTTCTGATCATGCTGGCTCAGTATCTGATTCTGTTGCTGTCTGTCCTCTTAACTCAGTTTCCAGGGCTTCCTTTCCATTTATTTCTTTTACTTTCCTCCTTTCTTCTTCATTTCTTGCCCTACATCCGTAAGTAAAAGCTGGGCCCTCCGCAGACTTGACTGTGCAGTGGATCCAGCTTCTGCCTAGATGTGGGTACAGTGGGTTTTGGGGGGGGGGGGGGTTGGAGACCGCAATATTTACTACCACAAGTGTAACAGGTAGGGGGGGATGGGCCTGGGTCCACCTGCCTGAAGTGCACTGCACCCACTAAAACTGCTCCAGGGACCTGCATACTGCTGTCAGGGAGCTGGGTATGACATTTGAAGCTGGTAACTGTGCATTAACAGCCCAAAATATTACAGGATACGTGCAATAGCTGTGCATTATCTGTTGGGGACTTGTCCAACATTCCACCTACAGTTACCATACAGATTAGTTCCTAACCATGCATTAATGTCAAGAGAGATATGCATGGATGCACCTCATGCCACCTCTTAAGGTGGTGATAAGTGCATCCGCACTAACTGCACATTTGACAATGAGCACTAATTATCCCAATCTAGCTGCAATGTGAAGTTCACAACTAATATCCGCCGATACCTGTCCAGTCCCCTCTCCATTCAAAGCGAAACAATTAGCACTGTTTTTACCACACTGGGGGCCCTGTTCATTAAGGTGCGCTAGCGTTTTTAGCGCATGCACAAAATTAGCGTGCGCTAACCGTGTAGGCGCCCATAGGAATATTGTGGGCACCTACACAGCGTGCGCTAATGGTTAGCGCATGCTAAGAGCACTAACGCGCCTCTAGCGCGGCTTAGTAAATAGGGCCCTGGGTGTTTTAGAGCATGGTAGCCACTAGCACATACACATGCATGTTCTGCAATACTAACATACACATTTGTGTTGTCGAGTTGACCCCATTGATATTTTAGATGTTGATGCTTGTAAAAATGTAATTGATGCATACATGCCTATGTCTGGATGTATTTTAAGAGGCTCTGTGTTGGCAGATCCTGTTCTAGAGTGCTTGCAGAAATTGATACATCCTGACTTGGATGTCTCAATACTAATTTGTACATCCTTTCTAAAATCTGTCTCCACATCTACATGTATAAGTGCAGGCACTTATATGTAGGGACTACTGAGTAATGCAGACTTGTTTTTCTGCATAGACTTTTGTAAAAATTTCTCCTCCATATGCCAGCAAATACATGTGTATCCTTCACATTTTACACAAGACTTCATGTTCGACATAGACTATTGTACTGAGGCAATTGTGAACATCCTGACCTGGATGTTTCTATTCCTCCCTCAATGATCTATGCAAAAGTCTTTCACATTTCCTTGTGTTTTTTTGGCAATACCACTTCAGTTTCTGTTCCTGTTTCTTGTTGAACCCTTCACTCAGTGCCATTTCTCCTCCCTTCTTGATGGGATCCCCCCTTTGTCTCCCTTCTTTCCATTCATTGGGAAAAAAAGTAGTTGAAATAAAAGTGGGGCTGGCATGTTGGGATTAAAAGGAGATGAACCAAATATTACATTCTTTTCTCTGATCTTGCAGCCCTGGATCAGGTTAAGTCATGGTAGGCACCAATGGTTCTCTTGATGTTGCAGCCTCTGGGCTAGGGCATTCCCCCTCTTTCATTATCTTCACCCCACTCTCTTATGCATTTATACTTTGGAGATATATAAATGACTCCACCATCCAACTCCCCTCCTTTCATCCAGGATCTTTACATTTATATCCTTTAGTTTGTCCCCATATGTTTTCTAACAACCACCACTGATCATTTTAATAGTTGTCCTCTGGACTGAATCCATCCATTGTAACTTCTTTTGAAAGTATCATCTAGAGAATTGCGCACAGTACTCCAAATGAGTTCTCACTAGAGATTTATACTGATGCAATGTTATCTCTTTTTACATGCCATTGATTCATCTACCTTTGCACCCAAGCACCCTTCTGACTTTTGCTGTTGCCTTACCTACACGTTTTGTCACCTTAAGATAATCAGATATGATCACATATGAATACTGCTCTTGTTTTGTGCATAGAAGTTCACCTCCTATAGGCTATGATGTACCTCTCTTCTGGATTTTAGGAACCAAGTGCATAGTCCAGCATTTTAGGTATTATATCATAACTGCCAAACTCTTGACAATTCCTCCAGTTTCAATAGTAACTATATCATGGTTTCCAGACCTTCCAAGATGTCTACCCTGTTTCGGAGTTTGATATCCTTTGTACAAAGTCAAACCTTTCTTGAAAGCATTTTCACAATTATGAAAATGTTGAAAGGATTCAAGCCAAGAAACAATTTGTGTTGTACAGCATTGGTAACAACCTTCTCATTGGAACAAATTCCATTTAAGGTATCCTTTGCCACCTGCCACTCAGCCAGTTTGCATAGCATCACATTACGGCCCTTCAAATGTTACTAATCTTAATGTCTCTATATTGTGCAATTTTAACTCTCCTGCTGTGACACTTAGAGACATCGGTTGCCTATGGATTCAATTTTTATTTAGCTTTCTCATTCTTAATGAAAACCTCCCCAAATCTGGGATGTAGTTCATTGACTTCTGCAGAGAGTTGGCATTTTCTCTATAATATAGTGAATTTTTATGGAAAATTAATTGAACAACTAATCTTTCTGCTTCAGCTGATATGTATGGTAACATTTAATTTCATTAGTAAAATGCATGTTTCATTTCACATTTTAAATGGTATACTTGTTTTGTTAATAAACATTAATTTCATTTTCTTAAGAAACTTGATACCCCATTTTAAACACTGACTTTGAGTTCTAGCTAGAATTGTAGAGTTCATTATCTTATGAGTTATTTGAAACAATGATGGAAAAGTTGATAAATTTGTTCTATAAATATGTTAGAGACGTTTTCCGTCCATGGTAATTAATTTTTTTTCTTGTTTTATATTGGATGTCCCTGTTACTTTTGTTTCAGCCTTGTTTAAGTCAGATAATGTATGTTACATTATATTCTTTAAAAACATAATAAATACAAAATTTATAAACAAGACAGGTGTTTTTTGAGTTTACTTGGAATAGTTTGTGCATACCTATATATTAGAACATTTGTAGCTAATGATGGATAAGATGGGTGCATGTCAATTAACCAAAAAACTATACTAGTGGTATAGGTGCCTAAGGGGGGAATTCATCAAGTGGTATTGTAGCCTTAACGCGCATTAGCATGTGATAAATAATAAAAGCCATTTCTGTACCTATGGCTAATACTCTTAGGAGCCCTTTTACCAAGATGTGGTAGGCCTATTGCGGGCCTACTTCATGGTAAAAGAGCACTACTGCAGGACATGCTGAGGTGTCCCACAGTAGTGTTCTTAGTGCATGCTAATCCCATGCTGGAAAATATTTGTTTTTTTCAGTGCAGGAGGCATGTCTGCGCTAATCGGGTAGCATGGGTGCATTACTGCATGCTACCCAATTAGCACTGGAGTAGCATGGAGCGAATACCACCTCCTAAATTGGTGGTGATAAGGACTCCTAGTGGTAATGGCCACTCGCTAATGGGGAAATTAGTGTGTGGTAATTATGACCCCCCTCCAAAAAAAACCCCCTGAATGCGGCCATTTTACTGCCACTCTAAAAGTGGCCACAGTGCATGGGAAAGCCATGTGCTGACAACAGCGCCAGCCACTTTTTAGTACGGCTTAGTAAAAGGACACTTTAAGGTGCATTAAAGCCATAACACCCTTTGATGAATTCCACCCTAATTGTAGGTGCCTCTTTATAGATGCCTTCCATTTGTATCTATGGGAAGAATGATCAATCAAGGTAACTTGCTTTTTCTTCCATTACATTGCAACTTAGCTTTGTTTTGCTACAAATAAAATTTTTATAAGAAATGATTTTCTAAGAAATGACTTTAGAGGGAAATTAATCAGTTTTACTCTTCTGCTAGTGATTTAAATATAAAATGCCTGTACTGCTAAAAGATTTTCCTTGGATATTTTTCAAATTCAAATCAAATAATTTCCTCTTTAAAGTGGTCAATCTACATCTTATTAGCCATTTATTAGCACTTAGCCTGGAAAGAAATGAAACTTACAATAGAAAGACACTTGCTGAGTGAGTGGCTAAGTCTATAATGACAATTAGAGAGAGGATGAAAGGTCATTTTAACCTCATTCAATCCTCTTCAAAATCTCAGCATAAGAGGTTATTATCATTTGTTAAGACTGAAGAATATTTATTTTCTCAGAGCTCTTGATCTTTAATATGATGCATGTGGTACCTTTTGTGCTCATTGCATAATAGTTCCTGACTGCTTCACTGATGTATGTACCATCATTATTTGCTACTCACATTGTATCTAACCTGCAACAGAAAATGTTTCTACAAAGCAAAATAAACATCTTAGTCTGGGTATTAAATACAGACAGACCTAAAATAAGAATACATTTACTGATACTGTACAGTGTATGCCTTTGTACAATGAAAATTAAAAAAAAACAAGATGCACCATGATCATTCTACTATAATTAATTCCATAATAAAAATGATCAGGGCAAAAGTATCCTATAAGACCTATGAAAGCACTATTGAGGCAGTTCTTTAACAGGGCACCATTTTTGTGCAGACAGTGAGCCTATGGTATAAGAACACTTACAAGTATAAGTGACCCTTTTATTATGCAGCAGTAGGCCTAATGCACGGGTAGCACACGCCAAATCGACACTACCACCCAGGTAGTGTGGGCACCCGGTGGTATTTTGAAGTTGGTGCAAGCTGTTTCCATGGTACAAATTGACAGTAATCAGCAGTGCGGCCACATTAGCATGCTTTGCATGATTACCATGTGAGCCCTTACCGCTAGGTCAATGAATGATGGTAAGGGCTCAGGCGGTAAATAACCATGCAGTAGTTTTAATTGTAGCACACAACCATTTACCCCCCCCCCCAATAAAAAAAAGGCCTTTTTTCCCAGCTGCAGTAAAAAAATGGGCCAGCGTGCACCATTTTCACATGTCCAAACTACCGCAGGCCACGTTTTACCACAGCTTAGTAAAAGGATCCTAAGTGTTCTTATAGAATTCTAGCGCAAACAGTGATCACGCCTAAATGTAGGTGCACATATTTATACCAGGTCTAGGCTGCAAAAATGGGAGCATCTCAATGCAGAATTTACATGCGTACCTTACAGTATTCTGTAAGCAGCCTGTATAAATGTGGGCCACACCTATAACATGCCCATGCCCCTTCCCTTGCATTTACATCTTAAGCCATTTTAGTGCGTAATTACAGGATAGCAGTAAAGTGCACTACTGTCCTTTTACACATATAAGTGTACACTTATCCAAGTGAATGGTCGTATTCTATAGATGCAAGCATGAAAATAGCAACGTGTAATAGATTGAGGGGGTGGGTGTATGTCAACTGAGCCACAGTGCTATAATATTATTATTCTTGAATCCATACTATACTTATCACAGAACTCAAGGGTTGATTATCAAAACAATTGTACACTTAATACTACTTTTTAACCAAATACATTTCATAAATTAAAAAAATATATATTCTGTATCCCACATGACTTGTTAACGTTTAGTCCAAAGCCACATTTTGCATAAGATGTTAAGGGAGAAATTGGGACATCTAGGTCGGGACATTCATAATCACCCCAATATTTTACAAAAGGATCTGCTGAATGTGAAGTCTTTTGTAAAATGCATGTATAAGGACCTTGGCAAAAATACATATGTATTTACCGGCACAAACATTGATTTAAAAATCTACACTGCAGAAAAAGAGCAGCATCAATCATCAGCTTCCACATATAAGTGCTGGTGATTATACGTAGAAGTGCTGATTTTTATAATTTTCTACATAAAACTGTCGGCACTTATAAGAGACCTTTTATAAAATTTGCAATCACATATGCACATAAAAAGTAGGTGCACCCAATACATATGCCTTCTTTTATTACTTTGCCCTCTGCCAACCTCTTAGCTGCTACTTAACATGGTCCTTCTCAGCTCTGAAGCACAGGAGACATGAACCTCCTAGCTTTATCTCTAAATCAAAGTAGTTTTGTAGCAGTAACGTTTTTGCTTGCTTGCTTGTGGATCACTGAATTTAGGGTGTGCCATCTTTGGGATTTACTTCACAGCTAGTATAGTTCGCAGAGTGAATTGGGTTTTTCCAGATGGATTTTTAGCGCCCTTCCTGAGGCAGCCACGAGGGTGGCGAAACAAGGAGCTTTTGTCGAAGGGTTGGCGGTTTTTTTGCCGCAGCGTTTACTCAGGGCTCCGGAGTTCCTACGTGGGGGGTCCTTGTGACTGAGGGTTTTCTTGAAGTTGTTTCATTCGATTCAAGCTAAGTATATTTTTTTGTATTAGTATTAATCATTACATATATTTAAAGCTGTACAACAATTCAACTTCTAGTTTTCCCCCCCGTATGGGACTTAGGTAGGCAGTCCTTTACTGGCTGAAGTCAGTTATTTTGGGATAGTTTGGGTATACTGGTGTTCGTTTAAATATATTAGTTATATACAAAGCTCAAGAGAGAAAGAGAGTTTTTTATCCCTTTCGGTTTTCTCATCTAGCTGATGAGTTTTTACGTTGGGGTTTTTTTCTCTATTCTCTCTTGAACAGAACCTATGATAGTATTCCACTCCCATTTATGCAGGGGATTGACAATATTTTTGCAGAGTTCTTTGCTGGGAGATTTGAGGTTCGTTTTGTTAAGATTTAATAGCTTTAAGGGTGAATCTATCTGTTTTTCACCAATTTAAAGGAACACCTCCACACTATCAGGATATATAAGAGTCAAACTCCTCTATTTGGGTTTATATATATTACATTGGGTTTGCTTTCTCCTACACTAGTTAGGGTTATCTGCAAGGCCATTATTTTCACTCTGGCCTGTCTATGTGTGTGTGTGGGGGGGGGGGGGGGGGGCAAGTTGATATTAGCTAGCTTCTCTCTAGCCTTACAGACTTTCAACCTTACTATCAGCTTCCTACATAAGTAATAATCTCTCCCAAACACAACCTGAGTTCATCTTTATGTTCTAAATTATGCTGCACATTGCCCCCCTTTTACTAAGGTGGCTCACGTTTTTAGCACACTCTAAAATTGTGGGTGTGCTAAATGTTAGACACACCCATAGGAATGTATTTGTGTCTCTAACTTGTAGCACACCCACAATTTTAGCACGTGAGCGTGCCTTAGTAAAAGGGGGCCATAGTCTTTCCACTTCCGATACAGAAATCTATGGAATGCTTATGTAGGAAATTTCCAAAACCTGACAGGATTCTGGACCCCAGGAGGCCTCCTTTTCACCCATACTGGTAACCGATCCGATATTTACAGGGATACAGTCTCCACTGAGGGGACAAAGAGGGGCATTTTCAAAAGAAACGTCTAAGTTGGGATTTGGACGCCTTTGTAAAATGTCCAAATCCAGAGGCGGGGAAAAGTGTATTTTCGAAAAAAGATGGACGTTCATCTTTCGTTTCAAAAATACCAAGGATGTCCTTAGATTTGGACGTCTTTGACTTTTGGTGATTTTTGAAACCAAAGACGCCCAAGTCAATAACATCCAAATGCAAGCCATTTGGATGTGGGAGAAGCTAGCATTTCTAGTGCACTGGTCCCCCTGACATGCCAGGACAGCAATTGGGCACCCTAGGGGACACACTGCAGTGGACTTCATAAAATGCTCCAAGGTACATATCTCCCTTACTTTGTGTGCTGAGCCCCCCCCCCCCCCCCAAAAAAAAACCCCAAAACTCACTACCCCCAAATGTACACTACTACCATAACCCTTATGGGTGAAGGGGAGGCACCTATATGTGGGTACAGAGGGTTTCTGGTGGGTTTTGGAGAGCTCGCTGTTCCTTCCACAAATGTAACAGGTAAGGGGGTATGGGCCTGGGTTTGCCTATCTAAAGTGCACTGCACCCACTAAAACTGCTCCAGGGCCCTGCATGCACTGTCATGGACCTGAGAATGACATCTGAGGCTGGCATAGAGGCTGGCACGTAATATTTTTAATGATGTTTTTTGAGGGTGGGAGGGGGTTAGTGACCACTGGGCAAGTAAGGGGAGGTCATCCCCGATTCCCTCCGGTGGTCAACTGGTTATTTTGGGCACCTTTTTGTGCCTTATTTGTAATAAAAACACATCCGGGTGAAAACGTCCAAGTTGTAGTCATGGACGTCTCTGCTTTTTTTCATTATGGGTGAAAGACTTCCAATTTAAAGGAATGCCCAAGTCCTGCCTTTACCACGCCTCTGATATGCTCCCTTGAAATGTGGATGTCCTTGCGACGGACTTCAGTTAGAGACGTCCAGAATCGGGTTTCGATTATACCGATGTCTCTGAGAGATGGACGTCCAAGTACCGATTTATGTCGGAAGATGGATATCCATCTCTTTCGAAAATGAGCCTGAAAATGAAAGAACCTACTTACTATGTTTATTAAAATACTTGTTATATTGCCACTTCTGGTGTGCAGATCACAGCAGTTTAGATAAAATAGAGTAATGCACATAAAAGAAGAAAAGAACATGAACTGGAATATGAAAGAACACAATCATACTAGTAATTCAATTTAAAAAACCCTACCAAAATCTAAAAACAAACAGACACCAAGAAACAATACAACATATATTTTGTCTGTCTACATCACCATCATCAGTCCCATGCAAACTCGCCAAACAAACGCAGAAAGAAATAGGTTTTAAGGAGAATGTTAAAACTGAGAAAAGAGAATTCAGATTGTACAATTGTCAGGAAGTCATTCCATAGTTTCAAGGCCACAAAATAAAAAGCAAACTTTCTGGTCATCTCATACTGTATTTTGGGGTCCTTTTACAAAGGCAAAAAAGCCCTCTTTTTTTTGTCCAAAAATGGACGTGCGGCAAAAAATCAAAATTGCTACAAGTCCATTTTGGGCTAGAGGCTGCATCCATTATGGCAGACACAACCATGAACATAAGCAAGTGGCTATTGCTCCTGTCCCAGTCTATCCCGCTGGACCACCAGAGACTGAGACAAGCCTGGGAGGAGGAGGAGGAGGTGGTATCATTGCCAAACCGTCAATGACAAATGAAACCCTGCCTGTTTTTGTTTTCCAATGACAGGAAATGGTAGAGGAAATGTGGAACCTGGAAATGAAAAGTCACATGAAAACCAGAGATAACTGCCTGTGTAATGCATGGTGCAAGCACAGATGACTTCAGCTGCATGCTCATATGCTTATGAAACACTGTTCACATAAATATAAGTTGAAAACATCGTGAAAAAGTCACATACGTTTGCAATGTATTTCAAGCACAGGGAACAGGTGCGTCATCATTTTTTGAGTGTCCACATTCATTCCATGTGGAATTGCATCATTTGAAACAAAATGCTGATACTAAATGGAACCACACTAGATAGAACCTCATAAAGTATTGAACCTCTACAGTGTTAAAAAAGGTAGAATCACAACTTTTGACAAACTTTGCGTAGGAAACGGTAGAGCCAACTGTGATCATTCTCAAGCAGTTCTACTATAACTTTTGAAATAAGTAGTCAAAATGATGTCTATATATTGTTTTCATTCTGCCGATTGGGAATGCTTTACTGCAAAGCATGACTAAAGATATGGACTTAGATGAAAGCTGCAATAACTGACTTCATAGAGAGGCACTGTGATTAAGACCCTTACTTCAAAGATCCAATTCTCAGCTTCCTAGGACAAATTGGACAGATTTTAGCAATACTCCAGCATTAGAGAGTTTGGGTCTATTTATTTTATTTTATTGTTACTATATTTAGTTAACAGTTTATGTTCTTTAGTTTGAGTCTATCAATTAATGGCATTCTTTTCTAAATTTAATTTTCTACTCTTATTTTATTTTATTTTAATAAACCGCTTTGATCTTTTCTGAAGTAATAGCGGTAAGTCTTTGCTTAAAGCCCACCTCTTCAATGCTGCGTTCGGCACCTAACCCTTACCGTTCAGTGAATCCAGACTGCCCCAATTTGACTGCCCCAATTTGACTGCCCCTATCGGACCGACCGTTCACTTGTATATTAGATTGTAAGCTCTTTGAGCAGGGACTGTCTCTCTTTGTTAAATTGTACAGCGCTGCGTAACCCTAGTAGCGCTCTAGAAATGTTAAGTAGTAGTAGTAGTAATAGCGGTATATCAAGCACTAATAAACAGAAACATGTGGCTCTGAACTGACTACTACATCATCAAGTACCTATCAGCCTGCAATCAAAGCGGTTTACAATCTGTCAAATCAGGAAAGGAAAGGAATTTAAAAACAGAGACAGAACAGGAAGACAATTGGAGAATGTCAAAGCTCTGCCACATCTGAGTCACCCAGTCCAACCTACGACCTCGGAGGGAAGACTAAGGTGAAGAGGTTGACTTAAAGAAGGATCTGAATTTGGCGGATAATTGCGCAAACCTAACAATATCAGGAAGGGAATCCCAGAGATAAGGGGTGCAATACGATTAAGATGAATGGCGCATGGATTCCAGTTGAGAGCAATAAATGAGGAGGGGGGGGGGGGATAGAGAGACAATTAGCAGAAGCAGAGTGAAGAGCCCAAGAAGGTATGTATGGGGTGTTGAGAGAGGAGATGTAAGAAGGGATGCCAGTATGAAGTATCCTGTATGTCAGGGTAAACATTTTATATTGGATGTGAAAAACAATTGGAAGCCAATGATGGTAAACTAGTAAAGGAGTGATATGATCATAATAATGAGTGTGGGAGAGAATTGCCCCGGGTTTGGTAGCATGGACTGTTGCTTCTAATTGGGTTTCTGCCAGGTATTTGTGACCTGGATTGACCACTATTGGAAGCAGGATACTGGGCTAGATGGACCTGTCTGTATGTCCATCTGGAGGAGTGGCCTAGTGGTTAGGGTGGTGGACTTTGGTCCTGGGGAACTGAGGAACTGAGTTTGATTCCCGGCCCAGGCAGCTCCTTGTGACTTTGGGCAAGTCACTTAACCCTCCATTGCCTGCCATGAGTGGGAAAAAGTGCGGGGTACAAATAAAAAAAAAGACCATTGGCCTGACCCAGTATGGCTATTATAATGTTTTTATTCTAATGGCAGTTCCGTAATCCAGTCTGCAGAATGATCTTGTTAAATTTGTAACAAGTACATCAACATTTTTAGCTACCATGTCAATAAATGCATAATTGAGAATTTAAGGCAAGTATTGCCATACTAAGAGAGACCAAAGGTCCATCAAGCCCAGCATCCTGTTTCCAACAGTGGCCAATCCAGGTCACAAATACCTGGCAAGACGCCAAAAAAATACAAAACATTTTATTTAATTTAAATAAAAGAGTCACTACATGTGATGTCTGGTGTACTGACCATCAATATCAGTGTATAGTTGGACAACTATCTGTGGAAATTATTTATTTACCTTAATTTTATACAAAGTGTTATAGCCTGCAACTTTCAACTAGAAGTTGTACAATGCAGATTACAAACAGTAAAATATAGAATAACCCCACTACTACCTCCCTCCATTCCCTTCAGTCAGCTCCCTGCACTTGACCAACGCTATCCACTCTATCTTTCCTACTCATGGTGCAAGATATTGAGTAAAAGGTCAGGTTTTAAAAGGGCTTCATAAAACTAAGAATCAAGAATAACTTTTAACTTCCCTAGAAATGTTTTCAATAAACCTGGGGCAGCTTCAGAGAAGCAAGATATGTGTGTTTGGACCAAACAAAACATCTTTGTAGTTGGTAACACCAAATTACCTGAATTATAGGAACATAATCGATGCCCTGGTTTGTATGGCTCTAAAAGTCCTCTCGAATACTGAGGCCCAATATCTCAAATAATCTTAGACACCAAACAGCACACCTGAAATTGAATTTGAATCTGAAGCAGTAACCAATGTAGTGTGTAAAGATGTAGAATAACCCTGTCCCATATTGCTTATTCTGCAAAGCTTGAAAACCTGGAATTGCAAATTAATTTCCTGCTGTCAAACTCACCACCAAAAAATTTCTCTTTGCTTTGCCAACAAGTGTTGCTATCCAACGACTGCTCAGTGCTGCAGGTCAGATACATTTTGTTCACATCAGTTTGATAGAAGAAAGTGTAGAAAATCTGCAGTTTCTTTCTTATAACATCTATTTATTTGGACTGAACTATTGACTTGAAAACACAATGGGTAATTTTATAAGGCGATGCTGTGTAAAAGCATGTTTTCAGGTACCTCTTTTAGGTCAATTTTATAAAGACAAGCAGGGGCCTTCTTGTCTTTATAACGCTAGCATAAATGGCAGAAATCACGCTACACTGCAAACATGGACATTTTTCAGTTGCACTACATCAGGAGGTAAATTCTATATATGGCACCAACAAAACCCCAAAACAGTGCTGTTGTACAAAATGCACTTAAAGTTAGACACAGTTTGTAGAATAGCACTTACACCTGGGAATCATGCCAAACTTTAGGCATGGCCATTTGCACCAACTAAAATATGGCACAAATACCCATGCATAAATTTAGGCGTGGATGCCCTTATTCTCTAATTATATACCTAACTTAAAAAATGCCCCCGATCTGCCCACATCTCGCCTATGACCCTCCTGTTTCCACACCCCCTTTTTTGCCATTTATTTATTTAGATTTTGCTCATACCTTTTTCAGTAGTAGCTCAAAGTGAATTACATTCAGATACATTGGGTATTTATGTGTGTACTTTTCAATTAAATCTAATTAGTGCCAACAATTGTGTGTTAAAAAGCCAATTATCAGTGCTAATTAGCTCATTATTCAATTAAATTACACATGAAAATTGAGCATGCATGTGCAATTTTTAGCAACTTTTATAGATGTATATGTGCATATCTATAATGTTAATGTTAAGTACATGAGTAAATTATCCTATTTTATAATGTACTTTGTCCATGCTACACCTAAACTCCATCTATGTATTCCATCCCTGAAAAGAATGTGCTACCACAACAAAGTGCATATTTGTAAGCTGGTCAGTATTTTATAAAAGATTAATATGCTGGTCAGTATTTTACATGTTTGAAAATAACTTTATACAATTGCCCCCATAGGGTTAGAGTCTATATATAGTGCCTAAAAAATCAGCACCATATATAGAATCTAACCCTATGACGGCAATTGTATAAAACCTAAAAAAAATCAGAACTGAAAAAAAATGCTTAAGTGGTATTCTGTAAGCTGTGCCTTAAGTTTGGTGCAGTTTATAGAATATTAAGTAGATGGGTTGTGCATAAATTTAGGCACCACCATGTGCACCAAAAAATGTGGTGCAACTGCCCATGCTTAAATTTACATGTGGAGCTTCGTTATTCTATAATTACACATGTAACTCAAAACTGCACCCCTGATCCAACCCAAAATGACCATGACCCTTCTATTTTCTCACCCTCTTTTTCGTGCTGTGCATAAATTTTAGGTGTGGATCCGGCACCTAACTTCACGTACATAATCCCCAATTAAATGTAATTAGTGCCAGTAATTGCTTGTTAAAAAGCTAATTATTATCACTAATTGGTTCGTTATTCTATTAAATTATGACTGCAAATTAGGACTGCGCCTACATTTGTGTGTGCAACTTTTGGCAACCTTTATAGGAGCAAGGGGATATTGTTTTTCTTGTTGCATTCATCCACTTTTTTTTGGAAACACAATGTTTGTGTAGGGAGACTGAGGGAAAGAGTGAAAGAAGAGGGAGAGTTTGAACACAGTGAGTACGAGGGGGTGTGTGTGAATGATTATAAGAAGGATACAGAGGAGTAAAGTATTTGGGCGGAGTATGGGGAGATTAGGTGTATGGTTGGGTGTATGGGAGGATTGGGTTAGTGGGAGGTGGGGAAGAGGAGGATTGTGTGAGAGAGTATAGAGGAGTGAGGGTGTGTGGAAAAGAGTATGGGAAGAGTGTGGGGGGTGAATGGGATGGTTCTAGGTCATTTCCCACCTGTATAGTTCCTACTTGACAGTTCCCACCCACCAATTCCCATCTGGACAATTCCCACCTAGGACAATTCTCACTGAACTAATTCCCACCATACTAGGAAGGACAATTCCCACCCATAAACCAAAAAACATACTAGAACAAATAATCTCCCTCCCTTTTCTCTTCCATATCATTGGGGGGGGGGCAGTACACCCTCACCCCCCCAACATTATCATTTACACATCCCTTTCCCCTTCCAGACTTCCAGTTCATGTGGGAGGGCAATGCCCCCCCTCCCCCCACAAACTAGGTTTGAACCTAATTCATGTTTAATCTGGGACCTAAATGTCATAAATAAGTAAATAAATAAATAGAAAAATACAAAGTGCAGTTCATGTGTGTGTGTGGGGGGGGGGGGGATGCCCCCTTCACCCCCAAACTAGATTTCAACCTAATTCAGCCCCTCAAAATGACATACATTACGATTTATAGCAAATTACTACTCTACCTATGAAATGTTATTCGGGACCCAATACAAGAAAGAAGCTACAGGCTACTGGGGGTGGGAAATGTTCGGGGAGGAAAAGTCCTTGGTGGGAATTGTCCCCTTAAGTGACAATTGTCCTGGGGGGAATTGTCCTAGGTGGAAACTGTCCAGGTGGGAACTCACCTGATATCGAATGGGATATATGTGGGGGAATTTTTTTTTTGTTTTTGCCTATTTCACAAATAAAAGGGAAGGGGAAATGGGACTTGATATACCACCTTTCTGAGGTTTTTGCAACTACATTCAAAGCAGTTTACATATATTCAGGTACTTATTTTGTACCAGGGGCAATGGAGGGTTAAGTGACTTGCCCAGAGTCACAAGGAGCTGCAGTGGGAATCGAACTCAGTTCCCCAGGATCAAAGTCCACTGCACTAACCACTAGGCTACTCCTTCATTCCAATGTTACTTTCATAATGTCAAATCAAGCTCATTAATATAAAATTGCAATTTCTCAAACATTTTTGTTTTAATTTTCTGCTGATAATTACTAGCAAATTTCATTTTCATTTTGCTTTCTTTAAAAGACAAATGTCTGGGGTTTTGATTTTGGATAGAAAAGAAAAAGTGTCCATATCTGTTTCACTTGACTTCAGGTACCTAAATGGTTAGGTTCCTGAAACCGAAGTTCCTAAAATTAAGCTGTTCAGCATTTTTTGAACTTAGCTGCCTATGCCAGTTCTTTACATAGCACCCTGACTTTGGCCCTAAATAATATTACAGCATAATTACTAAATTTCATTAAGCAGCTAATGCAGGTTTTATAATTTGGGTTCCTCTTTCCCACATGCATCACTTTGGACTTGCTCAAATTAAACGTCATCAGCCATTTAGACGCCCAGTCTCCCAGTCTCGTAAGGTCCTCTTGTAATTTTTCACAAACCTCCCATGATTTAACAACTTTGAATAACTTTGTGTCATCAGCAAATTTAATTACCTCACTAGTTACTCTCATCTCTAGGTCATTTATAAATATGTTAAAAAGCAGCGGTCCCTGCACAGAGCCCTGGGGAACCCCACTAACTACCCTTCTCCATTGAGATTACTAACCATTTAACCCTACTCTCTGTTTTCTATCTTTTAACCAGTTTTTAATCCACAATAGAACACTACCTCCTATCCCATGACTCTCCAATTTCCTCTGGAGTCTTTCATGAGGTACTTTGTCAAACGCCTTCTGGAAATCCAGATACACAATATCAACCGGCTCACCTTTATCCACATGTTTGTTCACCCCTTCAAAGAAATGTAGTAGATTGGTGAGGCAAGATTTCCCTTCACTAAATCCATGTTGACTTTGTCTCATTAATCCATGCTTTTGAATATGCTCTGTAATTTTTGTTCTTAATAATAGTCTCTACCATTTTGCCCGGCACCAACGTCAGACTCACCGGTCTATAATTTCCCAGATCTCCTCTGGAAACTTTTTAAAAAATCGGTGTTACATTGGCCACTCTCCAATCTTCCGGTACCACGCTCGATTTTAAAGATAAATTACATACTGTATTACTAACAATAGCTCCGCAAGCTCATTTTTCAGTTCTATCAGTACTCTGGAATGAATACCATCCGGTCCAGGAGATTTGCTACTCTTCAGCTTGTAGAACTGCCCCATTACATCCTCCAGGTTTACAGAGAATTCATTAAGTTTCTCCAACTCGTCAGCTTAAAATACCATTTCTGGCACCGGTATCCCACCCAAATCTTCCTCGGTGAAGACCGAAGCAAAGAATTCATTTAATCTCTCCGCTATGGCTTTGTCTTCCCTGATCGCCCATTTTACTCCTCGGTCATCTAGCGGTCCAACCAATTCTTTTACCGGCTTCCTGCTTTTAATATACCTAAAAAAAATGTACTATGTGTTTTTGCCTCCAATGCAATCTTTTTTTTCGAAGCCCCTCTTAGCCTTCCTTATCAGCGCTTTGCATTTGACTTAACATTCCTTATGGTTCCTTCTTCCATTTTCTGAAAAATTTTCTTTTAACACCTCACTTTTTAACCACGCCGGCTGTTGTTTGGTCTTCCATCCTCCTTTTTTAATACGCGGAATATATTTGGCCTGGGCTTCCAGGATGGTGTTTTTGAACAGCATCCACACCTGATATAAATTTTTGACCTATGAAGCCGCTCCTCTAAGTTTTTTTTTCACCGTTCTTCTCATTTTATCATAGTCTCCTTGTTTAAAGTTAAACGCTAACGTATTTTATTTCCTATGTATACTTACTTCAAAGCTAATATCAAATCTGATCATATTATGATCATTGTTATCAAGCGGCCCCAGCACCATTACCTCCTGCACCAGATCATGCGCTCCACTAAGGACTATATCTAGAACTTTTCCTTCTCTCGTCGGCTCCTGTACCAGCTGCTCCATAAAGCTATCCTTGATTTCATCAAGGAATTTTACCTCCCTAGCGTGACCTGATGTTACATTTACCTAGTCAATATCGGGGGTAATTGAAATCACCCATTATTATTGTGTTGCCCAGTTTGTTCGCGTCCCTAATTTCCTTTAACATTTCTGCATCCGTCTGTTCATCCTGGCCAGGCGGACGGTAGTTCAATCCTATCACTATGCTTTTCCCTTTTAAATATGGAATTTCAATCCACAGTGATTCCTAGAAGTGTTTTTTTCCTGCAGAATTTTCAATCTATTTGATTGAAGGCTCTCGTTAATATACAATGCTACCCCTCCACCAATTCAATCCACCCTATCACTACGATATAATTTGTAACCTGGTATGACAGTGTCCCACTGGTTATCCTCCTTCCACCAGGTCTCAGAGATGCCTATTATATCTAATTTTTCATTTAGTGCAATATATTCTAACTCTCCCATCTTATTTCTTAGGCTCCTGGCATTCGCATATAGACATTTCAAAGTATGTTTATTATTATTATTATTATTTATTGCATTTGTACCCCACATTATCCCACCTATTTGCAGGCTCAATGTGACTTACAGAGTGTTGTTATGACATCGTCATGACAGGATCTAGATACAATCAATATTAAGCAGAAGATGGAAGAGGGATAAGAGAAGGGAGGGTTATGTAGGGTGGTGTAGGGTGTGTTTTAATTCTTAGGTGGGTTGGGTGGTGATAGTGTCATTAAGGGTTCATTTTGTAGGCTTTGTTGAAGAGATATGTCTTCAAGGATTTGCGAAAGTTGGTTAGATTGCCCATGGTTTTTAGGGCTGTGGGCAGTGCATTCCATAGCTGTGTACTCCTGTACAAGAAGGTAGTGGCGTATGCCTGCTTATATTTAATTCCTTTACAGCTGGGGAAGTTCAAATTGAGGAATTTGCGGGCTGATCTTTTGGCGTTTCTGGGTGGTAGGTTCACTAGGTTTAACATGTAGAGTGGGGCATCTGCGTGAATGATTTTGTGTACGGTCGTGCAGATCTTAAACTCAATGCGTTCCTTAAGAGGGAGCCAGTGCAGTTTTTTCTTAAGGGTCTCGCACTTTCGTATTTTGTTTTTCCAAATATGAGTCTGGCTGTGGTATTCTGGGCTGTTTGGAGTTTCTTAATAGTCTGCTCTTTGCAGCCAGCATACAGTGTGTTACAATAGTCCAGATGGCTTATTACCATTGACTCAGGGTACGGAAAATGTTTCTCGGGAAGTAAGGTTCCACTCTTTTGAGTTTCCACATCGAGTAGAACATCTTTTTCGTTGTGTTCTTCACATGGGTATCGAGTGTGAGGTTTCGATCAATGGTGACTCCAAGGATCTTCAGATTTTCTGAAATAGGAAGAGTGCAGTATGGTGTGGTTATAGTGGAGTATTTGTTTGTGTTGTATTGGGAAGTGAGTACTAGGCATTGAGTTTTTTCTGCATTGAGTTTTAGCTGGAAGGAATCTGCCCAGGAGTGCATGATTTGGAGGCTTTGGTTGATCTCGTTGGTGATTTCATTTAGATCATGTTTGAACGGGATGTAGATTATGACATCGTCTGCATATATGTACGGGTTAAGATTTTGATTAGCTAAGAGTTTGGCTAATGGTATCATCATTAGGTTGAAAAGAGTTGGTGAGAGGGGGGATCCTTGAGGAACTCCGCATTCCGGTATCCATTGTGGTGATCTTTCATCATTCGTTGTTACTTGGTAAGATCTGGTGGTGAGGAATCCCTTGACCCATTTGAGAACTGGGCCTCTGACTCTGAAGTATTCCAGTATATGAAGTAATATTCCATGGTCAACCATGTCGAAGGCGCTAGACATGTCAAATTGTAGTAGGAGTATGTTCTTACCAGTTGCAATTGTTTTTTTGAATGTGTTCATTGCAGACACTAGTACTGTTTCGGTGCTATGATTTGTTCGAAATCCTGATTGGGACTCGTGTAGGATTGAGTGTTTAGTTAGGTACTCAGTAAGTTGTTTCGTCACTATGCCCTCCATGAGTTTGGTAATGAGCGGAATGGATGCAACTGGGCGGTAATTGGTTAGGTCCATTGTGTTTTTCTTAGCATCTTTTGGCAGCGGAGTGAGCAGGATGTTTCCTCTATCCGAGGGGAATAGACCATTTTGGAGTCTGTGGTTTACTTGATTTGTGAAGTCTTTTTTGAATTGTTTGGGGGCGGCTCTTATTAGGCTAGTAGGGCAAATGTCTAATTTGCATTGAGACTTGGCGTATTTTCTAAGCCATTGTGAGAGATCATTTACTGAGATCTTGTTGAAGTTGATCCATGATCGGTCTGCTGGGTGTTCACCAGGTTTTGGATCTAGGCATTCAAGGATGGTTGTGTACTCGATGGTTTTGGTGGGTATCATGCATCGGAGCTTTATAATTTTTTCGTTGAAGAATTTTGCTAGGTTGGTTGCAGATGGGGTGTCTGTGTTATTAGAGGTAACCGGTGTAGTATTTAGGAGTTTGTTTACGAGTAAGAAGAGTTTGTGTGTATCCTTGTAGTTTGGTCCTATTATGGTTTTATAGTACGTTCTTTTGGTTTGTCTGATGTTGTATTTGTATTTTCTTTGTAATTGTTTCCAGTCTTTGAGGGTCTGTTCATCTTTTTCTTGCTCCATGCTCTTTCTAGTCTTCTGACCTGTGTTTTTAGTTCTTTCAGTTCTTCATTAAACCATGGTGTTGAGTTTTTCCTATTTGAAGATCTGGTTTGTAGCGGTGCTATATTATCTACTATCTAATGTTTGTTGTTCATATTTACATGATGCTTAGTACTTGACAGTATTAATTTGCAATCTTTTGTCTGATTTTTATTTTTATTTAAAGACACCTGATCTACTACGGTCTCTTTTGCAACCACACTATCAGGATACCCTATCTTCCCTGTTTTGGTGATATCTTTGAAAGATACCTTATCCCGAACCATGCGGTTTTGAGTGACTGTTGGCCTTCCCCCCTTTCGGAATAGGCTCCCCCTTCCCCAGAATGTTGCCCAGTTCCTAACAAATCTAAAACCCTCCTCCCTGCACTATCGTCTTATCCATGCATTGAGATTCCGGAGCTCTGCCTGTCTCTTGGGCCCTGCGCGTGGAATGGGTAGCATTTCAGAAAATGCTACCCTAGAGGATCTGGATTTGAGCTTTCTACCTAAGAGCCAAAATTTGGCTTCCAGAACCTCTCTCCCACATTTTCCTATGTCATTGGTACCCACATGTACCAAGACAGCAGGCTCCTCCCCAGCACTATCTAAAATCCTATCTAGGTGACGCGTGAGGTCTGCCACCTTTGCACCAGGCAGGCAAGTCACCAGGCGATCCTCACGTCCACCAGCCACCCAGCTATCTATATGCCTAATGATCGTATCACCAACTACCACAGCTGTCCTAACCTTTCCCTCCCAGTCAGCACTTGGAGATATATCCTCGGTGTGAGAGGATAGTAAATCCCCTGGTGGGCAGGTCCTGGCTACAGGAGTACTTCCTACTTCACCAGGGTGATGCTATCCTTCTAGGAGACCTCCCTACTCCAAGGTAGCACAGGGGCTACCAGACTGGAGGTGGGACTTCTCTACAACATCCCTGTAGGTCTCCTCTATGTACCTCTCTGTCTCCCTCAGCTCCATGGTATCATCAAAGACTTAAGCTGTTAAAACAGCTGGTCCATTGTGCAGAATGAATTTAGTGCAAGCTTAAAATGATTTGTTTCTGAATGATAAACTTAGGGTCCTATTTACTAAGGTGTGCTAACGTTTTTAGTGCATGCTAAACTAAGAAGGATCATCTTTCGAGATTGATTTTAAAAGTCTCTGTATCTATCTAGACAATTGTTCTCTATCTTCTCAAGTTTTACTTCACCCCAAGGTCCAACTTCAACACTGTCTGACTCTTCCCCAATAGCAGTGGTCCCCAGTGGCAGTCATCTTTCTCTGTTGCTGCACAGGTCAGAGTTTTACTTCTTATATGGAAGAATGACCCTAGCAAAAGTAACACAACACTTCCCCT
Organism: Microcaecilia unicolor; assembly: GCF_901765095.1. Classification (NCBI taxonomy): domain Eukaryota; kingdom Metazoa; phylum Chordata; class Amphibia; order Gymnophiona; family Siphonopidae; genus Microcaecilia; species Microcaecilia unicolor. The sequence goes on from NC_044039.1 coordinate 159,298,776, forward strand.
AGGAATCATCAGCACCATTTTCAATCCTGGCGTAACCCAGGAAGAATTAGAGGATTGCTGCCTTCAGGGACAACAGCACCATCAATGCTGACCTCAGGATAGGTCCCAGGAGTGGATAGGGGTGGGGGAACAGGGGTTTGCTGTTGTGGGGTTTGTGCAAGGGGGGATCAGACCTCAAGTGGGGTCATAGGGAGACTGGATAGGGGTATTATGGGGGGTGGAACAAACTCCCCGAGCCCATACGTCAGGCCCCCTCCCTGCCCATCTTCAAATCTCTGCTTAAAGCCCACCTCTTCAATGTCGCCTTCGGCACCTAACCTCTACACCTCTATCCAGGAAATCTAGACTGCCCAACTTGACATTTCGTTCTTTATATTGTAAGCTCATTTGAGCAGGGACCGTCCTTCTTTGTTTATTTTGTACAGCGCTGCGTAACCCTAGTAGCGCTCTAGAAATGTTAAGTAGTAGTAGTAGTAGTAGTAGTAGCACTATAGAAATAATTAGTAGTAGTAGTAGTTGTATGTCTGTGCAGTAAATGCAGGGCCAATGCTGGCATTGCACCCTACATTTATCGCACATGCTTTGCAGGTTTGCACTTAATACCACATATTAGTCAAGATGCCCATTATGCTAGGGGAGATGGAAGCAGGTACCAATTCCAAAACTACTAGGGGATGCAATTTTTCATTTTTAACATGAGGTAAGCATGTACTAGTGCTTACCACAGCTTAGTTAAAAGACTCCTTAATAAGTATCTTTGATGATTCCTCCTGAATACCTTTTTCAGAGAATATAAGTTTTCCTCAAAATCTACTCTTATCAAGCTCTTGCTATTTGGATTTTCACCTCTAGTCAACCTCCAAATATAATTTAAGTTCACAAATATGTTTGACTTATTTGAATGGATTCCTTCAAAAATGCAGTAAATAAATCTTAATAAATAACAAATAAATAAATTTGAGCAAAGTGAATCCATAAACTGTTTTTGGGGTAAATTCAGTAAATGGTGCCTAAAGATTGATGCCAAAAAAATTAGTGCTTAGCGCTATTCTATAAACGGTGCTCAAAGTTAGGCACCTGGGAGCCATGACTACATTCAGGCATGACCATTTCCAGCAATGAAACCTTAGTGCAAATCCCCTTGCCTAAATTAGGCGTGGATCCCCCTCTTAAAAAAGCTTTGTCTCATCAGATTGATTCAACCCCTTCTACAATCATCAGTTCTGAACATCCTTGTGTTATCAATAAAGCAGGCAATTTTGATGATATTACACCCCTCCTTAAATCAGCCCACTGGCTTCCCATTACCCACAGGATGACTTATAAACTACTTATCTTAGTATTCAAAACCTTATTTTCAGGTGAACCTAATAAAGTACCTACCCATATGCACTCTTAGATCCCTCAATCTAAACCAGCTTTCTGTACCTAGTTATAAAGAGAGAGTTCACAAACACAGTAGAGCAGTGGTTCCCAAACCTGGTCCTGGAGGCACCCCAGCCAGTCAGATTTTCAGGATATCCACAATGAATTTTCATGAGAGAGATTTGAATGCAGTAGAAGCAGTGCGTGCAAATCTGTCTCATGAATATTCATTGTGGATATCCTGACAAACCTGACTGGCTGTGGTGCCTCCAGAATCAGTTTTGTGAACCACTGCACTAGAGTTTCTATTTTTTCTGTACAAGGGCCACGCCTTTGGAACTCACTACCCCTACATCTGAAACTAGAAACATCCCTTACTCAATTCAAAACTGATCTCAAGACTTTCCTTTTCAATGATGCCTACTGCTCTCATATATTCCTGAGAGCCCCCTGCCCCCCCAAGGGATGACATGAGCACTCACCTTTTGTCCCCCCCCCCCCCCCCCCCATCTTTTGAGAATGGAGTTCCACCCCCTTCCTTCACTATCTGTCTTGTGTTAATATTCACCATATTCTATTTTTAGACTTAACACTGTGAGCCTCTTAGATGCCTTGGCTTTATGGTGGGAGAGTAAATGATAATAAACTTGGAAACGTATTCTATAACAGCATGCACAAATTGGGTGAATCAGGGGCATTCCCATATGTCCCTCTCATAACTGTGCCCCTTTTTTGGAGCCGTGCATAAATATATGTGTGTAAATACCAATTACCTCCATTACCCCAGTTGCAAAGGACTTAAATATAAATTAATATATGCATCTAGCTTCTCCTACATCAGCACACAACTATGGAATGCACTACCAAATGCCATAAAAAACAATGCATGACTTGATAGCCTTCCGGAAATTACTAAAGACCAACCTGTTCAAAAAGATAACATAATGATCCTTCATAAATGACCTGTCATCAAAATTCTACCAAAACAAGATAACATTGAACTCTTTATACTTGTTTACTTCAATTACTTTATCACCAATTGAATGTTATGCATTACCCCCTTATCTCTTACGCCTGTTATGAACTGTTTATATACTTACTTTATATAAGCCACATTGAGCCTGCGAAAAGGTGGGGAAATGTGGGATACAAATACAACAAATAAATAAATAAATTAGCACAGATAATTTTTAGCTCCCAATTATCAGTGCTAATGGGTTCAATATTCAATTAAATTATGTGCACACATTGGGCACGCCCAAATTTGCATGCATAATTTAAAGCATCATTTATAAAATTAGGGGGGAAATGTATTAAGATCTCACTAGATAAGACTTCTGAGTCTGTGATATTGTTCTTAATGTCTAGCATAATCAGCATGATCTTATCTTCTGAACAAGTATCTATACTTTATAATCACATTTTATATAAACTATTTGGAAAGGAAATGACCTGATTCAATAATGCATTGGTCAGAGTACATATTTATATCTCAGTTTAAAATACATCCAATGCAATTACTTATATTGGCCTCCATTATGTTAAAAATGTCCTTGGAAATGGAAGAAAATGTTATTTGTATTATGATCAATAGAAAATGGGGTACAGATATTCACATTTTCTGACTATGGATTTCTTAATAGAAAAAAATCCCCTAAGGTCTAATTTAGAAAGCTTTTTCTCTATTGATGGAGAATGGAAGAAAGACATGTAAATCGGGCCAAAAGAAGCAAAACTTAATAGGTTCTAGTCTCAAGTCAAGGCACACAATAGTAACAGAATTGTGCTGGCAAACACTGTGAACATTTTAATACCTCTGATGGGATTGTTGGAGGACAAATTGTATAGCTGTATTTCCCTTGCCACAGCTGTCTCAGACTTGAAGTGCATCTATGAAACAAGCTGTTCATTTTCAGGGTAAGACGAAGTAAGATAAGGATGTCCCAAAGGCAGAAGGCTGCTTAAGGACACATTATGCTTGATAAAACAAACACAGATGCCATATAAGTCCTTTTAAAAAAATATTTCAGGACCAAAAAAAAAAAGGATAAATTGTGGATGGAACATTCCATGTCCATTCAAAACATACCCGTTTAGAGACAGGGGAATTCCAAGGGCAGAATACAGCCACAATGTCCAGCTGCTATCCAGATAAATTTAGCCATTTAGATGGACTTACTAATAGCAATCTTAACTTTAAACTGAAAGAAAAGCAAAGGGAGTCTGGAGAGTTAATTAACAAAAAACAGAGGAATGGAAGAAATAATGTCAGAAGAGGGAGAGGGTAAATGGTGAAAATGAAATCGATGCGCCTAACAGTCAAAAAGAAGCTCAGCTCCTACATTTGTGCCCTATTTTCAGCCAAATGTAGGAATCAATGTTTTTTGCTGGCAATTCAACTTAGTTTCTGAGCTTAAAAGTGATGCTTATAAATTTAGGCCTAATTGGTGAGGTTGTAACAGCTGATTTCAAAGCATTCTATAAAGGGTATTTAGAATGCCACCGCCATCTTTGTCTTGGAAAGAGCTGGAGCTAGAGATATATATATTGCAATATCAGATAATAGATTAAGTTTATTAAAATTTAGAATTATATTGCAAAATAATTTGGCAATAGAATAAAAACATTTTTTGTGCATTTTCAGGGAAAGTTCCTTGAAAAAGCCATTGGGCACAAAATAGCGCAAGTTGGAAAAGTGTTCCCCTGACCAACTTGGATAGATTTGTATTAAGATAAATATAATTTTTTTAAAGTTGGAAAATATTTAAAGCTCATATATATATATATGAGATAATCTTGGAGTAAGACCAATGACGACATGACACATGAAGATTAGGGCTATGGAAAGTTTGAGCCCGGAGTGGTACTGCTGAGGTCTTTTAAGAGCAATGTAACAAAGTGTGATTGTATGGTCCCAAGAATTTTTGAGTTTAATTATCAATTTAGGTCTGTCATTAATTTGCCAAAATTAGGGCCCTGTTTACTAAAATGCGCTAGTGTTTTTAGGTATATATGGGTGTCTCTAGTATTAGCATCAGCGTGTTTTTTCTAGTGAAAAAGGTGCCAGTACTCAAATGCCAGGCCACCCTTCAGGGGTGGGGTGATCATTGAGGGACCCACCCAGGGGTGTGCTGGTAAATTGTTAACAGGGGGCTCTCTCTCACCAGCAGAGTAAAAGAGAATTCAGGAGGGGCCCAAGCCCACATTTTGGGATCCATTTGTTAAAGTAGCCATGGAGAATCGGCTCCCAAAACTCTTAAAAACTTAACAAACGGCTCTCGAGAGCCTGTGAGAGCCTGCTCCAGCACACCACTGGACCCACCCCACAATAGCCAGGCCCCCTGCAACCAGTCACAGAATCTATGACAAGGTAGGATTGGTATGTAGAGCCTGAGCTCCTTCATTAAAACTTGGGGACCATGGGTCAATTTTAGCAGACAATGGAAAAGGTGCCGGTACTCAGTATCCCCAAGTACCCCTTCAAAAAAAGCCCTGATTAGCATGCACTAAAAACTCTAATGTGCCTACAGCGTGGGTTAGTAAACAGGGTCCTTAATGAGCCTAACTTATGAGGCTCAGATGTCCTGTGATAAAATCCAAATCAGTGCATGCTGAGCACAAAAAAATATTTTAAAATTTTTGTTGGCAGGAGCGTGGGTGCTCTTTCGCTAAGTGCAACTACATTACTGCATGCTAACTGGTTAGCACAGAATTAATATGTGAGGTGTTAAGTGCACACATGCTAAATTTCTTAATGGCCACGTGGTAATGGCAACATTAGCGCATGGCCATTAATACAAACATTGTAAAATAGGCCATTTGATTGCTACGCTAAAAATGGCCATAGCGCATAAGAAAAACCCATGCAAGGGTGCACTATGGACACATTTTATAGCTGCTTAGTTAAAGGATCCCAAAGTTAGGTGCATGCATCCTGTAAATATCAGGCCCTATAAATTAATTGAGTATAAGCAAGAACTCAAGAAGCTGAAGAATAAACAGGTGTGACTGAGGGAACGGAAAAAAAGTCAAACGTCTATCCGTAACAGGTGCTCTAAATTCTAGACAGAAGCACAATCAGCTTATGAGGTAAGGCAATGTTGGGGATGAGATTAGGGGGTGGAGAAAGAAAGGGGAAAATGCTTGGCATTGGGGTTAGAGGTTTTGTTCCATAAATCTAAAATCTAACATGTAGAACAGATGATGAGTGAGAGAGAGAGAGAGAGAGAGAGAGAGTGAAAGGGACTTAATAAATACTTCTAATATTTAGTGCCGGCACCTATGTGGGTACCAGCTCTGAATATTCAGGCTCTGACTGGCCTCTGACTGCACCCAGAATGCCTGTGGGCAGGCACAATATTTAGTCTGCTACTTGGTTAGCTGGGTAGCGAGATGAATATCAGGTTAGTATCAGAATTTTCCCCCTCCCTAACTCCCCCACATGAGTTTCCCCCCTCCCCAGCTTCCTAACAGCAGACTCCTCCTGAACCCTCTAAGAGCACCTTCCTCTTGAATACCCCTCTGTCATCCACCCACGTGTAGGCCCCTGAGTCTACCTTAAAGTTTGGTGGTCTATGGGTTTAATCTGGGCTGGCAAAAACTCCAGTTGTCCCTGCCCATGCTGGGCCTGATGTCTAGTGATGTCTCATGGCACTACTGCTAGGGTTTGACCACTAGAGGTTGTACTACGAGACCACTTTTATAAGTTGTAGCTACCATTTTAGACCAGAGCCGACATGGGCAGGAGTGATTGGTATTCACTCTTGCTTGGTCTCCCCCCCCCCCCCCCATACTACCATGGATAATAAAGTAGGTCAGGGAGCCTACAGGGGTGGGTGAGGGGGTCTTCAAGAGGAGGGGCTGCTCTGGGAGTCCAGGGAGGGTCTGCTCTGGGGGACAGGGGAAGTTTGGGAGAGGAGATGCTGGTACGGGAGGGGGCGAGGGCATTAGGAAGAGAGTGTTTAAAAATGATCAAGCCACTATCTGGAAATTATCCAGGTACCGGCTGATATTCAGTGTCAGTGCCCGGATAGCTAACCGGGCAAAGATAGAACTGCTTTTTATGTGGTCCTATCTGCCCAGTTAGCTATCTGAGCACCAGCACTGAATACCACCAGTGCCCAGATAAATGCTGGCTCCACCCAGACTCCACCCCTGGACCAACCCAGTACTACCTATATAGTGCACAGGCAGTCAATGCTGATATTCAGGGGTACTATCTGGTTAAGTACCACTGAATACCAGTGGATAGCCAGCCACAAGCGTTTTAACCAGGTAGGAGCCTCACCTTCCTGGTTAAATTGCTTTGAATATCTATCTTATCTTGTTGGGCAGAGTGGATGGACAGTACAGGTCTTTATCTACCAACATTTAACATGTTACTATGTTATTATATTCCTGCTGAAGGTACGCAGAGTCTTACAATGTCCTTGTCTGAATAGCAATCCAAGAAGCTGAGCAGAACATGGGAAGAGGGAGAGGAGATGGGTATAAACTAAAGCATGGGGAGGGTGAGAAATAGCTACAGCTACAGAAAAGCAGGCAGATGATCAAAAGCTCCGCGCTGTTCCAAACAACACTCTAAAATAGCGCTGGAACAGCGCGGGGCACTATTAGACCTATGATTAGATATAATGCATTCAAATTTAAGCAGCGCAATTATCTCTGATCATGGGGTAGAAGTGTGGGCGAATTGTGCCTGAGCATGCGCTCAGCACAATCCTCCCACACTTGTTTGACAGGTCTGGGCTGTCAAAAGCCCAAACCTGTCAAACACAGGGGCTGGAGATCCATGGGACCACCAGGCCCTGATTACCCCTGCCCCAAGCAACGGGGGCTGGAGGTCTGGCAGACTTCCGATCCCCCCCCCCCCCCCCCAGGTTCAGGGAGGGCTGGAGATCCGGTGGGTCTCCAGCCCCCCAAACCCCCAGAAAATGGTCCCTGGTGGTCCAGTGGCCGCCAGCTAACCCCCCCAGCGAGTGCCGGGGAGGAGCTGGAGGTCTGGCGGACCTCCAGCCCACTCCAAATCTCCCCCAGCGTTGACTGCCGAAACCCTGGTGGTCCAGCGTGAAAAAGAACCCCCTCACGGTCCCCCTACCTTAGTTGGAGGAGGAAAGTAGCCTGCCTCCCTCCTCTTCCTTGGGTTGATGCCGCCGCAAAATGGCGGCGCCCAGCCCCGCCCAGTGCATCCTGGGATGCGCTGGGTGGGGCTAAAGACCATATAAGGGAGCAATTCCCTTATATGGTCTGTAGTTCCCTCCCCCAGCAACGTTTTGTAGCATCAGTGCTACATGCTGCCCGGTTACCTCAGGAGCCCTTACCAACACCTCAATGGGCTCCCCCTAAAATGGCTGCGTGTAGGGTTACCATATGGCTCCAGAAAAAGGAGGACAGATTGAGCCAGTCTGGGTTTTACTTCCATTGCTTTCAATGGAAGCAAAGCCCAGACTGGATCAATGTGTCCTCCTTTTTCTGGAGCCATATGGTAACCCTAGCTGCGTGGCAAGTGGTTCACTTGCTGCATAGCCATTTCTTTAAGAAAAGGAAAACCTGCCTTTTACCAGCTGTGGTATAAGGGGGCCTCGGCACACATCGAAAACATGTGCCGATGCCAACGCAGGCCCCCCTTTGCCGCAGCTTCATAAAAGGACCCCTGACATATTTTTGCAGCACTGGAAATGGTGCACGCTGGTGGAGGGAACTACTGCTGGGCTGCTGCAGTAGCTTGGTAGTACTTCCCTTTTAGCGAGTGGTAAGTCTGTGTTGGGCTTATCGCCGCTTCGTAAAAGGGCCCTTAAGTATTGTATTTATTTTTTGACTAGTGGCTTATTTCACATTAATGCTTATGCTCTGAAGCTGACACTATTCACAGTGGTAGATATGAATTTTTGAGTTATACTTTATAACTGACATAAAGTTCATGGATGATGATTTCTTCACAATTCACATGGAGACTAGTGATTGAAACTTTTGGGTTATTATTTCAACTCGTGTATGCTTTATTGATGCTACGATGTTCCCTTTTATTTTATGGAAAAAAAACATTGTGGTCTGTTATTTTTTCCTTTACTTATTTTAGGTTATTGTGGTAGAAGATTGCTTTAGAGTAAAAGCAAGGCTGAATGCAACCCTCTGATGCCTATTCAACTGGCAGTAGAACAAATTATCCTAAATAAATAAATCATACATTACTATAAGATTTTGTCCACTTCTGGTTTTCCAACCAGTACTTCAACACCTACAGAAATCTGTGTGTACTTGGCACTAACAATTTAAAGAATGTTTCTCAAAACTAAAACTACACAATATTGATTGAGATACATTCAGGTTATTGCTCAGGTTAATCAGGATGCCATGTCTCCACAGCATAGAAACTGGTAATGTCACAACATCAGAAAACGCTTTATATAATTTAAGAAACACATTTAGGCGTCCTTTTTCTAAGGCACGTTAACAGATTTAGGGCTCTGGGGTTTTTAGCTTGCGCTAAATGCTAGAGACATCCATATATTCCTATGGGCGTCTCTAGCGTTAGCACATGCTAATTTTTAGCACACGCTAAAAACGCTAGTGCACCTCTAGCGCAGCTTAGTAAACAGGACTCGTGGTGCATGCTAAACATTAGTGCGTGCTACATTCATTAGTGTACCATGGTAAAAGGACCCCTTAAGCTAGTACTGTGTCTTGGTATCATGATCTAGATAATAATGATTTGAACTTTTTTTTAGCGGTGAGTCTGGAAACTCATCTGGATTTGTGTTCATTTTTTTTCAGATCCCCCAGATTGCATCCTCATGTTATCATAACCATATGGCAGAAACTATACAAGCTATTATAGTCCAGTGGTTGAAGGACTTATTCATGCTCAGAAATGTTGTATACTTGCAGGTATAATATCATTTTTAGTTAGCTGTAAAGAAAAATTAATAAGGCATTGTTAGCATAGGCATCTGTCAGGGTAACGTAGTTAGCACAGTGATTGAATAACTCTGGGGAATGTGATTTAATTACCCTAACCATACTTAGCTGTGTGGCTGAAACTATTTACTTTTCTCTCTTCATATTAGATTGCACTGGCTTGCCCCGATAAGGTTTTCAATCATGTGAATCACAGGGAGTGGAATGGGGTACTGTCTTCCCATGTTGAACTGTGTTCCATTGTCCATGCTGAGAAATGATACATTAGGTTTTTTTTTCATATATGTGTAAACCAGGCTATTCAAAAGAAAGTGCCTAAACCGTATTACGTAAATCACAAATACTGATTTTTTTGTGTGTTAGTGTTCACCAAATAATTGCCATGATTCGAAATGGTTGAATCTTGTCAACTACAAATCTGCAAATCAATACCAAAATACATTCACAAAACTCTTGGGGTTCCTTTTACTAAGCTGTGCTAAAAAGCGGCCTTACCGCATCCTTACACAGGTCTTTGCTGTATTTTAAGCGCAGTTGTAAAATGGCCGATTTTCCATTTTCCGAATTAATGGTCATATGCTAATATTGGCATTAGCATGCAGCCATTAACAAACATTAGTGTGTGAGCACTTACTGATACCTATTTTGTAGGCGGTAAGGGCTCACGCGCTAATCCTGAACTAATCAGTTAGGGCCCTGTTTACTACGCCATGTTGTAGGCACACTATTGTTTTTAGCACGCGCTAATGCTAGAGACACCCATTGGAAATATATGGTTGTCTCCATCATTAGTGCGCGCTAAAAACAATAGCACACCTGAGTAAACAAGGCCCTAAGTGTGCAGTAATGCAGATACGCTGATTAGCGTAGAAATGCCCCCTCTGCATAAAAATAAAAATTATGTTTAGTGTGCGGTTTGTGTATGCTGATTGCAAAATTACTGCGGAATGCCTCAGTGCTTACTGCAGCTTAGTAAAAGGAGCCCTTAGTAAGTAATCAAGCAAAATTTGACATTTTTGTACAATTCTTCTACCGTAAGCAGGATTAATAGCAAGTAACCTAACAAAAAGACATACCACTTCTCATACCTTACCTGGAAAGAGGCTTTATTGAACATAGCTGTAAAATTATCAATTCAGATGAATTACTGAATTTGCACAAATATTTCTACAGAATAAAAAAAATCGAGCCTTGTCATTGTTTACTATATCTTCTTGTGCTTTTTGTATCAATATTTGCAATTGTTATAGATTTTATGTTTATATTCCAATTACTTGCATATCAGTTTGTTTTAATTCCTAGGGATCTGAAAAGAACATAGAATACTCTCCGGTAGACAAAAGTCCTTTTAAATGAAGTTAAAAGTTGAGATAATTTATGGAAAAGGTCTTCAAATTTTCATAACCAACAATGTAAGGGAAATTTACAATGCATTGGAAAATTGGCTGGTTAAAGGTATGGTATGTTTTCAGGTAGCTCAGTCATTTTTACAGGGTTTTTTTTTTTTTGTAAAAATGTTTTCTTTTTTTAAATCTTGCTATAATAATAAAATAATATCTCACAATCTGCACAGTCTGACTAAAGGGCAGAGGCATAATACCCTCAATGTGTTTAGAATAAAGCGGATTTGCACGCCCAGAGTTGCTGTGGAGTTTGTGTGCACCGCAATCATGTACAATCAGGATCTTTACTTCTTTTCTCTCTTAAACTAGGGCCAAATTCATTTGAAATGGAGATTAGAGTATAAATTCATTTTGTATTTTACTGTCTTCTGCACTATGTATATCCTAACAAGTTTTGCTCTGGTTGTTCATTTCATAACTTGAAAAAAGTGTTTCTCCCCATGTCAATACCACTGGAAGCTAATAATATAAGCTGAAAGACCATGGCTGTCTAGAAGGTTAAAGAACAAATATCCTGCCCCAACGGGCTTATGCAGCAACTTAGGTCCGTCCTTCTGAAGCAACATTGCTTTTCTGGTCTGGAATCTGCACATATAGGCCTGTAGTTTGTTTATAAAACTGTTCTACACAAACCACTCATAGCAGTGCAAGCTTCTCTGTCTAAATTTTTCAGGCTTGTTTCACTGAAGGCACTTGGTTTCCATGGCAATTTATAAAAGATGGTGGTTTGGTTTTTCATTAGAACAGATGACTTTAATTGGAAGGTTCAAGTGGCTGCAAGCAAACTCCATTGAGCCTGTGTTACATGTGAGCCCAGGCTGTACATCCTGGTTAATAATCCATGCAAAAAAGAGACAGCATATAGTTATTTAGCATAGCCATGAAAGAAAAGAAACATAAATTTCTTAAACAGCTTTGAGTTAGGGTTATTTTCTAAGAAAGATGACAGCCAAAGGCAAAAGGGCCTATTTTTATTTACTCTGTACTAAAAACCTTCTTGAAGGGAAAATAAATGCCAACTCTTCATGTACCCTGTTTACTGTGAGGTTTTTGTTGGCAGGCCATTAGGTTCCCATGGTAACAAGCAAAATCTATTCATTTGAAATAAAACCAGCCATGACTTTGTGCTTTGACAAGGATTTCTTTAGCTCTTTTTTTCCAGGAAGCAACCAGATGATGCTGTATTCTTCTTTACCACAGAAACACCTGAAGTTATCTATCATGGTGGTCACATCAACTTTCGTATGCTGTTTGTAATATCTATATATTTTTTTACTCCAATGATGCCATTTGCCCCAGTGCTTTTTTGAGTCAGTAGTAAGTAGAGGAATCTTTGGTAGTTTCTTTTTAATGTCCATATACAAAGACTCTTTCTTCATGCCAGTGCCCAATGAATCTTTTTGTAGCCTCTGCCAGTATAAGGTCACCTTTGATGACTTAAGACAAAGATCCAGAAGCTAACTAGAAACAGCCATATATGTACTAATGACCCAACACTACCAGATTGTGAATCTAAAAGAAAACAAAAGAAAACATAAATTAACATTTTCTCATTTCATGATTATTATAACATTGTATGCTATTATGGATATTTGTTTTTTTTACAAATGATTTTAAGGTTTTTATGTTTTTGAATTGTGTATGTTTTTATTGTTATTCACATGATTTAATTTCATTTAATACAAGGTCTTATAGCCTGCTACTTTTGGCTTAAGTTGGTTCAGAGCAGATTACAATGACAAAAATATAACAATAATAAAATTTACTCAAAAACCCTTCCCCTCTCTCCCCCTTACCCCATCCTCCAAACTCTCAACATCCATATAAGAGGAAAAGTAACGAGCAACCAACCAGGTCATCAAGCGCTTATGAAACACTGTATAATCACTATAAGATAATCAGGAAATATATTCCAAAACCCCAATAAAGCTCCTGAAAAAAAGGACGTTGTGTTCATAAGAAGCAAAACACCTCAGAAGACGGCAACGCCAAATTATGAGAGGCACAAGACTGCATAGCATGGCATGGGTGATATGGTAGTACAAGGGCTTTCAAATATGAAGGTCCCATTTCCCAAAGTGCCTATAAAGCCAAGCAACACAGTTTAAAGAAAACACATGATTTGATTGGCAACCAATGTTAACACATACAACAATGGGGTAACATGATACCATAATTTTCAAAAAGTAATCAAATGAAGTGCCATGTTCTGAACACATTGCAATTTATGCAAAACATATTTAGGCAACCTTACACAAAGAGTGTTACAATAATCCAGGTGAGTCAACACCATCACCTGGATCAAAGTACAAAAATCTTCTGGTCGCAACAAAGAACAAACCTGTAGACTGTAGTTCCCTCAACACAGAATGCCTATCTTGCCTCAGGTCTTGAAAACTATGATCCTTCAAAAGGATTCAAACCAGGCCTAAATTGTTCCTCTAACCCCAATCTCCCATAGCCTATTCAAACTATACCTATGTTCCAAGGTATCAAACACTGCAGAAATATCTAAAATCACCAAAACCCTAAAACCCTTCTTATCCAAGTAGTGATGCATTTCATTCAATAAGTCCATTAATACTGTTTTCATACTACACTCAGACCTAAAATCGGATTGTCCCTCATGAAAAGTATGTACCTCTTCAAAATACCCCTGCAATTGTGTAACTACATAGGACTCAATTAACTTCCCTAAAAAAGAGATGATTCGAAATAGACCTATAACTTTGTACATCACTCAAAGAAACTGCCCCGCTTTCAGAAGCAGATGAACAACAGTCTGCCTCAGTAGTGCTGAGAACATCCCAGTCAAAAAAGACCCAGAAACCACTGCATGCAAAACTTAATAGCCCTCTACTAGTAGGGCACAAGATGACCATGCAGGACATGGGCCCACTGGACTTTATCCCTTTGCCAATTTCACAACTAACTTCTACAAAGCCCTGACCCTCATCTTCTGACACACCCTGTACCCAAGGTACCACTTACTCCCCACTCGTTATATAACCACTTTTGACCACCATTCAACCTTTTATCAATCAATCCCTCACTTCTCCACACTTTAACCATCTGAAACAGTTCACGCACAGTATTCAGCACCTTCATAACATGATCTGCAAAATATTTACGGTTATGAAGTCGAGTCATGCGATGAACAACATGAAAAGTCTGCTGCTACTGCTGACGTACCTCAACATCTCCCAACCTAAGCCAAGCCCATTCCTGTTATCTCAATTCCCTTTTATCACTTCCATAACCCCTTAGTAAAAGGGAGATACCACATAGATGTTTCGATATGCAAACTATAAATATTTTAAATAAATTAATAATTGTGTTGCACAAGATAAAATGAGGACCTTGAAAAAGACCCCTCTAGAACTTGCACGATATTATTAGATCAAGGTGGAAATTGTATAAAGGTTTTTCTGTTAGTAAGCCTATCTTACATATAGCGGACGTGCGTAAAAAATGAAATTACCACCTAGGCCACGTGGTAGCTGAGCAGTAACTCCAAATTGATGCGCCTATGCAGCTTAGTAAAAGGGCCCCCTAAGTTTTTTGTAGTTGTGGCAATGGAGGGTTATGTGATTTGCCCAGTGTCACAGTGGAAATCAAACCCAGTTCCTCTGGTTCTCAGCCCACTGCACTAACAATTAGCCTACTCCTCCACTTCAGTGGTTTCCAAGGGACCCAGAATCTGCAGTTACATGAGGAGTAACCTAATGGTTAGTGCAGTAGCCTGAAAATTTGTTATAAAATTGTCTTCTTTGTGTATTTTACTAAGAACATACTTCACTACTCTGCATATTCTCTGCCCAAACTCTGCCCCACAACATGACTACACGAGAGTCACATAGAAGTATGCAGTTTTGTTGCTCTGCCTGCTGTATACATGTACATGAGGGGTAATTTTATTAAAGCCCTTTTATATACGTAAAATCAGGTTTTAGGCACTGCAAAGTTTATGAAATTACTCCTTGAACGGATTGTAATATTGTAAACTGTTTAGATTGCCATAGGTGGAATATCAAATAAAATTGAACTTAAACTTGATTGATTCAAAATATGTGGACTATGTATTAAGATGCTCTACTTACTGTTAGCTGGTTTTTCTGATTTCATACACTCTCCTTCTACAATTGCTATATCGTCTATTGCAATATCACCTTCTATACCAGGACCTCGAACACCTTCAAAAATTAGCTGCAATAAATAAGTGAACATTTACAGATCAATTAAAAATATCAATTACTAGTGATTACAATCATAGCAAAAAATATCAAACTTTTACAGTATAAGCCAATAGTAATGTATTTGTGCTATATGGAAGCTCAAGTCCGTAGATTTAAAATTATTATTTCATCTATATGTATAATGCATTTGGGGGCTGAAAATGGTGTCTGTCAAATTTGGGTGAAGTGCATATGTGTTTTCTATTGATTAGGGACAGATACAAAGGAGATGTAGACAGCAGCAGCAGGAATGACACCATGAGAGAGTAACTGCTATGGTATTATGGGAGCAGGAGCAGGAGCAGGGGAGAAGAGAGAAAGAAAATGCTAGAGGGGAAAGAGAGACATTGCTTGAGAAGAAAAGGGAGTGTGTGTCTGGGGTAAAAAGAAAGATATAGAGAGAATCAGAGCCATGGAAGTGAAGGGAAATGGAGGGGGGGGGGGGGAGAGAGAAAGAAACAAAGTACTTGGAAAAGGAAGAAAAAGGAGAGAGAGGGATTAAGTTCACGGGGGATAGAAGGGAGATAGAAGGATTGTGTCCGAGTGACAGGAATGAAAAAGAAAGAGAGAGAGTCCTTGGATGAGTTTTGATGAGAAATGGAGAGGGGGTGGAGTGCCTTGGGGGATGAAGGAAAGGGGGAGAGAAAAAGAGAGCAATAACCTGGGGATCTGGGGAAAAAGTAGAGAGAGAGGGAGTTTCTTGGGGGAGGTGGGAGATGAAATGGAAAAAAAGGAGAGAAAGAAAGAGAACATATGTGCTAAGGAGGGCAGGCAGAAAGTGGCTCAGAAAGAAGAGAAGAAGAGAAGGATTTGAGAGAGTGACTTGGGAAGGGGAAGGGAAGGGATAAAGAATGTGCCATTGTGTGGAAGGGAATGTGCCTTGTTGTGGTGGTAGGGGAGTGCAGGGGAAAGAAACAGAATAACAAGGGGGGGGGGGGGAGTACCGGAGTCTAAATGGTAGGGGGAATAGTGAATGTTGGGGCAACTGCAAATGTTTTGCAGACATCTGCAAGTTATACAATATTAAGAAGAGTATGTATGGCTCAGGTTTATTATATATCTATATATAGATAGAAAGATAGGTAGATACGGCACATATAGTTGTAATTTTCTTAATACAATGACTTTACCTGGTACATAGAGAGCAAATAAATAGTGATAGTCGACACAAAGTTGGCTAAGTGCTGATAGTTGGGGAAAATGTGTTTTGATTGTGGCCCTACTAAAAGAGATGGGACTAGGGCATATTGGGACTTTTATGGTCCATATGTTGAGGTGCCCACCAAGTTGCGGTTAAAAAATTGTTTTCGTGTTACAAAGGTAAGAGCTGTGTGCCTTTAAAGCTAGCCACCCTGAAGGTTGAACTAATGTAAGAATATGCTGTACTTCAAATCTTGCATCTGCTAATTGCAGTTTACATTTCATTGCATTGTTTGGAGTCTCATTGACACACAGGATAGAAGGAGACAGGGTGGAGGGGAAGGAGTAGTAAGAAGAGGGTGCCAATGCCAACTATCCCATTTGTGTATATGTGGAAACCCAGAATGCTAAGATATATAATGGAATATAGACTGTTTAGTTATGTAAACATTTGGATAAAGCATGAAAGGCAATCTCCCTACAGAAATGAATTTGCTCACAGAGATCAATTGGTGCAATACTGTAAAATTTAAAACAAATGCTTCTATTACTTTTCTACATAGCCTAACACATTTAGAAAGGGTTTTCAGCAAAATTCCAAATAAATAGTATGTTTACATTTTTATTTTAAAGTAAGTTTATATTTTAAAGGGGAAACACTGGGAAGCAACAAACAAGGAAAATGATATAAGCAAAATAACATACTGTAAATGTCAACAGATTTTCAATTACATAGTAACATAGTAGATGACGGCAGAAAAAGACCTGCACGGTCCATCCAGTCTGCCCAACAAGATAACTCATATGTGCTACTTTTTGTGTATACCCTACTTTGATTTGTACCTGTGCTCTTCAGGGCACAGACCGTATAAGTCTGCCCAGCACTATCCCCGCCTCCCAACCACCAGCCCTGCCTCCCACCACCGGCTCTGGCACAGACCGTATAAATCTGCCCAGCACTATCCCTGCCTCCCACCACCGGCTCTGGCACAGACTGTATAAGTCTGCCCAGCACTATCCCTGCCTCCCAACCACCAGTCCCGCTTCCCACCACCAGCTCTGGCACAGACCGTATAAGTCTGCCCAGCACTATCCCCGCCTCCCAACCACCAGTCCCGCTTCCCACCACCAGCTCTGGCACAGACCGTATAAGTCTGCCCAGCACTATCCCCGCCTCCCAACCACCAGCCCCACCTCCCGATCTCGACTAAGCTCCTGAGGATCCATTTCTTCTGCACAGGATTCCTTTATGCTTATCCCACGCATGTTTGAATTCCGTTACCGTTTTCATTTCCACCACCTCCCGCGGGAGGGCATTCCAAGCATCCACTACTCTCTCCGTGAAAAAATACTTCCTAACATTTTTCTTGAGTCTGCCCCCCTTTAATCTCATTTCATGTCCTCTCGTTCTACCACCTTCCCATCTCCGGAAAAGGTTTGTTTGCGGATTAATACCTTTCAAATATTTGAATGTCTGTATCATATCACCCCTGTTTCTCCTTTCCTCCAGAGTATACATGTTTAGTTCAGCAAGTCTCTCCTTATACGTCTTGTAACGCAAATCCCATACTTTGCAGGTGTGCCTGTCTCTTGTAGCTTTCCAACAGACACAGATCTAGTATTTTTTTATTTGATGAAACTGGACTGAACTCAGAAGCAGACATGCAGTGTAATCTATAGCAGTCAGTAGGCAATATGAATAAATATGGTGATTAGAGTCTCAATTCTGCAAAATTCCTGTACTGCATGAATGACTTAATATCTGGGTATATTCTGCTAATGACATTTTCTATCATGTTGCGCAACAGAAATCTGGGCCAGTTCAGAGAATATACAGTTCTGTCCTGAATTAATTTGCTTCAATACATAAAATTGTTTACACCTCTGCATTTCACAGAGAAGAGACCATGATTATTTTCCATCTCTCTACAATCATGCTATGTCAGCAGATGTTTTGCAGATGACTTTTATTGTATATCCTTGCCTTATCCATTCATTCCCTAGAAGACATGACAATATCTGCAAAAAATGACATAAAGGAGCTACAAAATGAGCAGCTGGAGAGTGTGTCAAGTATATTTGTACATACAGAACAATAATATTAAATATGAAGATAAAACACAAGAAGACAACGACTTATAAAGAGAATGTCTTTCTACTATAGGGACAGATACATGATTATGTTACCATGGGGAGAGATGATGGATCTTCTCTTTCAGTTTTGTTTTTTAGTAATAAAGAACATTCCTTGAATTTATCAAAAATTACTCTGGCTTCCGTTTTTAAAGGTAAGAAGTCTGATGCTTTCATTTACAAGCTGGAATATATATGTTTTATACAGAGGTGATATGACGATGGCAGAGGAAAATGGTCAGTTTGCTTTCTTTCATTTTTGAGATTTCAGCCCCTATTGGGCCTCTTATCCCCAATTAGGTCCCAACATTCTCCTTCTATAACCCTAACCAACACATTAAGGGGGTACTTTTACAAAGTCATTTTTGCACATATGTGGCCACATACAGGGCAGCAGCAAGCTATGTGCTGCTCGTGAGGAGCACAAGGTGCAAGAGAGTTGGGGGGGGGGGGGGAAATGAAAAAGTCCCTGCCGTTCATTTTCCCTTGATGGCCGTCCCTGACGTGCACTTCCCTTAATAGCCGTCTTTCTCTCCGAAAGTGCACTTCTCTTAATGGCTGGCTTTCTCCCCAAACAGGGAAATCAAAACAGTTTTTGCTCACAGTTTTTTTTAGCAGTAACAGTGGGATTTGAACCAGCCACCTCTGCATTACAAGAGCCATGATGTAACCACTTGGCCAAAGCTCCACTTACTTGGCTGTCCCTCCCTTTTGATTATACCCCTTCAGGTCTCTCTCAGCCAATCACAGTGCGTTAAGCTGTCTGTGAGTGGCTGAGAGAGACCTGGAGGGATTTAATCAAAAGGGAGGGATACCCAAGTAACTGGAGCTGTGGCCAAGTGGTTACATCACTGGTCTTGTAATACAGAGGTGGCTGGTTCAAATCCCACTGTTACTACTAAAAAAAACTGTGAGCAAAAACTGTTTTGATTTCCCTGTTCAGGGAGAAAGACGGCCATTAAGAGAAGTGCACTTTCTGAGAGAAAGATGGCTATTAAGGGAAAATGCAAGGCAGGGACTTTTTTCATTTGTATGAAGTCTTTCTTGAACATTTCTCAAAACAGTATCACAAAATACAGCACTCCTGAACAAGTAAGTCATAACATAACTGATCAGCAAGATCTAAACATCCAGAAGTACCAGTGCACTACGAATGCTGGCCCCTCCCACGGCCAAATGCCTTGGATTTGGCCGGGTTTGAGATGGCCGGTTCCAGTTTCCATTATCGCTGAAAAACAAAGTCAGCCATCTCAAACCCGGCGATCTGTGGCATTTGGCCGGCCCCAACCGTATTATCGAAACAAAAGTTGGCCGGCCATCTTTTTCAATAATACGGTTCCGGCCAGCTGTTGCGGCGCCGCCAAAATAGATCGCCAGCGATCGATTTCGCCGGCGCCGTTTGATTATGCCCCTCCACGGCTAAGAGAAAAGGGAAGCTAAAAAATATGGGCTCACTTCAGCCCTCTCTGACAAAGGGACCCATTGATACTTTTGTCATCTCTAAAGATATAGTTGGGAGTTCCCTCTCAAGGAGGGAATTCTCCCTGAAAGGACTGGTTAGTATAGAAGAACCTTCCTTATGTCTGGATCACTGCTTACTGCCCCAACTACCTGGCACTTCTTTGGGCCAAGCCCCCGTAATGTCTAGCTCACTTCAACAAATGGGGGTGGAAGAAGGGCTTTTACAACATCAACAGGGCAGCAAAGAAGAAAATAGTGGAAAAGAGGTATTGGTAATGTCATCAGAGAGTTCTCCCCATAATACAGGTTCAAAGGCCCTAGAATTGGAATTGGGACATATTACATCAGTAGTTAAAATGACCCTAAAACCAGTCTCTTTTGGTAGAAGTACTACAGAACCAACAAAGGAGGTCACTAATTTAGAAATATTGAGGTCAATAGCAAAAATGGAGACTATTCTATCTGGCTGTGTATCTCAGTTGTGTTCATTTAGAGGAGAAGCAGCAGTTAAAGTGACTTCTTTAGAAAATGATTTAATATCACATAGGGACATTTTAAATAAACAGTTTGAGACTATTAAATTCTTGGAAACCGCTAATTCCTACTTGGCAAAAGGAAATATTTTGCTTGAAAATAGATTGAAAAGAGTAGAAAATCTAATAGTACTTATGGTGTGGATTAGGAATTGGTTATTGGACAGAAAAGGAGAGGGTAGGGTTAAATGGTAATTTCTCTCAATGGAGGAGGGTGAACAGTAGAGTGCTGCAGGTATCAGTACTGGGACCAGTGCTATTTAACATATTTATAAATGATAAGAAAATTTGGAACAACGAGTGAGATGATTAAGTTTGCAGATGACACAAAACTATTCAGGGTTGTTAAAACACATGCAGACTGTGAAATATTGCAGGAAGACCTTAGGAAATAAAGACTGGGCATCCAAATGACAGATGAAATTTAATGTGGACAAATGCAAGGTGATGCACATTGGAAAGAATAATCCGAATCATAGTTACCTGATGCTAGGGTCCACCTTGGGGGTCAGCACTCAAGAAAAAGATAATACGCTGAAATCTTGTGCTCAGTGTGCAGTGACGGTCAAAAAAGCAAAGAGGATGCTAGGAATTATTATGAAAGGGATGGTGAATAAGACTGAAAAAACTATAATGCCTCTCTATCGCTCCATGGTGCGACTGCACCTTGAGTATTGAGTTCAGTTCTGGTTGTCGTTATCTCAGAAAAGATATAGCGGAATTAGAAAAGGTTCAAAGAAGAGTAACCAAAATAATAAAGGGAATGGAACTCCTCACATATGAGGAAAGGCTAAAGAGGTTAGGGCTCTTCAGCTTGGAGAAGAGATGGCTGAGAGGAGAAATTATTTAGGTCTACAAAACCCTGAATGGTGTAGAATGAGTACAAGTGAATCAATTTTTTACTCTTTCAAAAAGTACAAAGACTAGGGGACACTCAATGAAGTTATATGGAAATGCTTTAAAGACAAATAGGAAGAAATATTATTTCACTTAATGAATTATTAAGCTCTGGAACTCTTTGCCAGAAGATGTAACAGCAGTTAGCGTATTTGTGTTTAAAAAAGGTTTGGACAAGTTCATGGAGGAAAAGTGCATAGCCTGCTATTGAGACAGACATGGGGAAGCCACTGCCTGCTCTAGGATTGGTAGCATGGAATGTTGCTACTATTTGGGTTTCTGCCAGGTACTTGTGACCTGGATTGGCCACTGTTGGAAACAGAATACTGGGCTAGATGGACCATTGGTCTGACCCAGTACGGTTACTCTTTTGTTCTTATATACTTTGCGTTTCTTGAATTTCCCTTGTTGTAATATAATTTCCCCAGTACAGATGTTGAAAAAGTATTTGTTAGAGGTTTTGCAACTGGAACATTCCAATTGTCCACATATAGTAAAGGCCTATTATATTAAAAATATTTCAGGAAGAGGTTTGGAGGAAGTTCTAGAGGTAGACCTCACTACAATGTTTGAAACATCTACAGTATACAAGAAATAAGTTTAAGAGGTACCTTGATGGCTACCTTCTCAAATAGTGCTGAAAGGGATTCAGTTTTGATTAATTTAAAGCGTAAAATATTGGCACTCTTTCATGGTTCTCCTATTTATATTTTTCCTGATGTGTCCCCTAGAACCCAAGTGATCTGTAGGGAATTTCTTAAGTTGACATCAAGAGCTTTAGCTCTTAGAATGACATTTTTCTTGAAATTTCTTTGCTTATGTTGGATATGTTTTCAAGTGAAAGACTATTTCAAAATTCAGCACTCTTGGAAAAATTATTGAGTGCCCAAGAAGTTAAGAATACTGAGAACCTTTGATGGGAGAAGTTACTTTTGGTAGTGTCATGCAGAACAGTGCAGAAATACACTTATGCTTCCAATTATAGGATAGCGCCTAAATGTATCCACACACAACTGAAAAGGGGCATTCCCATGGAAGGGGCATGCGTGGGTCAGAGGCATTTGGTGCCCAATGCTATTAATATAATAGATAACATCAGGACCACTATGGATCGCCACCTGAGTTTTCTCTGGCTTCGCCCTACCCAGGCATAGTTCACCATTTTTCGGGTCCTATCACATGTGATCACGCTCCACTTCCTCAACAGGGCAGGCGAAACAGACCAATGGTGCTCCCGCCAGTGGCAATGGGGGGATCTCACCTCAGCCAGCATGCTGGCCCTCACCTTCATTGTGCCACAGGGTTTCACACTCCACCCTCTGACTAGCATGCTTGATAGACTCCTTGGCCTATTCTAAAAAGAATGCTTATCCCAGTGGGCCTTTTATAGAATAGCGCTGGGCACCAATTTTTTGACACCCATTTTTGAGCACCATTTGCTGAATCCAGCCCTTATTATTATAACATGGATGCTTCTGCCACATGTAACCAGCACATAAATGTCCATTTCTCCATGAGGTTTAGAACAGCAGATCTTGTTCTAAAATACTAGAGGAATGAGACATTCAAACATGGACATCTCATTTCCAATTTGTATGACCTTTCCAAAATGCCACTTCACATTATACATTAGAGAAAACAGAAGTCTACAAACAGAATTAAAAAGAATAAAGGGAAATAAAGTCAACCGTATTACCCATTAAGGATCAACCTTATTATGTGCACCAAATGGGAAAAAAAAGAAAGAAGTTCTCTGCAGAACTAATGAAGCCTTGTTTCTGGGATGTTTGTGAATATAGATTTCAAAAAATATTCCTGTCAGCATCATTGTGGATCCCCTGACATTTCATGAAAATTTGGTGTGGATAGAATACCAACTACAAAATTTAGTAGGAACATTCATTCTTTCAAAACGTAGGCTAAAAATTGTGCATGTTTAAAATATAGTCAAAGTTAAAGCCAACTGGTTATGTACAAAAATCTCAGGCAATGATGTACAGCTTGGAAATCAT
The DNA here is from genome assembly GCF_901765095.1 of Microcaecilia unicolor. Lineage (NCBI taxonomy): Eukaryota > Metazoa > Chordata > Amphibia > Gymnophiona > Siphonopidae > Microcaecilia > Microcaecilia unicolor. Next base: position 159,321,872 of record NC_044039.1, read on the forward strand.
CCAGACCTTCAGGCTACAGAATTAAGGGGTTTGGGAAAGACAATGCACATAATTACCTTTTTGCATGAGAAAACCCCATATCCTTCAACTGAATCTACCTATTCATTTCCCCAGCTATAGAACAGAGAATGTTCTAGCTCTTTTTCTGTAATGTATAACATGTCTTCTGCAGCTCTTAACATTCAATAGCCATGATTTAGTTGAATTTTTTATCTCCTCATTTGCAGTTGGTAAATACTATTCAAGATGTCCTTGTTAATTGTTCATATTAATAAAAATGACTTTCATCATAAAGCCCTGCTTCATTGAATCATCTAGTTTCCCCAAAATGTATACATGAATATACATACTAAATAATGATTTTTACAGGAATCATCCATCAAAGTTTGGAGAAACCATCAAGAATTATTTTCTTTTTCAAATTTTTGTAACAACAAACCACTGTGTCTCAAGATATGTACATTGTGAGAAGCATGACCAGGCCATGGTTAAATCAAACTACAATCTACTACTACTACTTAACATTTCTAGAGCGCTACTAGGGTTACGCAGCGCTGTACAATTTAACAAAGAGAGACAGTCCCTGCTCAAAGAGCTTACAATCTAATAGACAAGTGAACGGTCGGTCCGATAGGGGCAGTCAAATTGGGGCAGTCTGGATTCACTGAACGGTAAGGGTTAGGTGCCGAACGCAGCATTGAAGAGGTGGGCTTTAAGCAAAGACTTGAAGATGGGCAGGGAGGGGGCTTGGAGTAAGGGCTCAGGATATGTACATTGTGAGAAGCATGACCAGGCCATGGTTAAATCAAACTACAATCGAGTAGGGAACGACTAGGTAGGACTAAAAAGAGGAGTGGCACTGTATATAAAAATAATATTAAGGTAACAGAAATGCAAGGGTTTGTAAGATGATGAGAAGGCACTGTGGGTTCACACCAGTGGCGTACCAAGGGGGGGGGCGGTGGGGGGGCGGTCCGCCCCGGGTGCCAGTGGGTGGGGGGTGCTCCGCTCCCGCCGCCTCCCGTGGCCGTTCCTGCGGCGCCGCACATTTAAAAAACCGGCGAAGCAGCGTCGCAGGCAGCGCCTCGTGCCCTGCTTGTAAAAAAAAAAAATCAAATCTCCTTCCCCTCCTTCTCCTCCTCGTCTTGACGTCGACTCGGGCCTTCCAATCAAGGCCCGAGTCGATGTCAAGATGTCAAGACGAGGAGAAGGAAGGAAATTTGATTTTTTTTTACAAGCAGGGCACGAGGTGCTGCCTGAGACGCTGCTTCGCCGGTTTTAACAGGACTGAGGTGGGGAAGGAGAGGGGCGAAAGGGACTCGGGTGGGGGTGTTCAGAGGGGAGAAGGGGACTGGGGTGGGGATCTCAGAGGGGAGAAGGGGACTGGGGTGGGGATCTCAGAGGGGAGAAGGGAAGGGGAGGGGAGAAGGGGACTGGGGTGGGGGTGTTCAGAGGGGAGAAGGGGACTGGGGTGGGGGTCTCAGACAGGGGAGGGGAGAAGGGGACTGGGGTGGGGATCTCAGAGGGGAGAAGGGGACTGGGGTGGGGATCTCAGAGGGGAGAAGGGAAGGGGAGGGGAGAAGGACTGGGGTGGGGATCTCAGAGGGGAGAAGGGAAGGGGAGGGGAGAAGGGGACTGGGATGGGGGTGTTCAGAGGAGAGAAGGGGACTGGGGTGGGGGTCTCAGACAGGGGAGAAGGGGACTGTGGTGGGAGTCTCAGACAGGAGAAGGGGAGGGGAGAAGGGGACTGGGGTGGGGGTGTTCAGAGGGGAGAAGGGGGCTGGAACTGGGGGCTGAAAAAAGGGGCAGAGAGAGAGAGGGGACAGATCCTAGATGGAAGGGGGAGCAAGAGGGAGGGCAGACCCTGGATGGATGGGAGAGGGAGGGCAAATGGTGGATTGAAGGGGTAGAGAGAAAGGGCAGGCAGTGGATGGAAGGGACTGCAGAGAGGGCAGACACTGGATGGCAGAGAGAGAGAGAGAGAGAGAGAGAGAGAGAGAGAGAGAGAGAGAGAGAGAGTGAAGACAGATGCTGGATGGAAGGAAGACGGTGAAAAGAAGATGAGGAAAGCAGAAACCAGAGACAACAAACTGTAAATAAAATATATTTTTTAATTGTTTTTGCTTTAGGATAAAGTATTGTAGATGTGTTAAATGTTTATAATAGAACATGTAAATAAGGTAATCTTTTTATTGGACTAATTTTAATACATTTTGACTAACTTTCGGAGAACAAAACCCCCTTCCTCAGGTCAGGATAGGATACTGTAACAGCACTATACTGTACTGACCCGAGGACGGAGGTTTTGGCCTCTGAAAGCTAAATGTATTAGTCCAATAAAATGGTATTATTTTACTTTCTATATTTGTTTTATTTCTATTTGTTAATTTGTAAAGTGGTGATTGGTACTTGTTAGTTTTTTTTTTCAAATTTACATCTGCTGTCTTTATATTTTGCACAGTACTAGGGGACAGTTTCTGTTTCTGTGGTGTTGCATTGTATGCAGAGTCTGGCATTGGGGGTTCAGTTTAATTTTTGTCTAAATAGAAAGTTTATGATTACTTATTCTATAGTGGATTAGGGTGTATCTGTGTTTGTGAAAAAGACATGGCTTTCAGTTGGCATTGACTGTGCAGGATCCACAATCTGTACTATTCTGGCTGGTTTCGTTTTACAATAGGTGAATTGATGTTCTAGTGCTCACTGCAGTGTTTAAGATGCTTTCCTTTTCCTTGTGTGACTCATAGAAATTACTGCTTATGGTATGGTAGAATTGCTCTATAGGTCCTAAGTGTTTTGTATTCTCGGCATGCCTAGTACTGGACTTGGGGGGGGGGGGGGGGGGTGTTAAAAAATGACCGGCCCCGGGTGTCAACTACCCTAGGTACGCCACTGGTTCACACAGAATGAGAATGCAATATCTATTTTATTGGTGTGATATATACACCTCAACAGCAGGATCAAGAAAATGCTATTATTAAAGGGGAGGGGTGCTGTTACTATGGGATTTCAATTTGCTGGCTGTTGACTGGCATATCCCAACTGCACAGTAATCTAGAAGTAGGGAGATCTTGGATTCTCTGCTTGGAAAACTGTTCCAGAAACCAGTAATAGAACCCACACAGAAGTGGGTGATAATGAAACTAGGGCTTGTATATGGGGATAGTGTTTCTGATACTGTACTGCATGATCATCTAAGGTAAGCAATCATTGGTTGGCGTGGTTCAATATTAGAGCATAAGTGGTGATGGTTCATTCAAATGTGAGTGCTCCTAGACTTCAGAGAATAGACCTTTGTCAAGATGAGGGAGTACTAGGGAGTCATTAGATAGATGGGAAGAAAGGAGGGAAGTGACTGATTGTATGTCATTGGTCTTCAGTTAAGAAGGAGGTATATAGACACAGTGCCGTAGCGAGGGCTAATGGCACCCGGGGCGGGTCGCCGCTGCACACCCCCCCCCCCCCGGGTGCAGCACGGCGCGACCTCCCCCCCTCTGCGGCGCACCCCCCCTGGACCGCATTCTTACCTGCGGGAGGGCCAATCCGCCCCGAGTGCACGTCACTCGGAGCTGCATCGGCCCCGCTGGTTCCCTGCTCTCTGTGCCCTGGAACAGGAAGTAACCTGTTCCGGGGCAGAGAGAGCAGGGAACCAGCAGGGCCGGCACCCCCCCGAGCGCGTGCACCCGGGGCGGACTGCCCCTCCCGCCCCCCCTTCCTACGCCACTGTATAAACATTCAAATAATGAATAAGCCACATTGAGCCTGCAAATAGGTGGGGGAATGTGGGATACAAATGCAATAAATAAATAAAAATTGGAAAGGGGGACTGGTTTGGTCATGTTTTGGGTGGGATTACGGTGGGGTTTAAATATACACAAGCATTCCTCATTTCAGAAGGGGAATGCATGTTTATGTCCTTCAAGATCAATGCTGGGATTTACACCTGCTCCCATGGAAATCTAGGTTATATAAAGGTGCTTGTGTTGTGCAGTGCTCTACTGCAGGGATTAGGAGAGGTTGCTGCCTTAATCCCCCAGTGTTTTTTCCCACATGCTGAAAACGATACTAGCAAATGATATCGAGCTCTGTGACAGTTTGGGGAAACAGAGACCTGTATGTTTTGAAAACAGCATGCACAGCATTCTCATGAATATTCATTGTGGATATCCTAAAAACATGACTGCCCAGGGAGCCCCCCATGACAGGTTTGAGAACCACACCACAGTATCTAAAGCTACTCTTTCTTCTACTCTTTCCTCCCAATATTAAATGGTCAGCATTTGATTCAGTACTGGCTGACACCTGGATATCGGTGCTGAATATGCAAGTATAGCGTAGATACAAAATAGCTGTCTAACTTACCCAGATAATTATCCAGGTATATACCAGCATTAAATATCACCAGTAGCTGGACTGCCACAACCCTATGTAGTTGGTACCAAAGCAGTCAGTAAACATTTTCAGAAGCATTATCCGGATAATGCCTCTGAAAATTTTGCTATGGGCCTGGCGAGTGACAATTATCCAGGTAGGACCCACTCCTACCCAGATAAGTTTGACTGAATATCATGGCCTTTATTTTATTTATTTATTTTTTTCATAGGCAAGAAATATTAACTCTCTTGAAAAAAATTATAAACTACAGTATGCTTAGGGTTCTTCTTTCTTTCATGCCTATTCATATCCTTTCACAGTGATTTCATGAGTCTGCGTTACCTGAAATGAAGTGGTTGGGTGTATATTAATATACGCCTGATTCCAATGATTTCCTTTGTTCCCATTAGAAGACCATAATGGATGTTCAATTGTTGCCTGTCCCTTTAGGCGCAGAAACACATTCAAAACACCTATAATAGAGACAAGACTTTTTTGTTATTATTTAAAATATATAAAACCAACCCTCATAAGCTGTAAAACCTCCATAAAATTACAGCACTAATTTTTATAAAATTATGTGGTGGTTTATGCACATATAAGTATGTGTTCTGACAGGATGGTGCATGCTCATATGCATGTTGTATGTAGGAGTTCCTTGGGACATCATCTGGGTAGAGCAGACATGAGTAACACGCGTAAATTTGTGCATGCAGCCAATTTACATGTGCTATTAAATTCAGTAATGAGCCAATAAGTCTTGATAATTGTCCGATAACAACCAATTAACACTAACTGGGTATAATTGGAATTTACACGTACTTCTCTTTAGGCGTATTCTAAATAATGGCACACGTAAATTACCACATGTGCAGCCAAAAAGGGGGTGTGGACATGGGAGGAGTGTGGGCATGACAGGGGCCATCAATCACATCTACGTGCGTGGTTATAGAATTCAGAGGAGTGTACCTAGATTTAGGTGCAGGCATTTACACTAGCTTTTCACTGGTGTAAATCTAAGCACACCCACCTGGCCTGAATGTAGATGCAGCTTACAGAATATCGCTAGGCACGTGAATTGGACGTACCTAGATTTTAGTCGACATATATACAACCTGGCCCATAGAGTATATGCTCACATTTAAACATGCCTCGGGCAAGTGTAAAGGTGTGTCAGTGCTTGTACATTAGTATGCCTGGATGTGCCTATTTTGTAAAGGCACAAAGAGGCTCATTTTCAAAGCACTTAGCCTCCCAAAGTTCCATAGAAACCTATGGAACTTAGCCTCCCAAAGTGCTTTGAAAATATGCCTCAATGGCACCTAAGTTACGTTTATAAAATAAGGGGTTGATATTCATTATGATTTAAAAGTCCAGAAAAAGCTTCTAGCTGATTAAATTGGTTGTTCAGGACTAACCAATCATTTTCAGTGGTACTTAATCAGTTAACAGGTTCGCTCTGAGCTCAAAAACAGACATTTTGGGGGCATTCCAGGCGTGGAGTTGGCACTTGGCTAGTTAAGTGCTGATATTCCGAACTTAACTGTCTAAGTTAACTGCATACAAGTCAATCCTATTTTGATAACCCATAGCCAGTTAAGTGCTAAATATCATACTTAACTGGCATTGGGGCTTATTTTCGAAAAGAGAAAAACATGTAAAAAGGGGCACAAAGCAGCACTTGGAAGTTTTTCTCACCAAAATGTCCAAAATTGTATTTTTGAAACCCATTTTCCAGATGTTTTTCTATGCAATTTGTCTGTAGTAAATACAAATCTCAAGGAGGCATGCTGGGGGCATGTTAATAGTGGCGTTTGGGCGTTCTAAGACCTGGATGCTTTTCAGCCACAGTGGAAGAAAACAAAAATTCCAGGACTAAAACTAAGTCCTGTTTTAATAATGACTAAGCCACAAAAAAGTGCCCTAAATAACCAGATGGCCACTGAAGGAATAAAGGAATAACCCCCTTTACTCCCCCAGTGGTCACTGAACCCATCCCACCCCCCACCCCCAAATGTAAAATAAACAGTACATACCAGCCTTTATGACAGTCTCAGATGTTATAGTCATTCCTATTAGAGCAGCAAGCAGGTCCCTGGAGTAGCCTAGTGGTCAGTGCAGTGCACTGTGGAGAGGGGGACCCAGGCCCATAATCCACTCTGTTACACTTGTGGTGGAGAGTGTGAGCCTTCCAAAACCCACCAAAAACCTACTGTACCCACATATGAATGACACCTACAGCTGTAAAAGCTATTGTAGTTGGTTACAGTAGGTTTTTGGTGGGTTTTGCAGGGCTCACTATACAAAATAATGGGTCCTTTTACTAAGTTGGGTAAGCATCTACATGTGCCCAACACACACCAAAATGGAGTTACGACTCGACTACCGCATGGCTCTTGCGGTAATTTCATTTTTGGCGCACATCCGTTACACGCATTTGGCGTGTGAAGGTCATTACCACCTGGTTACCATGTAAGTCTTTACCGCTTGGTCAATGGTTGGCGGTAAGTTCTCAGACCCAAAATGGACGCGCGGCAATTTTCATTTTGCAGCACGTCCATTTTCGGCAAAAATTAAAAAAGGTCTTTTTTTACAGGCGTGCTAAAAAATGGATCGTTGCGCACCCAAAACCCGCGCCTACACTACTGCAAGCCATTTTTCAGCACACCTTTGTAAAATGGCCCCTAAGGGAGCAATAGTGAGATGCTTTTATGTGAAGTCTACTGCAGTGCCCCCTAGGATGCCCCACTGCTCTGCTGGGATGTCTGTGTGGCCAGTTTACTAAGAATGCTGGCTCCTCCTACATCCCAATGGCTTGATTTTATGTGTTTTTCACTTGGACATTTTTTTTTCAAAAAATGGATCAAAAGATAAACACACAGAGCACAAATACATCTAGCAAGTGGCCATTTATTTATTTTTTGTTACATTTGTACCCCGCGCTTTCCCACTCATGGCAGGCTCAATGCGGCTTACATATTGTATACAGGTACTTATTTGTACCTGGGGCAATGGAGTCACAAGGAGCTGCCTGTGCCTGAAGTGGGAATCAAACTCAGTTCCTCAGTTCCCCAGGACCAAAGTCCACCACCCTAACCACTAGGCCACTAATAACCCAAAACAAACAGACGTATTATTTGGAATCTGGATGTTTTTAGCAAAACATCCAAAGTTGGACTTAGACATCATATTGAAAATGTGCCTCCATGTGTTAGCCAGCTCCAGAAACCCAGAAATTCAATGCCGGTGCATGGACATGGTCCAACACTGAATTTCCAGGTTTAGTGCCAGCGGCAGCCAGCACACCACTGATCACTGCTGGCTAAATACCAGGCCCTAGGTTTTTTAGACTTCTCAGATAAGAATCCTTTTATAAAATCAGATCTATATCTTTGAACAGATAATAACAAATGATGTCCTCATATAAATCATAATAAAAATACAATAAATAGAAATTAGTGTTCAATATCCCCCAACTGACATTTAGCTTCAATTTACCATGTCATTCCTATAAAAAAAAAATCAATAAAAATACCTCTATACTAACCCAACTCTTCCTAGGAATATAAAGATCCAGGGAAACATTAACCTTCGAACCATTAACAAACCATCCTTATCCTTGAAGAGCAATTTAAAGATCCTATCTCTATTTGAAGCTAACAAAATGCAATCATTGTTGCCCTATTAGGGGGTAATTTGTGTATGCATAGGACTTTTTATGGTGTAAAAAAGCTTTATAAAATTATCTGAGGTTACACATATAAAATACACATGGTAACAAGAAGGACCTACTCTCACACGACCCATGTATAGGCATTTTAGGAAGTCAAGTTTGGGCAGAGTGCAAGCGAAGTCACAATTTACACATGTTCAGCAGCACTTATCTGATTAACGTAGGATAGCAATACAGTAGTCCTAAGTAAATTTATTTATTTATTAGGATTTATTGACCACTATTTTGAAGAAACTCACCCAAGGTCATGTACAATAAGATCAATCTGGACACAGGTAATAGACTAATTTTTAAATTGAATGCTAAAGTATACATTCAAGAGAACCTTGACATATGAAAAAAATAAGTGGTCACATTGAAATAATAACAGCAAGAACATACTTGATAAGAAAATCATTACATGCCACTGATTAGTCCAGTCCTCAACATGAGAGGAGAAGAAAAGAGATCAAACAATTTAAGGCAAAAAGAACAACCACAATAAGCGGAAACCACCAGTAGAGAGCAGATACAAACAAGATATTTTCAGAGAATGTGCCTAATGTATTGGAGCTACTGCTCAGAGGGTGCTGAAGAACCAGCTTGTCCCTGTGCCACAGTTTTATTACTTAAAAACATAACAAGTTGAGAAGGATCAAAGAAAACAAAAGTCTCCTTATTATATCTTATAATACAACTGCAAGGAAATTTTAACAAAAAGGTGGAACCAATAGCCACCACTTGAGGCCTCAACAAAAGAAATTACTTGTGATGTTTTTGAGTTACTTCTGCCAGATCAGGAATAACTCTAACTTTCAAAGTACAGAAGACAGAGTCCCTATGCCTAAAACAGAGATGCGTAATCCAATCACGATCATAGTCCAATGTCATAGAAACCACAAGTGTAGATGGAATAACTCCTGAGGCAGTCAATTCAAACTATTTTGTGAAATAGGGGAAAATTGGTCAGGCCCATCCACAGTCTCTTTCTTCTTAAAAGAAGGCAAATAGAATGCTCTAGAAACAGGTGGCATGGACTGCGCTAGCTTATGTAGGACTTCCATAGCATAATGCTTAAACATGTCTAAAGGTAAAACACCATCAGGCTTATTTTCGAAAGAGAAGGGCGCCCATCTTTCGACACAAATCGGGAGATGGGCGTCCTTCTCCCAGGGTCGCCCAAATCGGCATAATGGAAAGCCGTTTTTTGGCGTCCTCAACTGCTTTCTGTCGCGGGGACGACTAAAGTTCATGGGGGCGTGTCAGAAGCATAACGAAGGCGGGACTGGGGCGTGCCTAACACATGGGCATCCTTGACCATAATGGAAAAAAGAAGGGCGTCCCTGATGAGCACTTGGTCCATTTTTTGTTACGACCAAACCTCAAAAAGGTGCCCGAACTGAGCAGATGACCACCGGAGGGAATCGGGGATGACCTCCCCTTACTCCCCTAGTGGTCACCAACCCCTCCCACCCTAAACAAAAAGTTTTAAATATTTTTTTGCCAGCCTCTATGCCAGCCTCAAATGTCATACCCAGCTCCATGACAGCAGTATGAAGGTTCCTGGAGCAGTTTTAGTGGGTACAGTGCACTTCAGGCAGGCATACGCAGGCCCATCTCCCCCCTACCTGTTACACTTGTGGTGGTAAATGTGAGCCCTTCAAAACCCACCAGAAACCCACTGTACCAACATGTAACATAGTAGATGACGGCAGAAAAAGACCTGCACGGTCCACCCAGTCTGCCCAATAAGATAAACTCACATGTGTCATTTTTGTGTATACCTTACCTTGATTTGTACCTGTCTTTTTCAGGGCACAGACCGTATAAGTCTGCCCAGCACTATCCCCACCTCCCAACCACCCGCCCCGCCACCCACCCTTCACCCCTTAGGTCTATGGTAGTGGTGTACAGTTGTGGGGAGTGGGCTGTGGGGGGTTTGGGGGGCTCAGCACACAAGCTATGCACCTGGGAGCAATTTCTGAAGTCAACTGCAGTGCCCCCTAGGGTGCCCGGTTGGTGTCCTGGCATGTGAGGGGGACCAGTGCACTACGAATGCTGGCTCCTCCCACGACCAAATGGCTTGGATTTGGTTGTTTCTGAGATGGGCGTCCTCGGTTTCCGTTATTGCTGAAAATTGGGGATGACCATCTCTAAGGTCAACGTTTCGATAATACGGGTTTCCCCGCCCATTCGCCGGGATTTCCTGTGAGGACATCCTCAGGAAAACTTGGGCGCCCCTTTCGATTATGCCCCTCCATGTATATGTGGAAAATTTATGAGACGGAGATTTGTCCCTTAACCAACCCTGCCACAGTTGAATCTAAGCATCGTGCAGTTATAGACAAAGTTTCAGAAGAGTTCTGAAAGTTAGTTGAAAGTCAAAAATCTATCCTTTGTTCCAAAACTTAGATCTTACCCACATGTGTGGCCATCTGTAATGTTATAGCCTGGCCCAGGGAAACAATTGTCTTTCATATCTCTTCCAAAGTAAACAAGGCAGGTCTCACTAGTTCAAAAATACCCTGTGGCTCTGATCAAAGCTCTACTTCAACACCCAAGGAGCTGCCTGCTTCCATTTTGACACTTGATGAGGTGCCAAAAGCGACAAACAGACTCCCTGTCGGGTGTGCACCACCTAATACCCCAGGATCCAGCACTTTCGATGACCCAGAATGATACAGCCACTGCCATGAGCACCGGAATCAGATGCTCTGCTCAGCTCCAAAGCTCTCTCCTGCCACAAAGCAGGGTTGTCTGGCAGTTCTCTCTCCTTGGGGAATAGCGAAACGCTATTTCCCGGTAGCGGCGAAGGATTAAGTTCACCTTCATCCGCTCGCAGAGGGACTACTTCGGATGATGGTGAGTGCACGGTGTATGCCTCTATTTTCTGCTGAGTAAGGGTAGAAGTATTTCTGCTCTTCCTGGTCCGGGAGGCAGATTTCCTCGGCCTTCTCTTAGGCATAGGAAAATAACAGGAAAGAGCTCCATGCACATCTGCTCTCTAGGGCACCATTGACTCCTCTCTTGAACATTCTTTTTTCTAGACTATTTTAATAGAAAAAAATATATTTCTTTTTGAAATGCACTCAGTGAGTTGAGTATGAACCAGAGAGCACAGCGAGAGAAGATATTTCCCCCAGAAGCAGCAGTATTGGCAATGCGAAACGTTGACCAACGTCAGGGAAATATGAGACCAGCTGATAAAGCTAAGTAGCACAATTTTACAAATATTCTAAAAATACAAAAAACGATTTTCATGATTTTGAAAAATTTTGTGACTGGATTAAAAAGAAGGGAAAAAGGTTTTGAGTCAATGATTGATGAAAAACAGGTTTTGAAAGTTATACCTGTCTATGTCTGAGGCTTTTTCCTTTTCATTAAGCAAAAATCATGTAAAAATCAAAATAGTGGACTGATTCTGGTTTTATGAATTTTGAACACAGTTTTAGTGAAGTGGTTTCAATGCAATGCTACTTATGATGTTCACACAATGATGTATGTCTATCTCAATAGCAGACTATGAAATCTATTTTAAACCCAGATTCACTAACTGCTGTTACCACATCCTCTGGCAACGAGTGCCAGAGCTTAACTATTAATTATGGGCCCCTTTTACCAAGCTGCGGCAAAAGGGGGCCTGTGCTAGAGTCGGCCCTTGTTTTTGACGTGTGCCGAGGCCCCCTTTTACTGTAGGTTTTTCTTTTTGTAAAGAAATGGCCATTTGGCAAGTGAAGCACTTGCTGCATGGCCATTTCAAGGGGGAGCCTTTACCACCACCTATTGAGGTGATGGTAAGGGTTCCCGCGCTAACCCAGTGGTAACCGAGCAGCGCATGGCACTGCCCGATTATCACCGGGTACACAATGGCGCTACAAAAATAAATATATTTTTCTAGTACCAGATATGACGGCACGCTGGGGGTGGGAAGTACCACCAGGATGCTGTGGTAGCCCAGCAGTACTTCCTTTTTAGCGAGCAGTAAACCCGCATTGGTCATATCTCCGCTTTGAGTGAAAAAATATTTTCTCCTATTTGTTTTAAAAGTATTTCCATGTAATTTCACTGAATGTCCCCTAGTCTTTGTACTTTTTGAAAAAGTAAAAAATCTATTTACATTTACCCTTTGTCTTATTTTCTATCCCTTTCTTAATAAACCTGAGATAATTCTAACATAGCTATAATATTTGAGTGTACGTAACTGGGATGAATGAAATTCTTCCCGATAATGTCTGGCATTCTTTTCTTGCTCTTGATTGATTTGGGATTACGCACCAAGATTTGGAGGCATGGCAGTTGGACAATGTCTTTTATCTTAACTTTCCTTTAAAACAATGGTGTTCTTTTCTAATACTTTCTGTTTTGTTTTTTTTACTCCACTTTGACAGGTTTCCTTAAGTGGATATCCAAATAAAATGAACCTTGAACCTTTTGTATTCATAAATTACAGTGACCTTTTCTTCGCTAGGCAGTATAGCAGATTTTTAATAAATATAAACATAGCCTTCTTTGACAATTAGAGAATAGAGGGTATTTGTAGCAGATCTGATTCACTACAAAGCCAATCCCTTTTGTAAAGTAGCTGATCTTCATACATGCATCCCTCTGTTTTTCTAACAATTCCAAACAGCTTGTCTTGAGGAGTGAGACTGTCTGCAGGGTTCTAGCAAGATTAGAATGACAGCTCCTATTCAGCTGGGATCAAGTGGCTTTGTGAAGGAGAAAATTACAACCATCAGCTTACAGCACATGTCAAGAGGTCAATTTGATCACACAAATGACATGGTTTGTTCAGATTGTGTTTTATTGGTAAAAGTAGTTAAGATATCACTACTCCTCCTGAAGCACAACACTACCTCAAAGAACAAACAACAAAGTAAGCGTAGTTATTGAAAAAAGCATTCACAGGCAGATGATCAAAAGCCCTGCGCTGTTCCAAACAGCGCTCTAAAATAGAGCTGGAACAGTGCAGGGCTTTACCGCACCGATGATCAGAGATAATGCATGCAAATTTAAGCAGCGCAATTATCTTTGATCATGGGGTAGAAGTGCGGGCGAATTGTGGCTGAGCATGCGCTCAGCACAATCCTCTCGCACTTGTTTGACAGGTCTGGGTTGTCAAAAGCCCAAACCTGTCAAACACAGGGCTGGAGGTCCATGGGACCACCAGGCCCTGACTACCCCTGCCCCAAGCAACGGGGGCCGGAGGTCCAGCAGACCTCCGGTCCCCCCGACGATCCCACCCCCCCAGGTTCAGGGAGGGCTGGAGATCCGGTGGGTCTCCAGCCCCCCCCAAACCCCCAGAAAATGGTCCCTGGTGGTCTAGTGGCGGCGCCCAGCCCCACCCAGCGCATACAGACCATGTAAGGGAATCGCTCCCTTACATGGTCTGTAGCCCCGCCCAGTGCATCCCAGGATGCACTGGGTGGGGCTAGGTGCCGCCATTTTGCGGCGGCATCAACCCAAGGAAGAGGAGGGAGGCAGGCTGCGTCCCTCCTCCAACTAAGGTAGGGGGCTGGGAGGGGGTTGTCCTTTAAGCTGGACCACCAGGGATTGGTCAGACAACGCTGGAGGGGCTGAGTTGGGGTGGGCTGGAGGTCTGCCAGACCTCCAGTCCCCCCCTCCTGTCGCTCGCTGGGTGGGAGGGTGGGAGGGGGCTTGGCCGGCGGCCAGTAGACCACCAGGGACCATTTTCTGGGGGTTTGGGGGGGGGGGCTGGAGACCCACCAGATCTCCAGCCCTCCCTGAACCTGGGGGGGTGGGATCGTCGGGGGGGACCGGAGGTCTGCCGGACCTCCAGCCCCCTGTTGGCAGGTTTGCTTTGGGGGAGAACGGGGGCCTGCCAGCATGCAACTGCATGCTGGACAGGGCTCACCATTCCTCCCCAATTATCTGCAAACCCTAACGCCAGCTCAGAGCTGGCATAGGGTTTGCTGTGGCCAGTGACCCAAATTTTGGCGCGCTGGCCACTGATCATTGGCGATGAATGCGCTGACCCCTGTTTAGCAAGCATTAGCATGCTACTTGTGCAAAGAGCCCTCGAGTGCATTGTTTCATGTGCTCGAGGGCTCTAATCATGGGGCGGTAGGAAACGCCGGTGCTAGTATGGCGCTAACAGCCTCTAGCGCCGGCGTTTGCTTTTGATCATGAGGGCCTCAGTGATTTAGTGTGAACTATCTACAATTCATTTTCCAAAAGAGCATTCCTTATGAAATATAAATCCTCACAAATCAAACTATGGGGCTTCTTTACTAAAGGGTGTTAAACCCTTAACGTGCGCTAACAGGGATACTGTATAAGTGTTAAGATATTCTGCAATAATATATCTATTAGCAAGCACGTTAGGAATTTTTTCTGGGAGAAGGCGTGGCATGGGTGTGGCTTGGGCATGGAAACATTATCCTGTTAGTGTTGTCTAGGTAAAACAAGCTAACTGGATAACAGCTGAGATGACACAAGTCACTTAGCACCTCCTAATGGTTATTGCAGCACCCTCAGAACCAGGGGACTGGGTTTGATTACCACTGCACCTGCTTGTGTCTCTGAACGAGTCATTTAACCCTTCATTGCCCCAGGTACAAAATAAGCACCTGCATATAATCTGCAAGCCACTTTAATTGCAACCACAGAAAAGCAGTATATAAAATCCCATTCTCCATCCCCTATAGAAGTCGCTGTTTCTGCATTAAATACTTGCAGTTACTATGTGCTAAAGACTACATTAGCACACAACCTGTATAAAACATATTCTCAAAAAGAAAAGCGTTAGATTTGCACTTAACACACACTAAAATTCGTGTTAACTCCAAATCTTAACGCCCTTTAGTAAAGATGCCACTATTGGACAGAAAACAGAAGGTAGGTTTAAATGGCTATTTTTCTCAGTGGAGGAGGGTGAATAGTGGAGTGCCACTGGGATCTGTAATAGGATGAGTGTTATTAGACATATTTATAAAGGATCTGGAAACCGGAACAACATATGAAGTGATTAAATTTGCAGATGACACAAAACTATTCAAGCTTGTTAAAACACATGCAGACTGTGAAAAATTGCAGAAAGACCTTAGGAAATTGGAAAACTGGGCAACCAAATGTCAGATGAAATTTAATATAGACAAATACAAAGTGAAGTACATTGGGAAGAATAATCCAAATCATAGTTACCTGATGCTAGGGTCCACCTTGGGGGTCAGCACCCAAGAAAAGATCTAGGTGTCATTGTAGACAATATGCTGAAATTTGTTGCCCAGTGTGCTGTGGCAGTTAAAATATCAAACAAGATGCTGGGAATTATTAGGAAAGGGATGGTAAATAAGACCAAGAATACTATAATGCCTTTGTATCGTTCCATGGTGTGATCTCACCTTGAGTACTGCGTTCATTTCTGGTCGCCGTATCTCAAAAAAGATATAGCAGAATTAGAAAAGGTTCAAAGAAGAGTGACCAAAATGATAAAGGGGATGGAACTCCTCTCATACGAGGAAATAATAAAGAGGTTAGGGCTCTTCAGCTTGGAAAAAAGATGGCCGAGGGGAGATATGATTGAGGTCTACAAAATACTGAGTGGTGCAGAATGGGTAGAAGTGTATTGATTTTTCACTCTTTCAAAAAGTACAAAGACTAGGGAACACTCAATGAAATTACATGGAAATACTTTTAAAAGAAATAAGAAGACATTTTTTTTCACTTAAAGAATATCTAAGCTCTGGCTGTCATCTGAATATGTGGTAACAGTGGTTAGCGTATCTGGGTTTAAAAAAGGTTTGGACAAGTTCCTGGAGGAAATGTCTGCTATTGAGATGGACATGGGGATATCCCTGCTTGCCCTGGGATTCGTAGCATGAAATGTTGCTACTATTTGGGTTTCTGCCAGGTCCTTGTGACTTGGCTTGGCCACTGTTGGAAACAGGATACTGGGCTAGATGGACCATTGGTCTGACCCAGTAAGGCTAGTCTTATGTTCCTATAGTAATTATATATTGTATGCGCTTCCATGCCATCAATGTGGGTTGTTGTACCTCAGGTCCCGTTTAATGCAATGAGACATAGAGGGGCATAATCGATTGGCGCCAGCTAAATAGATGGCTAGCCATCTATATAGCTGGTGCCAAAAAGCGGTGGCAGAACCGTATTATCGAAAAAGATAGCTGGCTATCTCTTCCTAATACCCTCGCCCCCTCCTGTACCAGCATCTCCTCTCCCAAACTTCTCCTGTACCCCAGAGCAGACCCTCCCTGGACTCCCAGAGCAGCCCCTCCTCTTGAAGACCCCCTCACCCACCAAAGTCATCTGGTCAATTGGGGCACTTTTTGAGGCTTCGTCCTAAAAATAAATGGACCAAGTGAAGCCAGCGAAATGCTCATCAGAGCCGGCCATCTTTTTTCCATTATCAGCCGAAGCAGGCCATCTCATAACTACGCCCCCATCCCGCCTTCTATACCCTTCCGAAACGCCCCCTTTAACTTTGGCCGGCTCTGCGACGGAAAGCAGTTGGAGCCGGCCAAAATCGGCTTTCCATTATACCGATTTGGCCGGCTTCAGGAGATGGCCGGCCATCTCCCGATTTGTGACGGAAGATGGCCAGCGATCTCTTTCGAAAATAAGCAGGATTGTCACCTAACGGAGCTTGTATGAAGTGTGGAGCAGAAGGTGCAACCCTAGGACACACGTTTTGGAACTGCCCGAGTGTAACAATTTTTTTTGAAAAAAATAGTGAAACAGATTTCCAATATATGGGCGGTTGGGTGGCATTGAGGGGCATAATCGAACGGGGCCAGCCATCTATAAGGGCGGCCATCTCTAATGACGGCCCCGTAAAGTGGCATACCCAACCGTATTATCGAAACAACATGGCCGGCCATCTTTTGTTACGGTTGGGGCTGGCCAAATCTCAATATTTGGGCCGGCCTTAGAGATCGCCATCATTGGTTTTCGCCGATAATGGAAACTAATGGTGGCCATCTCAAACTCGGCCAAATCCAAGCCATTTGGTCATGGGAGGAGTCAGCATTTGTAGTGCACTGGTCCCCCTCACATGCCAGGACACCAACCGGGCATCCTAGGGGGCACTGCACTGGACTTCACAAATTGCTCCCAGGTGCATAGCTCCCTTACCTTGTGTGTTGAGCCCCCCAACCCCACTCCCCACAACTGTAAACCACTACCATAGCCCTTAGAGATGAAGGGGGGGCACCTAGATATGGGTACAATGGGTTTCAGGTGGGTTTTGGAGAGCTCCCATTTACCACCACAAGTGTAACAGGTAGGGGGGAATGAGCCTGGGTCCGCCTGCCTGAAGTGCACTGGAGTACCCACTAAAACTGCTCCAGGGACCTGCATATTGCTGTGATTGAGCTGGGTATGACATTTGAGGCTGGCAAAAAAATGTTTAATTTTTTTTTTTTTTTGTGTGGGAGGGGGTTGGTGACCACTGGGGGAGTAAGGGGAGGTGATCCCCGATTCCTTCTGGTGGTCATCTGGTCAGTTCAGGCACCTTTTCAAGGCTTGGTTGTGAACAAAAAATGACCAAGTTAAGTCGGCAAAATGCTCGTCAGAGCTGGCCTTCTTTTTTCCATTATCTCTTAACCATGCCCCCATCCCGCCTTCGATACACTGCCGATATGCCCCCTTGAACTTTGGCCGGCCCTGCGATGGAAAGCAGTTGAATCCGGCCAAAATCGGCTTTCGATTATACCGATTTGGCCGGGTTTAGGAGAAGGCCGGCCAACTCCCGATTTGTTTCGGAAGATAGCCGCCCTTCTCTTTCAAAAATAAGCAGGATTATGACCCAATGTTATTATTTGGACAACCTAGGCTCGGGCCGTCCATACCCCAGGGATATAGAGACTTTGTTGCATGGGCTGTAATTATTGCCAAGAAAACAATTTTGTCAGGATGGCTGACTATTCAAGCCCCGTGAGTTCGGTACTGGCGGAGTCAAATGCTGATTTTAATGCGACATGAGAGACTGGAGATGAACAACTCTGCCCCCGCCAGGGCCTTAAACTTCCAACATAGGTGGTCCCCCTTTTGGGAGACCCTTACCCCAGCAGCTAGGGGACATTTATTGAACTTATGATTAGATCAAGACACAGATTGGTAACGCTAGAGTGTTCCATTTATGTTTGGACAGGAGGGGGGAGGGAAGAGGATTGGGGTAGAAGGGGGCGGCTGTTTATACTGTGCTAGACAATCTGGTTATGGAAAAGGTTGATGGTTGTTAATATGTTATTCTAATAAAAATGATTGAAATATAATATGGACATCCAAATCCTGATTTTATAAAGCCAGGATGTGGATGTCTAAAAATGCAGTATGTCCTAATGGCAAGGGTGCATGGTCTGGGTATGTTTTGGGCAGGACTTGGGAGTGGCCAAAATATGGACATCTGACTCTGATATTGGAAGGGGAAAGGACGACCATGTCCAAAAAGATGGACATTCATATTTAGGCCTGGTACTTGGCACATCCAGGTTATAGAAAAGTGCTTTAATTGAAAGGTTCTCCACTGGAGAGAGTAAGAGAAGTCACAGTAGGTATTTTTTTTGTCCATGGAGGATTCAATTTTAAAAAGAAAAAAATAAGAAAATTACAAAGAGTTGCAGTGGGATTTTAACCAGCACCCTCTGGTTCTGCTCTGGTTCTCAGCTGGCTGCTCTAACCATTAGCTGAATCCCCCATATAGAGATCTATGTGGCCATTTTATAATATGAATATCTTCTAAGCTGCTACAAAGATGTTTTGCCCCATTCATAGTTTGGACGTTTCAGTTTATAAAATGGATGTTCATTCTGGACATTAGCAGCACTTGGACATCCATTTATCATGTATTTTAGAACAGGCTGTATGTCAGCAGATCCTTTACTAAAATACACGAGAAATAGGTGCCAATATGTGATGTATTGACTTGGTCATCCTTTCTAAAATCTGCCTTTATTAAAAATTAGTTTCAATAACAGTGCACAAAATGTACTGCAAAGTTCACATATCTGCAAGGTTCACATATAAATAAAAATATTGGCCATTCCATTTAATGTAACAGCTTCTACATAAATAGGGCAATTCTATAAAGTACACATTCACAGTTATGTGCCAATTATGCATTGTATTTCATTAGAATAGTAGCAAATATGCACATAAATGCCTACATTCCATGTAAGCACTATCCGGCAGTGGCGTAGCCACAGGTGGGCCTGGGTGGGCCAGGGCCCACCCACTTAGAGCTCAGGCCCACCCAACAGTAGCACAAGTTTAGTGGTAGCTGGCGGGGATCTCAAGCTCCGCCAGCTGAAGACTTCCCCCTGATGGTAACGAAAATGCTACTCTCCATGATACCGGCACCTCAGATTTCAGCGCATACCTGCTGCAGACTGCCAAGGTGGAAAGAAGCATTTTCCTGCCAGCTGAGATATATTTTTGGTGGTGGTTGGGTGGGGGAGAGAACACTTGGTGCCTACCCATTTCTTGCCTAGGCCCACCCAAAATCTGTTGTCTGGCTACGCCCCTGCTATCCGGTAAATATATGCATATCTTTATAATACTAACACAGTAAATGTCAGCAGACAAAGACCCACATGGTCCATTCAGTCTGCCCAACAAGATGTCCAGAGTTGTATTTGGCACTCTGCACAGGTTCCACTTCCTCATGATTAATTACTGGCATTATAAACATGGCAGTCAGCAAGTTGCCTTGCCAACCTCATATGGACAGTTCTCCGATGCAAAAGCGTGTGTCTTTCCGGTAAGTAGGCAAAGTCTGTGTGGAGCATTTGCAGGACCCAATGCATGTAACTCTAACAAATGCATTTAAAGAAGTACATAGTGGTGATAAATTCATAACAGGGTGCTTATGTGCCTTAAAAAAATAGGATCTTGCAATGACCTCAAATTTACAGTTGCTCTAAGGAAGCAGCATAAGCACTGGCAAGTTAGAAGGCCAAAAGGGAATATGAAGAGAAACTTGCCTTGCAGGCAAAAACTATTAATAATAACTTTTTCAGGTATATCAGTAGCCGAAAGCCTGTGAGGGAATCCGTGGGACTGTTAGATCATCAAGGAGTAAAAGAGCCACTCAGGGAGGACAGGACCATAGCACAGAGGCTGAATTCTTTGCCTCGGTCTTTACTGAAGAAGATGTAAGAGATCTACCTGTACCAGAGATGTACTTTCAAGGGTAATGATGCAGAGGAACTGAAATCTTATGAACCTGGAAGATGTACTGGTATAAATCAACAAATTTAAGAGTAGCAAATCACCTGGACCAGATGGTAAACAACCCAGAGTATTTAAGCAATATTCCATGCTCCCAATCTCAGGGCAAACAGTTGCTTCCCCATGTCTGTCTCAATAGCAGACTATGGACTTTTCCCTTCAGGAACTTGTCCAAACTTTTTCAAACCCAGATACACTAACCGCTGTTACTACATTCTCCGGCAAAGAGTTCCAGAGCTTAAATAAGTGTTGAGTGAAAAAATATTTCCTCCTATTTGTTTTATAAATATTTCCATGTAACTTTCTTGAGTGTCCCCTAGTCTTTGTACTTTTGGAATGAGTAAAAAATCAATTTACTTCTACTCTTTCTACACTACTCAGGATTTTGTAGACCTCAACCATATCTTCCCTCATCCATTTCTTTTCCAAGCTGAAGAGCCATAACTTCTTTAGCCTTTCTTCATATGAGAGGAGTTCCATCCCCTTTATCATTTGGTCACTCTTCTATGAACCTTTTCTAATTCCGCTATATCTTTTTTGAGATACTGCAACCAGAACTGAACACAGTACTCAAGGTGAGATTCTACCATGGAATGATACAGATGCATTATAGTATTTTTGGTCTTATTCACCATCCCTTTTCTAATAAGTCCTAGCATCCTGTTTGCTTTTTTGGCTCCCGCCACAGCTCATTGAGCAGAAGATTTCAGCATATTATCTACAATGATACCTAGATCTTTTTCTTGAGTGCTGACCTCCAAGGTGGACCCTAGCATCAGGTAACTATGATTTGGATTATTCTTTCCAATGTGCATCAATTTTGCATTTGTCCACATTAAATATCATCTGCCATTTGGATGCCCACTCTTCCAATTTCCTAAGGTCTTCCTGCAATATTTCACAGTCTGCACATGTTTTAACAACCTTGAATAGTTTTGTGTCATCTGCAAATTTAATCACCTCACTCATCATTCCAATTTCCACATTATTTATAAATATGTTAAATAACACCGGTCCCAGTACTGATCCCTGCGGCACTCCACTGTTCACCTTTCTCCATTGAGAGAAATGACCATTTAACCCTACCCTCTGTTTTCTATCGAATAACTAATTCCTAATCAGCACCAGAACATTGCTTCCTACGCCTTGACTCTTTAATTTTCTCAGGAGTTTTCCACGAGGAATTTTAGATACACTACATCAACCAGCTCATCTTTAGCCACATGTTTATTCACGCCTTCAAAGAAGCGAAGCAAGACCCATGCTGACTCTGTCCCATTAAACCATGTTTGTCTATGTGTTCTGTAATTTTATTCTTTATAATAGTTTCCACTATTTTGCCCTGCACTGACGTCAGGCTTACTGGTCTGTAATTTCCCAGATTACCACTGGAACCCTTTTAAAAAATCGGCTTCACATTGGCCACCTTCCAATCTTCAGATAATATGGACAATTTTAATGACAGGTTACATATTACTAACAGCAGATCAGCAATTTCATGCTTGAGTTCTTTGAGTATCCTCGGATGTATCCCATCCGGTCCAGGTGATTTACTATTCTTTAATTTGTCGATTTGGCTTAGTACATCTTCCAGGTTCACCAAACTTCTTTCAGTTCCTACTCTTCATTACCCTTTTAAACCATTTCCAGTATAGGCACATCTCTTATATCTTCTTCCATAAAGACCAAAGCAAAGAATTCATTCAGTTTCTCTGTTATGGCCTTATCCTCTCTGAGTGCCCCTTTTGTTCCTTTATGATCTAACAGTCCCATGGATTCCCTCACAGGCTTTCTGCTTTTGATGTTACTGTGAATTTTAGCTTCTGTGGCAAGTTTCTCTTCATATTCTCTTTTAGCCTTCTTTATTAATGCATTGCATCTGACTTGCCAGTGCTTATGTTCCTTCTTATTTTCTACATTTGGGTCTTTTTTTCCATTCTTTGAAGTAGCTTTTCCCATATTGCTAGAGGATGTGGTATCAGCAGTTAATTTATCTGGGTTTAAAAATGGTTTGGACAAGTTCTTGGAGGAAAAGTCCATAGTATGCTATTGAGATAGACATAGAGAAAGCCACTGCTTGTCCCTGGGATCAGTAGCATGAATCTTGCTACTATTTGAGATTCTGTCAGATACTTGTGGCCTGAATTGGCCACTGTTGGAAGCAGGATACTAGGCTAGATGGACCATTGGTCTGACCCAGTATATCTATTCTTATGTTCTTGTGTGCATTTTGTTAGCAGTCTAGTTAATAGGTGGGATATACATGAAGTAAATAAATAGATATAATTTATTTCACTAGGTTTATCATTTTTTAAGTTGCTACGCTAGTATCCCATAATAGCACATTTGCACACCAATTCTGTTATAGAATACTGGTGTAAGTGCCCAGTTATACGGCAAACTATAGGCATGACTACTTATGCCATGTCAATGGCCAGAGTAAATGGTCGTGTCTAATTGCGGCAGTTGAGCTGGAATTCTATAAAGAATACATGGAAGAATAGTGGGAACATCCATGTCCCACCCATGCCCCTCTCAGGTGAACACCTGCTTTAAAATTATGCATGAGAACACTTAGGCATGGAAGTGTACTTAAGTGCTATTCTATAACTAGATGCCTAACTGCCGTTTCACTCCCATTTTGGTGCTTAACTACCATTATCTATAGTTTTTGCACCTAAAGTTAGAATTGCCCTGATAGTGCACCAGAAGATTCCAATCTAATCCCATACAATAAAATTGCTATTGGTCATACTAAACATGATAGTGACTGATTTCTTGTTTACACTCACCTATGTGTCGTCCATACATGTGGTAGTAAAAACTAAAACAATATGCAGTGTTCGTAGCTCCATAAGGGTTTTTTGGGGCTACATTAAAAATAGGACTAAGTAGCCTGGCTTTCTCTCCATCCAGTCTTGGTCGAGATGTCTCTATGTACATGTAGAAACCTAAGAATACACAAAGAGGAATCCAAGCTATTGAATATCTTTTTTAAAATACCAGTCTGCAGGAGTCATTCAGCAACTGTGTCATTAATTAATCAATTAATTTGCTTTTTGATATTCCAGTATTCACTTCATTTAGACCTCAAGACAGAATACAATGAAAGCAATTATACGATATCTTAACAATTAATTACTTATACAAACAAGATCGAGTGTAGTTGCCCTAAAGAATAATCAGCTTGCAAATTTAACAGCACAGCCCCTAAATCCAGCACATGCTCAATGAAAACATGTTCTGAAAACAAAAGCCATTACTTTTTCAATTATTTGAGATATTTAGACTTCTTATGCTGTTCTAGCAGTAACAAATACACTGCAGGCTCATGAGACTGGAAAACACTACGGTTTATCACACCAGCTTTATCAAAGGGTGGGACAGTGAGATTTAACAGCTCTGACTAAACTATACTTAGCAATAAATACTGACACATTTATGAGAAATATAAGATCGAAAACACTGGGGACAATATTTAACAACACATAAATATAAATGGATAATGTAGGGGACTAGTCACTATGTGCAGTAAAGCTGGCCTTTTACAATACCTTAATTTACTTATCTCAGTACCTGTATTATTGATCTTCCCCGGGAGCCCAATGCACTCTCAAAAGGGCTGCAGCAACTGTGCATCTCCCTCACCCCAAAGATATCCTACTGTGGTGACCCATCTGAACAGAGCCCCTAAAAGGCCCCTTCAGCTAGAGACCTCCCTCCCAAAGTCTTTATATTCTGTTAGGTCTTCCTGGGCCTACTTGGTACAATCCCTGGTGGTCTAGTTGATTCCAGGGCCAAAATGATCCTCCAATCACTCCTGCCCCTGCCGATGTTGGGTTCAAAAGGGTGACAGAAACCACTTAAGGTAGTTTTATGGTGCCTGTATTTACAAATTCATATTATTGAGGATATTCATATTAAAATCCTTATTCATGTATAAACATATTTAATTTTTAGTGTTTTGTGTATCACTATTAATATCATATGCCTATATTATCATCTCTATATGTTTTTATTATTATATTTTATTATTATCATTAGTATCATTGTTTCATGATTTCATGTTTCAAATATTGTTTTATTATGCTTTTAAAATTAAAAAAAAAAACCTGTAAATTAATTTTATGTTTTTTAGACCCCTGAAGAAGGCATTTTTGCCAAGACATGGACCGTGTCGGGTCCTAATAAATCTTGTTTTGAAGCTCCTGCTCAGTTGTTGGGTTGGTCATTTGGATTTCATCCTCTTCTACCCCTGGTGTGGTTTGTTTGTGTTTTGTGGAAGGCGTGGACCCCCTTTTCTTTTAGTTTTATGGTACTAACCCTAGGAGTCAAGCTGCAATATAAGGGTATCTCATTATTTTGAATCCCACTGTAACCTTATGTGTGTTACAGTAATGTAACACACTTTATTGCCACTTAACATGCATTAAGGGGCAAATAACATGTATTATTGTCTTGAAACACTATGGGCCCCTTTTACAAAGCAGCAGTAAGCCCAATATGGGCTTACCACTTGCTAAAAAGGAAGTACCGCCAGTCTACCACAGCAGCCTGGTGGTACTTTCCATTCCCAGCGTGCCATTATATCTGGCGCTACAAAATATATTTAATTTTGTAGCGCCGGTGTGTACCCGGTGGTAATTGGGTAGTGTTGCGCACTGCCCAGTTACCGCCGGGTTAGTGTTGGAGCCCTTATTGCCTCCTCAATGGGTGGTGGTAAGGGCTCCCCCTCAAAATGGCCATGCAGGAAGTGCTTCACTTGTTGCATGGCCATTTATTAAAAAAAGAAACTCCTACCTTTTACCTGCTGCGGTAAAAGGGGTCTCGGCACCCATCAAAACACACGCCGATGCCAGCACAGACCCCCTTTCTCCACAGCTTGGTAAAAGGAGCCCTATAGTAACTATGTGCCTGATATTCAGACCATGGGAGTTAGCCAGGCTGACTTCTGAGGTTGGCGCTGAGCCAGGATATTCAATGCCGGGCCATTTCTGGTGACCAAAACTGAATATCTAGATGTTTATTGGATGGTTTCAACTTAAATGGCCAAACCAATATTCAGCACTGACTGGTTAAGTTGCAACCGGCCAAAGATAGACCTGCTATTTTGGTGGCTGATTTTGGCAGCCAAACTTAGCCCACAATGCACTGAATATTAGCGGATAGCTGGCTATATCGCGCAATATAACCGGTTATCTGCTAAACACTAACTAGCAATATTCAGCATGAGATAACCAGCAATCTCCAGCTAGATATTGCCGGATAGCCGGTTAAATGCCACTTAACTGGCCAGGAGCTGTTCCTGGCTGGTTAAATGGTTTTAAATATTGGGCGGTATTTCCCTAAGCTACTCATCTGTATGCTTGATATGCAGAAGCCCTATTCATTTTAACACTATTCAAATAAACTTTGGCTGGGCCCCTAGAATGATTGAACTAAGGGCTAAGACCTTTTTGGCAATGGGACCACTGATGTGGAATGGGTAACTACATGTTTATGTTTATTCGGATACTTGATATATCACCTTTCACAACAAATCAAAGCGGTGTACAATATAAAATAAAAAGAATAAAGAAAGCAATGCCAAAAGAGATGGATTATGATGTGAATCTTTTGCGTTTCCACATTAGTTTGTAGTTATTTTTTTCTTGTATGCTGCTTTAGTGCTGATGTGTTCTAAAGGTTCTTGCTATGAAGATAATGTAGATTATGATGATTTGAGTTTTATTTGTGAACCATGATGAGCACTTGCATTTACTTATTTGTTTCAAGACTTGTTATACCACTCTTTTAAGCCAATATCAGAGTGGTTTACAACAAAAATAAAGGAAAATAATAGAATAAAACTAGGCCTAGGCCATTTTTACCACAAGGACAAAATGGCTGAATTCCCACTTTTTTCTATTAATGGCCACACTCTGATTTTCACATTAGCACATGGCCATTAGCAAGTGAGCCCCTACTGCCACCCATAATGTAGGCGGTAAGGGCTCATGTGCTAACCATACACTAATTGGTTAGTGCGCAGCAATGTAGTTGTGGTACGAAATTAGCACAGAATATGCCTACACTTTGCACCTCACCCCATCCCTGTGGTTAAAAAAAATCAAAATTACTATGGAATGCCTGAGTGCTCCATGGAAAGGCATTTTAAATTGCAGTAAGCATGCGTTAGTGCATTCTGCAGCTTAGTAAAAGAACCCCAAGTTTTGACTGGTGTCTTAAATTTATTAAAAGAAGTTTCAAGGAGGATGTCTAAGAGAAGGGAATTCTACAATGCAGGTGCAGTATATATGTAAATGCCATATTCCTTGAGACTTCTGAAAACTGGACAGTGAGGGGAGAGTAAGATTACCCTAAGAGGATCATAGGTCTCAAGGTGGGAGATACGGAGTAAGAGAATAATGTAAATAAAAGGGTATCTTGTATAAAAACCTCTATGTGAAAGAATCAATTTATGAAGTTAATGTGAGATCAAACAGGAAGCCAGCGCTGCTCTTGTAACAGAGAAGACACAGGATCATATTTCCATGCATTACTGGACTGCTGAATTTTGGATAATCTGCACACATTTTATCTGACAAGAAGGAAGACTTTTATCTGACAAGAAGGAAGGTGTTTTTCTCCTAATCAAGAAGTTCTCTTACATATAGATAACTGTGTTCTGTAATTATATGTACAAGAAGGAAGACTTGCCAACAAAGAGTTACAATAATCCAATTTATTCAAAACAAGGGCATGAATCAGTATCCTAGGGGTCCTTGAATCTAAATATTGCTTTAACATATGGATTCTTCTCAATGTCAAGAAACAGCAACAAATAATGAAGGAGACTTAAAGCACAAAAGAAAGCTTACTTTCCAGAATCACATTCAAAGATAATAGGTTACCTTATCCATAGCCAGGATGAGGTTGTTCCAAATAAATGGTTAAAAATAAATCTCTCTATATCTAGAAATCAATAAAGCTTCATATTTCTGAGGTTGAGTACCAACTTGTGCTTCTCTAACCAGTCAGCAGTTATATGATGGAAGTAATTTGTTTGTTGAAAGAAAAGATCCCAGCAATCATGAAAATAAGAATTTGAATGTCATCCACGTACAGATAAATCCTCTGGCCAAGGACTTGAATCAATGTGGCCAAGGGGACAATGAATATATTGAAAAGCGTTGGGTAACTGAGGTACCTCAGTCGTGAAAGGGTAGGCCTTGGAAAGTGAACCACTGACAGAAACCTAATAAGCTTCTTTAATAAATAAACACAGAACCAATTTGTCTGATGTTGGTGCCGGGCAAAATGGTAGAGACTATTATTAAGAACAAAATTACACAGCATATTCAAAAGCATGGATTAATGAGACAAATTCAACATGGATTTAGTGAAGGGAAATCTTGCCTCACCAATCTACTACATTTCTTTGAAGGGGTGAACAAACATGTGAATAAAGGTATCCAGTTGATATTGTGTACCTGGATTTTCAGAAGGCGTTTGACAAAGTACCTCATGAATGACTCCAGAGGATATTGGAGAGTCATGGAATAGGAGGTAGTGTTCTATTGTGGATTAAAAACTGGTTAAAAGATAGAAAACAAGAGAGTAGGGTTAAATAGTCAGTATTCTCAATGGAGAAGGGTAATTAGTGGGGTTCCCCAGGCCTCTGTGCTGGGACTGCTGCTTTTTAACATATTTATAAATGACCTAGAGATGGGAGTAACTAATGAGGTAATTAAATTTGCTGATGACACAAAGTTATTCAAAGTCATTAAATCGTAGGAGAATTGTGAAAAATTACAAGAGGACGTTACGAGACTGGGAGACTGGGCGTCTAAATGGCAGATGACATTTATTGTGAGCAAGTGCAAAGTGATGCATGTGGGAAAGAGGAACCTGAATTATAGCTATGTCATGCAAGGTTCCACGTTAGGAGTCACGGACCAATAAAGGGATCTAGGTGTCGTCGTTGATGATATGTTGAAACCTTCTGCTCAGTGTGCTGCGGCAGTTAAGAAAGCAAATAGAATGTTAGGTATTATTAGGAAAGGAATGGAAAACAAAAATGAGGATATTATAATGCCTTTGTGGTGTCAAGATGGCGGCCTGACGGTGTGGAGAGTTTGTTCAGAAACGCTGCTATTTAGATTCCTAAAGAAATGCCTCATACTAAACGAAAAGGGGTGATAAGAAGCCAATTGCCGCTGGCTAGAACATCTTCCCCCTCGCAGCAAACGCTGGATAACTTTCTACATCAAATACCGTTCAATACCGGATTGGTGAGTCCGCTGAAGAGCCTGGGTGAAGGAGCACCCGGATCCTCTGGACTAGAGATATCGCTCACACCACCGGAGCTGAATCCTCCTCCTTGCCCGGCCGGTGCAGTGGATGATGGGAGCGCGACTAACGCGGAAGGTGCAGAAGCCGCGATACCAGTCGGCGAATTGTCTGCTGGGGAGGCCGGGAGGCCCGAGAGAGCTCAGGAGGAGGTAACCCTAACGGCTGTTTGGAGAGCAGTTCAAGATTTGACTGTGGCTGTAAAGAATTCTACAATTGAAATTCACCAAATAGTGAGTAAGATTGAGAAAGTAGATGCCTCATTGGAGCAGGTAAAAATGGATTGCGCAAGCCAAGTGAATCAGTTCAATACAGAAATGAAAGAAATTAAGGTTTCAGTAGGAGCCTTGATTGAAGAAAAAGTTAAGATACAACGAAAGATTGAGCAAATGGAAAATCATACTAGAAGATTGAATTTAAGACTATTGAATTTTCCACGTTCTTCATTATTGAATCCAATTGACCTTTTTAAAAGTTACCTATATGAAATATTACAGATTCCTGCTACAAGTATTCCTCCGTGCAATAAGGTTTTTTATATACCTGTTAAGAACCAAGATTCTAAAGGTCAAAAAGAAACAGAACAAAATATTACTGATTTTCTGGAAAATTCTACCTCTGAAATTAAAGATCGAGGAACTCTGATAGTTCAATTTATTTTTGAGCAAGATTTGAACCATGTACTGAACTTATACTTTAAAAATACTTCCAAATTATTTCATGGACAAAAAGTTTGGGTATACCCGGATGTTTCTAGGTCCACGCAAGATAGAAGAAAGATGTTTTTGAGCTTGCCCAATGAGTTAAAAAATTTGGGAGCTACATTTATGTTGGCATATCCCTGTAAATGTAAGATCACATACTTGGGGAATAAGTATATTTTCCTAGAACCATCGCAGCTACAGCTGTCCTTGGACCAGAAAAAACTAAGCAGTCCGCTAGAGAAATAATAACTTTCAGTTATAAACAATATACGGTTATCAGGTTAAGCCGAGTTTTTCTTTGTTTAATTGATGCTTATAAAATCTCCTTTGTTACCTATCGCCCCCTCAACCAAGGTTGTGGTCTAAGGAAGAGAGAATGTTTAATTGCTATATTAATTCTTGTAATAATGTGGCTCTGTGTTTCTGTACAAGAAAAATTTTGTTTTTGCTTGTTATAAAAACTCAATAAATAAATTTAAATATAATGCCTTTGTATCGCTCCATGGTGCGACCGCACCTCAAACATTGTGTTCAATTCTGGTCGCCGCATCTCAAAAAAGATATAGTGGAATTAAAAAAGGTGCAGAGAAGGGCGACGAAAATGATTACGGGGATGGGACGACTTCCCTATGAGGAAAGGCTAAAGCGGCTAGGGCTCTTCAGCTTAGAGAAAAGGCAGCTGAGGGGCGATATGATAGAGGTCTATAAAATAATGAGTGGAGTTGAATGAGTAGATGTGAAGCATCTGTTTACGCTTTCCAAACATAACATAGTAACATAGTAGATGACGGCAGAAAAAGACCTGCACGGTCCATCCAGTCTGCCCAACAAGATAAACTCCTTCTTCATGTTATCCACACCATCAAGGGTATCTACCCTATTGCAGATTTTGGTATCATCTGCAAAGAGACAAACCTTACCAGACAGCCCTTTGGCAACATTGTTTACTAAGACAAGGGGGCATGCGATTAAGCTACAATATAGTAAATTCAAAACGAATCGGAGAAAAGTCTTCTTCACTCATCGTGTAATTAAACTCTGGAATTCATTGCCAGAGAATGTGGAAAAGGCGGTTAGCTTAGCGGAGTTTAAAAAAGGTTCCGACGGCTTCCTAAAGGAAAAGTCCATATACCATTATTAAATGGACTTGGGGGAAAATCCACTAATTCTGGGATAAGCAGTATAAAATGTTTTGTACTTTTTTTGGGATCTTCCAGGTATTTGTGACCTGGATTGGCCACTGTTGGAAACAGGATGCTGGGCTTCATGGACCTTTGGTCTTTCGCAGGATGGCAATACTTATGTACTTATGTATACAGTATGTACTTTTGTACTAATAATACCAGACTCCTCTAATCGTAAGAGCAGTAGAGTGACCAACCAAGTCAAATGCTGGACTTAAATCTAGTAAAATTGGGTGGCAGATTGGGTGGCAGAGGCGGTGGCGGGAGGCAGGGATGGTGCTGGGCAGACTTCTACGGTCTGTGCCAGAGCCGGTGGTGGGAGGCGGGACTGGTGGTTGGGAGGCGGGGATAGTGCTGGGCAGACTTATACCATCTGTGCTCAAACCGGTGGTGGGAGGTGGGGCTAGTGGTTGGGAGGCGGGGATAGTGCTGGGTAGACTTATACGGTCTGTGCCCTGAAAAGGACAGGTACAAATCAAGGTAAGGTATACACAAAAAGTAGCACATATGAGTTTATCTTATTGGGCAGACTGGATGGACCATGCAGGTCTTTTTCTGCCGTCATCTACTATGTTAAAATTCAAAATGAAATTCTTTAGGCTTTCTTAATAAGCTAGAATTTTATTTATCATGACAACAGTACAGTTTCAATGTTGTTTCTATGCCGTAAAACAGACCAATGTGGGTAGAAGGAATTGTTTGCGGCACAGAAGGTAAACAGCTGTTGCACTATTGCCTTCTCTACCTCCTTTGCCAGAAAAGGAAGATTGGAAATAGGTTGGAAGCTAATGAGAGAACACTTCCAGTAGTCAGTTACAATCCTACCTGACGCTAGGGTCCACCTTAGGAGTCAGCACTCAAGAACTCCTCCTGTATGAGGAAAGGCTAAAGAAGTTAGGGCACTTCAGTTTGGAAAAGAGATGGGTGAGGGGAGATATGATTGAGGTCTACAAAATCTTGAGTGGTGTAGAATGGGTAAAAGTGAATCGATTTTTCACTCCTCGAAAAGTACAAAAACCAGGGGAACACTCAAAGAAATTACATGGAAATACTTTTAAAACAAATAGGAGCAATATATAATTACTTCTATTAATGTATGGTGCTTGTTGATGAGACTATTTCTATAACATAGGAGCAAGCAAAATGTCCACTTTAAGTTTTTCCTTGTTGGAGGAAAAGACTTCAGTTGCTCGACTCTCTGTGTAATGAATACACTTACTCAGCGCCAGATGAGCTTCCTCATCAGCCAAAATCTCCGACTCACAGGGCCGGTCTTAGGCAGGGGCAACAGGAGCGGTTGCACAGGGCCTCACGCCTCCAGGGGCCCCGCGGTGCTTCCGGTTGCTCCCTGCCATTGATCCTCAGCTGTTTTCCTTCCAGCCGCCCTGCATTTAAAAAGTCGCAGCTGCAGTGAAAAAGCAGGCTCGTCTCTCCTTTAAGCCTTCCCCTTCTCTCTCAGCGTGCACTGATGCAATTTCCTGTTTCCGGTTTCCGTGAAGGCGGCACAGTGCACGCTGAGAGAGAAGGGGAAGACTTAAAGGAGAGGCGAGCCTGCTTTTTCACTGCTGCTGCAGCCGCCACTGCGACTTTTTAAACGCAGGGTGGCTGGAAGGAAAGGAGGGCTGTGGTGGAAAACTGAGAGCACAGGTGGGGCTGGGGTTGGGAACTGAAACTCACAGGGGGGTGAAAAGGGGGGTAAGTTGGGGGCCGGGGCAAGTCGCTGGACATGGAGGGGAGGGCAGAGGAGAATCAATGGGATGAGATGGGAGAGGAGGAGAGGGCAGGGGACAGAGGAGAATCACATGATGTGGATGATGGGTGGGGAGGGTAGGGGAGAAAGGAGAGTTGCTGAACATGGATGGATGGAGGGGAGGGCAGGAGAAATGCTGGACATGGATGGATGTGAGGGAAGACAGGAAGGAGATGCACATGGATGGAGGAGAGGGGAGGGAGGAGAAATGCTGGGCATGAATGGGAGGGGAGGGCAGGGCAGGGGACAGAGGAAAATCACTGAATGTGGATGAGAGGGGAGGACAGAGGGCAAAGGAGAATCGCTGGACATAGATGGGAGGGGAGAGCAGAGGAGAATTGCTGGACATGTATGTGTGGGGAGGGAAGACAGGAAGGAGATGCACATGGATGGATGGGAGAGGAGAATTTCTGGACACGGATGGAGGAGAGGGGAGAGTTGAAATGCTGGATAAGGATGGAGAGCAGGGGAGAGAGGAGAGTTGCTATGGATGGATGGAGGGGAGGGCAGAAGAAATGCTGGACATGTATGGAGGTGAGGGAAGACAGGAAGGAGATGCACATAGATGGATGGGAGAGGAGAATTTCTGGACATGGATGGAGGAGAAGGGAGAGTTGAAATGCTGGATATGGATGGAGGGGAGGGAAGAGAGGATGTGAGATGAACATGGATGGAGGGGAGGAGAGAGGAGAAATGCTGGACATGGATGGAGGAGAGGGAAGAGAGAGGAAGGAGATACATATGGATGGAGGAGAGGGAACAAAGAGGAAGGAGATGCATAATGACGGAGATGAGGGAATGGGAAAAAGGGATGAAAACTGCACATGGCTGGAGAAAATAGGCAAAAGCTGGATCCACTCTATACCTCCTCCAGTCAAGTCCACGGAGGGCCCAGCTTTTACCTATGGATGTAGGGCAAGAAATGAAAAAGAAAGGAGGAAAGTAAAGAAATAAATGGAAGGGAAGCCATGGAAGTGGAGTTAAGGGAGTAGATAGAGAGCAGCAGAATCAGAGACTAGGACCAACATGATCAGAAAAACAAAGTCACAAGACAACAAAGGTAGAAAAAAGAATTTTATTTTTATTTTAGTGTTTGGAATATGTCCAATTTGAGAATTTACATCTGCTGTCTTATTTTGCAATGTATAGCAAGGTTCTGTTTTTCTGGTATTGTGCTGCATGCAGAATATGTATGCTAATTTTGTTTGTTTCATTTTGGATATATTGGAGCTGTAACAGCTTACAGAAATTATTTATAATGAAAAAAACCCAATTTATTTTTCTTCTCCTGTACTGGTGTAATATTTCAATGATTACTGTTTATATGCGCCATGGCTGGTAAAAGGGTGTGGCTAAATGTGCCAACATTGTCCAGTTCAGCACACTATTAGTAGCCAAGTTCATACAAAGTTAATTATGTTCAGTTGAAAATAAATCTGTTGGCTCAGGCTGCTTGCTATCTGAATATTCAATCACTGCTTCATTATTGCTACCAAGTATTATACATATTAAGGGGATTAGTTTTAATTCATTTATCTAGTCCTTACGTGCACATGGTTTTGCTTTTTTTTCTCAAAATATTTTATTAATTTCCGAATATACAAAAACAGGAAAACAATGATGGAAAACATAGGAAGCAATAAACACAACAGGCGGGAAAGGAAAAAAGAGAAAGGAAAGAAGAGAAATAAGGAGGGTAAAGGATCCAGGTGTTTAACAAATAAGTCCTTTGTACAGGTTTAAGGTGTGGCCTGAATAGTTTGGAGGTAGTTGTCCAAAATACACCAAATTATTTTCTTAGATACTATCATCTGACTTTTCACAGCCATGGCAAGCTCAAACGTCTGATGCTGCAGGACTGTATTCCACCAGAAGTGAATATTCAGCAACTGTGCGTTTTTCCAGTTTTGAAAAATATGCCATTGAGGAATAGTGAGAAGAATATCCAATAGTTTTGATTGCAGGGAGGTCAAATCAAAAGTTGCATGAATGGACTTAAAATTACAATTGAATAAGTCATTGTCAGGTTTCTCACAGAACCTCTGGGTAGTGAGCCCTTGGACCACTGCCGCAGAGTGACAGCAGCAGGAGAAACACCCAAACACAAGACAAGGTAAAATAGACGTACCGTCAATCCCAGGCCAAGAACCACCGGACAGGAACTGCAGCTGAGGCAATACATGCTGGGGTCTCCAGACAGGCAGCAGACAGTAGAAAAGTCCAGAAGCAAGCCGGGTCTCTAGGCAGGCAGCAGACAGTAAAATAATCCAAAACCAAGCCGGGTCTCTAGGCAGGCAGCCGACAGTAGAAAAGTCCAGAAGCAAGCCGGGTCTCTAGGCAAGCAGCAGACAGTAGAATAATCCAAAACCAAGCCGGGTCTGTAGGCAGGCAGCAGACAGTAGAATAATCCACAAGGCCAGCAGGGTCAAAGCTGAAAACAGGAAGCACTGCAACTAACTCTCATCAAAGGAAAACTCCTCTGAGGACCTCTGTTGCAAAGGCAAACCAGAAAGTTCCCAGGTGCTTGATAAAGGCACTCCCAGCTGAGGTCATGAAGAAGGGTGAGGCTTGACAGCAGAGCATGGCTTGGCAAGAACAGGATCCCGGACCGGATCCGGCTTGACTGGAATGGGACTCATGATTTCCCCCCAGGCTTCAGGATTTTCCAGCCGGCCAGACTTGACTGGAGCAACCCCAAAGCAAGCCCAGCATGGAATATGGTCACAAACCTGACAGTACCTCCCCCTCAAGGCTCCCCCAGTCTCCTCGGGTGTCTTGGGTCTCCAGGGATATCTTCGGTGAAACCCGCTGACAAGTTTAGGGAAATGATCAGGACCTAAAGAACTAGAGATTGGAGGCAAATCTCTGGAAGGCGAACAAGGCTGGACTGTGTGCCTAGGGTTAGAGTTAGCATATCGCGTGGGAACGGAACCGCAAGCCATACCCGTGTTCTGTTTTATGGGCATAGTAGATGAACTGGCATTGCGCGGAGCCTTCTTGGAACCTCCTCTGGAGGGGAGCGTAGTCTTGGAAGTAGTACAGGCTTCAACCTGAAAGTGTTGGTTAGGGGTTAGTATCCAAGCGGTGGCTGCGGTGAGCGCTGAAGCATCAGAATCCAGAGATTGGGAGTCACTCATATCAATCCATGCATCATCATTCAAGTCCAGCGGCTCGTCGTCTACCTTACCAGTATGGGGAATGAGACAATATTCCTTGCAAGACTTGCTCCAGTCCAGGATCTCACCACTTCCCCAGTCAAAAGTCGGATTGTGCCTTTGTAGCCAAGGTAGTCTCAACACGATGGGTTGTATGGTCGTCTGGAAGACATAAAGTAAAATCTCTTCCTTGTGGTCACCAATACGAAGGTGCACAGGACCTGTTTGTGTGCTGATGTATCCCTGCGTGTTGCCATAGACTGAGAGTAGTGGAATGGTCTTAGATAACCTTTGTGTAGGAATATTAAATTGACGGACCAGGGACTCACTTATAAAATTCCCTCCTGCCCCGGAATCCACAAAGACTTCAGTATGCTCCTCTCCTTGGTTTAACTCAAGTACTGCTGGTAATAACACTTGATTACAAACTAAGGCCAGAGATAAGCCCACTATGGTACCTGCGGTCAGCTTCTGATCTGAGGGTCCAGGTTTATTCAGGCACCGGTCTGCATAATGTCCCGTAACACCGCAATACAGACATAGATTAAGGGTCCGCCGTCTCTGTTTCTCTTGCACCGTGAGAGGGGTATGACCTAGTTGCTTGGGTTCTACTGGTGGTTGGGAGAGGACCTCCTGTGGATGAGGAGCCTGTGGTAAAACTCAATGACTAGGTGTCTTAAGCCCAATCTTTTCTAAGGAACGCTGTACTCGGCCACGCTCCTGGAATCGAATGTCAATCAGGTTACAATGTTTAATAAGGTCATCCAACCAGGTGGGAAGTTCACGTCCAGCCAGCTTATCCTTAATTTGCGGTGCCAACCCCTGCCAAAAGGTCGCGACCAGACTTTCATTGTTCCAGTCTAATTCAGAAGCCAAGGTGCGGAACCTAATCGCATAGTCACCCAGGGTTTGTGTTCCTTGCTTGAGTCTCAGGAGAGCAGAAGTTGCAGAAGTAACCTTCCCAGGTTCTTCAAAAACTCACTTAAATTGATCCAGAAAACCACAGAGATCATGTAGCACCGGATCGTCCTTCTCCCAAAGAGGAGATGCCCAGGCTAAGGCTTGACCGGACAATAGGGACATGATATAAGCTATCCGGGTTCTCTCAGTAGGGAAATCTTGGGACTGGAGTTCACACTACAGTCTTTGGGATTACCATCATATCTAGGTGGTGACTTCAGACGGATCCCTGAGGGAACCGGAGCTCTTGCTGGGACTGAACCTGAACTTGAAGCATCTGCTGCTGCTTTTAGGGATGCTGACATAAGTCTCTCTAACTGGTCTATACGAGCCCCCAGGACATGGAGGCCGTTGTTCACCTGCGCCAGCTGCAGATTGAGCGCCTGCAAGACGGGTGACTCCTCCGAGCTCATGGCCTTTGCAATCTGTCAGGTTTCTCGCAGAACCTCTGGGTAGTGAGCCCTTGGACAACTGCCACAGAGCGACAGCAGCAGGAGAATCACCCAAACACAAGACAAGGTAAAATAGATGTACCGTCAATCCCAGGCCAGGAACCACCGGACAGGAACTGCAGCCGAGGCAATACACGCTGGGGTCTCCAGACAGGCAGCAGACAGTAGAAAAGTCCAGAAGCAAGCCGGGTCTCTAGGCAAGTAGCAGACAGTAGAATAATCCAAAACCAAGCCGGGTCTCTAGGCAGGCAGCCGGCAATAGAAAAGTCCAGAAGCAAGCTGGGTCTCTAGGCAAGCAGCAGACAGTAGAATAATCCAAAACCAAGCCGGGTCTCTAGGCAGGCAGCAGACAGTAGAATAATCCAAAAGGCTAGCAGGGTCAAAGCTGAAAACAGGAAGAAGCACTGCAACTAACTCTCATCAAAGGAAAACTCCTCTGAGGACCTCTGTTGTAAAGGCAAACCAGAAAGTTCCCAGGTGCTTGATAAAGGCACTCCCAGCTGAGGTCATGAAGAAGGGTGAGGCTTGACAGCAGAGCATGGCTTGGCAAGAACAGGATCCCGGACCGGATCCGGCTTGACTGGAATGGGACTCAGGATTTCCCCCCAGGCTTCAGGATTTTCCAGCCGGCCAGACTTGACTGGAGCAACCCCAAAGCAAGCCCAGCATGGAATATGGTCACAAGCGTGACAGTCAGGTCATCAGTTATGGGCAAACGTTTTTGTATAATATTCCAAACAGCCTTCCATGGTTTTGCTTTTTAAACCCAAAGGTTTCCTAGTATAACATTTTGCATGTTTGAATTAGTTTTTGAATACAAGTTTTACCCGGCAGTAATCGAGCAGTGCCACGTGCTGCCTGGTTACCACTGGGTTAGCGTGGGAGCCCTTACAGCGACATCAATGGGTGGCAGTACGGGCTCCTCCCTCCCCGAAATGGCTGCATGGCAAGTGCTTTACTTACCACCCGGTCATTTCCTGCAGGAAACCGAGACCTTCCCTTTTACCAGCTGCGCTAAAAGGGGGCCTTGGAGCACGTGTAAAACACGCACCGATGCCAGCGCCGGCCCCCTTTTGCCGCAGCTTGGTAAAAGGGGCCCACAGTTTCCGACATTCAAATAGGAAAAAAGCTCAGTAAGCTGGAACCAAAACAAGAACAAATGCTTACAAAGACAAGTGAAGCAAGAACAATGCTCTGATGTATACCTGACAAGATATCAATGCCAGGTTCTTTTAAAGGGAAAAGAGAGAAATCATAAGGAATGAGCTACTTTCCCCTGGAAACTAATACCTTGACCAGGATATACTAGGCAAAATGCTGAGAACCTATTCCAGGAGGACCTGTTGATTGAATGGAGAGAGCTCATGCACTATGATAAATAGTTGGCTGGGATAGTTTTTCTCTTATGGATAAAACAAGATTTAGCTTGTCTTATTTTTAGCTTGAACTGGGTATTGAAGATGCTTACTAAGACTAGATGGGGAGGGAGTTTTTTTTTTTTTCCATCTGTGCTCAGCTTAGCATAGAGAATGCCTAATGAAATGAAGTTCAGAGGAAAGCCAACCTTTAGACAACAGAGATCTCAGTTTCTAGAGAGTTAATGGTGCAATTTGATCCAGATTATCTTGCAGAATTGAGTTCCAAATGTTCATGTTCTTAGACAGTGTGGAGGAGTCCCTCAAAATATATACAGTATAGAAATATAATCAGCAGCAAAATTATCCTTATCTATTAAATGCAACTTTTGTGGAGGTTGTGGCCTAATTAGTGTAAGTAGAAAACTAAGTACAGTTTTTCATAATTTAGGTTGATTTATACAATTAATCACTATGCTTTTCGTTTTCTGTTGTTAGTTTGAAACTGGAGCTTAGCATTAGTAGTAAGGCCTAAATCTAGAATTTCATTTAGAAGCATATGCAAACATTTGTTTCATTGTATAGAAAAATGAAACAGTTTGCTGTGAATAAATTAGTTAAAGTTTTTAACATTTTATAGGAATATACTTTTTGAAAATCATGGTGGTTATTTTAAAAGCCGTTTTTGCGATTTAAATATGTAAATATTGGCATAGAGTGAAAATGTTCAAAAATATTTCAATTAATTAAAGGAAGAAAATAAGCCTCAAAGAGCTCAAGAATCATAACGATTTACATTGCTGTAAACAGATCAGAAAGATCCTCTCTTCATCATCGGCCAAAAACCTTCCTTTTATATGTATGCTCTAAATGTCTCAATATGCATCTGCTGTTGATCCAAAATTCAGATTAACATTAAATTCGGTATCTAGCGATTTAGCATATCCACAACCCAAAACATTTTTTCTCATTTTAGTGGATTCTAAATACTGGCATATACATTTCAACATCAAATGACTGTAGAAAAGCCGATTTCGGAAAGTTGGACTTTACACATTTAAATCCAAAATATGTGCATTGTGGCAAGTGGCACGGTCTGGCTCTGTTTTGCATTGGTCTAGGGAGGGGCCAAAAAATACATATGTATTCCTCATTTCAGAAGAGGAATCAAACATATAAACGGCAAGTGACCGACTCACCTGCAAATGCGCAATAGAGACTTCCCTCTCTGTCCTGCCCTCGCGTCAAGACGTGATGACGTCAGAGGGCGGAACAGAGAGGGAAACAGAGTCGGAGTCACTGTCGGACGCTGCCGCTTGGAAACGAACATCGTGTGCACCAACCTCCACCCTCTCCCCTATCCTCACCGCCGCTCCCGCCCTCCTCCACATCGGGCCCCCTGCACTGACCTGACAGTGAGAGGCGCTGTCAGGTCAGTGGGAGTGGTGGCGAGGAGGGTAGCTAGAAATCTCGCCCGTTTTTACGGGCTGAACGGCTAGTGCTTATCAATACAGTGTCCGGTAAAAAACAGACCCCTTACATAGTTTCAAAATACTTTGCAATTGTTTAAACATTTATTATGACCTTTGAAAATACATTACTCCAACCTTTATTAGGAAACTCCCTTAGCAAATGCTTTGTGCCATATGCCTTACTTTATCGCAAAAATTTAATCACAACTTATCTTCTCTACTAAACACCATTTTGCTCAAACAGATCTTAATGGTCACTTCCTGAATGTCATTTTGAAAACAGGGATCATCCAGGTTTTACAGCATCTTGCAGTAACACCTGTCAATAGTAGTAATATATATTTTTTAAATAATTATACATTTGTTTTGGGGTTATTTGGAAAAATGTTGGGGCGGTCCTGTTTTTTCCGGACACTGCGTATAACCCCTGAAATCAACATTGGGATTTACAACTGCTCCTGGGACATCAAGGTTTTATAAAGGTGCTTGTTTTGGGCAGCACTCTAAAGGAGGGATAAGGACAGGTTGCCCGCTTAATCCCCCAGTGTTCTACCCCTCCTCACCTCCAAAATCAATAGGGGTAGATGACTGTGGGCTCTGTATCTCACTGAGGAAAAACAGAGATGTAGGTTTCTGAAATGGCAGACATACAATACCTATATACACGTATACATGCCAATACTTGACATGTATGTTGTCCAGCACCTCCACTGATACTGTAGATGTTGACAATTGCAAAATTGGTGCTGTCCTTTCACATAGCATTATACACATCTAGTGTTAGAAATCTATTGGGCATAGTTATTAATGTGGGCTACCATTAAGATGTGTTACTTTACCACTAATTCATGCTATTTTAGCACAGGTCCCATTCTATGCAATGAGACCTAAGGCCCAATATTCAGCTGGCAGTGGTCAGCATTCCTGGCTATTCTATGCCAGGCCATCACCAGCCACCAGCACTGAATATCTAGGCATGTGTGGCTGGCTAAAACATAGCAAGTTAAATGCAATTTTCAGCACTTAACTGGCTATGATGAACTGCATAAAGACAGGACTAT
Source organism: Microcaecilia unicolor (assembly GCF_901765095.1). Lineage (NCBI taxonomy): Eukaryota > Metazoa > Chordata > Amphibia > Gymnophiona > Siphonopidae > Microcaecilia > Microcaecilia unicolor. Next base: position 159,362,592 of record NC_044039.1, read on the forward strand.
GTTTTATGTGTTCCTATTTATGCAGGTATTCTAGCTGGTTAAGTACTGAATATTGGCACTTAACTGGCTAAGTGCAGACTCCACTCCTGAAACGTCCATAAAGTGGCGCTAACTGGGCATTTTTAGTGGCACTATCTGGTTAAGTACTGCTGAATATGTCTGGTTAGCTCCAGGCAAGCCATTTAAATGGCCAGGACCATTTCTGTCTGTTTAAATCTCTTCTATTATCAACAACTAGTTACTAATAACTGGGGTCAACAATAAAATAACAATCTTAATGGCAGCCAATGTTGATAACATCCCCCCTTATGATGGCAGATCATTTTATAAAATATTACTAGAGACCACACCTTCAAAAAGATATAAACAGGATGGAGTCGGTCCAGAGGGTGGCTATTAAAATGCTCCATGATCTTTGTCATAAAGCATATGAGGAAAGACTTAAAGATCTCTATATGTATTCTTTGGAAGAAAGGCGGGAGAGGGACTATATGATACAGACATTGAAATACTTATGCGGCATAAATGCACAGGAGGCAAATCTCTTTCAATTGAAAGGAAGCTCTGGGATGAGGTGAAAGGGGATAGACTCAGAAGTAACCAGAGGAAATATTTCTTCACGGAAAGGGTGGTGAATTTGCGGAATGGCCTCAAGATGGACGTGGTGGAGACAAAAACAGTATCTGACTTCAAGAGAGCTTGGGACAAGTACATAGGAGTGAAAAGGAGAGTAGATGGCATGGATGGGCAGACTGGATAGGCCATATGGTCTTTATCTGCCTACATTTCTCTATGTTTCTATTTGACAATTCCCAACCTGGACATCTCAATTCCAATTTCTATGTTCTTTCTGCCTTCACGTGTATTAATAAAAATATAAAATCCACTTTGAAAGATACTGACAATCAGACAGTTGATAAATATGGCTCGATTACTGAAACAGTTTTAATAAGGAAGTTCTGATAAAACAGGCTCTATATTGCTTGTACAGATGGCCTCACTGTTTCCCACTTTTTCTCTGTTCTTGAATGTGTGCAGGTGGTCTTTACTTTAATTTGCAACATGAACCAATTAAACTTTAAAATTCCCTTCTACACTTTACCATGTTTAGAACCGCTGCGATCTGTGCTGGGTCCTGTGTTTGGAGTATATTTTGTATCCCTTGTTGTGGCGCTTTGCTTTGTCCAATCAAAATTATCCGTATCATCTTGTGTGAATAAGCAAATGTTACCATCTTCAAATCCACAGTGAAACTCCCCTGTCAACAAAGTATTTGAATGTGATTTAAGACAAATACAAATTTAAAAACTGAAGAGAAGCAACATGCATATGAAAGGTTAAAACCACACATTACATATTAAAAATTAGATTTGTTTTCAGCAGAAATAGGGCAACTTGGCTGTAAGGAAATGTTTCAAATCAGTGTGCATAATTTACTATGACTGCACAAAATTGTTTTAATTTAAAGATTAAACTAGCCAGCTCCTACTGGCATCTAAATTATCATTGTAAGTTTTTAGTATGACTGAGGCTCAAGGGCATAGTTGAACTAGCATTAAGGGATGTAATTATCAATGTGGGAAGCTGTTAAGATATGTCACTTTACTGCTATCCCCAGTTATTAGTACCTAGGCCTCATTGCATAAAATGGGATCTGTGCTAAAATAGCATCAGTTAGTGGTAAAATAACACATCTTAACAGTAGCCCATAATGATAACTACACCCCTAAGACCGGTTATTTTACTCCTAACACATGCTGTTTAGTACAGATCTGATTTTATGCAATGAGATTTAAGTGATTATTTTAGAAACTACATTCTTGTTTTGGATGTCTGAAAACTGACATGTAAACGTGCATATTGCAGGGATGTCCAAATCCCAATAATGTTCAGAATATGGACATCCAAGACTGCAGTACATCCACATGATAAGGGGGAATGGTTTAGGTATGTTATGAGTGGGACTAGGGAGGGGCCAAAATATGGATTTCAAGCTCCAATCACAGAAGGGAAAGGGACATCATGTCTAAAAAGCCTATTTAGACATGTTTCAGGAATGTCCAGATTACAAAAAGGTGCTCTGATTGAGCAGCTGTCCACTGGAGGGATTAAGGTAAGACACCTTCTTAATCCCACAGCGGTTGCTGTCCCCCCTTCCTCGTCCCCAAAATTGAAACTGGCAAGGGATACCATGGTCTATGACAGCTTTGGGTGATATGGACATTCCACAAAGCAGTTTGCAGATTTGAGGTGTGGCCTATCAGTGCAGTGGACTGAGAACCAAAGGGATCCAGGTTCAAATTCACTTCAGCTTTTTTTTAGGGGTCCTTTTACTAAGGTGCGCTGAAAAATGGCCTGTGGTAGTGTAGGTGCAGGTTTTGGCCACGCACAGAATCATTTTTCAGCACACCTGTAAAAAAAGGCCTTTTTTATATTTTTGCTGAAAATGGATGTGCGGCAAAATGAAAATTGCTGTGCGTTCATTTTGTGTCTGAGACCTTACCGCCAGCCATTGACCTAGTGGTAAAGACTCACATGGTAACCGGGCGGTAATGACCTATGTTCGCCAAAAGCTACTTGGCCAGAAAATAAAAAATATTTTTTCATGTGCGTGTAGTGGACATGCACCCAAAATGAAATTACCGCAAAGGCCACTTTGAATTGGTGTATGTTGGGCGCAAGTAGGAGCTTACGCGGCTTAGTAAAAGGGCCCCTAAAATTGTGAGCCCTCCAGGGACAGAAAAATAACTACTGTCCCTGAATATGTATGTCCCTGAAGGCTACTGAAGCATTGTACTTTCAGGTACAGAAGGTATATTTCTGTTTCTGGAAGGCTGACAATTACAAATACATTTTTAAAAAAGAGCTGAAGTGGGATTTGAACCTGGGTCCCCTAATTCTCAACCCACTGCTCTAACCATTTATCTACCCCTCTGCTATGCATGGACATCTGTATGGCTGTTTTACAAGATGGGCATTCCTTTCCTTTCACAAAGCAATCCATGTCCCTTGTATTCCTCATTTATAATCTGAGCATTTCAGTTTGTAAAATGGATATTCATGCTGGACATTTCCAGAACATGGATGTCCATCTCACATGTATTTTACAACAGGCTCTGTTTTAAAATACATGTAAGATAAATACATGTAAGATAGATATCCACTTGTAATGTACTGACTTGGATGTCCTTTCTAAAATGCCTTTTCTAATTACTAACAACTGGGGTTAACAGTAAAATAACACATCTTTGATAACTTCCCCCACTCACTTTATTCTTTGCAGTATAATACATTTTACTTGCACAATAAAATTATAGTCAATCACATATGTAGTAAGTAGGATGACAGTAATCAGTGTGCTAGGTTTTACTCATTCAAAAATATCAGGTCTACCCTTGTTATTTCAGAACTATACTCTTGGCAAGCACAAAAAAAGAACCACTTTTTTGTGTTATTTATACATTAGAGGGCTCATTTTATAACAGAGCACTTAGGTTTATAGGACAAGAGGGTGCCTATTTTGGTCCATTTTTATAACTAATGTGAAAAAATCCTGCTGAAATTGCACCTAGATTGAAGGCTTGAACATTACAAGTACTCAAGAGCAGATGTAAATGTCTATGTATATAAAACACATATGTAACCGCCACTCCACCAATGCTCTATCCATATTCTGCCCCTGACCGTGCCTACCATACAAGGGGTATGTTTACTAAGGTGTGTTAGCGTTTTTAACACACCTGTAAATTTAAGGTGTGTTAGCATTTAACCCATGTAAACCATTTACACGTGTTAAAAATGCTAACGCGCCCATAGCGCCGCTTAGTAAACCTAGCCCCAAGTATGTACCAGTTTTCAATCTGTGTAATTTTAGGCATAACCTACTTTTATAAGAGCCCATTTGCATGTGAAATTCAGCGCAAAAATCGGAGTAATTTTATAAAGATTTTTCCATATATAAATCCTGGTTTATACACGGAAAAGACCTTTCATAAAATAATGTAATAGGATATGAGACAACAAAATAGTACGGGCTTATACATACACTGGGGGGGGGGGGGGGTGGGGGTCCAAGAAAACAGCAAGGCAGACGATCCGTAAACTCCAAGATGGAAAACAACAAAGCAGATCAGTAGAAAATCAAAAATAGACTTTATTGATGAAAAACATCTAAAATAAAATGCCTGACACAGGCCGTGTTTCGCCCAGCAGGGCTGCGTCAGGGGCTATTTAATGGTCCTTATTATCAATGCCTATAACTGTGCAAACCAGTAACTATGAATGTCCAGGAAATAAAATATGTATCTTCTCAAACACGAGATTAAAAACAGCACAAACTAAATAACTCTAATGGATGATGACGTGCAGGAGTCGTCATACACCTTCGTAACTCAGTAATTGCATTGATAATACGGACCATTAAATAGCCCCTGATGCAGCCCTGCTGGGCGAAACATGGCCTGTGTCGGGCATTTTATTTTAGATGTTGTTTTATCAATAAAGTCTATTTTTGATTTTCTACTGATCTGCTTCGTTGTTTTTCAACTTTATACATATACTGGGACATAGACCACATTATACTTTTCCCTACAGATTTTTAAAATCAATTTTCAAACTGATAGTGAGTGCAGTTTTCAGATCATCAATGTATATGGAAAAACACTTGGCACTAGTATAACTGATTTTCAGAAACATCCTCTTAAGGCCAAAGTTAAGAGAGCTTACTGAGGGGCCCTTTTACTAAGTGGCAGTAAGTGCTTGTGTATGCTTTCTGCATTTTAAAAGAGCTAATCGTAGGAGGTCCTGCGGTAAGGTCTGAGATTAGCGTATGCAAACCGCTTGCTAAAACATATTTTCATCTTTATTGCAGAGGGGCATGTCATGGGGGGTGAAGAGTGGGCATGCCAGCACTGCTCAGTTACTGCACTGAGAGCTGATTAGCACATGAGCCTTTACCGCCTACAAAATAGGTTCGGTAAGTGCTCATGCACTAATTTGTTTTAATAGGTTTGCGCTAATGAAAACATTAGCAAGTGGGTATTAATTTTTAAAATGGGAAATCAGCCATTTTACTGCTGTGGTAGAAAGTGGCCTTAGCGAATGGGACAAGGGACACTTTTTCCCACACCTTTATAAAAGGATCCCCGAGGCTGCTAAAGGTACAGTTAATATTTTTGGCATTACTTGGTAATGTTAAGCATCCGAGGGGCCCTTTAACAAAGCCGCAGGAGGGCAAACGTGTGGTAGCATACGCCAAATCAGCACTGCCACCAGGGTAGTGCATGTGCCTGGTGGTAATTCTGAGTTTGGCACATGCTGAATCCTATGGTAGAAAATATTTTTCTTTCTGCATCAGGGGCATTCCCGGCGGTAATCTTCAGCACAGTTATGTTGGCGTGCACTGCATGGTTACTGCGCAGGTAGTGTGTGAGTCCTTACCACTAAATCAATGGCTGGTGGTAAGGGCTCAGGCCATAAATAGGTGTGTGCCAGTTTAATTTTTGCACACCCATTTCCCAGCCCATTAAAAAATGGTGTTTTTCCCAGCCATGGTAAAACATGGCCCAGTGTACACCCAAAAGATTTGCCCACACTACTGCAGGCCACTTTTTACCATGGCTTTGTAAAAGGACCCCCTAGTTAGCAACAATGGATACTGCATCCAGTGTTAATGCGTAATGGAATAATAAAAGTTTTGTTTTGACTTTTGGGTGTTTGCATGCCTGACCAGTTGTAATAACATACATGCAAATACTGCATGCTAGCATGATTAGTATACAGGCATTAACAAATATCTACATCTGGGCAGTAGTTCCTACTGTTATGCAGATGACTTGCAGATTCTCTTTCTTATCTCTTCTCCTTCTGCTGACTCCTCCTTCTTTAATAATTGCTTGAATCCAGTATCTGTTTGGCTCGAGGGCCCAGAGGGTCTGTGGGCCCAGTGTATCTCTCCCCCCTGCACACTACAGCCCCACTGACCCTCAGTAGGCCCTCCTCGGGCCTACTTTGAAGGGCCATGGTGGTCTAGTGGCCTCTTCTGGGGCAAGAAAGAACCCCATTCTTTCCTGCCCACTGTGCTGCTCTGTCCGGCACCGCCATGTCTTCAAAATGGCTGCCAAGACTGGCGTAGGAAGTTTCAGCAGCCATTAAGAAGAAGCGGCAGTGCCAGGTACAGCAGCAGTGGCAGGCAGGAAAGAGTGTTCTTTCCTGCCCCCCTGAAGAGGCCACTGGAACACCAGGGTCCTTCAAGGTAGGCCTGGGGGGGGGGGGGGGGGGCTGTAGTGTGCGGGGGGGGTGCTGGAAACAAAGGTGAGGGTGGCAGCATGGGACCAATGACCTGGGGTCCCAGATCACTGTCAGTCCGCCCCTGTCTCTTCCTTAACTCTGCTAAATACGAAACTATCAACTTCCACAACCCATGCTCTCCCTGTCCTCCTCTTCAGATCAACAACTTAGTACTTCCTTTTCATGACTCCACTTGCATCTTAGGGTTCACTTTGGATGCCAAGATCATATACTTATCCCAAGTACACTCATTCATATCCTTCCTATTCTTTGCCTTACAGCAGATTCATGCTGTCAAACCATTTCTTCCCTCTACTCTCATTAGGACTCTGCTGATTTCCATGGACATTTCCAGAATAGACTATGTGGTTAACTTACTCTACAATGCATGCTTTATGGATCACATGACACCACTCCTTAAAATGGAATACTGGCTTCCTGTCTATGCAATGATCAAATTTAAAATCTTTACTCTTGTTTTTAGGGATGACTTCTCAAAGCACCACCATGTCTTACTAAACTTCTCGCACCCTATGCTCAAGGGCATACTTTGTTCTCCAGGTTCCACCTTCCCTTCCCTTGCTGTTGGAATGATATTTATTTATTTATTCATAAAAAGATTTATAACCTCATTACCAACAATTCTAATTAGTATACAAAAATACATTCACAATATAACCTTTGAAATCTCATTCTGTTACTAAGGACCACAATTACAGAACTCCTTCCTCACTAATATTTGTACTGAACACAGTGGCGTACCAAGTGGGGGGGTGGGGGCGGTCCGCCCCGGGTGCAGGCCGCTGGGGGTGCTGTGGCACACGCCTGTTCCTCCGAGTTTGCTAAACTTCGTTCGTTTGCTGCAGCTCCCCCCGGGGGGCGTGTCATTTCGCTGGAGGGGGGAGATGTCATCTAGCGGGGGGGGGGTGGGGGGGGGGGGGGGGGGGGGGGGGGCGCTGCACCCAGGGGGGTGCATCGGCGCTCTGCCCCAGGTGCCATCCAGGCCAGGAACGCCACTGACTGAACCCTCCTTTATTAGGGGGTTAGACGGTTTCCTAAAGGATAAGTCCATAAACTGCTACTAAATGGACTTGGGGAAAATCCACAATTCCGGGAATAACATGTATAGAATGTTTGTAGGTTTGGGAAGTTTGCCAGGTGCCCTTGGCCTGGATTGGCTGCTGTCGTGGACAGGATGCTGGGCTCAATGGACCCTTGGTCTTTTCCGAGTGTGGCATTACTTATGTACTTATGTACTTATTATTAGAATTTGAATAGCGCTACCAAACGCACGCAGCGCTGAACACCTGACACAGAGAGACAGTCCCTGCTCAATAGAGCTTAAAACATTCAAAAGCCTATTGGAGCATTGGTTATTTCAATAAACCTAAAGTTAATTTGCCATATGGCTGTTTGCCCTCCCATTTTCCCAGTATCCATTCCCATCCTCCCCTATTCCCAACATTTCATTTGCAGCTAATTATCCTTAAACTCTCCTATTTCCTACTGGAATCTAATGTGTTCTTTTCTTCATAAGAACTTTAGAGTAGCCATACTGGGTCAGACCAATGGTCCATCTAGCCCAGTATCCTTTTTTCCAAACAGTGACCAAGCCAGGTCACAAGTACCTGGAAGAACCCAAATCGTGGCAACACTCCATGCTACAAATCTCAGGGCAAGCAGTTACTTCCCATGTCTGCCTCAATAGCAGACTATGGACTTCCTATACCGTCTCTCAGTATTGCATTTCCTTTCCTCCTATGATTAACCTTGTTTTATGATTGTAAACCTACTAACAGCATTTTGCGTGATAGGCTGGAATATCAATAAACTGCAAATAAATAAACAAATACATGATAACACCTGCTAGTTTATAAACTTGGCATGGTGCAGCAGTTGCATTATAACTAATATATTGTCTCTCTCTTAGTTTACATATGTAATAATTTCTCCTAAACCTGTATCTCTTTATGAAATATTTTTTTTTACTGTACTGAGCTGATTGTAATGTTTTGAAATACTAATAAAAAGAAATACTGAAATTCTTCCTATGCTGTTTGACTTAATTCTGCTGTTTTAAATTCATAATATACTAGACAGTATATGATGAACATGTCCAATAAATCTCACTTTTCATGCACCATAGAACACTGCACAGGTTCTGATTAAAGCAGCACATCACACTATAGCAGCTGAAATGTTTTCAGTAACAGTAATAAGACTTGCTGTCATAGTACAGAGCAATGTAATGGAAACTAAATTGATTTTAAAACAGTAGTGCCTTAACAAAATATTTTCAGAAAAGCTGTTTAAATACCTTTCTCTGTTACCCCACAAATTCTATATTTTTTTTCTGCAGTTTTATTTTTACTTTTAGAGCTGGGGCTACCATGATGCTGTCTGTGATTCTATCTCACACATCTGTGCTATCTTGCACATTACAGATGTGTATAGAAAAATATTTGGTTTGTTTTTAGGCAATTTTCAAATTTTTCCTCTGGTTTCAGACTTTTTTTGGTTCAGTTCATAAATTTGGTTTAATAATATTTTTAAAAGTTAGAACTTTTTAATGTGTGCTAATCAATTGTACATGCATTAATTCATTGGTCAAGCCAAAGAAAAGAAGAACCAAAAAAATTCCCACAGGACACTAAGGTAGGAAACAATCATAGTGGGAATGAACTGGGTGATCCAATATGAACTATCTTTTATTATAAAGCAATACACAAGGGACAGATGTATAAAAGAACAAAGATCTCAGAGGATAAGCGGCAACAAACTCAACATGGGCTGTGTTTCAGCTTAAATGCCTTCATCAGGAGTCCACAAACAAAATATAGTATCCTTGTAATACAAAACTCACAAACTAAAAGCAGACCAGTGTAAATAACATAACAATCCAAAGAGGAGTGGAGGAGTGGCCTAGTGGTTAGAGCACTAGTCTTGCAATACAGAGGTGGCCAGTTCAAATCCTGCTGCTGCTCCTTGTGATCTTGGGCAAGTCACTTAACCCTCCATTGCCTCAGGTTCAAACTTAGATTGTGAGCCCTCCTGGGACAGAGAAATATCAAGAGTACCTGAATGTAACTCCCCTTGAGCTACTACTGAAAAAGGTGTGAGCAAAATCTAAATAAATAAATAAATCATGATTGGGGCTTAGCAGAGAACCAAGCGAGCCAGATGGTCACGGCAATAAAGGATCACCCATAATTGAAGTAAAGCAACAAAACTAAATTTGACAGCAGCAGCAATGTGCTGCTCAAATGATAGTTTGCTGTCCAAACAGACACTCAAATATTTAAATGAGTCCACCAATACTATTGACTTGATAACATTGGAGCAAGTTAGGGCCGAGATGACCAGTGAACCAAGTAGCAGTGGTTTCAGCATGATTGAGGATTAAACCATGTTCAGCAAGCCATTTCCACATGGAATCCAAACAAGTTTGAAAAGAACCTATATCAATATTCTCTGAATGATGATATAAGATCAGAACGATAACGTTTGCATAGAAGTATAAGAGATTCCAAAACTCTGAAGTGTTGCTATCAGGCTAAGATAGACACTGAAAAAGAGAGGTGCCAACATCGAACCCTGGGGGACCCCGGAAGTTATTGGGTGAGTGGTGGAAGTAGAAATAGGTATTACAACTGTGTAGGAACATTTGGTCACAAAAGAGGTAAAAGTTATAATATTAGGGGATCAATTGAATATAAACACAATATCAAAATAACTATCAAAAATGTGATAAATGTGCTTAGAGTATCAAATGTTCCTATTCAAATATTTGAACTTCCTAACTTTCATCTTATTTATCATCATTTATAAAACCAAGTGGATTTATTTTTGAACACTTCCATTGGTTGAACTGAAAACAGAATCCTGCACTGGTGAAGAACTGTTCATCTTTAATAACAAGATATGCACTGCACAAACTTTAATGATCACATAATTAAGCAATTATTATTTTGAAAACTGGTGATATCAATCATGGTGCAGTGATGGAAAAACAAGTTGACTACACAAATAGTTGAACAGGAACACTTGAGGGGTCTTTTACTAAAGATTAGCTCGAGTTATCTACACCAGGGCCCATAGAAAGAAAATGGACCCCACTGCAGATAACTCAAGCTAATCTTTAGTATACGATCTCCTTGATATTCTCAGTGCATTTATCACATTTATTTTTTAAATAGTTGTTTTGACATTGTGTTTATGTTTAATTGATCCCTACTATTGTGATTTTTGGCATTTATTATTATTAGGGGGGCAGTATTTCAAAGTAGTTTCTCTCATTTTTGGTATTCCATTGCAAAAGAGAGGCCAACCATTTTAAGACTGTTCCAGTGACTCCAATAGCTGACAATCTAGGTATAAGAAGATCATGGACCACAAGATTGAAGGCTGCAGTAAAGTTGAGAGATACTGCAAAAGCCACTTTACCATCATCAAATGCACCATGAAGATCACTGAGAAGAGCCACCATGATTGTCTCGGTATTGAAACTGGGTCTAAATCCTGCCTGTCAAGGGTATAAGACATGGGAATGCCCAATATGCTGAGAGAGCTGAGACCCCCCCCCCCCCCCCCCCAATTTTTTGTATTTTTTTAAATTAAAAAATACAAGTTATAAACAGGCCTAAAATTAGAGGGAATTGAGGGATCAAGTGAAGGTTTCTTCAAAATTGGTTAGACAAGTGCCTATTTCCATGAAGAAGGTACCATTCCCTCTGACAGACTAGCATTAATAATGGACATGGTTAAGGGACTTAAATGGTGAATTTGGATTTTTATCCAAGGGGAAGATAAAGGGTCAAGAGGGCAAGTTGTCTGTCTCATAGAGGCTAGAAGCTTAGTAAAGGAATAATTGTAACAGGATTGAAATTAGATCATGAATGATCAGGAAGCAGGGATGGATTGGGAAGATGAGGTAGCTATGGAATGTATTGTTAGTAAAGAAGGTGAAAGAAATGGGATTGCTAAGGGGGTCTTTTTCTAAAGATTAGCTCGAGCTATCTGCAACAGGGTCCATAGGAATAAAATGGGCTCTGCTGCAGATAACTCAAGCTAATCTTTAGTAAAAGATTCCCTAAAATTGTTAGCGAAAAATGATGCCACTGTATCTGCCAACAGATATGAGTGGGCAGAAAGAGATGAGCCAAGAGCAGAAAGCAGAGAAACTATTCTAAAAAGTATCTTATGACAATTTATCAATTATGATATTAAAGTTGAATAGTAGGATAGCTTTGCGTACTTTAACTTAAGGTGCTAAAAACCAGGGGCTCAATATTCAAAATAATTTAAACAGCCAGGAGAGGCTCCTGGCTGTTTAAATCACCTTCCGGAGATAACCAGGCATATTCAGTGGCACTTAACCAGATAGTGATGCTGAAAATGCCCGGTTAAAGCCCAAGCCAAAACCAGTTATTTTCTGGGCCTTCCAGGAGCAAAGTCATCACTTAGGCAGCTAAGTGCTGATTTTCGGCACTTCACAAGCTAACATAACCACATAAATAGGACTGCATAAAATGAAAGGATCTGACAGGTGGTAAAAGAAAAACTACATTGCAGATTTAAAATTTAACCCACTCCCACCCAATTCCTCTCCCAGACTCAAAACTTCACCTCTCCCATTCCTACCCAAATCCACTCCCAGACTGAACACTTCTCCTGCTCCCACCTCATTCGACTCCCAGACTAAACACTTCACCTCTGCCCAATGCCACAAACACCATGCCATGAAGTGAAGCTTCTCATAAAAATTACAATGCATAAGAAAATAAAATCAGACAGAACACCAATGCAAGAAAAAGACTGAAAACTACATACCCGTAACAAAAACTTTACAAAGTGGGAAATAGCCGGGGGGGGGGGGGGGGGGGGGTTCTAGGAGGGAATTGGTCTTCTTGAGTGGGAATTGGTCAGAGGGGAAAGGTTTTAGGAGGAAATTGTCCAAGTGGGAGGGAACTGTCTTGGGGGACTGTCCCGGTGGCAACTCACCGGATACCCTTGAAGGTTATCATTAAAGCTATCACTGCACCATTGGTTCACTTGTGTGCTTTGTTGCTCATCTCCACTATGTCTTGTGTTGTCTTTATAAAATTAACTTAAAATTGGCATTTTTTCTGGGGAGTTCTCACACTGTTATATAATGTGGTTCTTGGGACGGAAGTTTCCACAGTGAGGTAAAAGTTGGGATTTTACTGTACTTTGATGCACTGCAGGAGTCAGCAACCAGCAGCAGCTTAATATCACGGGTTATTGATTCTCATGGTATATGAATAACACTGCTTGTGATCACCCTCAAAGCCAATTAAAGCCCTTATACAGAAACATGACCCCAAACTTGTAGTACAATGAGATTACCACTGGGGTTCACTGGTGCCATTGTGATCCTGGCACCAGCTAGGGCATGAGTGACTCGGGATCATTTCTACCCAACCCCACTAGGGTCCATGGACACAGAAAGGTAGGCCCAAAAGGCCATCGAGAGGGTGAGGGACTTATGACTTGGAGGGGGATCCAGTGGGGGGGGGGGGGGGTCACTTTTTGGTGTGAGAACTAGTTTGGGCTTCAGCTTTAGAGGGCTTCAAATTGGGAAGAACTTATATTGGGAGGGCATGATTGGGAGTGAGGCCACTGGAAGGGGTCTGTGCTTGGGGAGGGGGGCACCTCATATTAACTTGGCCTGGACCCTTTAAGATGCTGCCCAGAAGCATCGAGCCATTGCTTTGAGGCCTGATGCTCCCAGGATGATAAAGTAACCTCAGATTTTTCTGAGGTTATTTTTCCAACTATAACATGGCTATGGTACTCACTGCAACCCTTGCTACAGAATTCACATAGTAATGAGCTACTTGCATGTTTATCTCATTACTATGTACCTGTGCTGATCTAAATAACACTGCATTAATGGCAGCACAACATGCAATAGAGCCCTATAACATATGTTAAGGGGCAAACAACATGAGTTATCACCTTAATGCAGCTTGATAGGCTCCCCATCCCCCTTTAGTGTATTAAAAATTGATACCAAATCCACAAATTAATAAATGGATCCACTTACTATTTCCTCTCACAGACAAGTAAGGCTTGAGAAATTAAAAAGAGAAACTCTTAACCTATGTGTCTGCATAATATAGTCACATATTTTTGTATGCTACTTAAGTAGAACTAACCTCAAATTACCTTTTTTTCTCTCTCGCTAGCATTCACCCCCTTTTAAATAATCTTGCATCAAACTCAATCACCAGTAAATGAATACGAAGATCTCAGTACACTCTACTAGTAGTAAGAGGCTCAGTGATTACATTCTACTGGAAAAGTGTTAGGTTTATTAATAATTTGATATACTGTCTTATAGAGGCCTGTCAAGGCGGTCTACAATATGCAAAACTGTAAGCAGTCAAAGGAAAAGAACTATAATAAAAACAGGAAACAATTGAGCAAAATCAGGGAGTGAAATGGGAGTTAAGAGGCAAGAGAAAGAGGACATAGGGAAAGTGAGAAACCAACTCTGTCACATTAACAAATCCCACCCCAGACGAGAGGCCGAGGGAGAAAGTCAGGGGCCATGAGCTTGAAGGAACAAGAAAGTTTTTAATTGCCTATTAATTCATAAGATCTAAAAATAAATCCAATATCTACAAATTCCACCACATTACACATTATCATCCTATATAATAAAACTCACCCTCAACGTTCTGAGGACACTGACGTCAGTGTCACTTCCTTCGGGCACTTCCTTCGGGTTCGAAGGGTTCGTAGTGGTGAAGCCACCGAAATCACTGTCTCTGGGCCCCACCCTTGCGTCAAATGTGATGACGTCGAGGGCGGAGCAATGGCATCACAGAGCGAGGGCGGAGCAATGGCATCAGTGGCTTCACAACTCAGGAGATGAAGGTGGCGTGCGTTGACGAGGTGCGGAGCAATGGCGGTCAGTGGCTTCACAACGCCGAAGGGGTGGGTAGGGAGGCGGGGTTCGGGAGGAAAACCTTGCTAGCGCCCGTTTCATTTGCTCCAGAAACGGGCATGTTTTACTAGTATCAAATAACATTTCCTGAAACTATAAAACCCCACTCCTAGCATGGTAATAATCAACTGTTTTACTCAGGGCTTCATTTGTAGACAAAAAGGAAATGAAAATGAAGAGCTGGGGTCGGAGGGGCATGGGAGTTAATGGGAAAAGAGTGGCTGGATTAAGCAGTAGAATGAATTTTCTCTGCTCTGCACCAGGTTTCTTCCCTCCCTTTCTTTTTTTTCAGGCTGCCTGGAAGGGACGGGGAAAAGGGCTGGAACAATACCCTAGTGTTATGGAGTCTGAAAATCTGTGTTCCAAGCAATTCCCCCGAGAAATTAGGTTCTGGTTTTATTACCATTTTGATAATACAGAGGCTGATATACAGGTGCACAATTCTTTATCCAAAATTCCAAAAACTGAAAAGCTCTAAAAACCACAGGTTTTGGTGCTAAAAGTCCCCAGATGTGACACACGGTCAAACTACCCAGGTGCATTGCATCTGTACTTTCTCAGCACTTCTACAAGTCAGATGTGCCTATGCTGCTTGTTGAGGACTGTGAAAATGTCAAAACGTGTTGTAGATTCCCCTTGGGCTAACAATGTGAAGCACAAAAAGTGCCTGTCACTATCAATCACACAAAAACTACAGTTAGTTCAGAAGCTTGATCAAAGTGTATAGTGTAATGTCTAACCAAAGATTATGGTGTGGGAACTACAATCGTATATGACTTAAAGAAAGAGAAAGATAAGCTGTTGAAGTTTTACAGTCACAGCGATGACCAGAAACTAATGAAAAATAGGAAAATATTGCATAGGGCAAAAAATGAAGACCTGGACACTGTGCTAATTGTGTGGGTTCAACAATGAAGACGTGAATGTATGCCACTGACATGTTTGATGGTCATGAAGCAAGCTAGAAAATACCATAAAGAACTGAACATTGAAGGCAAGAGTGAACATTCAGAAGGTTGGCTGCAGAAACTTAAGAAGCTTATGGGTGGGGTATTAGGATGGGGATGGGTTGGGTGAGGAGGAACATTGGGTTGGCTTTGCGGGGGTGGGGGGTGCTGGAGGGGGGTGGAGTATAAAACCTGAAAAATTAAGGGTATAGTTAGTATCCATAGATGCATTGAATTTGTACTTATGTGTTCTTATGGCATATGTTTTATTGTATTTTGAGATTGTATTCTATATTATGCATTTTGCATTAACTTTGAGCATTACTTGCTGTTGTATTGGTTTTCAATGCTTAAAAAAGACACTTATAAATTAAAAAAAATCTGTGATGAAAAAGCTTCTGCTGATTATGAAGGGGCTGAAAGTTACATTGAAAAATTTGTCAAGATGATAACAGATGAAAATCTTAGTCCTGGAAAAATTTACAGTGCTGATGAAACAGCTCTCTACTTACTGGTGCTATGTCCCTAGGAAAACATTAACAATTTTTAAAAAATTTCTCATGGGCACCTACTTCAATTGATGTATCAGAAACACTTTAAATATGTACCCTATCACTAATTGATCCTTAATGCAATTACCACTCTGTATTTCTCATACCAGAATTGACGATCGCCATCACGGTATTATGTAAGCCACATTGAGCCTGCAAATAGGTGGGAAAATGTGGGATACAAATGCAATAAATAAATAAATAAATAAAACAACAGCTGATAAATGAGCATATACAGATTTCAAGGATGCAAAGAACAGGGTGACTGTTCTTGTGTCTACCAATGCTGCAGGCACACACAAAATTGAAGTTGGCAGTGATTGGAAAAAGTCAACATCTGAGATGTTTCAAAGTTGTACAGTATGTTCCTGTGCATTATAATGCTCATAAGAGAGTACGGGTAACCAGAGAACTGTTTAGTGGTTAATTCAATAGTCACTTTGTACCAACAGAATGTGGTCATTATAGAGAAGTTAAACTGGAAGAAAACTGTAATGCTTTATTGGTTCTAGACAACTGCTCTACACATATCCCCTGAGAACTTGTCAAAAATAATGATTTAAGCATTTACTTACCCTCAATGTGACATCTTTAGTACAGCATTGCGACCAAGAGATTTTATGCTCCTTAAAGACCAAGGATAAAGACTTTGGGCTCTGTTTACTAAGGTGCACTAGATGTTTAGCACATGCCCAAAATAGGTGTCTCTAGCATTAGCACATGCTAATTTTTAGTGCATGCTAAAAATGCTAGCACACCTACAGGGCGGCTTAGTAAATAGGGCCGTAAATCTGAACTGCATACTTGATGCAGTGAACAGAGGCATAAGAATTCAAGACTTCCTGAAATCAGTTAGTCTAAAGGATGCCATTTATGCACTTGCTAACGCTTAGAAAAATGTGACTAAATCAACACTGTAAAAAAAAATGCTTGGCACAAACTTTAGCCATCAGTGATGTTTGATGAAAATGAACATAAAGATGAAGACTTTGAAGGTTTCTGTGTCAGTAATGAGAAGGTGATACTATCAAACCTCATTGCTTAAGCCAGAAATCTGTCAGTCAAAAATATTAATAAGTTAGAAACAGATTATATCAATGAAGTGCTGGACATTGACAACAATGCACCTGTTTATGCATTCCTTGAGTGATGAAGAAATTGCTGAAATGGTGTTAAATAAAGATAAGTATGAGGATAGTAGTGATGATGACGTTGACATTGTGAATGCGAGAGAAAAAAAATCTCTACAAACGATATGATGAAAATGAGTGATCAGTTAATTGCAGGCATGGAACAACATACATTTATCAGCATGCATGAGATTATGGCAGTTTACTTAGACAGACCTATGTTAATTTCAAACGAGCCTAATAGAAATCTTTAAAAAGATCATCTTTTATTGCACTGCTGAACCAGAAAACAGTATTCCCGCACCATCATTGGACAGCCAACTGCAGACTGAAGATGATGCATTTTAAGTTTAATTTGAGCCTGTTTATGTTTGAGAATACTGCTCTAGTCCGCTCAGCATATGAGATGATGCACGTTTATCTTGGTTTGAGCCTATTTGTATTTGAAGTTGTACTGAATATTTTACTTTGAAATTACAAAAAAGTATGCTCTTTCTCTGACTTAACAAAGCCATTCCAAAATCTAAAAAATTCTTTTTTTTTTAAATTTATTTATTTGTAATATTTCAAACCTTATTTACAAGATATATCTTGTACAAGAAACACAGAGATATTATCTGAAATAAGAAAATATTCTAAAGTAAATATTCCTCTTTTCTTAGACCACTAATTTAGAGGGGGCGGTCAGTAAAGTTGAGGAGAACATATATCATATTAATTCATAATAGGCAATAAGGCCTGGACCCAAACCACGGGCTATTTTACAATTACTTTACTCAACACTAGTCCCGAAAGTCATTTGGTAATTTTCTTTAAAGCAATAAAGCTTTTCAGCTGATCCGGTTCATAGAAAACATATTTGTTACCCACATATCTTATCATACATTTGCACGGGTATGCAAAATCTAAAAAATTCTAAATTCTGAAATGTGCCTGGTTGCTAGGATTTCAGATAAAAGATTGTGCACCTGTACTAAGGTGCAATATTTTTTGCATTTTTGCAGTATTTACCACTTGAAGTTCCCTTTGCAAGAATATACTTAAGACTAGCCATACTGGGTCAAACCAATGGTCCATCTAGTCCAGTATCCTGTTTTCAACAGTGGTCAATCGAGGACAAAACTACCTGGTAGAAACCCAAATAGTAGCAAGGTTCCATGTTACTAATCCTAGGGCAAGCAGTGGCTTCTCCATGTCTATCTCAATAGTAGACTATGGACTTTTCCTCCAGGAACTTGTCCAAACCTTTTTTAAACCCAGAAATGCTAACCACTGTTACCACATCCTCTGGCAACAAAGAGTGAAAAAATATTTCCTCCTATTTGTTTTAAAAGTATTTCTATATAATTTTGATGAAATGCAGATATCAGAGCATCTCTCTCGCCAAATATCTGCAGCTCCCGCCAACATTAAATCTGATGTTTCCATAGTCTTTTTCACGACTTGGAGCTTAGTATTGATGATTCATCAATGGATATTATATTTTTGTGTTGAATTTGCAGACCCCTGATGCAGGTCCTAGAGCCGAAACACGATCCATGTCGGGTCATATTCATTGAATAAAGATCTTCTGCCAACCATCATTCGCTTTGCTGTTTTGTGCATTGTTCGTGTTCTGTGGAATGAGCTCTCTTTGGTTTTGTTGCTTGAACATTTAATCCCAATACAAAAGATTTCACATTTTGCTCACAGGTGCATAAATCTTTTTCTAGGATAGACTACTTTCTCATTTCCAAATCCTTAGTACAAAGCACAAAACATATACCCATTGAACCTACTACTATTTCAGACCATGTGAGCAAAGTACTAGATATTTCATTAAAAATTCCACAGAAAGAAAATAAAATATGGAGATTTAACAGCAATTTATTACTTAATTATGATGTTACCAAACACATTCAAATGGCCATCAAAGAATATTTCTCCTTTAATAAACAGCTTCCTGTTAGCTAGACAACTAAATGGGATACATTTAAAGCTACATTGTGGAGTTTTGCCAGACTGGATATTTCTGCAGACATTTGTGGGTCGCGGCAGCCACCCGGGTGGTATAAGCTAAGTGGAATTTTTCCTGTGTACAAGTAGTATTTTGTATATTTTTCAGTGTGATACATATAACATTAACCCTGTAGATTATTGTTGTTTGTATATTCTCCTCTGATTTTGGCTGCAATGGTTTTTTCTCTGAGTTGGACCTGTATTCCACCGCAGTTTGTTTCAGAGGATAATTGAAACCTGTGATAAGAGCCATTTAAGGGGGAAGACCATCTCTGTAGGTGCCCCTGGCTATTGGGGTTTCCCTTTTTAAAACAGAGACGCCAGAAAATAGTATTCCAAATTGCAAAGGACAACACAATAGAACTTCACTATTTTATAAACTTTTCATAATTCCCCAAAATCCCCAACTCCCTCCTCCCAACTTCCCCCCAGCCTATTCAAACCACCCAACATCCACGGCTCCAGTCTCTGTCCTCGATTGGCGGAGCAAGTGGGGGAAGAGAGGTTGGTGGTTGGGAGGCGAGGATAGTGGAGGGCAGACTTATACGGTCTGTGCCAGAGCCGGTGATGAGAGGCGGGACTGGTGGTTGGAAGGCGGGAAATACTGCTGGGCAGACTTGTACGGTCTGTGCCCTGAAAAAGGCAGGTACAAATCAAGGTAAGGTATACACATATGAGTTTATCTTGTTGGGCAGACTGGATGGACCATGCAGGTCTTTTTCTGCCGTCATCTACTATGTTACTATAAATATTCTCTAGGGTTAGTTACGCTTTAGGGCAAACTGAGTAGTATTGGTTTCATATAGTTTTTGCTCTTCAGTATTTTTTTGATTTTTGAGTATACATTTAAAGCTCCCATAAGAGGCCACATAATCAGATTTTCTAAGAAACTACATAAATTACAAACTATGGAGCTTACTAAGTATGAAACAGAGATTAAACAATTAGAATAGGAACTTGTGACTAAGCAGTGTGCAAACATATGGAACCTGCATGGTTACAAATGGAACACGATCTGTTCACTCCTCTTAGTGTGAAAAATCTCATTGTCTCAAGACTCCTAAACCAATAAAAGACCACATTATTTTCAGTTTCACAGTCTCAGTCTTAACCCAAGATGACATTAGAAGTGCAGCTCCTAGCCAATTCACAATTTATGCCGATATGGAATAATCCTGCTGTTAAGCTTAATAACTCCTGCTTATGCTGGAAAGACTAGATAACTAAGGGTCTCTTTTATCAAGCCATGCTAGTAGCTCCTGGTATGGCAATGCTGACAAAGCTCGAGCTTCATTGGCATTGCTGCATGGGAATTGCTAGCAAGGTTTGATAAAGGAGCCCCCAAAGGAATAAACTGCATACAAGATGTTATGCAAGAAGATAGACTGCAGTCTTTTGCTGAATTACGTGCCTTTCTCTGCTTGTTACAAATGGATACAGCTAAGACATGTCACGAAATGTCTAGCCACACACATGGGGCTACCCCACGGCCACTTAGAGGGCCTATCCCCAGCACAGCTCAGGTCCGCCTGCACCTGCCGCTTGTGCTCTACACTAGCACCCTCATCCCCCTAGGTTACAGGAGCTACACTCCCAGTGGTCCCACAGTTTCCAGAAAGCACTCACAGACCCAACACACAAACCACCAGGATCCTGTATCAGTCCAGACAGGTAGAGTCAACAAACCGAAAATTGTTTATTGTCTTAAAAATTGAACAATGAACAGAAAAAGTGCAATCAGCAAACAATAACAGGTAACTGAAATATGGATCAATTATAAAACTATCTACACACTTGTTTATTTTTAAAAAAGTACCTAGGGAGATCAGGAAATATGCTGCTCATAGATTATCAAATATAACTGATCACAGGGCTTCAGCAAAGAGATCTGTTTCTCTCTTCTCCTGGGCTAAGACTGGGGAAAAAGCAAGTAAAACCCAAATGAAATTGAGCTCCTGAGTTAATCAGAGCCCCAAATAACAAGTTTTAAAAGTATACTGCTCACAGTACTGTAGATTGCTTCCTCACTGAGTAAAACTAAAGAGGAAGCATTCACTTTTCTATAACAGCTTTACTATAACACATGCACCACCTGTTGGCCACTAGAAGAAATACACTTCAGGAAATAAGGCAACTTTACTGGCTTAAAAAAACACTGTTCTGTCATACATGTACTAAAGCAAGTACTCAGAATAGACAAAGTGAGTGCAAAGGAACACATACTATTTTCACTGTGCACACAAATATCCAACTGGTACAAGGTTATCACAATGGAAACTAAAGAAAAAAAATTACAAAGCCTTAAATCCGTATGGTTCACTGAACTAAATACTGATATAACAGAAGAGCAATGGGACTATTGGTGATGGAACCACAGAACTCGGTGCACCCAATGTGCTTCTATAACACAAGCATTGTACTACATTGGTCATAGATGCATTTGGTCACTCATTAAATTACACAGAATGGACTCAAATAACTCCAACAAATGGCCTTGCCCAACGAATACAGGAACCTTGGATCACATAATATATAAATGCCCAATGGCACAAACCTTTTAGAAACAAATCTGGATATATATTGAGAATATGTTCAACACCAGCATACCTATGAGTTATAATTCGGCTATATCTAATTTGAACCTTCCATCAATAACAAGCAAGATGATTTATGACAGAAAACTTTTCCATATACTAACTGCTATAGCATTTTATCAGATAATGCAAAAGATCAAAAACTTACATTTGCTAAATGTCCATTTCTGGTGGAATACTGTCTTACTCATATATAGATATGAAACTAATACAAGAAGTAGTCCTAATAAGCATAGGAACAATCTTCGTGTCTGGACAAAATTGAAAGACTTTATACTAAAGGAGAATCCACCCTGAATATTGGTACTCCATTATTAATCTATGATTATAACCGACAGTATATTTGAAACCTGTACTGTATACATATCATATACTTAACTTTGGGTCCTATTCACTAAACCATGCTGTAGGCGCGCTAGCGTTTTTAGCGCACACTAAAAATTAGCGTGCGCTAACGCTAGAGACACCCATATATAGGAATAGATGGGTGTCTCTAGCATTAGCATACGCTAAAAAAGCTAGCACACCTTAGTAAACAGGGCCCTTAGTGTGTCTTATCCTTCTTCTATTTGCTGTTCCTACACTATGTCAGCATTGTCAACATATAGTTAGGATATATATGCATCATAATGTTCTGCTGGAGTTTATTGTGTAATGTTTTATGATTAAAAATGCCAATAAAAACTATTGGACTTAAACCCCCCCCAAGAACTATCATTAACAATATAAGCAATAACTATTTCAATATTGCTATAGGGTACAAATCAATATATAAGGCCCTGTTTACTAAGACTCTGTAGTGTTTTTAGCATGTGCTAATGCTAGCGACACCCATAATTTCCTATGAGTGTCTCTAGTGTTAGTGCGCACCAAAAACGTTTGAGGACCTACAGTGTGGCTTAGTAAATAGGGCCCATAGAATCAAAAGCAAAAAGAAAAGGAAGGTTTTTATGAATACAAATAATACTTCTGTAGAAATGAAAAATGTAAAAGGAAAATAAAACTGAAAAAGAAATATCCTAATAGGGGTGCCCATGGAGTGTCAAGAAACACATTGGAAAGAGGCATTTGGTGACCAGAGCAGCAGCTTTGCATTCATATTCATGAATCATAGCAATTGTATGCTACCAAAAGGCAGTATTCAGCAAAGATGCAGTTTTCCAATTTGAGGAGATCATCTGTATCGTAATAGCTAAGACAATATCTAGTAATCGAGATTTAATGGTTTGGAGAGAGCTAATGATCTAAATAAAATTATAGAGAAAGTCAAATCTTCATTTATAGGAAAAATGTTTTTAATTTCCGCCCATATGGGTGTTCAGAAAGATAAAATCAAGGGGCAATATTATATGATTTGGATCCACTCATGATGAGGTGCAACGCCAACATTTGTCATCTTGAGAAAGACCAACCTTAAACATTTTGAGCAAGATTCTGGCGCCTAACAAATTGGTGCCAATAAACCCTCCTTAAGCGGTCTTCTATAAGCTATGCCTAAATTTCAGCACAGTTTATATAATACACGCTTACGCGGAGAGTCATGCATAAATATAGGCACGGCCATTTGCACCAATGAAAATGTAGTGCAAATGCCTGTGCTTAAATTTACATGTGCAGCACCATTATTCCATAATTATGCACATAACTTGAAGCCACTCCTCTGTTCTGCCCCAAAACACCCAAATTTAATTGAATAACAAGCCAATTAGTACCAATAATTAGCTTTTTAATAAGCAATTAGTGGCTGTTACGTCTGTGGTCGTGACCACCCTCAGACTTACCCTGTTTCTGGGAGTCAGTGGCTGTGCTGGCTTCTGCTTGTCTCTGTGTCTGTCTCTGTCTTAGTTTCTCTCTGGCTCTGTGTGCTGATTGCCCTACTGAACCTCACCTGTGTGGGCTATGCCTTTTCCAAGATGGCTGCCGCCGACTCCTCTATGCCAGTATCCAAGATGGCTCCCGCTGGGCTGACTTCTCTGTGTGTCAAGCCTCTGTTTGGATGCAAGGTGATTGCTGCAGCTGTGCCTCTGGTGTGGAAGGGCTTTATTAATCACTTAGAGACTACAGCCCTGGCCTTTGCATTTCATCTAGGGCCCTGGTGTATAGAGTGCTCTGTACACTGTTTCAGTGTTTGCTCTGTGTGAGTTTCAGATATGGACCCTTTTATCACGCTCGCTGAATATTGCCGCAGCCTGGTCTTGAATCCAGCTTTGTGGGATACTCCGGAAGCTGTCGCTGAGAGAAGACGTCTTGGGAATTCCATGCTCTGGGCCCAGCAGGGGTCCAGTCCCATTCAAGCAGAGCGTCCAGACAAGCCTCTGAATCCAGTCCGAGCAGCGCGTTCAGCCAAGCTTCAGAGTCCAGTCCGATGGACGCTGCTCACTGAGCCTCCGATGCCAGTTCAAGGGGCTCTTCCACTCAAGCCTCGGAGCCTGGTTCAAGGGAAGCTCCTAACCGAGTCGCCGACTCCAGTTCAGGTGGCGCTTCCACTCAAGCCTCTGAGTCCAGTCCGAGGGGTGCTTCTGACCGAGTCTCCAATTCCAGTCCAAGCAGCGCTTCAAGCCAAGTCTCTGCGTCCAGTTCAAGTGGCGCTGTCTACGGAGTCTCCTAGTACCAGTGTGGATCCCAGTTCCAACCCCATTTTTGAGCTGGATCCGTTTATGACGCTCCAGGAGTACCGGGTTGCCCTTTTGTCTGATCCAGCCTTGAAGAATACTCCTGAAGCTGCAGCGGAAAGAAGGCGTGTCTCCTGGCTTGGGTTCGAAGAAAACCCAATTTCTGCTATTGATCCCTCTACCAAGCTGTTCTTTTACCGCTTCCAACTCCTCTCGGAGCCAACCCTACGGGATACTCTGGAAGCCCAAGCTGAAAGAAGGTGGCTTCCTGATTTTTCCCGACAAACTTCTGAGTCCAGCCTGAAGGGCTTTGTCTGCCAAGCTTCTGAGTCCACACTGAGTTCCAGCCCAGTGCCCGAGTCTGTTTTGAGTTCCAGTCAAGATGCTGAGTCTGGATCGAGTTGCAGCTCCAGTCAAGATGCTGAGCCTGGATCGAGTTGCAGTTCCAGTCAAGAGGCTGAGCCTGGATCGAGTTGCAGTTCCAGTCAAGAGGCGGAGCCTGGATCGAGTTGTAGTTCCAGTCAAGATGCTGAGCCTGGATCGAGTTGCAGTTCCAGTCAAGATGCTGAGCCTGGATCGAGTTGCAGTTCCAGTCAAGAGGCTGAGCCTGGATCGAGTTGCAGTTCCAGTCAAGAGGCGGAGCCTGGATCGAGTTGTAGTTCCAGTCAAGATGCTGAGCCTGGATCGAGTTGCAGTTCCAGTCAAGATGCTGAGTCTGGATCGAGTTGTAGTTTCAGTCAAGATGCTGAGTCTGGATCGAGTTGGAGTTCCAGTCAAGATGCTGAGCCTGGATCGAGTTGCAGTTCCAGTCAAGTTGCTGAGTCTGGATCGAGTTGCAGTTCTAGTCAAGATGCTGAGTCTGGATCGAGTTGCAGTTCCAGTCAAGATGCTGAGGCTGGATCGAGTTGGTGTTCTAGGCAAGATGCTGAGTCTGGGTCGAGTTGGAGTTCCAGTCAAGATGCTGAGTCTGGATCGAGTTGGAGTTCCAGGCAAGATGCTGAGTCTGGATCGAGTTGGAGTTCCAGTCAAGAGGCTGAGTCTGGACCGAGTTGCGGTTCCAGGCAAGATGCTGAGTCTGGACCGAGTTGCGGTTCCAGGCAAGATGCTGAGTCTGGATCGAGTTGGTGTTCCAGGCAAGATGCTGAGTCTGGATCGAGTTGCAGTTCCAGTCAAGATGCTGAGTCTGGATCGAGTTGCGGTTCCAGTCAAGATGCTGAGTCTGGATCGAGTTGGAGTTCCAGGCAAGATGCTGAGTCTGGACCGAGTTGCAGTTCCAGGCAAGATGCTGAGTCTGGATCGAGTTGGTGTTCCAGGCAAGATGCTGAGTCTGGATCGAGTTGCAGTTCCAGTCAAGAGGCTGAGTCTGGATCGAGTTGGAGTTCCAGTCAAGATGCTGAGTCTGGATCGAGTTGAGGTTCCAGTCAAGATGCTGAGTCTGGATCGAGTTGCGGTTCCAGTCAAGATGCTGAGTCTAAATCGAGTTGTAGTTCTAGTCAAGATGCTGAGTCTGGATCGAGTTCCAGTTCCAGTCAAGCTCTTGAATCCAGTTCCAGTTACAGTCAAGGGGTTGATTCCAGTCCGGGTCCAAATCCCGGCTCCGTTTTGGATGCCAACCCAGGTTCCAGTTCCAGATCTGCTTCTGTTCAGACTTCTAGTTCCTGTCAAGACTGGGATGCCACTTCGGGCCCCAGCCCGGCTTCTGATGTCAGCTGGGGTAGTGGCTTCAGCCTTGCTCTTGCCATTACACGGAATTGCCAAGAGGTCCAGGACATTGTGGGTTCCCTCTGGGAAGGGTTACTTTTGAATTTTGTTCCTCTTGATGCATCCATGTTCCTGAGGTTGCCCCGTGGTGATTCGAAGGAGCCTCCTGGTCACAGGTGCTACTTTTGTCTGTCAGTTTTGAACTTCCTTGTGACTTCCAGTCCAGTGATCTATGTCTGGCTTTTGAGACCCATCAGGAGGTTTCACCATAGTTACCCCTGGACACCTGAACTCCTCAGGGAGACCGAGAGGGGGGTCTTGAGGAGGGGGTACTGTTACGTCTGTGGTCGTGACCACCCTCAGACTTACCCTGTTTCTGGGAGTCAGTGGCTGTGCTGGCTTCTGCTTGTCTCTGTGTCTGTCTCTGTCTTAGTTTCTCTCTGGCTCTGTGTGCTGATTGCCCTACTGAACCTCACCTGTGTGGGCTATGCCTTTTCCAAGATGGCTGCCGCCGACTCCTCTATGCCAGTATCCAAGATGGCTCCCGCTGGGCTGACTTCTCTGTGTGTCAAGCCTCTGTTTGGATGCAAGGTGATTGCTGCAGCTGTGCCTCTGGTGTGGAAGGGCTTTATTAATCACTTAGAGACTACAGCCCTGGCCTTTGCATTTCATCTAGGGCCCTGGTGTATAGAGTGCTCTGTACACTGTTTCAGTGTTTGCTCTGTGTGAGTTTCTATGTTTGACTAGATAGCTTAGGCACCGTGTGGCTTGTTAGCCTGTGTATAGCTTTGCTAGTGCTCTGTGTTTGTTTAGACTAGCCAGCTTAGGCACCGTGTGGCTTGTTAGCCTGTGTATAGCTTTGCTAGTGCTCTGTGTTTGTTTAGACTAGCCAGCTTAGGCACCGTATGGCTGGTTAGCCTGTGTATAGCTTTGCTAGTGCTCTGTGTTTGTTTCCAGTGCATGACTTGTTAGCTTGGGCACAGCTTTGTTGTTAGCTGGTGTATAGCTTTCAAGTCTCCTGAGTGTGCTCTGTGTATGTTTCTTGTGTATGACTGGTTTGCCTGGGTATAGCGTTTCTATTAGCCTAGGTACAGTTTACTAGTCATTGTGGTTAAACCTGCCGACTGCCAGAACCCGGACAGTCCCTGCCTGTCGGCCTTGCCTGCGCCTAGGTGCCAGGGGGCACTCCTGGATCTTCATTCCTGCTGTTCCTGCTTGCAAGTTCCAGTTCCGGGTTTTCCTGTAAGTCCTACCGGCTGCCAGAACCTGAGGGCTCAACCCTCGGGGAAAGGTGGTCAAGCGTAGGTGAAGCCTAGGTCCAGTGTGTTCCAGTCCAGCGGGTTTCACTCCTGTATGTTCCAGTCCTGTGGGGCCCTCCAGTGTGTTCCAGTCCAGCGGGCTCCACTCCAGTGCGCACCCGTCCGGTGCGTTCCAGTTCCGTGTATTCCGGTGAAGAACTCCAGTCCGGGGTTCTGGTCCAGTTTTGTCTCATCTCTACCTTGGAGGTGATCTTGCCTGCCACTGCCGCTCCACGGTAGTGGCCCATGGGCTCACTAACCCAGTGCTCCCGGGGAAGAAGCCTGACAGTATGCCAAGGTCCTCGAGCATGCGACAGTGGCACTAGTTAAATTTAATTGGGACTAATGCATATAAAATAGGCTCAGGATCCGTGCCTATAATTTATGTGCAGTAAAAAAAAGGGGTGTGGAACTTGGAGGGTCATGGGTGACATTAATTTTTTAAATCTTATTCTTATAACCTGAATCATAGAGGCGATTTTCTTTGATTAATACCCGCAATATTCTTGAGGAACAAGGATCAGATACAACTTTCATTGGGGTCACTAATCGAATCATTACTTCTACATCATTATCCATTACAGGTATAAATCACTAATACAGTGTCTTATCCCAACCTTGTACAATCAATGGTACTAAGCCATACAGACTATTGCAACAGAATCTATGCGGGATGCAAAGAACAACTGATAAAGAAACTCCAGACCTCTCAAACACAGCAGCCAGGTTGATATTTGGTAAATCACGATTTGAAAGTGCCAAACCGCTCTGGGCAAAACTGTACTGGCTTCGAATCAAAGAACGTATCACCTTCAAAATCTGCACCCTGGTCCACAAAATTATCTACGGCCAAGTCCCAGGATACATGACAAACCTCATTGACCTACCAATCAGAAACATATCTACTTCATCTCAAACATACCTAAACCTCCACTACCCAAACTGCGAAGGACTCAAATACAAAGCAACCTATGCATCCAGCTTCTCCTATATAAGCACACTACTATGGAACGCACTGCCAAAAGCTGTGAAAACAACTTATGACTACCTAAACTTCAGGAAATCACTGAAAACCTACCTATTCAAAAAGGTATACCCCACCGACCCAACATAGATACCTACACTCTGCAACACAGCAAAACCAAAGCTCGTAATGGACACTATCCAGCTTATTTTCGAAAGAGAAAAACGCCTATAGTGCGACCTAAATCAGGAGATAGATGTTTATCTCGCAAAGGCACCCAAATCGGTATAATCGAAAGCCGATTTTGGGCGTTTCCAACTGCACTCTGTCGCGGAAACGAATAAAGTTGACGGGGGCGTGTCGGAGGCGTGGTGGAGGCGGAACTGGGGCGTGGTTATCAGCCCGAGGAGAGATGGGCATCTTTAGCTGATAATCGAAAAAAAGGCGTTTTGACCGCGATTTTGGGTCACTTTTTTGGACCCTTTTTTTTCACAAACAAGTTCCAAAAAAGTGCCACAACTGCCCAGATGACCATTGGAGGGTCCCACCAAAAAACCCCCACTTTACAAACTTTTTTTCCAGCCTGTATGCCAGCCTCAAATGCTGTACCCACCTCCATGACAGCAGAATGTGTTCGATCCTGTCACAGACTTTCCCTGGGTCAGATGTGGCTCTCAGGTGCAGTACAGGGTCACATCAGCATTGCATTGTGGTGGGTGTAGGGTATTGGGCTCCATGATGTCATTAGCTTCTGTTACAGTCTCACGATGTTGGTAGTTGGTAGGCTCTTCTCCCATGGTGCTTTTCCCCCTGCCTACTGGGTCGGAGTGTGCCCTGTTGTGTTTCCTGTTGTAGTCCATGTGGTAGTGGCCATTTTTGTAAGCCAGTTTTAGTTCCCTTTCCTGTGTTAGCCACGTTACAGAACTTAGTTCTTACCCTGAATGTGGCAGAAAGAGGGTATTGTACAGCATTCTGCCAGCTCTGACCTGCTAATCTCACTACCAGGGAGACTCGTTGCCAGTGGTGGGGCAGAACCTCTGATCTGCAGTTAACTGTGAGTAAACGCGGTTATTCCAATAAAGGACGTTTTCTGAGAGATTAGTCTTCAGGTGTCAACTGGTGTACCAATGTTATACAGCAGCAAGAAGTCATAGAGGCCTGCGTGTATGCAGGTCCCTGGAGCACTTTTAGTGGGTACCGCAGTTCACTTCAGCCAGGTGGACCCAGGCCCATCCCCCCCACCTGCAACACTTGTGCTGGTAAATGGGAGGCCTCCAAAACTCACTGTACCCACATGTAGGTGCCCCCTTTACCCCTAAGAGCTATGGTAGTGTTGTACATTTGTGGGTAGAGGGTTTTGGGGGAGGGGGGTTGGGAGCTCAGCACCCGTGGTAAGGGAGCTATGCATGTGGGAGCTTTTTCTGAAGTCCACCGCACTGACCTAGGGTGCCCAGTTGGTGTCCTGGCATATCAGGGGGGCCAGTGTACTACCAATCCTGGCCCCTCCCACAACCAAATGGCTCGGATTAGGACGTTTTTGAGCTGGGCATTTTTAGTTTCTATTATCGCTAAAAAAAACAAATGCCCAGCTCAAAAACGTCCATTTTTTCAAAAATACGGTTTGGCCTGCCCCTTCACGGACCCGTTCTCGGAGATAAACGCCCATGGAGATAGGCGTTTCCGTTCGATTATGCCCCTCTATATAACCTTTCCTCTCCTCAACCCCCAATGTACCTGATACACATGTACCTTTATTCGATCACAATATCACCTTGTATTTGTTTCTTTACTGGACTTGGCGAATGCTGTTACTCAACCACATTATCACCTTGTATTTGTTTCTCTACCGGACTAGGCAAATGCCATTACGGTACTATCCAGCTTATAATCGAAATAGAAAAATGCCTATATTGTGACCCAAATCAGGAGATAGACGTTTATCTCACAAAAATGAATAAAGCGGTATAATCGAAAGCCGAATTTGGACGTTTTCAACTGCACTCCATCGCGGATGCGGACAAAGTTGATGGGGGCGTGTCGAAGGCGTGGTGAAGGCGGAACTGGGGCGTGGTTATCGGGCGATCAGAGATGGGTGCCTTTCGCCGATAATGGAAAAAAAATATGCGTTTTTAGCGAGAATTTAGGGCACTTTTGCTGGACCCTGTTTTTCCACGAATAAGGCCCAAAAAGTGCCCTAAATGACCAGATGACCACTGGAGGGAATCGGGGATGACCTCCCCTGACTCCCCCAGTGGTCACAAACCCCCTCCCACCACAAAATATGCCGTTTCACAACTTTTAATTTTCACCCTCAAATGTCATACCCACCTCCCTGGCAGCAGTATGCAGATCACTGGAGCAGTTATTAGGGGGTGCAGTGGATTTCAGGCAGGTGGACCCAGGCCCATCCCCCCTACCTGTTACACTTGTGCTGGTAAATGGGAGCCCTCCAAACCGCCCCCCCCAAACCCACTGTACCCACATGTAGGTGCCCCCCTTCACCCCTTAGGGCTATAGTAATGGTGTAGACTTGTGGGCAGTGGGTTTTGAGGGGGATTTGGGGGGCTCAACACCCAAGGGAAGGGTGCTATGCACCTGGGAGCTGTTTTACCTTGTTTGTTTTTGTAAAAGTGCCCCCTAGGGTGCCCGGTTGGTGTCCTGGCATGTGAGGGGGACTAGTGCACTACGAATCCTGGCCCCTCCCACGAACAAATGCCTTGGATTTATTCGTTTTTGAGCTGGGCGCTTTCGGTTTCCATTATCGCTGAAAAACAAAAACGTCCAGCTCAAAAAAAGATAAACGTCCATGTTTTTCGAAAATATGGTTCGGTCCGCCCCTTCACAGACCCGTTCTCGGAGATAAACGCCCATGGAAATAGACGTTTTCCTTCTATTATGCCCCTCCACGTAAGCCACATTGAGCCTGCAAATAGGTGGGAAAATGTAGGATACAAATGTAATAATTAAATAAAAATATCCTTATTCTAAACATAATGAGGCCGACATTCAGACTGCAGGTGGCAGTCTGGCTAACTCCTGTAGTTGGTGGTGAGACCGGATATTCAATGCTAGGCCGTTTCCAGCATTAAATATCTGGTTTATTTTGGTCATTTTAAACTTATCCAGCCAAGCCAATATTCAGTGCTGGTTGGTTAAGTTTATAGTAGCCAAAGATAGGCTGTCAAACTTAGCTGTCTCCTGCTAAACATTCGCAGATAGCCGGTTAAGTTCTATTTAACCAGCCAGGAGCCATTCCTGGCTGGCTAAAAATAGCGCTGAATATCAGCAGGAATGAGCTTAACCAACTTATTTAGTTGTACAATAATATTTAAAACAAGCTCAAAAAATTAAAATAGTAAAGAAAAAATGAAACTATTGGATGAGCCATAAGAACCTATATAGTTATATTATAATATAATTAATTAAATTATACCCTTTATTAAAACAAATATATGTATAACATATGTATAACATAGCATCATATATTTCAAATTATCTTTAAGATTCTAACTAGACTATTGATGCTCTTAGAGAGACCAAACCATCACATATAATTGCATTTACATCAATCATCATAAGACAGCTAAGGGTGCATAAAAAAAACAAATACAAAGTAATCTCAATGTGTGGTATGCAAATGGTACCTAAAAACAAATATAGAAACAATCTCT
Source organism: Microcaecilia unicolor (assembly GCF_901765095.1). NCBI lineage: Eukaryota > Metazoa > Chordata > Amphibia > Gymnophiona > Siphonopidae > Microcaecilia > Microcaecilia unicolor. The sequence goes on from NC_044039.1 coordinate 159,394,318, forward strand.
ATATGCGATTCCCATGTGTACAAAGTAACTTAAAGGCCCTTTTACAAACACGCGTAAGGACCTACGAATGTTCAGTGCATGGCAAATTGGCATTACTGTCCAGCTGGCGAGTGTGCCTGGTGGTAATTCGAGTTTGGTGTGCACTGAAACCCCCACGGTAGAAAAATATTTTCTATTTTCTACCACGCCGGTGTTCACGGTGGTAATCGGCAGTTGGCGTGCACTGGACAGTTACAGTGCAAGTAACACATGAGCATTTACTGCTAAGTCAATGGGTGGCGTTAAGTGCTCAGGCTGTAAACAGAAGTGCTGGTTTTAATTTTGCTGCACATCTATTTCCAGGCCCGAAAATCCCCTTTTTTTCCCAGATGCGGTGGAGAAATGGTCTAGCGCTTGTCCAATACATGCGCCCACACTACCGCAGGCCACGTTTTGGTGTGCCTTTGTAAAAGGGCCCCTTAGTAAACAAATACTTTAATAAAACCCTGAAAGAGAATCTGTATGTGGTAAACGATATAGACAGTGCAGGGCTAAGAAGAAGATATATTAATTCCTAAAAAGTGGCCTACTCTAAACCATTAAAAAATAATAATAATAATAATAATAAAAGTGCGCCACATGTGCTCTGCCTCATATAAATAATGGCCAAATAAAGCCATACAGGCGCCATTTAAGTATCAGCAACTTATAAACTCTTTAAAACCAACATATTCCCCACTATGGTATACAGATTCTGAACAAATAGGAATACAAGCACCTTCTTGAGCATGCAAAAACCATTGTTCTGCATACTCAGTTCACTCATGAAATCCCCCCACCCCTCTTATTTAGATAAGAACAACGAAGCAAATTAAAGATAGCAAATTTTAAAAGTCAGTTCTTATTAACAGCCTGAAGATTTATGAATGTACATCTGATTATGTCAAGGCTGTTCACTTTCTCAGTATTATATGTGCAGTACACTTTAGTAACACACAGCAGGAACATCTTTATTGGCCACATTGGACTCATCTTATAACACTCTAGAGGATAATAGATCTATGAGGGTTTTTTTTTAAATACTTTTGAATATACTAGTGTTTATAATAGCAGCCATCACTCTGTGGGAAATCTAATTTATTTTTTAATGAAAAAGAGGCATGATGAGGAAGGGAAAGATAGTGATGGAGGGAAAAGGGGAATTAAATGGAACAAGAAGTTGCCACTGGGTTTTGTACCAGTGAATAGATAGCCTGTGTGTTTTGTTTTGTTTTTCTCTCTCATCATGGTTTACCTCAGAGAGAGATGGAAGGATCTCTCTAGGTGATATTTTTAGTTCATACATATGTTCGTTCTTCTGAAACTTGAGTGGTTATCAAGGAGCTGTTGAGTAAGTCAATTGGAATCATTAATGAGCACACATAAAAATATGCACCTCAAAGGCAATTTGTCAAGCTGATGCAGGAATCTCATCTCTTATATCTCCATAAGCTTCAGTTCAGTTTCTGTCCTGCCAGTGTAGGCTGCTATTTATTTAGGACTCAGCATGCTCTAATGCAATTTTTTTCATGGTTTCTCAGGCCATGGAGCTCTGGCATCTGACATGCTGTAAATTGAACTATGGAGAGGTAGAAATTGTACTTTTATGTATTTACCCCATACAGAATTCAATCAATGGGAAGCTTTTTCATGCTCTTCAACAGGTTCTTGAATCTCTGCTATAAATATATTTCTTAGAACTGCTTCTAAAATAAATACACAAATTGCTTTCATCCTATTATATTTGAAAAAGCTGTAAAATTTATGTTCTATAAGAAGATGCTTCTCAACCCTCTCCTGGATGCATACTTAACTAGTTGGGTTTTCAGAATTATAACAATGAATATGCATGAGGTAGTTCTGATATTGAGCATGTGGCCATCAGCAATTACAAAGGCGATGACTGCCATGGACAGAAAATGACCTCGATATTCAATGCTGTGCCTAATCTGGGCCCCAGCACTGAATATCCTGGTCTATCTGGATTTTCCCAAAGCCTAGAAAGCCCCCCTTTCCCTTTAAACAATTATGACAATATTAAAGGAGCTCAAGATGTCTCCACATATTTGGATGGTCTTATGAACAACTGGTCTAACTCTCAATTTTGCTGATCTGCAGGTTATTGGATCTGCATCATATATGGTCAGGTGGACTAAGCAACAAGCCAATTAATTTTGCACATTTTTGAATGTGATTAAATGGGCTATCTCCATTGGCCACTTAGACAACTGGGCTAACCACCTCAGGAGTGGAAAATGGGCTAGCCTACTAGTCCATAAGACCATCCATTTACCCCACTGGCATCTATTATCAATACTATCGCTGACTATAAGTAAGTTATGTGGAACACTCACATTTCACCTTTGCTCTGCCCTAACACTTTCCAGATAGTGCCAGGGCAGTTTGTAAGAGCTTTCAGTAGCACTATTCGTATACTGTCACTCAAATGAATAGCTGGGGTCCAGATAGGGCACTTACCATATCTTGGCTGGTCTTTATTTATTTATTTATTTATTTATTTATTTATTCTATTTGTATCCCACATTTTCCCACCTCTTTGCAGGCTCAATGTGGCTTACAATATATCATGAATAATGGAAATACATAAGAAAAATTACATTTGGTATTACAGAAGGATCTTGGATGTCATGGTAATAACAGAACATAATAGTAGATTAACAATCAAGTATTATAGTGCAATTCTGGGTGAATGTATATGAGTTCATATTTGTTGTTCTTTGCGGTATGTCTTGTTAAAGAGATGGGTCTTCAGAAGTTTGCGGAAATTAATTCGTTCGTAGGTCATTTTTAGGTTGCATGGTAGCGCGTTCCAGAATTGTGTGCTCAGGTAAGAAAAGGTTGATGCATGCGTTGTTTTGTATTTTAGTCCTTTGCAATTGGGGAAGTGAAGATTGAGGAATGTGCGGGATGACTTTTTGGCATTCCTGGATGGTAGGTCTATCAGGTCTGACATGTAGGCAGGGGCGTCTCCATGAATGATTTTATGAGTTAGGGTGCGTACTTTGAACATGATGAGTTCTTTAAGTGGGAGCCAGTGTAACTTTTCTCGTAAGGGTTTAGCTCTTTCATATTTTGTTTTTCCGAATATTAGTCTAGCTGCAGTGTTCTGAGCCGTTTGGAGTTTCTTGATTATTTGCTCTTTGCAACCCGCGTAGAGTGCGTTGCAGTAATCTAGGTGACTTAGTACCAATGATTGTTCCAGATTGCGGAAGACAGTCCTTGGGAAAAAAGGTCTTACTCTTTTTAATTTCCACATTGAGTGGAGCATTTTCTTGGTTGTGTTTTTCGAATGGTTCTCAAGTGTTAGGTGTCAGTCAATAGTAACTCCAAGAATTTTTAGGGTGTCCAAGATTGGAAGAGTCAATTTTGGTGTGTTCATGGTGGTGAATTTGTTCGTGTTATATTGTGAGGTGAGTACTAGGCATTGGGTTTTTTCTGCATTGAGTTTCAATTGAAATGCATCTGCCCATGTGTGCATGATATGTAGGCTTTGGTTGATGTTGTTGGAAATTTCTTTTAAGTCTTGTTTAAATGGGATAGATCGTTACGTCATCAGCGTAGATATATGGGTTGAGGTTATGGTTTGATAGAAGTTTGGCCGATGGTATCATCATTAAGTTGAATAGAGTCGGTGAGAGGGGGGATCCCTGAGGAACTCCGCATTCAGGTTTCCATGTAGCTGATGTAGTCGAGTTAGATGTCACTTGGTATGACCGTGTGGTTAGGAACCCTTTGAACCAATTAAGGACGTTACCTCCAATTCCAAAATACTCAAGCATATGTAGTAGTATCCCATGATCAACCATGTCGAAGGCGCTGGACATATCAAATTGTAGAAGTAGTATATTCTTGCCATTTGCAATCATTTGTTTAAATTTGTTCATGAGGGTGACTAGTACCATTTCCGTACTGTGGTTAGATCAGAATTCTGACTGGGAGTCGTGTAATATTGAGAATTTGTCTAAATAGTTTGTGAGTTGTTTGGTTACCATCCCTTCTGTTAGCTTGGTTATTAAGGGAATGGATGCTACTGGCCTGTAGTTGGATAGTTCGCAAGCGGTTTTCTTTACATCTTTGGGTATGGGGGTGAGTAGAATGTTTCCTTTCTCCTTTGGGAAGAGTCCAGTTTGTAACATATAGTTCATGTGATTCATGAGGTCTGTTAGAAATTGTTGAGGAGCTGATGTCATGAGATTGTTTGGGCATGTGTCTAATTTGCAATGGGATTTTGCGAATCTTTTGAGAGTTTGAGAGATAAGATCCTCCGAGAGTATCTCGAAGTTGGTCCAGGTTCTATCTGCTGGGTATGCACCAGGGTCTGGGTCTAGACAGTCAAGGAGTACGGCGTAATCAGTGGTACTGATTGGTATTTTAAGTTGCAATTGTACGATTTTCTCCTTAAAGTATTTTGCAAGGTTGTCTGCTCCTGGTATATCTTTGCTATTGTTGATTGTGATTGGTGTGACATCTAATAGTTTATTCATGAGTTGGAAGAGTTTATGTGTGTCTTTGTAGTTTGGTCCAATTTCAATTTTATAAAATAATCTTTTAGTTTGTCTTATGGTATATTTGTATTTTCTTTGAAGTTGTTTCCATGCGTTAAGTGTGGGGTCGTCTTTCTTTTTGTTCCACGCACGTTCTAACCTTCCAACTTGTGTTTTAAGTTTTTTCAGTTCTTCATTGAACCATGGTGTTGAGCAATGTTGTCTAATACTGATCTGCATCTATCGTCCCATTCTCAGAGGAATTGGTTAGTATCTGCCTTTATTGTCCATCCGTTATGGTAGATTTGTTGCCATAATATTACCGGGTCTATTTTTCCTCTCGTGGTGTAGGTTTTGCGTTCTTGTTTTTTTATTGTGTTCTTCATTCGCCATTGGAGGGAGATGTGTGCTTTATGGTGGTCTGACCACGATGTGGGTGTCCATCTTGTATCCGTTAGTAGAAGGTTTGAGTCTGGCTCGAATTTGTGTGTGATAATGTTTAGTGTGTGTCCTTTAATGTGGGTTGGTTGTGTGTCTGGTATATGAAGCTCCCATAGTTGTAGGAACTCTTTGCATTCTTGGGTGCTTGTTAAAGTGAGATCTTCCAAATGCAGGTTGATATCTCCTATTATCATTAGGTTTGAGGTAGAGACACATGCATTCGAGATGAAGTCCATAAAGTGTGTTTCGGAGTCTTGCCTGTTGCCTGGTGGTCTGTATAGTAGGACTGCACTGAGGTGTTCCTGCAAGTTTGGGTGATTGATTCTTATCGAGGCGATTTCGAGTTGTGGTAGGATGGATTCGTCTGTAGTTGTGGTGGTGAACTTGGCTTTGTATATTATGGCGATTCCTCCTCCTCTTTTTCCATTTCTTGTCCAGTGGGTGATTTTGTATCCTGGTGGACATAAATCTAGTATTATGGGGTCTTTAAGGTCATGAATCCATGTTTCAGTGATGAATAGGAGATCAAGGTTGTCAGTAGTAATCCTATCTGTTATGATCTCTGTTTTATTTACTACTGATCTGGCATTTACGTATCCTATTTGGATTATTCGGTAAGGATCAGTTTGATACATGGTTGTGTTAATTTTTATTATTTGCCTGTTTTCTTGGTATCTGGTTGTGCTGTGTCCTTTCTTCCCTTTCTGTTGATTATTTCTGAGTGTATTTGTTTTTTCCTTTAGTTTGGTTGTTATTTTTTTGGTCTGGTGGATTGTGGTTGAGTTGTTTGTAGGATTTACTTGCTGTGGGTAGATTGTCATTTATGTTGGGAGTGGTCCATGCGTGGTATATTAGGGGGAGGAAGTAGATTATTGTGAGCAATTTATTGATATTCATGTTGGCTGTGGTTGGTAGTGCCTGGCGGTGTCAATGAATAAACGTTTGTATGAGCATCAAGCGGTATTAACATTAAGCACACCTAAGCATGCATATGCATAAATTAAGCGATTTTGTGTGAACATCAAGCAGCATTAACATTGAACATATATAAGCATATGAGCATAAATTAACCAGTTTGTGTGAACAACAGGCAGTATTAACATCAAGCACATCTAAGCATACATGAACATAAATTAAGCAATTTTGTGTGAACATCAAGCAGCATTGACATTAGGCTTATATAGCATATGAGCATATATTAATCAGTTTTGTGAACAGTGAGCAGTTACAGCATAGAGCATGTATTAAGCTGTTTTATTTGAACAAGGAATAGTGTCAACGGAGAGGGTGTAAATTTGCGTGTGTATATTTGCAATTTGTGTTATTCTATGTTGCGTGCACCATGCTTTTTCTTTATCCTTCGGTTTTTGCTTCCCATGTTGTTTTGGTCCGTTCTTTAGTATCATGGGGTGTTGGACTCCGCCCGTATTGGGAAGTTTCTCTGGATCGGGTTGTGGAGGTGATTCAAATTTGGGCCTTTTGGGTTACCTGCCATAGTTGGGTGATCATCTCTAGCCTTTAGATTCTGCCCTCCTCTGCTGCAGGGCGCCGTTCCAGCCTATCCGTAAATGTAGACTTCTGGGTAGAAAAGAAGATCTCTGTGAATCCCTGTTTTTGTTAGAGAAGGTTTCGGGAACTCGTGCGTCGGGTGCCTTGGGACTCGTTGCAGCCTGTTCACACTCTCAGGTCTAGGTCTAAGGCTAGGATTTAGAAGCAAGGTGGGGCTTAGCAGCTAGCTATGCCAAAGCAACATGGGTGGAGTTACATGACCAATTTAGGCATACATTTTCTCATCTTCATTGCTTTCTTAGTACTTAACCTTGTATGCATTTTCTAAAAGTAATATTTAAATTCTGATCACCCCTGACCATCAAGTTATATTGAATAACAGTGTAAAACATATTTATAGTTCTTATAAACACAATATCAGCCTAGTGGTTAGTGCAGCAAACTTTGATAAGTACATAAGTGATCCTGGGGAACTGGGTTCAATTCCCACTACAGCTCCCTCTGACTCTGGGCAAGTCACTTAACCCTCCATTGCCCCAGGTACGAATAAGTACCTGTATACACTATCCAGCTTATAATTGAAAAAGAAAAACGCCTATATTGCGACCCAAATCGGGAGATAGACGTTTATCTCACAAAAATGAATAAAGCGGTATAATCGAAAGCCGAATTTGGACGTTTTCAACTGCACTCCGTTGCGGATGCGGACAAAGTTGATGGGGCGTGTCGAAGGCGTGGTGAAGGCGGAACTGGGGCGTGGTTATCGGGCGATCAGAGATGGGCGCCTTTCGCCGATAATGGAAGAAAAATATGCGTTTTTAGCGAGAATTTAGGGCACTTTTCCTGGACCCTGTTTTTCCACGAATAAGGCCCCAAAAAGTGCCCTAAATGACCAGATGACCACTGGAGGGAATCGGGGATGACCTCCCCTGACTCCCCCAGTGGTCACAAACCCCCTCCCACCACAAAATATGCCGTTTCACAACTTTTTATTTTCACCCTCAAATGTCATACCCACCTCCCTGGCAGCAATATGCAGGTCACTGGAGCAGTTATTAGGGGGTGCAGTGGACTTCAGGCAGGTGGACCCAGGCCCATCCCCCCCTACCTGTTACAATTGTGCTGCTTAATGCTTAGTCGTCCAACCCCCCCCAAAACCCACTGTACCCACATGTAGGTGCCCCCTTTCACCCCTTAGGGCTATAGTAATGGTGTAGACTTGTGGGCAGTGGGTTTTGAGGGGGATTTGGGGAGCTCAACACACAAGGGAAGGGTGCTATGCACCTGGGAGCTCTTTTACCTTTTTTTTTTTTTTTGTAAAAGTGCCCCCTAGGGTGCCTGGTTGGTGTCCTGACATGTGAGGGGGACCAGTGCACTACGACTCCTGGCCCCTCCCACGAACAAATGCCTTGGATTTATTTGTTTTTGAGCTGGGCGCTTTCATTTTCCATTATCACTGAAAAACAAAAACGCCCAGCTCACAAATTGTCGAATAAAACATGGACGTCTATTTTTTTCGAAAATACGGTTCAGTCCGCCCCTTCACGGACCCGTTCTCGGAGATAAACGCCCATGGAGATAGACGTTTTTGTTCAATTATGTCCCTCTATGTAAACCACTTTGAATGTAGTTGCAAAAACCACAGAAAGGCAGTATATCAAGTCCCTTTCCCTTCAATTTCTGTTTTCCTTGGTGGTTACAAGCCATTTCTATACATGAGTGCAATATCTGCAGAAGTAGGCAATAAGAAAATGTCATATCCAATAAGTGCATTCAGCCTGCATGCACTTTAACTTAAGTGGAGACATTCCCAGAAGGAAGGTTGAGAAAAGGTTCAAACTATTATACATACTTTATTCAATAGAAGAGGTCAACTCTGAGTCAAATTGTAAACACAACAAATAAACAAAACTGAGATAATACATACTAAATAAAAAACAAATTATATAAAAGAGGACTATCATGCAATCATGCAATTCAGTTCTAACAGTAAAAGATGTGAATCATCAGTCCTCAAAAGCACTCAATGTGAGCAGTGGTTATTACAAAAAAATACTTTAACATAAATGCATATGTGCATATTTTATAATCGGGGAAATTTGCACCAGGTATAAATACAGGTGCATGAATTTTTCTTGTATAAGAACAAAACCTACTCTGGTCCAATCATATTTGAACACACATGTTTTCTAATTCAGCTGAGCAAGCAAAATTCTTTCCTCCAGCTCTTGTAAGAAATGCACTATATAGACAATAAAAACAAAATTGCTTTTATCATGTACCTTTGAAAAAGTCCAGATTAGGGAAAATGGATGATGAAATACTGATTATGTGACAGATAATTGGAATAGGAAATAAATTTGAGCATTTTCAAATCAGGCAGACTTGCTGGAAACGGCCTCCCAGAAGAATTCCACAATTTATCATTGTGCTTCAAATGGTATACAGTTTTAGTTTATTTTTATAATTAACAGAACAGGGAAGAAACTTCACATCAATTGCTTTCAAGTGAAAGTCACTTTCCTTTTGTCCAAATCTATTTCATATTAATGGTGAAACAGAAAATGTTCCTTACCAAGACAGAAAATCTTTACATTTCAAATGGATTTCAGTCCCCTAATTATGCATTAAAGAACTAGAGGTAAGTCTTACTAGCAAAACCTTTTCCATGGTTTTGCTCATGGTTCATGTTTTTTCATGGTTCTGTTTGAGCTTCATATATGAATCAGGATTTGCATCTTTTCAAAAGAAACTGAGCCTGATCTATAGCTGTGTTTCGCCTGGCTAGCAGAATTGAGGGGTGCATCTGGGATAGCTGAGGCAGACAGTTTTCTAATGCTGAAGTGGGGGAGAAAATCTCTCAAGGCCTTAGGCTTCTTAGGTTGATCTGGCACAAGTCCCAGTGTAATAAAACACACAACACACCAATTTGTTCATAAATAAAGCCTTTACTGTGTTATTCAGTGCAAGTAGAAAAATTCACACAGAGGAGCTTTTTTTTTTTTACCAAAGTATAGTAAGATTTTACACTTACTGCATTTTACATGCAAAAAGGAGTAGTAAGTGGTATGGTAAATGTATGGTAAATGCAGTGGGGATGCCCTGAATCTGCCCTGCATAGGTACTGTAATACATGCAGTGTCAATATGAAAGCACTGGTGCTATCAGGCACTGCATATATTGTGATGCCGGCCCAATCTGAAAAAGAAAGAAAGAAAGAAAAAAAGAAAGAAAGAAAGAAAGAAAGAAATGTTGCTGTTGTGGCAGTGCACTCCCCAACACATCTCCTGGGTTGCCAATCCTCCAACACCCCATGACATCCAATCCCCCCTCCCAAGGCCCCCTAAGGTCTAAGCCCTCCTCATATACAAATCGTGTCCCCTTCCAGAAACTCCATCTCTGATGAAAACTTCCACTCCCCTCTCAGGACTCACCCACTAAAGGGCATCCTTCCTTATAAGGAAAGAATCATGGCTGCTATTTTGGATTCTGATACAGACCCAGATGTTTACTAATGAGGATGGTAGGTCTTGGTGGTGGGGGGAAGGAGAAGGGGAAGGATTGGTGGGGGTGGGTTTTCTTTGGGGGACAGGGTTTCCAAACAAGGCAGGGTTTGTGCATAGGAGGGGATCAGATCTTGGGGGTGGGGTCCATGGGAAGGGTAATCAGACCTTCAGGGGGACCTTAGGAGGGGTGATTGGATATATGTGGGACCCTGAGGGAAAGATCAGATGCATTTCGGGGGGGGGGGTGGTCGAGAGGTTATCAGATGAGATGGGTGGGATTGGATGTGGAGGTTGTTTTACGGGTTGGGGGCTGAGATTGGGGGATGTTGGGGGAGAGTCGCTACACCTGGCATGACAGAAGCCACACTACCAGACTAGCGATAGCACTGCTGCACTTACCACCTTCTCCTGAACTATTGGCAGTCATGACGGTTAATGTGTGGTACTGACCCATGTGCTAGCTGTCACAGGCAGCCACCCATGTCATGTTCAGCTCCCGCCCACTCCTGCTGGGGCAAGTGACCTTGTGCCAAATGGACACTATTATGAGTTGTTGGCCTGTGTATCACATGAACTCATATATAGATATAAGCATATCTATCTATCTATCTATCTATCTATCTATCTATCTATCTATCTATCTATCTATCTATCTATCTATCTATCTATCTATCTATATACAGTAAATAAATATAGAGACATTCACCCATCCCCCCCCCCCCTCATTTTGTCAGTATGTATTTGGAGGATGAAAATGTAGAGTGTACTGATACAACAGGTGCTCCCTAGTAGCAAGCTATCTTTGATGAAACTTGGCAAGGTTGCAATTCAAATTTGGACCCTGGCTATGCAGACTAAGTCCCTAATTATTGGACCAGCAAAACTGTTACCCTTAGCCAATCTTTTCTTTCCACTTCTTTGGCCACTAGTTTGCTCTTTCCTTCTCCTTGGGTTCTTGCTTCCAATTTTGTGCTGTCTCCCTCCTTGTGGCCAGTATGTTACCCCTTATCTCAATTTTACCTACACAAGCTTATGTCTTTAATGTGTTCTTTGTCTTCTATTGTAGATTTCTGGTCCACTTTTCTAACTTTGAAATTTTCCTCAGTTCTCATTCCCAGACTTCTGCCTTTATTTCAAGCAAGATTTGGTCTCATCAGTCTGGAAGCACACTCTGATTCTTCCTCTATTAAAGAAGCCTAATCTAGACCTATCTGCACCATCCTATTTCTAACATTCTGTTCTTTTCAAAGCTTCTCAAGAACCCAACTTAGTCCTTTTTTAAGTAAGTCCTTTTGCTTCTCCCAAGCTAAGCTGGATTGTAATCAGCCTTGCTCACACTCAGTTAACAGTGTTAGGCTGGAAGTCTGATGGTATTAGTCGTGGCCAACTCCCTGCTTTCACCACACTGAGCATCAGAAAGCTGCACAGGTCACTAACCCCACCCTTTACTTCCTAGAATTAAAGGGGGAAAAAAACTAAAAATTGGATTACTCCTGATTCTGAGGAAAACCAGACTAGTTTGTAAGATGTAATAATTTGATATTTATTCAATAACATCAACAGTTTCAGTGCATGAAAATGGTAAACAGTTTTGTAATAATTGAACTATAATTTCTATTATTAGTTTCCTTAGTTAAATCAATACATTTACACAACATTAACCTTTTAACTTTTCCTTTCTTTACAGGTTTCTCAACTTTACCATTGCAGACAAGAACAAATCAGATAAGTACTATAACATTCACCCTACCCCTTTTTAGACAAGAAAATGTATATGTTTAAGAAAAACCCCTATAATCAGTGACCCACCCCTTTTTAGAATTTGATTCTTTGTTATTCTTTTCTTTACAGGTGTCAAGGATCTTCACTCCCGGGAGACTTAAGGTAAGTAATAACTTTTGTCTATTTCTGTTATCTGTATTCTTTAACTCTCTTTGTTATTCAATTGTACTTAGCTGTCGCCAAACTTGTACACAGGATCTTTCTTGCGGTGGGGCCCAACTTCGGATATCCACTCTTTCCTCTGTGACGTCTGTGTGCTACACCTCTCTCTTAATAAATAAAATGGGAGCAAAACCCTACCTTCTTATTTTAAATCTTTTAGAATATTCTATTTCTGGGAATTTATAATAGTAAACTGGGCACACTAGCTAAAATTAAACAAAAATTAATTTAAACACCCTTCTATGTCAATTCTAGGCTTTCTTTTATATATGCCCTAGGCTACACAGAGTGTCTGATCACTTGCAGCAGAGCAGCGCAGCTCAACATTCCATGCCAGCCTTACTTCCCAACATTCCGCTCCTTCACCTTCCCTGCACTCATACAGCCTTTCAAGATTCTTTCCTTTACCCTCACCTAAAACCCCAAAACCCAACCTAACAAATACTTAACTCAACCACTTAACCTCTCCCCCTCACCTTATCTAACCTAACTTTCACTCTCAATCACCTTTTACTCACCCAGGACATTCAAACTCAAAATAACCTTAATAGAACACTTAACACTCTAAATTTTAATCACACATACATACTTCCTAAATACTCTTAATAATTCTGTTACCCTAAAATTATTTGTTCTCCTCTTTTCACTCAAAATCACTTTTCCACACTCACAACACCACAGCGCTTCTTCACTCTCTGAAGGTCAAAACCACTCTGACCAACTGTCCACCAAGCCGTTTCCTAGGAAACGGACCCTTCAGCTTGGGGTTCCAAACCCTAGCAGCCAATCCTAAGTCCTGCTCAACATTCTGCAGCTGCCTGCTGACAAACGGAATGCTGAGCAGCACAACTAAATCTCCATTTTACATAAGAAATCCCCATAGAAATCTATGGGAAATTCCTAAATTATTTAAAAACCACAATAAATTTATGTTAAATCACCCCAAATTTACTATGCCCACTAAACTTCCCATTCCCTACTAAACGGTATTTTTAGAATTTAAATATCCCACAATTTAACGTCCGCCCGCCATTATTCCACCTAAACCCCTTCCAAAAATCCCAAACTCAATAAAAACCATTCCAAAAATTCAATAGATACTTCCTTAACCTGCCCTATCGAATTTATCAATTTAACCCTTTCCTAACCCTGTTAAACCCACGCTCGCCCAAAACCCCTATTTAAAAATTAAAAACTGAAAAACTAAATCACCACAAAAATCCTAAAAAATTCCCAGAACCCAAATCTGAAAACTAAATTTAAATAACTTGAAACCCCGAATTTTTAAAAATAAAAAACGCTATTTATGCAAATTTAAAATCACCCGATTAACATTTTTGGTCAAGTGACCCCTTACCTGATCCGGGATTTTCTCCTTACTCGATGACTTCCCTCCGTTCCGGTTACGTTCCGACGCGAAAACGGAGCCAAAACAAAAAAAGCTCCGAAGCCGGCCCAAAATTTAGGCCCCGGCTTCGGCCTACTCTCGAAAACGCGCGCCGCCGATTCGTGCATGAGGCGCGCTGCCTCATGCACACTCGCGATGACTCCTCCTTCTTCTCCTCACCGCCCGCCGCCGGTCTGTCCTTCCCAGCACCTAAAATCGCCACCATCCGGCCCAAAACGGGGGCCCCGAAGATCCCAGCCGAGCCCGATTACTCTCCTCCCGTCTGGGAACGTCTCAAATTGTTCCCAGACCTCCCAACATCTCTTCGGTGCCAACAATCACGGCGCTGCACTCTGCAGCGCTCCACCGGACCTCCCCTTCCCGGCAGGCCCAAAACAGCCCAGGATCGGACCCGAATCGCCAGCACCCTTGACGCTGTCCTCACAGCGCATCGCTCCAGCGCTGCTTCACCGACCCCAGCCAGAATCAGCCCCTGCTCTGGCCCCGAAACTTCCCGGGGAAAAAAACAAAATCGCCACCTCCAGCAGCGCTCCCGCAGACACCCTGGCTCCCACCAACCACTGAACCTCGTACCTGGCCCTGGAACTCTCACAACGGAGATCAGGTAAGTTTTTTTTTCTCTTAATACCTAACCCACGTTACAGGATTCCAGGGTAGCCATTGAATGGAAGCATTACTCACCTCTTTGATAAATTAAATTAGGTCAACTAGTGATCATTTAAAATTCTAATACAGTGCCAATAGAGGTTTTTTGACTGATGACGATTCTCGCCAGCGTGAGCATTAAATTCAGCTCACGCAGAGCAAAGCGGTCGGCTGCATTAATCAAATAGATAACAGCTGTTACCGAGTTTCTGAAGTCTTTCCCTCTATATCTTAGAAAGTATCATATAGAGAGTTAAACTTGCCTCAGGTGAATTTTTAAAGGTATAAAATACAAATCTTCACATGCCACCAGCCTCTCGTTTATAGGCACACAACATGAAACTCACTGAAAACTATCTACAATTCAGAAAAAAAAACCTGAAAACACATTATTTCAAGAAGTCTTTCCCCCCTGGATCTGCCTAATCCCACACCACCATACATCACGAAAAGTTCAGAAATGGAAAACAATAATATTAACCTCTCTCACAATATGCTAATATATCAACCTAAGCGTTTATTGTACTTCTGTATTATGTACTAGACTTCTACAATTCTAAAAAGTTTGTAACCGCTTTTTTAACAATATGTAAGCCACATTGAACCCGCCATACGGTGGGAAAATGTGGGATACAAATGCAATAAATAAATAAAATAAATAAATATATATATATCCAAGAGCTAAGGACACTAAAGCAAAATTTAAAAAGGTAGTAGATAATTTTACAATCACATAGCTGGTTACATATTAAACTGTTTACCCTCAGTAGACTTTTTAAAACCACATTAAAAATGATGGTTAAAAAAAAACTATGCATTTTAAATGATTAGTTTTACATTCTACCAGGATATTGGGGCACAGCATTAATAAATAACAGAAACTTCCAGTATGATATTATACAACAAATAAGTTAGGGCACACTTTCCTACCTTTTGCCAAAGTGATTTGCCAGCATCTTATGAGAAGAGTATACAGTAACTTCTGTTTGTTAAAGCACTGTGGTTGCCATGTTATCCACTTGCATATAAACATTAAAAAAATAAGATGCACCTTGGTAAATTAGACCAGAAGTCTATTGAGCTCAGCATTCTTTCTCTGACAGTGGCCAATTCAGGTCCCTAGAAAGTATCTGATAGATCCCAAAGATGTGTTGCTGTTTTTTCACCTGGCTAGCAGAATTGAGGAATGCATCTGGAATTGCTGAGACAGACGGTTTTCTAATGCTGAGATGGGGGGGGGGGGGGGGGGGGGGGGGAGAGAAATCTCTCAAGGCCTACTAGTTTTTGCTCGCTCCCAGTGATAAGTAATTTATTTTATTTTTGGAACTTCATATACCACTCAATCCGGTGGACAGGTATGAGCGGTGTACATGTAAAATTAAAAGTCAGAATAGGAGCACCATTAAAAACAGGATAGAAACTATCATACACACTAGAAAAGGAACATGCATGCTAAACTTTAAGATACTGCTTTCTAAGTGTCTGGCACATTAATCAAATAACAAATTCCAGAGCCCAATCACTGTTGATATCACTTTTGTTGCCTTTTCAGCATAGCTGTTGATGTGGTTGAAGGTGCTTATTTATTGAATGCCTTAGTTGGGCTTCTTTCCATCAAGCGCAATTGCGCCTTGCTAAAAACCATTACTTGTTCACACTCCTGATGCAGGCTTCCCAGCTGGCCCGTGTCAAGTCGAGTTGAGCGAAGGTTGTTAATAAAAGACATTGATAACATGTTGTGCTTTTGTCGTCTCCACTGTTTGCTGTTCTATATGTGGCGCCCAGAATTGCGTGCCAATTATTTGTTAATTGGAATGCATTAAAACTTGCATACACATCTGGCTGCATGGTGTTCTATAAAGCATGACAGCTAATTCTACTAGTGAGTAACTAGAAAGGAAGCATGGCTATGGGCATGACAGGGGCATTCTGAAAAGCTGTGCGTGGAATTACAGCATACGACCTCAGTGCGCCTAACTTGGGAGCAAGCATTTACACCAGGTTTCAGCAGGTGAAAGTCTGGTACCTAAAGTTAGGCATGGGAATCGGCACTAAATTCAATTCTATAAAGGCCACATGCCTGCTTCATGCCAATTTATTTTGGCACTAAATTTTGAGCGCCATTTGCTGAATCCAACCTATAATGGCCCCGATATTGAGAGAACAGGAGTTAGACCGGCTAACTCTCGCTGTCACCGGCAAATCCAGAAACTCAATGCCAGGACTGTATCTGGCCACCAGCATTGAATTTCCAGGTGTTTTTTTTTTTTTTTTGGCATTGCTATTTACATGAGTCTATCTGGCCACTAAACTTAACTGGTCAGCTAGTGAAAACCAGTGGTAACCGGCTATGTCATGCGACATAGCCAGTGACCGAGATATTCAGCAGGAGATAGCCAGTTATTTTCTGCTAAATATCGGCAGATAGCTGGCTTGAGTGTATTTAACCGGCCAGGTGCCGTCCCTGGCCAGTTAAATTATTTTGAATATTGGGTGGAATATATATAGTCTGGCTGCACAATGAAGACTAGTGAAATTTCTAGTAGTCATATTTATCCCGATTCTTTGAATGCCCTAAGAACCCAGTCTGGTTTTGAATGCTCATGTTGGTCCTTTAAAGCCTACTATGATGTTGATGAAAAAGACAAATGCATTCTGTGGGCTTCAAAGCCAATGAATTTGTGGAAATCATCATACTGCACATTATATGATGGAGGAACATTTTCACAGTTTCACAATAATTTGTGATTACGTGGGTTTACTATAATTTGTTTCAAAATGAAAAAAAATATATATGTAAGGTGTTCTAAAACTGAAAGGTCCTGAGATTTAGCTGGCGGTGGCCAGTGCTTAATGACTGCCGCTGGCTTTATCCCAGATATTCAATGCTGGGCCGTGTCAGGATATATGGCTGGATAAAATGTATCTGGTTAAGTGCAATATTCAGCACTTATCCGGTTAAGGCAAACTGCATAAAGATATGACTGTGTTTTATGTGGTCCTATATATATGCCTACCTTATCCGGTTAAGTGCTGAATATTGCATTTAACCAAATAAACCTAAGTGCTGACTCCGGTCTCAGACCATCAACAAAATAGCCAGTTACGGCTTAGGTGCTAATCGGGCATATTGAGTGGTACTATATGGTTAGCCCTGGACAAACAATTTAAATAGCAAGGAATAATTTCTGGCTATTTAAATCACTTTGAATATCAACCCCAAAATATACATAGTTACATCTGAAAATGCTACTCTGATTTATAAATGATTTTTAAGTTTAAAAATGTTTTAAACATTTTTACTGTAACTGTAAAATGACTTATTTTATCATTTTTTGCATCAGTGGCCATGCGCTAATGTTAGAACAGATGAATGACACTTTCAAAGACTTGTATCTTTGGCTCCCTCATGTCTTCGGAAGTGTCATTCTTCTGCACTATTCCTCTATTTCTTGCTATGTTTGTAGTACTCTTTGTTCCTCTAGCTTGGTGGCTGATCTCTACATGCGCTAATGTTGCCATTAGCAAGCAGCCATTTTTACAAATTGCTGCAAGAGCACTTACTGCTTCCTATTTCGTAGGCTGTAAGGACTCCTGTGTTATCCATGAGTTAGCACTCGGTAATGAAGATGTGTTAAATGGATAGCACAGGAACGCCCACTCTCTGCCCCTGAAATGACCCCTCAAAAAGTTTCAAAAACTTTAGTGCACATTTAGCATGCACAGTCACAAACTACTTCATGATGCGTTAGTAAAAGGGGCCCTAGGCTCCCTACACTTGATGCATCACAATCATATGAATGAAAGAGATTGAATACTTACGTAAGTGAGGATTAATGGGAGCTATAAAAAATAAATACAATAAAAAGGTTAGTACAAGTACTGTACATATATCTTAAATAATAAACAGCTAGAACAACTGATGTTCACTACCGCAATAGCATACGCTAACACCATTAATGTGTTATTAGTATCTAGGTCTCATTGCAATAAAATGCGGCCCATAGTAAAATCAGGCATGTTAACTGCAGGAGAAGTTAACAATGTGGGCTACCGTTAAGATTCTATATAAGGCGCCTAAAAAATCTGTGCGGTAAACATTTCCGCCTAAGCGTATTCTATAAGTGGTGCCTAGATTTAGGTGCAGTTTATAGAATATGCTTAGTTGATATCATAGGTAGGCGCATCCATTTATGCCAACGAAAATGTGATGTAATTCCCTGCATGTAGATTTACATGCACTGGGTCATATTCTATAACCACGTGCATAAATTTCAGAATGCCAAGAAATGCCCATTTCCCCGCCCATAGACATGCCCCTTTTGAACTGAATGCAGTTTGTTACTGAATACGCTTAGCGAGTTGTGCGTGTAAATTCTAATTATTGCCAATTAGTGCTCATTATTGCTGATTAAGTGCTGCTATCAATGCTGCACTAATGAGCCTGGCTATAACATCTGAGGCTGTCATAGAGGCTGGTAAGTAATGTTTTTACTTACATTTTTGGGGGGATAGAAGGAGTTCAGTGACCACTGGGGGGAGTAAGGGGAGGTCATCCCTGATTCTATCCAGTGGTCACCCGGTCATTTAGGGCACCTTTTTGTGCCTGATTTGTTATAAAAATAGGAAGGTTTCCATTATGGCTGAAAAATGTCTGAGTCTTAGGAATGCCCAAATCCCGCCCTTAACACGCCCCTTGTGATTTGGATGCACTGCAGACAAACAGCATAGAAAAACATCTGAAAATAGGTTTCAAAAATGCCGCTCAAGAAACGTCCAAATGCTGCTTTATGCCGCTTTTTAGACATTTTCTTCATTCAAAAGTGAACCCCTGTGTGACCCAAAAAATCCCACTGATGTCATTTGACCCATGTGGATAGGATCACCATTCAGCAAGAAAAAATGGAAACTTAGAGACCCTTTCACTAAAGCTTAGGGGCCCTTTTACCAAGCTGCGGGAAAAAGGGCCCTGCGCTGGCAGCTGCTTTTTCCCACATGCCAGGACCCTTTTTAACGCAGCGGGTAAAAAAGCCTCCAGTACACATGGCCATGCAGTAAGAGAACTCTTACTGCATGGCCATGTGACGGCCAGCCCTTACCGCCACTCACTGAGGTGGCGATAAGGGCTCCTGTACTAACCTGGCGGTAATCAGGCAACAAGAGGCAATGCCCAATTACTGCCGGGTTACCTCAGCGCAAGCCATTCCGGTATTGATTTGGATGATTAAGTTGTATATGATAAATTGAATGTGGTACAAGGACTCATCTCAACCAATGCCCATGTTGATAACCCCCCTCCCCCCATTTCTTATTTGTTTAGAGACCATTTTTAAAACTGTCCACATTGAGCAGTAAAACTAACTGAGCTAGTGTGATTTTTCCTGGAATATGCAGCTTGCAAAGTTCAACGCAAACTGCATTTTGATTTACATAATAGTGAGGTATGTTGCATGCATTTGCATAAACTAACATGTTATAGTAAAATGACACACTCTTTTTCTGTTTAATTCACATTAAGATGCATATATTGTATGCTATTCTCTTATCATTTGTTAGTAACTACCCCTCCCTCCACCAACTAAATCTACACTAAACCTGAACTAAACCACTTCACTAATCTTGTTGCAAAAAATAAGAAAACTAACTACTTCCAATACAGCAAAACATGCTGTAAATCTTAGAACAATTTGTAATTCCAGCTTAATTCTGAATCTTGACTTCACCTCTGCAGGTGAAGTAAAATTTTAACATGCAGCTGACCACAGTGGTAATTGAAGACCTGAGATCCCCAAGTAAGCCATATTAATCAGTTTTCAAAATAATGAGCTGCTTTCTATGCACCTTTATGCAATGCAGTTCGTTATTTTTTAACTGGTGTTGTGCCTGATTTTTCTCGCTGAAAGCAAACATCACAAGAAGTAAATAAATGGGGTAGTTTTATAAAGAGACACCTGTTTTTGCCTATAAGAATGCATGTGAACTCTGTATTTTAGTCAGTTATGTACATAAGTGGCCATTTACATGAGAAAATAATCTCTTGTAAAATACAGACTAGCATGGAAGTACACACACAAGATCATGATGCATGTTTTCCTGTACTATGGTATGTACAGCAGTGAAGTTTGGGCAGTGAATGGGCAGAATTCATATTTATTTATTTATTAGGATTTATTTACCACCTTTTTGAAGGAATTCACTCAAGGCAGTGTACAGCAAGAATAAGTGAAACACAAACAATAGACAATTACAGCAGCAAAAATATTCAAACAACAATACAAAGTTTGGCATACTATTCTATATTACAGTGCCAACACAATAAAACATTTTAATAGACGGCATAAGGTTTTAAGCAATGATGGAACATATAGATAAGACAGAGTAAGAGGAGTAAGAAAATAAAGGACTAGTTTAAAGAAAAGTTGCTTGAACATTATCTTAGCTAGGGTAGGAGTGGATAAACATGTCCTGCTATAGTATGTGCAACCGGTGTCATTTAGTTCTTCCGGTAAAGGCTTGGTTGAAGAGCCAAGCTTTCACCTGCTTCCTGAAGTAGAGATAGTCTTGTGTTAAGCAAAGCCTTTCAGGGAGTGAATTCCAGAGCGTGGGGGCTAGTCCATAGAAGGCTTGCTTGTGGGTATCACATCGTGTGATGTCGTTTGGAGAGGGTGTGGTTAGGGAAACTCCTTGGGAGGACCTTAGTGACCATGAAGGTGTGTAGAGGGAAATCCTGTACTTCAAGGGCCATTTCTTTTAAGGGTCTTGAAGGTCAAACATAGAGTTTTAAATTTGATCTGTATTGTACTAGTAGCCACTGAAGTTTATGCAAAAATGATGTGATGTGGTCACATTGCTTACAACCTTTCATAAGTCTTGCTGCAGCATCTGAATCAATTGGAGCTGGTGCAGACCCTTTGTAGTCAGACCAGTGTAGTGTGCATTACAATAATCCAGTCTTGATGTTATCATGGCATGCACAACTGAGACAAGGCTTGCCTTCTCAATGTAAGGACAGAGGCAAAGTTGTTCTCGCAAGTGATAGAAGCTGCTCTTGAAGGCTGTTTGGATTTGGGGGATCAGAGTAAGTTTTGAATCAAGCTGTATTCCATGGTTCCTGACTTGTGATTTGAGGAGGACTTCGTATTTCTAAAAATAAATTTTGATGTCAGGTATGTCCCTACTTGTGTTAGGGACCTATAGAAGCTTTTTACTTGGGTTCAGGCAAGTTTGTTTTTAGCCCATTTTTGAATTGATGTTAGACAGGTAGTCAGTTTATACAGGGCTGTGGATAAGTCAGATTCAATGGCTATGAGTAGCTGTACGTCATCCAAATAGATATAGAACAGAGTGTCCATTGACCAAATCAGTTTGGCTAATGGCTTGAGGTAGATATTGAACAGAATAGGTGACAGTATATATCCTTGTGGTAACCCACAGGTCAGTGCCCATTGTGATAAGGCAGATAAACATGACCCTAGACAGATGCAGCCAACCCTAGAACTACCATACCCAGAATCCCTTGGGAGACTGAAAGAGAGGGGTGGACCCAAAAACATGGAAGGGACCTATAACATTAGCAGGAATGGAAGCAACTCCAGGAAATGGGGGCCAGTTACTTCAGCTACCAGCAGAGGGAGCTGCAGTCAAGAAGCTCAATTTCTGTGGTTGCGGAATCAATATATAATGCCTCCCAGCTGTGAGGAGGAGAGGGTGGATCTCCTGAAAGCTCTCAGGAGTGTGGGAGAGGAGAAAGTCTGTGGGGAGCTAACTGAACCTATGGAGTATGTGGAACAGGAAAAGGACCTGCTTCCAGGACTTCCCTGCGTAGAAGAGCAAGCCAGCATGAACTGGGAAAAATACAAAAGCCAACTTTGCCAGCACATAAAGGCAGTTGTGGGAGGCCACAGGTTTTCTTGGTTACTGTGGAGTGGGAGGTGAACTGCCAGCCCTGCTTGCTGCAGGGCTGCTGGAGTGCTACAAGAAGCAAGGGGATGTGCTCATGTTGTTTTTTTTGCTTTTGAACTGAACTTTGCTTAACTAGTTGAACTGACTTTACTTAAGTTAGTGAACTGAACTTTAATGGACCTTCTGAACTGAAGAGAGGATTGGTGGTGAATTATGTTTTGGGGAACTAGGTTTGCATTAAATTTCTTTTTTGTTTGAACTGAGTCCGGCTTAAGGTGTGGCCCTGAACGGGGCTTCTGGTTACCTCCCCAAAATAGAAGAGGAGGATCCCTTTACACCATGGTGGTGATGAAGTGCCGACCACTATGGACTGTTGTCTGTCTGATAAATAGGATTTGAGACAGGCAAGTACTGTTCCACTGATACCTGTTTCTGCCAGACATGCTAGCATAATATCGTGATCCACAGTGTCAAAAGCTGCTGAAAAATCTAGCAGTAATAACACCGAGGCAAATCCCCTGTCTCGGTTTCTATGAAGATACAAGAACTGTTTCTGTTTTATAACTGGGTCTGAATCCAGATTGACATGGATCTAGCCAGTTTCTCTCTCCTAGCCAATTACTGAGCTGATCACAGACTGTTCTACAAGTTTCCCTAAAAAGGAGATGTTGGATACTGGTCAGTAATTTTCATGTTTGTCCTGGTTAAACTGATTCTTCCTTAGCAAAGGGTGAACCACTGCCCTTTTTAATGCTGTTGGTAGTTGCCCATTAGAAAGAGAGGAGTTCACGATTTTTGTGGCGCCTTCTATGAGGCCTCTGCTTGCCTGCTGTACTTTATTTGATGGGCAAGAGTCGAGGGAGCAGGTAGCTGGTCGAAGATCTCTTAGGATTTTGTCAAGGCCTTCTTCTGTTATTGGGTTAAAAGAGTCCCATATGTCTGTGTAAGGAGGGGATGAGTTTGTGTGCTCTTGGTTAGCTGATCAGATAGATACTGGGTGGAACTGCCTGTAAATCCTGGTGGAGACTTTTAATTTTGTTGGCAAAGTATGCAGAACAATCATTGCAGTTCAGTTGTGACTGAAGATTATAAAATGTGTGGATTATAAAATTCCTTAATCTATGTGTGTACTCGTGGAAGGTACACACTGACATTTACACCAGCCCTCAAGTTTGAGATGTAGCACCAGACAGGGATGCCCTATGCCACCTCTCCTGTTTGCCCTGGGCCATACAAAACTCTGGCTGCCCACATAAGAGCTTTACCAGCAATTAGCCCCATTGTTGTGGACAGAGAGTAACAAAGTTCTGACATATGCAGATGACACAATAGCGTTCATGACTAACCCCCAAAATCCAATGCCACATCTTCTGCAACTCTTGACTGAGTTTGGCAAAGATTCAGGCTTTAAAATCAATACTGCCAATACTGGAGCTCTAAATGTTCAGAACTTTTAGAATGACTGATGGGATTAGATATCTGGGAATTTATTTCTCTAATAATTTTGATGACCCTTTTAGCCTTAATTATTGCAGATTAACACGATCTTTAAAAGCAGATCTGACAGATTGGACATCCATATCACTCTCGTGGTGGGGCAGAGAAACAGCATTCCAAATGATGATCCTTCCAAAGTTTCTTTTTTTGTTCACCCAATTCCCCATAAAAATTACAAAGAGAAAATTAAAAATATGGGATAGACTTATTCAGCAATTTTTGTGGAAGGGAAAACGCCCTCACATGCCTGAAGGAGGAAGGAGGCCAGGATTTTCTGACCTTCATAGATGTTATAAAGCTGCTGTGCTAAAAACACTAAGAGCCTGCTACAGAGTATATCAGAACAGGCATTGGGTGCAGTTGGAAAAGTCACTTCTCTCACCATGATCATTGTTTGAATATGGGAAGTATGGGTGGCGGGGACAGGGTCCAGCCAGGAGTAGAGACAGGAATGTAGAAGATGGTCGCTGGTATCTGACACGCAGTGCCTCTCTTTGCAAATTCTGTGATCCTATTCTAGTATACCGAAGTGGAGGGGTAAACTGGCAATTCATCCCTCTCAGAGGCTTCCCTCCTCTACTATTGGCCCTATGGATTCCTTTGCAAGAAGGGCCAGAAAGCACATGGAGTCAGTAAGTTGTCCACTAGAGACACAGGAGGGCAGAGGAGCGATTCCGGTGTCTCCTAGGCTGGAAACTACCTTGAGTCCTGACTGGAAAGCCTCCCCTTCACGGCCACAAAGCAGCAGTTCACCACTTGCGGTGGGGGTAGTGTTTCAGCCGGGACAGCCTGGAATAGCTCTCCCACGAGAGGAAAAAGTCCAACCTAGTGGTGACCCAGGGCTTGTATTTTTTCTGTGAGCCCTGTGTGACACTGCAGCCGTGGAAGGTGACATTACTGGAGCAGGAACGGTGGCTGGAAAAATGCCAGGAGTCATTCCTTCAAATGCTGAGGTGCATGAGACACATACACCAGTTTTCCTTTTTGAAAAACTTGCTGAGGTGACAGTTGACTCAGTTTTGCAACTTGTGGCAGACTTGGGTAAAAAATTATGCTCATAGATTGATATTTTGGGACAAAAAGTGAAAGAGTGAGAGACGAAAGTAGAAAAAAGTATGCTTGAATTTAATAATGTGACTGGTTGAGTAATAACATTAGAAAACGACACAGAGAAATTAAATTTGGTTCTATCTACTATTGTTAAAGATATAATAAATATAAGGGGTAGATGTGAAGTTTTTGAAAATGATATGTGCAGAACCAACTTGCGTTTTTTGAGTTTTCCCCGTGTACTCTCAGTAACTCTCAGAGATATGTTGACGTTTTACCTGTTGGAAATTTTGAATATTCCTGAGGATAATCTACTGCCTTTTTCACAAGTCTTCTATTTGTCATCTAAATCTCTGGGAGCAAACTGTGGTAATGAATCTAATGAACCTAATTTAGATATTTCTGCAATATTGGAACCTTCAGACTCTGACTCTGCAGCCACTTTGTTGGCCATAGTGGCCTTAACCCCAGATAAAGATAAAGATTCTCTTACTGACCTTTAAATGCATCCACTCTGCAGCCCCCCATTACCTCTCCACTCTCATCTCTCCCTACTTCCTCCCCGTGAACTCCGCTCATGTCAAATCTCTCTTGTTGTTCCCCTTCTCCACTGCTAACTCCAGACTTCACTCCTTTTCTCTCTCGGCACCTTATGCCTGGAATAGGCTTCCTGGACCTATACGTATAGCTCCATCTCTACCTGTTTTCAAATCTATGCTGAAAACCCACCTTTTCACTGCTGCTTTTTAGATCCTAGCTACTACTCAATTGCCCTCCCCTTGTCCCTTCCTTCCTTCTCACCCATTACTTCCCTCACCCGTAACTGTCTTGTCTGTCTGTATTATTTAGATTTTAAGCTCTTTTGAGCAGGGACTGTCTCTTTGTATCAGGTGTTCAGCACTGCGTGTGTCTGGTAGCGCTATACAAAAGCTAATAATAATAATAAAGATTGGTTGATGAGGTTGTTTTTTTAAGAACAAAGCAAAGATATTTATGGTATTTCAGATACAATTATTTCCCTGTGAACGTGTTATCAGATACCAGTCAGTTAAATATGTATTCTTTGATCCATCACATATAACATTTTTGGCCACTAAACATATATCTGGGGAACTAGATTTGCTCTCATTGAAATGTATAACTTCAGGTAGTGTCAGTTTAGCCATATTTTCTTTGATTTATTATCCTGTATTCTCCTTGTATAAGTCCTGGATCCCATGGGAACTTGAGTGATATATATTTTTGTTTTATATAATGCTTTAAGGTGTTGTTATTTGTTTCTCATTGTTTTGCTGTACAAGTATTAATTTGCTGAAATTTAATTAAAAAAAAGAAAAAGGAATGTATCTTTCTGTAGCCATTGATTCAGGAGTGGAAGAAAGTAAATTCCCAGTAGCAGACAGAGGATTTACTTTTTCCTGTAGCTATCATCAGGGATTATCATCCAGGCTCTACTCAGTATTTTAAGACCCTTCACACTGGCTTATAGAATCTTGATTTTCAATAGTGCATAGACCTGTTTCATTGGGATTCATTATTATCATTGCGTCAATTACAGGAGCTCTTAGGTTTTAATATTCCTTTCTAATAATATTCCCAATTGTGAGATTTCCTATTAGGAGTAGATGCCACACAAAATCTATGAGGAGGGGCATAATCGAACGGGGCACCCAAGTTTTCATGAGGGCATCCTTGCAGGACAGCCTTGTAAAGGGGCGTGGCAACCTGTATTATCAAAACAAGATGGGCGTCCATCTTTCGTTTCGATAATACGGTCGGGGATGCCCAAATCATGAAATTTAGGTCGACCTTAGAGATGGTCGTCCCCGGTTTTCGGCGATAATGGAAACCGAGGACACCCATCTCAAAAGCGACCAAATCCAGGTCATTTGGTCGTGGGAGGAGCCAGCATTCGTAGTGCACTGGTCCCCCTCACATGCCAGGACACCAACCGGGCACCCTAGGGGGCACTGCAGTGGACTACAGAAAAAGGTCCCAGGTGCATAGCTCACTTATCTTGGGTGCTGAGCCCCCCAACCCCCCCCCCCCCAAACCTACACCCCATAACTGTACACCACTACCATAGCCCTTAGGGATGAAGGGGGGCACCTACATGTGGGTATAGTGGGTTTCTGGTGGGTTTTGGAGGGCTCACATTTACCACCACAAGTGTAACAGGTGGGGGGGGGGGGGTGGGCCTGGGTCCACCTGCCTGAAGTACACTGCACCCACTACAACTGCTCCAGGTACCTACATGCAATGGACCTGAGTATGGCATTTGAGGCTGGCATAGAGGCTGGCAAAAAAGTATTTGTAAACTTTTTTTTTACGGTGGGAGAGGGTTAGTGACCACTGGGGGAGTAAGGGGAGGTGATCCCCAATTCCCTCCGGTGGTCATCTGGTCAGTTCGGGCACCTTTTTGATGCTTGGTCCTGAAAAAAAAATGGGCCAAGTAAAGTTGACCAAGTGTTCGTCAGGGACGCCCTTCTTTTTTCCATTATTGTCTGAGGACGCCCATCTCCTAAGCATGCCCCAGTCCCGCCTTCGCAACACTGCCGACATGTCCCCGTGAACTTTGGTCGTCCCCTTGATGGAAAGCAGTTGAGGGCGCCCAAAATCGGCTTTCGATTATGACGATTTGGCCGACCTTGCGAGAAGGACACCCTTCTCCCAATTTGTGTCGGTAGATAGGTGCCCTTCTCTTTTGAAAATTCACCTGATAGAGATTTTTTTGGAAGTGCTATTATTCAACTTCACTTGGAAAAGGCAATTTCTCTCCAAAACCTATAGGGAGCTGGGCGACCTAAAATGACTGGAGTTGCAAACTTCATAAAGGCCTAGGAGACATTTTCTTTGGATTTATATTGGTTCTGAGGGATGGAGGCAAATTCATAATTATTTTCATATCTATCCAACAATTTCTAATTATAAGCAATTACAATTTCACATTGGTTATATTGGAACCCAGTGAATGGGGAGAAAGCTGGAGTAGGAGAGGAGGATATTATTGGTATAACTCTGGGGACAAGGATACACCAGAACATTTATGGTGGGCTTGCCCAATTATAAGAAAGTTTTGGCAATAGGTAAGGGGAAAATCTTGTTATGGACAAGCTAGAAGTGGATAGACTATCCTTCCCTGTGTCTACTAGGCCTTGGAGAGAGAACATGGGAGGGGGGTGCCAATTATAGGGTCACCTCAAAACAGATGTTAGCAGCTAAAATGTCTATTGCTCACTCTTGGAAGACTGCAGAGGGTTCTTTGGTGGGAAGCTCACTCAGAGTCTGTCAGGAATTGCAAGTTTATGAGAAATTAACTTATCTAAAGGTGTGTGCCAATGAATTTGGGCTCCAATTTTGGGGGATGAATGAACCCTGTGACTGTCCCTGCTGCCTTTAAACATGCTGTGGTCACACCTCTCCTTAAGAAGCCTTCACTCGACCCTACTTGTCCTTCTAATTACCGACCCATTTCCCTCCTTCTTTTTCTCTCCAAATTACTTGAGCGTGCTGTCCACCGCTGCTGCCTTGATTTTCTCTCCTCACATGCTATTCTTGACCCACTACAATCTGGTTTTTGCCCTCTCCACTCAACCGAAACTGCGCTTACTAAAGTCTTCAATGACCTATTACTGGTTAATCCAGAGGTCAATATTCCATCCTCATTCTTCTTGATCTTTCCGCTGCTTTTGACACTGTCGATCACAGCATACTTCTCGATACCCTGTCCTCACTTGGATTCCAGGGCTCTGTCCTTTCCTGGTTCTCTTCCTACTTCTCCGTCCGCACCTTTAGTGTTCACTCTGGTGGATCCTCTTCTACTTCTATCCCTCTGCCTGTCGGCGTACATCAGGGTTCTGTTCTTGGTCCCCTCCTCTTTTCTATCTACACTTCTTCCCTTGGTTCATTAATCTCATCCCTTGGCTTTTCCTACCATCTCTATGCTGATGACTCCCAAATCTACCTTTCTACCCCTGATATCTCACCTTGCATCCAAACCAAAGTTTCAGCGTGCTTGTCTGACATTGCTGTCTGGATATCTCAACGCCACCTGAAATTATATATGACCAAAATCGAGCTTCTCATTTTCCCCCCCAAACCCACCTCCCCGCTCCCCCCGTTTTCTATTTCTGTTGATGGCTCTCTCATTCTCCCTGTCTCCTCAGCTCGAAACCTTGGGGTCATCTTTGACTCTTCTCTCTCCTTCTCTGCTCATATCCAGCAGATTGCCAAGACCTGTCGTTTCTTTCTTTACAACATCCGTAAAATCCGCCCCTTTCTTTCCGAGCACTCTACCAAAACCCTCATCCACACCCTTGTCACCTCTCGTTTAGACTACTGCAATCTGCTTCTTGCTGGCCTCCCACTTAGTCACCTCTCCCCTCTCCAGTCGGTTCAAAACTCTGCTGCCCGTCTCGTCTTCCGCCAGGGTCGCTTTACTCATACTACCCCTCTCCTCAAGACCCTTCACTGGCTCCCTATCCGTTTTCGCATCCTGTTCAAACTTCTTCTACTAAACTATAAATGTACTCACTCTGCTGCTCCCCAGTATCTCTCCACACTCGTCCTTCCCTACACCCCTTCCCGTGCACTCCGCTCCATGGATAAATCCTTCTTATATGTTTCCTTCTCCACTACTGCCAACTCCAGACTTTGCGCCTTCTGTCTCGCTGCACCCTACGCCTGGAATAAACTTCCTGAGCCCCTACGTCTTGCCCCATCCTTGGCCACCTTTAAATCTAGACTAAAAGCCCACCTTTTTAACATTGCTTTTGACTCGTAACCACTTGTAACCACTCGCCTCCACCTACCCTCCTCTCTTCCTTCCCGTTCACATTAATTGATTTGTGACTTTGAGCAGGGACTGTCTTTCTTCTATGTTTGTGCAGTGCTGTGTACGCCTTGTAGCGCTATAGAAATGCTAAATAGTAGTAGTAGTAGTAACATACTCCTAGGTGCCTGTTGTTCATAGTTTAGTGGGTGGGACCCTGTACCTCCTACCTTTGCAAGAATTTGCAACATTGTAAAAAAAAAATTTGAATTTTTGAAAATCTGGGGAAGGCCTCTACTTGGGGAATTTTCAGTTGTAATGAGGGGAGGGGGAGAACTTGGGGGTAGAGGAGGAGGATTCTTTATATATAAATATAGCTTACAGCAGTTGTCCGGTATTTGTCCATCATGTGTTGGCTATCACATACAGGTTTAATTTGTATCATGTTTCATGCACTCTGATGTGCAATCTTGTTTGTAGGCAGGTACAACTTTATAAAATCACCCTCATAGGGGGCAATTCTCCATAGCGCAAGAAAAGGTGGGCGCCGGGATGATGCACGCTGAGAACAAATTCTATATCGGCAATTATATGTGCAATTGCCATTATAGAATACTAGCATAAGTCCACAGTTACATGCCTAACTTTAGATTTGAACACGTCCATTAGCAAAATGTGTAATTGCAAGTATTCTATAAGATGTGCGTGTAAGTGCCAGGCACGCACCTCCCAGCTCCATGCCTCCTTGCATTTGAACACTATAGAAATTGTGTGTACATTTTGTAGAATACCGATTAAGGCAGTTACATGCATAAAAGCTGAGTGCCAATTAGCTCTAATCAACACCAATTATTGCCTAATTTGTTGTTAAAGCCAATTAGCATCTAATTATTCAATTAAGTTGCATGCATAACTGTCCTTATTCTATAAGGGGTCCTTTTACTAAGGTGTGCTGAAAAATAGCTTGCGGTAGTGTATGCGCGGGTTTTGGGCATGCACCGAACCATTTTTTAGCGCACCTATAAAAAAAGGCCTTTTTTGCCGAAAATGGACATGCAGCAAAATCAAAATTGCCGCGCATCCATTTTGGGTCTGAGACCTTACTGCCAGCCATTGACCTAGCAGTAAAGAATCCGGGCGGTAATGACCTACGCGAGTCAAATGCCACTTGCCATTATGTGCGCCCGAAAATAAAAAATATTTTTCAGGCGCACATATTGGACACACAACAAAAATGAAATTATCGTAAGAGCCATGTGGTAGTTGGGTGGTAACTCCATTTTGGTGCACGGGCGTACAAAGACGCTTGCGCGGCTTAGTAAAAGGGCCCCTAAATTTGGTTGCACAATTTTGCATGCAAACCCACAGATTCTATATAGCGCGCCTAGTGTTCCACGCCAAAATCCAAGCATACTCTGTAACAAAGCGTGTAAGTTAATTGGCTAAACAAGCCAGTGTTATTAACAGCACTTAACAAGCAATAATGAGCACTAATTGGCAATAATTAAAATTTACGCACATAACTTACTAAGCGCATTCTGTAATGCCCTGCGCCTAAATAATGCATGTAGACAAAAAGGGGCATGGTTATGGGAAAGGAAATGGGCATTTCAAAATGTACACGTGTAGTTATAGAATATGGCCTAATGTGCTTAAATCTATGCACCGGGATTTACGCCACATTTTTGTTTGTGTAAATGGAGGTGCATACCACACATTTCCCTCCTTTCCTTCACATGCATTGTTTTGAAGGGTTATTTGATTTTAATGTTTCTACATTTTACACTCCTATAATCATTTAAACTTAAGTAACTTAGCATTCATTCTGAAATGTTGTGACTCATTTTGACATATTCCTATACAGTAATAGTAAAATACATCATTAAGCTAATGCTGTTATGAAATAGCATTCACATACTTCCATTATTTGCTCACACAGTTATGGTTTTTTTCATAAGACAGGAAGAAGTACAAATGGATCTTAACATAGTAACAGTAAATGACGGCAGATGAAGTCCTGAATGATACATCCAGTCTGCCCACTCATTATCAAGTCATGATTAAACCAACAATGAATGTGATATAAAATAGTTGATCACTGTCTTTCTTTGGCATTTCTGGGACATAGATCGTTGAAGTCCGTCCAGTCTTGTCCTTAGTTTCCAACTGCTGAAGTTGACATCAAAGCCCACTCCTGCCTATCCAAATCCATCTTGTCAATTGTGGGACACAGACCGTAAAAGTGTGCCCGGCACTGTCCTCACATTCCAAATTACTGGAGTTTCTCAAAGCTCTCTCCAGCCCATCCTAAACTGGATTGCCATATATGGGACCCAGATCGTACAAGCCTGCCCAGCACTGGCCTTAGTCGATGCAGCCAGAGTCACCATCTAAAGCGCCACTTGACATGCAAACACACATGCAACCATTTAAGTTTTGTTTTCTTTTATACAATTCATTTTCTAATTAGAGATCCTCTATGCTCTTCCCATGCCGCTCATCCCATGCCCTTTTATTTATTTATTACATTTGTATCCCACATTTCCCCACCTATTTGTAGGCTTAATGTGGCTTACATAGTACCGGAGAGGCATTTGCCATCACCGGTGTGAACAAATACAAGGTGATGTCCTGGTCGGTAAAGTTCGTGTGGCACAGCCACCTTAGGGAATCATATTGGAGGAGAGTTGTGTTATGTCCATTACATTCTTTAGTTGTGTTATGCTTTGATTTCTGTCACCATTTTTTTCTCCACCTCCTCCCTTGGTAGGGTATTCCAGGTGTCAACCACCCTCTCTGTGAAAAAGAATTTCCTGATATTACTCCTAAGTCTTCCAGCCCACAACCTCAATTCATATCCTCTAGTTTTACTGTTTTCCCTTCTCTGGAAAATATTTGTTTCTATATTAATACCTTTCAAGTATGTAAACATCTATATCTCCCCTATTTCTCCTCTCCTCTAGGGTATACATATTCAAGTCTTCCAGTCTCTTCTCATACGTCTTTTGGCACAAGCCCCATACCATTTTTGTTGCCTTCCTCTGGACCGCTTGAAGTCTTTTTACATCCTTAGCAAGATACGGCCTCTAAAACTGAACACAATAGTCAAAGTGGGGCCTCACCAACGACCTGTACAGGTGCATCAACACCTCCTTCTCCTGGTTGCGCCTCTCCCTATACAGCCTAGCATCCTTCTGGCTATGGCCACTGCCTTCTCATACTGTTTTGTTGCCTTCAGATCCTCAGATACTATCACCTCTGTATCTGTGCATATCAGCATCTCACCTCCTAGCACATACAGCTCCCTTGGCTTTCTACTCCCTAAGTGCATCACTTTGCACTTCTTTGAATTGCCAAACATTAGACCATTCTTCTAACTTTTGCAGATCCTTTTTCATGTTTCCCACTCCCTCTGGGGTGTCAACTCTGTTACAAATCTTGGTATCATCCACAAAAAGGCAAACCTTACCTTCTAACACTTTGGCAATGCCCCTCACAGAATCAACCCCGGCACCAATCCTTGAGGCACTCCACTATTCGCCTTTCTTTCCTCTGAGTGAATTTCATTAACCTCCACCCTCTGGCATCTGTTTGTCAACCAGTTTCTAATACAGTTCACCACTTTGGGTCCTAACTGCAGCCTGTCAACGTGTTAGAGGCTTTGCTGAAATGTAAGCAGATTACATTTAGTGCACGCTCTCGATCCAATGCTCTCTCTCTCTCTCTGGTCACCCAGTCAAATAATTCAAATAGATTTGTTTGGTACAATTTACCTTTGGTAAAACCATGCTGTCTCAGATCTTGTAAGCTATTGGATTCTAGGAAATTCACTATCCTTTCCTTCAGCATCGCTTCCATTACATTCCCAATAACCAATGTGAGGCTTACCAGCCTGTAGTTTCCAGCTTCTTTTTCACCACTTTTGGTGACCACATCCGCTCTTCCCCAATCTCCAAGGATTTAGCAAACAAATCTTTAAGCGGACTCGCCAGAACCTTTCTAAGATCCCTCAATATTCTGGGATGGATCCTGTTCGATTCAATGGCTTTGCCCACCTTTAAATTTTCAAGTTGTTCATAAACACTCTCTTCCGAGAACAGTGCTATTTCCACTCCATGCACATATGTACCTTTGTCAGCCAGTCATGGTTCTTTTCCCAGATTTTCTTCTGTGAACACAGAACAGAAGTATTTGTTTAGCACATTTGCTTTTTCCTCATCATTCTCCACATAGTGGTTCACAGCATCTTTCAGTCTCACAATTCAATATTTAGCCTTCCTCCTTTCATTAATATACCTGAAATAATTCTTGTCTCCCCTCCTTACATTTCTAGCCATTTGTTTTTTCACTTGCACTTTTGCCAGATGTTTATCTCTCTTGGCTTCTTTCAGATTCATCCGGTATTCCTCTCTGTGTTCTTCTTCTTGAGATTTTCTGTATTTCATGAATGTCAACTCTTTTGCTTTTATTGTCTCAACCACTTGCTTGGAGAACCATATCGATTTCCTTTTTCTCTTGTTTTTATTTACTCTCCTTACATAAAGGTCAGTAGCCTTATTTATAGCTCTATTCAGCTTGGGCCACTGTCTTTCCACTTCTCATATGTCCTCCTAGCCCATCAGCTCTTTCTTCAGGTACTTCCCCATTTTACGAAAGTCAGCATGTTTGAAATCCAGGACTGAGTTTTGAGTGGCTGCCCTCTGCTTTAGCTGTTATATCAAACCAAACCATTTGATGATTACTATTGCCCGCACCCAGTCAGACTTTAGATACACTTTCCCCATTTGTGAGCACCAGATCCAGCATCTCTCCTTCCCTCGTGAGTTCCAAATCCATTTGCCTGAGCACTTTGAAAGGCATCCATGATCTCTCTACTTCTTTCCGATTTCACAGATGGAATTTTCAAATCTGCATCTGGCAGGTTGAAATCTTCCAGCAACAGCACCTCCCCTTTATTTCCTAACTTTTGGATGTCTGTAACTTGATCTTTATCTAGTTGCTCTGATTGTGTTAGAAGTCTGTAGACAACATCCATGTGGATAGAAGCTCCATCTTCTCTTTTCAAGGTGATCCATACCGGTTCTTCCTTTCCCCAGTCTACCTGCATTTCGGTTGTTTTGATATAATTTCTCACATACAGAGCTACTCCTCCACCTTTTCAACCATCTCTATCCTTCCTAGATATATTATAGCCCAGTATGCTTGCAAACCATTCATGGGAATCACTGAACCATGTCTCTGTGATAGCAACAATATCTAAGTCTGTCTCTAACAGATCATGAACTTTGTTGTTTAGACTGAGAGCATTTGTGGTCATTGCTTTCCACTACATTTCAGTGGCATCTCATCTTCAGTTTATTTTTTTGTTTAGTCTCACATCCTACTGTATTGATAAAAAAATGATGTGTTAACATTGTTGTTTACATTGCTTTCTTTACTGGAGGTGGTGGAAACGAAAACGGTAAAAGAATTCAAACATGCGTGGGATAAACATAAAGGAATCCTGCTCAGAAGGAATGGATCCTAAAAAGCTTAGACGAGATTGGGTGGCAAAGCCGGTGGCGGGAGACGGAGATGGTACTGAGCAGACTTATACGGTCTGTGCCAGAGCCGGTGGTAGGAGGCGGGACTGGTGGTTTGGAGGCGGGGATAGTGCTGGGCAGACTTATACGGTCTGTTCCCTGAAAAGGACAGGTACAAATCAAGGTAAGGTATACACAAAAAGTAGCACATGTGAGTTTATCTTGTTGGGCAGACTGGATGGACCGTGCAGGTCTTTTTCTGCCGTCATCTACTATGTTACTATGTTACTATGTTTTTTGCTGGGGGTGACCAGTGGAAGTGACCTGCATTCAATGCCTCCCCCCACTTTCTAGTTTAAATGCCTAGAAACATATTGTCTGAATTTCTCACCAAGGATTCTTTTTCCTGCCACAGTGAGATGCAGCCCATCATTACGACATAGTCTTCTGTTTTTCCATGTATTGCCCCATCCACCTATATACCTAAAACCTTCTTGATAACACCAGGCTTTGAGCCATTTATTGAAGTTTTCAGCATTTTGTAAACTTTTCTCTCCCTTTCTAAAATAGGTAGTACTTCAGAAAAAGCTAACATTTGTACCAAAGGTTTTAACCCCTCCCCCAGTTTCTTGACAAGCTCTCTGCGCTACAAGTGGGATATTATTGGATAGGTCATTTGTTCTCAGGTGGATAACAACATCAGTGTTACACTCCTTAGTTTCTCCTCTGATTATAGTCAGTATTTGCCTGGTACTCCTATTAGCTTAGGATCCTGGAATGCATTTCACTTTGTTGAGCTCCTTGAATTGTGTTTGAAAGTTAATGCCTCTGATAATGGAATTCCCTAGAAACAACAGTCTTATGAGCTTCTTTATTAGTGTTTTTGGGGGTGTCTTTTCTCTTGATACACCTTCATTGCTTCTTGTTCTACCTCAGTTCTATTTTTTGGAGCATCACGGTGCTGAAGGAGCAAAATAATTCTGTAGGGGCAACATTTGTGAAAGTGGATGCTTCTATGCCATGTCATAATCTACCTGAGTCTACTGTGCTCCATGTATTCCTAGGTGGTTTTATCCTTTGTGGCAGTGGTGAGAAATTGGTATGATTACATAGTAACATAGGGGCTCATTTTCAAAGCACTTAGCCTTACAAAGTTCCATAGATTGCAATGTAACTATATCTCTAGTAACATAGTAGATGACGACAGAGAAAGACCTGTACGATCCATCCAGTCTGCCCAACAAGATAAACTCATATGTGCTACTTTATGTGTATAACTGACTTTGATTTGTATTTGCTATTTTCAGGGCACAGACCATAGACGTCTGCCCAGCACTAGCCCCGCCCCCACCCACTAGCCCTGCCTCCCACCACCGGCTCTGCCACCCAATCTCCGTTAAGCTTCTGAGGAACCATTCCTTTTGAACAGGATTTCTTTATGTTTATATCACTCATTTTTGAATTCCGTTACCGCTTTCATCTCCACCACCTCCCGCGGGAGGGCATTCCAAGTATCCACCACTCTCTCCGTGAAAAAATACTTCCTGACATTTTTCTTGAGTCTGCCCCCCCCCCCCCCCCCCTTCAATCTCATTTCATGTCCTCTAGTTCTACTGCCTTCCCATCTCCGGAAAAGGTTCGTTTGCGGATTAATACCTTTCAAATGATTCTATGTAGTGATGGAAGCTGCTTTAATTGCATCTAATTCCTGCCTAAGTTTGCTGAGCTCCTCTTTTATACTAGCAAGCTGAAGACAGATAGGACAAGCCTTAAGCCTCCAGATGGTGTGCCTTGGAACTAAAGCACCACAATTATTACAAACAATAAAAGTCATCTTGATTGGTTGGAATGAGTATGAACAGGTGTACTATGATAGAGCTAACTTGATTTGATTACTGGGTTGTCTATATATAAGTATCAAACCCTGGGGAAGGTAGGGTGTGGGAAGGGTGGGTGAGACTATAAGTCACAGTGATTCAGCAAACTCCCCTATCAAATGTTCTCTAGGAGGGGCAAACAATGACACATTTTAATACAACAATCAAATTCTGCTAGAATTTTTCTCCTTTAAATTCAAATATTCCCAATAAATATATCACATTCTTCAATATAACTGCAAATAAAACCAGCTGTAAGATTAAACCTACTTTTTTTTTAACCTAGGACTGGCAATGGAAAGTAACCTTGCAGAGAGCTCCATAGTTCAGTAGTCAAAACTAGATCACACCTATGATAGCCATGCAGCATTATGAAGTACTGTATAAACAGGTTAAACAAAATAACCCGCTTCCATTGCCTGACAATCTTCTTTTTAACTATTTGTAAAGTTTATAATATAAAAAATTATGGTTCTATTTTTGCCTGACATTTGCTATTTGTTTCAAGGGAACTAATGAACTGACCAAGGGACCTATTTATTAACAACATATATTTGTATGCATTAGTGCATTTTGGGAAATAGGTCCCTAAGTTCAGATGTGTATATGGATAATGGAAACTGCATGATCCATAATTTATAAATTAGATGGCTAGGCAGTAATCATGACCACTTGCACAATTTTTCTGGCTAACATACTCAACACAAATTTGTAATCACGTGTTCTAACTCTTTTAAAAAGTCAAAATATTTTACTTTGCTTTTTGAAGTCTACATTTTAAAATATGAGTCTTACCACTGTATTTAATGATACGAATGGCTGAGTCTCCCTCACCAAATCTGGTGATGGGAGTTAAACGAACTTCATACGGTTCTGGCTTAATCAGTTCTGTCAGGTTATTGGTAATTAATTCTCCCTTTTGAATTTTTCCATTGATGCTAATTTCCTGCTCCCACCAACGCTGGTGTCCTGCCTGAAATAGAAAGACAATATTACCACCATATGACTTATATTTTACATTTCTTAATTGTACTACCCAACTTGATATTGGAGGCATATCCACATTTAAATTATATGTACTGTAGAGGGCAGTACTATAACAGTGCACTTATATTTAAGTGCTTACAGGGCATCTATAGGATGCTTATTCTATAAAACAGTGGTTGTCATTACAGTCCTCGCAACACACCCAGCCAATCAGGTTTTTAGGATATCCACAATGAATATGCATGATATAGATTTACATAAAATGGAGGTAGTGTGTACAGATTTATCTCATATTCATTGAGGATATCCTGAAAACCTGACTGGCTGGGTGTGTCCCAAGGACTGGGTTGAGAAGCCCTGCTATAAAAGTAGGTGCTTACTTTTCTTTATAGAATACTGTGATAGGTAAAATATGTACACATAATTTAGGCATGAACACTTCATTCCTAATTATGTGTGTGTGGGGGGGGGGGGGGAGGGCAGAGTTGACAAGGGGGGGGGGGCACTAGGCATATAGGTGTGACTAGTGTTCAGGAGTATACCAAATAATGCCTTAGAGTGAACTTCATGATGGATTTCTAAGTAAACAATCTGTTCTTCATCAATATACACCACATTCACACTTATAGAAACTTTGGAAATACTGACATTTTTGAATCTTCTACTTCAGTCACGCACAGAACACTGACCAATCTTAACCAATTACAAAATAAAGGACCAAAAATTAGAAAAGGAAACACTAAGAAATCACATTCTCTAAAAGCAGTACAGCACAAGAGAAATAAAAATACATTATCTACTGTAGGAAGCAAAATGCAAGTTCACTTTCTACCCCAAAATAAAACCCACAAATAAATGATCTGGATCCATGAAATGTTAAAAAAAAACTTGTGGGACACAGTAGGCCTGATATTCAAACCACAGGAGGCAGCTCACATAAGTGCTGCAATCAGCACTGACCCTGGATATTCAATGCCAGGCTGTTTCCGGTGACTGGCATTAAATATCCAATAGGACCCAAAGCAGAGCAAAATAAGTAGAGTGGTAAAGAACACAGTTTATACTAAACTGTTCAACCACCCTTAGGTTTTGCCTTTGAGTTTAACAAACAATACCATCTGCATGTAAGGTCTAGATAAATAAATTTAAACAATCAATGTTGAAAGCATATGCCCTAAATATGTAATACTTGGTAGCAATAATGAAAACAGTGATGAAATACTCACACAGCAGGCAGTCAACAGATTTAATTTCCACTGAAACTAATTAACTTTGTATGAACATGAATGTCATTCAGCTCCAACTGTTGTACTGCTGCTTTCCCTTAGCCATCATTATTCCAGGGACTCATCTATATACAAAGATTAACCCCCCCTACCACCACCACCACAAAAAATGCCTTTTACAACCAAACAGACTTGAAGAAGAAATAAATATATACTACAAAATTGGAAAATGTTGGCACATTTAGACTGATTCTGGATTTCTGCATGAAGGTAGCTCTGCCCTCATTATTCAATCTCTCTCTTATTGTCACATCTTTGGGGGGGTGAGAGAGGGTCAGTGACTGCTGGGGGATTAAAGGGGGGGTCATGCCTTCATTCCTCTATTGGTTAGGTGGTACATTAAGGCACTTTTTTCCAGACATAGTCATGACTGAAATAGGTCTACATAAAAACGTACTTCTTTTCTGCCCTGGACCTTTATTTCTGTTCCATTGTTGCAGAAAAACATCTAGATTGTAAGCTCACCCAAGTCCCGCCCAAAACACACCTCGACTATGCTCTCTTGCTATTTGGACACACTCAGTGAAAACGTCACAGTTCTGCCTTTTTGAAAATCACAATTTCAACATTTTGGTGGGGAAAACATCCACCTGCTGCAAGGAGCAGGAGTGAGGGGGCTTCATTCCTGCATTCAGTGACTCCACAAACCACAAGGGACATCAGGTATACCCAGGGGGCTTAACTAGGCCACGAGCAGGGGGAAAGGATTTTTGAGCAGGGGGTTTAGATTCTGCATGATAGCGAGTTGGGGGGAGGTGAATTTTTGGTGGGGCCGGGGGGTGGGACGATCAAGAGGCTTAAAAAAAGAAAAGGGTTATGTGGGTGCCAGCCGATATTCAGTGCCAGCACCCGCATAGCTAAGTGGGCAGAATTAGGACAGGGTTTGAGCTGTCCTACATTTGCCTGCTTAGCTTTGTGGATGATTGTACTGAATATTGACTGTGTCTGTATAACCACCAGCTCCTCCCTACCACCACCCCATACCGTCCCTGATCTGCCCATTTTTGGGGGGGCCTGTGACCTGCAGCAGAAGCTGACCTAGGGTGGTTGTTAGGGTGGGCTCTGTCACTGGTGTGGCAGCCATTTCCAAAGGGGCCGAGATGCAGTCAGGTGCTACATTGCTGCCTGGGGGTGGGCTGTTGGTCTGTCGGTTCTTCCCCCTCCAGTGGGGCATGCCCCTGCAGGGATCCTCCTCCTCCCCCACATCCCCCTGCTGGATGTTGCCCTTTCATGGGGTGAGGGGCATTTGCCAGGAGCCAGGGCCCATGACCACCTCCTCTCAGGCCCTTTCAGCTGCAGGCTGGTCTGAGGCTGGGATGCTGTGGAGTTGGCTGGTCTGGGGCTGGCTGCTCTGGAGCTGGCTGGGCTGGGGCTGGCTGCTCTGGAGCTGGCTGGTCCAGGGCTAGCTTTCTGGCAACTGACTGGACCAGAGCTGGCTGTGTGGCAGCTGGCTGGTCCAGGGCTGACTGTGTGGCAGCTGGCTGGCTGTGCAGCAGCTGGAGGGTGACCTTTACGTTTAAAAGTTTTGCAATTGAGAACAACACATCCCACATGGCTTGCATAGTGGTTCAGCTGGCTATTAGGAGGCAGGGACATGGACAGCTGGAGGCGGGGGATATCTGTGATGTGTGGCGCAAATGAGATGACATAGCAAGGAACCCCAGAGCCAAGGATCTGATAGATGTTTGTCCCCTGAGAAGACATGCATGATGGGTCCTGTTGCCTGGCTGGAGCCATTGTTACAGCTCTTGTCAGGGATGTGGGTGTTTGTGCATCCCCATGCCTATGCTGCCTACAGCTGGTTGGGAGATGTCAGGGGACCCTATTTGATCCTCTCATCCTTCTGGCCACCTCTGCTTGGCCCCCCTTGAGAATGGGCATTTGATATCCTACAAGGTGGGAAACCTAGGTTTGGGGGCATCTATGTGTGCTGTAATCAGGCTAGCTAGCTTGGGGACCTCACAGATGCCAATGGCTGCACATTACCCCATGACTCATTGGCATAGTCTTGGGGTGAGTGGGAGGGGATAGAAGTACACATAGGTGCTAGTTTCCCTAACGACGGGTTTGTGTGTCACTATGATGTAGAGTTTTGAAGCACTCCAGCTTGGGCCTTGAGGGATGTTTAACAGAGCAGCATACCTAACTTTGCACCTCATAATGCTATATATAATCAATGAGGGGTCTGC
Organism: Microcaecilia unicolor; assembly: GCF_901765095.1. Lineage (NCBI taxonomy): Eukaryota > Metazoa > Chordata > Amphibia > Gymnophiona > Siphonopidae > Microcaecilia > Microcaecilia unicolor. The sequence continues at coordinate 159,435,375 of NC_044039.1, forward strand.
CCATTTGAGGTATTTTATTTGGGTGGCAATTTGTGCTCTGACAGCCCTCTGTGATCAGTGTACTGTCCTCCTTGCACAGTTCTTTGTTATGTATATATGTGGTGTAGGGGTTAGAGATGTGGGCTCTCAATGCAGTGGATATGGGTTTGATTCTCACTGGGGTTCTTTCTGGTTACAGTTTTTTTTTGTTTTTTTTTAACCCTGCCATAGCTGCTGCAATGTGCTTGGTAGCTGTGTGTGACATGCTGGCTACTTTTCCTTGGATCACAGCAGGGTGCTGTTCAACATCCCTTCCCCTCTTTCTTTCCATGTCACTGGATGAGGCCTGGATCTTCCTGCCATATCTTACAGTACTGGTGCCTCAAGGCCCCTGTGGATGCTGAATCTTCAACAAAACAAAAGTTGGTGGAAACAGGGTTCAGGTGATGGGCCTTCTTGGCATCACATGCATGATCATTTTTAAAGACATGTTGTGCAATGCTCCTCACATAGCCTGTGACAGATGGCTACAGCCAGATTTGGAGGGGGGGGGGGGGATGAGGGAGTGGGTATATAGTATACAAGCATAGTTGCTGTGTGAGCTGAGGTGGACATGGGGACAGAGGATGGCATGGTGGCCTTTCTGTGGAGCATGTGCACTGATGCTGGGAGGTGGGGATGGTCAGTGGAGTAAAGTAAGTATGCCTTTGGGTGGCTCAATATACTTTACTGAGTTGCTGCCACTGTTCACATCAGTATGTAGGCATGGGGAGAGGATGCTGGCATGCACAGTGGGAGGAGGGGAGTCCAGATATGTGCAGCCTCTGATTTCAGCATTGAATGACCCCATAATTATTCATCATTGGATATTCTTGGCATGACAAATAATTACGGGGCCCTATCCACTAGCCATTTAATGCTCAAATCATGGGCTGTAAATATCTGGACCCCCCCTCTTCCCACCAATTTCACCAATGCTTTGCCATTCTTTCTTATGAAAAATCAATACAATGTATTGCACCACCAAAGGGACCTCACTGTTGTGAGGGAGCCTAGTTTTCCTTTCTGATGTGTGATGAGGCCCTTTTGGCCAACAGTATCCACTGCCACTAAGTTGTCACAAGACCTCAGCCCTTCAGTCTTTGCCTCTGAGAAAGACTCAGAGTCAGTCAGCTTCTAATTTTTGGTTTTACTGCCTATGTATAGTGCTTGATGGTTCTATGATCCTCAGTAGCGTAGCAAGGGCGAGGCGGTGGGGGCGGTCCACCACGGGTGTCAGCAGGTGGGGGGGGGGGGTGCTCCGTCGAGAGCTGACAGCTCTCGTCTCCTGCCACCACCTTGCCTTTTTTTTTTTAATCCATGCAGCGACGCAGGCAGCGCCTCACGTCTGCCCTGCGTGTGCTGTGAAGGAGAAAATCGCTATGCTGGTGTCGGGCCTTCCCTCGCTGTGTCCCGCCCTCTTCTGAGGTAACTTCCTATTTCCTCGAGGGCGGGACACAGCCAGGGAAGGCCCGACGCCAGCAACGCGATTTTCTCTTTTCACAGCACATGCAGGGCAGACGCGAGGTGCTGCCTGCGTCACTGCATGGATTAAAAAAAAAGGCAGGGTGGTGGCAGGAAAAAAGGGCTCTGTCGGCTCTCGACGGAGGGGGGATGGGGAGGGGAGGGGACCAGCTTGGGGGGGGGGCTCAGATGGGAGAGGGGGAGCTCAGAGGGGAGAAGGGGATTGGAGGAGGGTGGGGGAGCTTAGATGGGTGCTCAGAGGGGAGATGGGGATTGGGGAGGGTGGGGGAGCTCAGAGGGGTGCTCAGAGGGGAGAAGGGGATTGGGGAGGGTGGGGGAGCTCAGAAGGGTGCTCAGAGGGGAGAAGGGGATTGGGGAGGGGTGGGGGAGTTCAGAGGGGTGCTCAGAGGGGAGAAGAGGGGTGGGGGTGCTCAGAGGGAAGAAGGGGACTGTGGAGTGGAGTGCTCAGATGGGAGAAGGGGTCTGAAGCTAGAACTGGGGTCTGACAAGGGGGCAGGAGGGAAAATGGGTCCATGCCTGGGGCAGGTGGGAGAATGGGTCTGGGGCTCAAAAGGGGGGATGCAAGGCTTGTGTTGGATGAAGGGGGCTGGAACTGGGGGCTGAAAAGAAGGAGCAGGGAGAGAGGGGACAGACACTGGATGGAAGGGGGAGTGTGAGGGAGGGCAGACCCTGGATGGATGGGAGAGGGAGGGCAGACGGATTGAAGGGGCAGAGAGAAAGGGCAGATAGTGGGTGGAAGGGGGAGAGAGAAAAAGGGCAGACTGGGGCAAATGGTGGATTTAAGGGGCAGAGATAGAGGGCAGATGTGGATGGAAGGAAGAGAGAGGGCAGATGTTGATGGAAGGAGAGGGAGAGATGGCAGATTGGGACAGATGGTGGATGGAAGGGGCAGAAATAGAGGGCAGATGTGGATGGAAGGGAGAGAGAGGGCAGACAGTGGATGGAAGGGGCAGAGAGAGAAAGGGCAGACAGTGGATGGAAGGGACATTAGAGAGGGCAGACACTGGATGGCAGAGAGAGAGAGCGAAGACAGATGCTGGATGGAAGGAAGACAGTGAAAAGAAGATGAGGAAAGCAGAAACCAGAGACAACAAACTGTAAATAAAATATATATTTTTATTTTTTTGCTTTAGGATATAGTATTGTAGCTGTGTTAATAAATGTTTATAAATAGAACATGTACATAAGGTAATCTTTTTATTGGACTAATGTTAATACATTTTGACAACTTTCAGAGACCAAGTGGAGGAGTGGCCTAGTGGTTAGAGTGGTGGACTTTGGTCCTGGGGAACTGGGTTCAATTCCCACTGCAGGCACAGGCAGCTCCTTGTGACTCTGGGCAAGTCACTTAACCCTCCATTGCCCCAGGAACAAATAAGTACCCAAGCTGCATTGAGCCTGTTATGAGTGGGAAAGTGCGGGGTACAAATTAAAAAAAAAACACCTTCCTCAGGATAGGATACTGTAACAGTACTATACTGTATTGACCTGAGGAAGGAGATTTTGGCCTCTGGAAGCTAAATGTATTAGTCCAATAAAATGGTATTATTTTATTTTCTGTATTTGTTTTATTTCTATTTGTTAATTTGTAAAGTGGTGATTGGTATTTGTTAGTTTTTTCAAATTTACATCTGCTGTCTTTATATTTTGCACAGTACTAGGGGACATTTTCTGTTTCTGTGGTGTTGCCTTGTATGCAGAGTCTGGCATCGGGGGTTCAGTTTAATTTTTGTCTAAATAGAAAGTTTATGATTACTTATTCTATAGTGGATTAGGGTGTATCTGTTTTTGTGAAAAAGACATGGCTTTCGGTTGGCATTGACTGTGCAGGATTGACTATCTGTACTAATCTGTCTGTTTTCATTTTATAATAGGTGAATTGATGTTCTAGTGCTCACTGTAGTGTTTAAGATGCTTTCCTTTTCCTTGTGTGACTGGATTTGGGGGGGTTAAAATGACCGGCCCTGGGTGTCAACTACCATAGCTACGCCACTGATGATCCTGAGGGGAGGGGGGCACTGCTTTACACTCACCTTGCCAGACTGCCTTTAATAGATCTCCATGCCCTCATGGAGATGTGTGTGTGGGGGAGGGGGGGGGGAGGGGGCAGGTGGTGGTGCTTAAAAATTTCTCTCCTGTGCCTGAGACACAAGAGGACCAGGAGTTTTGTGTCTGGCGCACTGAAATCAGGCTCCCTCAGAAAAGACGTGACTGTTCACACTGAGAAATGTTCCTCCACGTGCAAAGGTATATATGCATGTTTTGCACGTGGAGAGAACATGCTACCATTGCCATGGATGTTTTCTTGACACAGGGACCAGTACTGCCATTGATGTTTTTAGTAGTATATTTTCGACTGACATTTATATGAGACATTTATATGACAACATCTATGACGTTTGCACTACATCCTCTTTCCAAACCCTTTTTTGTGTTCAAATATCAGAACATATTTATTTCTTCCCTTATGGATTTGCGTTTTTAAAGTTTTCTGGTAAATGTTTATTTCACCATTTGAACGTCATATCGATAATGGTCCTCCACAGCTCTTCAGCTTGGAGAGACAACTGAGGTGAGATATGATAAGCATTCCATAAAATCATTGCTTTTTTACACTTTCTCAAAGTATAAAGACTAATGAGCATGCCATAAAGATAAGAACATAAGAATAACCATACTGGGTCAGACCAATAGTCCATCTAGCCCAGTATCTTGCTTCCAACAGTGGCCAGTCCAGGTCACAAGTACTTAGCAGAAACCCAAATAGAAGTAACATTCCATACTATCAAACCCAGGGCAAGCAGTGGCTTTCCTCATGTCTAACTCAATAGTAGACTATGAACTTTTTCTCCAGGAACTTGTTCAAACCTTTTTTAAAACCCAGATATGTTAACTGCCATTAACATAGCAGTGAGTTTCAAAGCTTAACTATTCTTTGAATGAAAAAAATATTTCCTCCTATTTGTTTTATTTCCATGTAAATTCATTGAGTGTCCCCTAGAGTGAAAATACCCATTCTGCACCACCTCAATCATATCCCCCCTTAAGACATCTCTTTTCCAAGCTGAAGAGACCTAACCTATGACTTTAATTTTCTCAGTAATCTCTCATGAAGAACTTTATCAAAAGCTTTCTGAAAATCTAGATACACTACATTAACCGGCTCACCTTTATCCACGTTTGTATACGCCGTCAATTACATGAAACAAATTGGTGAGGCAAAACTTCCCTTGGCTGAATACATGTATAATTTCTTTTAGACTGATATTGAAATTATTTTAAATTACCCTCAACCGACTCACCTCGTAAGGTCATACCTAACCTTCTGGTAGGAAAGCAGATAATATCCATCAAATAAGAAGGTGTATTTACAGCTATACAACTAAACTAATTTTAATCATGATTCATTAAGCTTTCTTAGACCCCATTATAATGAAAAGGGCGATCAGAGTTAGGGAAGAATTATTACAAATCTTTAATCAAAAGTAATTAAGGCGGCATATATTCCCCCATAATATTTCTAACTACTACAGTTGTTTAGAATCAAGAAATGATTTTAGACTATCTGGTGAATAAAAGGTGTATTTAACCTGGCCCAACCTAACAAGACATTTGCAGGGATAGGCAAGAAAAAACATTCCTCCTATCTCAAGCGTTCTTTTTTTTAATGCCAAGAAGGCTTTCCTTCTCTGTTGGGTCGATTTTGTAACGTCAGGAAAAATCTGCACCTTTACTCCACCAAAACAGGTTTGTAAATTCCTAAAATACATTTTCATGATATTATTCAAATCCTGTTCAAAAATTAAGGAAACAATCAAAGTTGACCTTTGCGTAGTCTCATCTACAGTTTGTTCCAATATAGCTGATATATCATCAAGATCTAAATTAGTGTGTGATACATCTTGTTTTTTTTCCAGTTCTCCCTTAGAAGCTGAAATATAATATAATTTATTTACAGGGGGTATTGCATCCAGAGGAATTTTCAGAACTTCATTGAGGTATTTTTTGAATAAATCATGTGGATTAATGCCAGGGAGTTGAGGAAAGTTCAATAGTCGCAAATTAAGTCTTCTATTAAAATTTTCAATTTGTTCCACTTTTCTTCGGATCTCAAGATTATCTTTTATCACTCCACTTTTAAATTCTTGAATAGAATCAACTTTTTGCTGAAGAGCAGTTACTTTCTCAGCTATTTCCCCTTTAATCAGGTCTATCTTTGAGTTCAAATCTTGAAATTTTTTATCAAAAGTGCTGACTTCTCCTGAGGTCTGTTGTAACGTCACATCCATTTTATTCAGCATTGTCCATATCATAGCTAGATTTACCTCCTGCGTTCGTCCTGAGGCTCCTGCCTTTGCTCCCGGCGTCTGCTCTAACGTCTCCCGACCCTCACTGGGAACCTTGCCCGCAACACTTCCGGTAGGGCAGCGCTCCTCATCAGGCTTCGCTACTGACACCGGACACAGAGGTTTCGTAGTTAACGGTGGAGAGAGAGATATTTCCTCTCCCAGCAGGGTCTCCACTTCCCCAGAGATCCCCGCTATGGGATCCATACCTCCAATAGATTTGATTCTGAAATGTTGTTATTGTTTCTCAAATAATGTGTTATGGCTGTATTTCAAAACAAGTGTATTCTTGTTCAAATGAAAAATTAATAAACAAATTGAATCATAAAAAAAAAAAAAGACGAAAAAAAGAAAACTAAACTAATTTTAAACTGTATTCTAGCTGAAACTGGTAGCCAATGAAGTGACATTAGTAACGGGATAACTCTATCAAATTTATATGCTACACAAATCAATCATGAGGCTACATTCTGATTTGTCTGCAGTTTTCTAAGAATTTGTTTTTGACATCCCACATATAAAACAATTCCTCTTCTCCCCTTCTGGTTAATCTCCTCTTCTTATGCCTCCTATTCAATTCCATTCTTCTCCTTCACAGCAGATACCCCCTTCCTCTACATCCTACTTAGCTGATTGCATTCTTCCTACTTATGTATACGTCCAGACTTTTTCTCCACCCCTGCCCTCTATGCAGAGCTGGCAACAGGAGAAAGGAACTGCTGATGCCCTGCCCTGCACCTTCTTCTACCATACAGGATCCAAATCACATTTTGTAAACCATGAAAGACACTGCAGTGGTACATGGTTCAAATTCTGAGTCAGGTCCCAGACAGTTGAGTTGAAGAATGCATCCTCAGGTGCCACTGCCCTCCTCCTCCTACTCTTTCCAGTGAACTAGGATTGGCTGGGCCTGGAAAGTTGTGGGGTGTAAGAGATCAGAGGTAGGGAAGCTTCATGCCCATAGCTGGTTTCCTATAACTCTGCAGGGTCCAGTCAATTCTTTCACAAGGGTCATATTTTTCATCCTCTATCAATGTTGGAATTGTGGGATTCTGGGGGCCATGGAAGAGGAAAAACGTTAAAAGAAGGAGATTCTACCTCATTATGAATCAAGGGTGCTATAGCCCTAGATGTTATATTAAAATAGAAGCTCAACAATACAAGAGGTAATGGCCATGCCATAATTTCACAGATCATGAAAAGATTTTGTTTTATTTAAAGCAAAGCATTAAAAAATAAATGGTTGAATTCTTTATTTAGATTATCCGTCTTCCTATGTCACAGTAGAATGTTATACCTATTCAAATAAGGACTAACCCTTGCTATAAGACATTTCGGAAAGTCTTGAAAAGTACCTGTTTGAAAGATATGTACTAGGTAAAATCTGAGGAAGGTGTATTTTTTTAATTAGTTTTAAATTGTATTTTATTGTAATTCCTGGTATGCCCAGCTTTTTTTAGTTATGCAAATTGCATTGAACTATTTTTGGTATGTTGCAATCCACAAAAATAAAGTAAAGTTCTTGATGTGTGAACTACATCAGAATATTCAAAGGGACTTACACGTTTGGTGGCAGCTGTTAAACAGACTTTCAGTGGTGACAAAGAGGAAATCAATCAGCATTTTTGGCCAGAAGGGGGTTTATTTTTAATGAAAGACTGGTATCAGATAAGTACAAAGCTGGCACAGGAGTGTTTCACTCTCAGCAGAATGTACATATGTGCAGCCAAATATTGCAATTCTAACAGGGAAAAATGGGATGTGGAGATCTGTTTTGAAAGGCTGCATGCTCTGTATTTTATTGTACTTCCAGAACAGGAGCACACTAAATAGATATTATGTATCGAGCTGGGCTAAATGACATGGGGGTCTTTTACAAAGGCGAGCTAACGTTTTTAGCCTGCACTACGCTTTAGCACGTGCTAAATGCTAGAGACAGCCATATATTCCTATGGGTGCCTCTAACATGTAGCATGTGCTTATTTTTAGCACACGATAAAAACGTTAGCACACCTTTGTAAAGGGACCCCATAGTGCTTATTGGCATACGTATTGTTTATAGCACTGTGGTTGTATGACTACGTAAAAGAAAATGTTTTTTGTAACAAAAGCCTTAGGCACATGTGGAATTGTCTAACAGAGGATTTGAAAAGATGTTTCCAAATAATGTATATTTGGAAAATCATGAAGCATACTGTAAAAGCTAAAAGTGTTTTGTTATAAATCTTTTGTGCTACTGTGGTTTTCATTAAAAAAAAAAAAGATTTACAATACCTAGGAGCTGGTAACAACTACTTAATGTCAGGATGCTGCAAGCCACAGAGTGTTTCAAATTGCTTTAGGTACCTAGGACAGATTCCTAACAGTAGCACAGCAACATTTTCCAAAACACAGCTTGCAAACTGTCAAGCATTATGATACTAGCAATATACAATTGAGTTTGCCTCATGCATTGTCCCCAAGAGATGAGATCATCTTCCTTGTGCTATGATTCACTGGCTAAGCATCACAGTGGCACATAAAGCCTCAGTGATATATTTTTGGTTCACATTCAATGTTCATGTTTGCAAAGTAATGCCTGGACCACCCAGGGCTGGTTTAAACATTAGGCAGATTCGGCAGTCACTCAGGATAACACCTACTATAGAGCAGCAAAGGGCAACTGCAGCTGAAGCAAAATGATATTTCCTAGCAGCCACACAAACTCAAAGAACCATTAGTATGCATTTTTACACTTTTAGGCAGTTTTACACAATCATTTTAGGAGTGGTAGTTATAGTAACATAGTAGATGACGGCAGAAAAAGACCTGCACAGTCCATCCAGTCTGCCCAACAAGATAAATTCATATGTGCTACTTTTTATTTGTACCTGTCCTCTTCAGGGCACAGACCATATAAATCTGGCCAGCACTATCCCTGCCTCCCAACCACCAGCCCCGCCTCCCACCTCCAGCTCTGGCACAGACCGTATAAGTCTGCCCAACACTATCTCCGCCTCCCAACCACTAGCCCCGCCTCCCACCACCGGCTCTGCCACTTAAACTCAGCTAAGCTCCCAAGGATACATTCCTTCTGAACAGGATTCCTTTATGTTTATCCCACGCATGTTTGAATTCTGTTACTGTTTTCATCTCCACCACCTCCTGCGGGAGGGCATTCCAGTGGTAGTTATGAAGGGATCATCAGGGCACAGAGGAGCCTGCAAGCCTAAATGTTAATTAAAAGGGTCCAAACAGAAAGTTTGCATAGGGTGCCTACCATGGTGATTTCAGGGTTGGTACAAGCATTCTAATAGAAGCACTACATAGAAACTAACCCAACAGTTCAGTAACAGGCAATGACAACATGGAAAATCAAAGCAAATCTTATATACCGCTAAAATCCCCTCTTTGGGGTTCCGTGCGGTTTACATCATAAGTAAAAAAACAACATAAAACATCAATAAACAAAAAATAAAATAATAATAATAATACATCATGTAACAGTCTTTGGAAATAAGAATGTTTTTAACCTCATCCTAAAACTGAAATAGCTATTATCTGACCTGGTAACAAGAGGTAATGTATTCCATAAAGAAATTCCTAACACAGGGAATAGAGAGTGAAAGATCTTCTGGAATCAAATTCCTTTACAAAACCATGAGGATAAAATCATTATTTCAGTCTATCAGATCGAACCATACATAATGATGCTACATTAATCAACAAATCAGATGTGAAATCGTATAAAATTTGAAAAAAATAGACAAACAACTTTAAACCTAATTCTTTCAACTATAGGAAGCCAATGTGATTTAACAAGACATAATGAAACAGTACTACTACATCTATTCAATTTAAAAATCAATCTTGCTGTTGTGTTCTGTATTAGCTGCAGTTTTTTTCTGGTATTGTTTCTTAATACCAAAAAATAAAACACTACAGTACTCTAAGGGGTCCTTTTACAAAGGCACTAGCGTTTTTAGTGCACACTAATGATTAGCGCATGCTAAATGCTAGAGACACCCATAGAAATATATGGGCATCTTTAACATTTAATGCATGCTTATTTTTAGCGAGTGCTAAAAACACTAGTGTGCCTTTGTAAAGGATCCCTTAGATTACTGCAATTTTTCAGCATTGGGACCAACAATGCAAAAGCTTTCTGGTCAAAAAATGACCTAACTAAACGTAACTGCCTCATTTTAAACAAGGTTTTCTTCCATAATTGATTAATTTGCGAGAAACACATTAGGGAAGAATCAAGAATCATATCCCAAGTACTCTAGATTCTGATTCTACTATAACGTTTTATCATTAAACAATGTTTATAAAGATGGAACTTCAATCCCCTGATTCCTAAACCACAAAATGTTTGTTTGTTTTTTGCACATTCAATTTAAATTTATATATCAATGCCCTATTTTGAATAGCATTCATCCCAGCTGTTACAAGCTGAATCAGATCTTGATGCGAAGGAGGATATTGGTAGAAGAAGCATAATATCGTCAGCATAAGATAATATGTTAACCTAACCCCAACTGTATTGAACCAAGAGAAGACATTTTAAAAATTGAACAAAATTGGGGAAAGCAGGGATCCCTGAGGGACCCCACATTTCAGAAACCAGTAATTATAAAGTTTACTGAATAACTTCTATTTGATAGGAATCCACTGACCCATTTAAAAACGCTTGCTAACATGGGCTTCCAACATCTTAGTAAACAGAATACTGGCCACTGGGTAGTAATTTGCAGCCAAAATTATATCTAAATCAGAGCCCTGCAACAAAGGGGTAAGAAAAATATTGCCCATATCTAAAGGAAGAAATCCTGACTCCAACAGCTCATTCATTAAGTCCAACCATTAGTTACAAGAATGACAAATCGGTTTACAATTCAGCTAATTAAAGGTAAATAATGTAGATGGAGATGCAAATATGTGGCGGGACATTTTCAAAAGAACATCAGACTTAGGATATCCTGCTCATAAAGTGAAAAGAAAAAGTGCATCTCACAGCCATTTTCAAACAGGAAAAATGTTGGGGCTTCCTGTTTGAAAATACACAAGAACATTCAAAACGAACAGCCATTTTCCTAAATAAAACGTCCAAGTTATGAACACCACAAAAACAGGGACAAGGACATCTATCTGACAAAACTTATGCAAACATGGCCACGCAGTTGTCCCTGCAACGCAATGGGGCAGCCTATTGGTCAATGCAGTGAACCAGTGAACGTTAATCCAAGGCACCCAGGTTCATATTCCACTGCAACTCTTGTTAGTTTTAAAAGGTGAAACCTCCAGAGACAGGGAAATACTTTAGTTCCTGAATATGCACCACCTCAATAGCCCTCGGGCTTGCAAGTGGGTACAGTAGATATATCTCTCTTTCGCAAGGCTCACAATTTTAAAGTGAAAAAAAAATGTTTAAATGGTGCAATTTGAACCTGGAGTTAAAGTCCAATGCACTGACCACTAGGCTACACTGCAGACATACTTGCTGCTGTTTTCAAAATGCTATGGTACCTGATGTTGTCAGGGAGCTTAATTTTCCTTTCTGGTGTGTGATGAGGCCCTTCTGGCCATCAGTATCCACTGCCACCAAGTTGTGACAAGGCCCCAGCCAGTAGTCCTTCAAAGCAACAGTGAAAGTCTTTGTCTTTAAGAAAGACTCAGAGACCGTCAACTTTTACCATCTGGTTTTACTGCAATAGTCCTCTTTGTCAGACCCCTGTACACACAGGTTGACTTCCCATATTTCATAAGATGGATCTCCCTCTGTCCAACTCTGTTTCTGTGGGTTAGGAATGAGTTTTTCTTGCTTCTAGAGCCTTCTGGCTTCTCTGCTTCAGCAAGTAACCAGCTTGATTAGAGAGTTTGGGGAATATGCAAATTAGGCTCACTTCTTCCAGACCTCATGCAAATTAGCCTTCCCTTAAACTCCTCTCTAATCAGGGTACTCAATCAGGGCACCTTTTTCTACCCTGGATGTGATTGAAACAGGTCTAACTTAGGGTGCCCTTCTTTTTTGATTTGGACATTTCTTCCTATTCGATTATCACTGTTGGATGCCCTAAATTTAGGCTCTCCCTAGTCCTGCCCTAAACATGCCCCCTGCTATTTGGATGACCTGCAGTATAAGATGTCCAAATTCTGATTTCAAAAATTGAGATGGAACATGGATATTTGTTTTGGCCATTTTGAGAGGTGCATACACTTTGAAAATGAGCCCCATAGATATAGGTAAAGGATATAGATATTGAGATATATGAATATAGATAGAGACATTCTCATTTCTGGAAGGAATATCATGTGGGAAACAATCTAAGTAGATCATAGCATTGTAACTGAAATCAGTACACTGAGCACACTAATCAAATATACATATATTCATCCATAAGTAAGAGCTAACAAACATAATAATCAGTTTTTAAGCCAGTAATGTTCTCATAAAAGACTACCATTGAGTCACTAGAAGTTTAGTTGTACACTTGAATACATTGTGAATTTCTATGTAGCATGACATATATTTTAGTAATATATGGAGGGGCATTTTCGAAAGTTGCGATTTGGACGTCCTTCCAAAACGCCGAAATCTAGGGGCAAGGAAACCTGTATTTTCAAACCAAGATGGCCGCCCATCTTTCGTTTCGAAAATACCATCAGGGATGTCCAAATTTCGCCGTCCCTAGATTTGCACGTTTCTGATTTTCAACGATTTTCGAAACCAAACACGTCCATGTCAAAAACGGCTAAATGCAAGCCATTTTTGATCATGGGAGGAGCCAGCATTTGTAGTGCACTGGTCCCCCTGACATGCCAGGACACCAACCGGGCACCCTAGGGGCACTGCAGTGGACTTCATAAATTGCTCCCAGGTACATAGCTTCCTTACCTTGTGTGCTGAGCCCCCCCCCAAAACCCACTACCCACAACGGTACACCACTACCATAGCCCTTATGGGTGAAAGGGGCCACCTGTATGTAGGTACAGTGGGTTTCTGGTGGGTTTTGGAGGGCTCGCTGTTTCCTTCACAAACAGAACAGGTAGGAGGGATGGGGCTGGGTTCACCTGATGGAAAGTGCACTGCACCCACTAAAACTGCTCCAGGGACCTGCATACTGCTGCGATGGACCTGAGTATGACATCTGAGGCTGGCACAAAATATTTTGAAAGATGTTTTTTGAGGGTGGGAGGGGGTTAGTGGCAACTGGAAGAGTAATGGGAGGCCATCCCCGATTCTCTTCGGTGGTCATCTGGTCATTTCCGGCAACTTTTTGTGCTTTAGTCGTAAGAAAAACAGGTCAGGGTGAAAATGTCCAAGTGTTCATCAGGGACGTCCTTGTTTTTTTCGATTATGGGTCAAGGACGTCCAAGTGTTAGGCATGCCCAAGTCCTGCCTTCGCTACACCGATATGCCCCCTTGCACTTTGGCGACGAAGTGCAGTTAGGGACGTCCTGAATCGCGTTTTGATTATACCGATTTGGACGTCCCTGGGAGGACGTCCATCTTCCGATTTATGTTGAAAGATGGATGCCCTTCTTTTTTGAAAATGAGCCCAATGGTCACTAGACAGATCTGAAGGGGAACTCTTATCCTTCATTAACCTTGGGGACACATTTTGGAACAGATTAACTGTTAATCCTCCTCTGCCTGGGTTATGATATCTTTTTTTATATCACACTGGGTTCTGTTCATTTCATTTAACACTTGTCACTTCTGGTTCAGTTTCTAGTGATTTTTAGTATGATGTAATGTAATGTAATGTAATGTAATGTAATATAACGATTCAGTTCATGCTATTTCATATTAGAGTTTGCTATTTTGTTTCAGGATAAACTAAAATAGCATAAAATCCAAACAAAAGGAAGTAAACAAAACACCAAAATTGTTTTTCTCCTACACAACACTAGTAAATACATCTTAACATTATTCTCCCTGATCATATTTTTAAGGTGTGCATGTGTGAATTCATACTGTTGTAAACACCCAGCATTGTTCTCTCTGCATGAGAGAAATGATTTCTCAGCGTTCGTCAGTTATTTACTTTCTTACAATTGATTATGCTCTGATGCATCAAACAAACTGCTGTTTTTTTTAGAATGAGCAGTTCAACTCACTTCAGTTCTATAATTAGGTTCATGTGAAACTTGGTAGCATCCATGAGTTGGAAGATATATATATACACACATACACACTGTATTGCATTGAAGTAGCCACAAATATATGGTGCTAAAATTGAGAAACAAACATGAATGAGCTATATCCTGCGATACTCTTGGGGCTAGGTTTATTAAGTGGTGATATGGGCATGTTAGCATTTTTAATGCGCGTAAATGGTGTATGAACGTTAAATGCTAACACGCCCATAGAAATGTATAGGTGCGTTAAGCTACAATCAGATCTAGTATATGTGGGCATATTTTTGGATAATGATAGCATGATTGCACCCATGGGATCAGATAAATTACCTCAGTATTTAATAATGACTTGACAACATTCTTAAAAAATGCAGGCTGAATATTAACATAAGTTGTGTAAATTGTTTTAAATCTTCAATGATTATTACACAAACCAGACAACACAATTGCTCCACAGCACTTATATGCACATGTACGGCCATTCAATTTTATAAAAGCCTCTTTCCATGTCTAAGAGGCGTTGTATGAGAAGAACGCTTTATAAAAAATTATTCCTAGTATATCTAATGCAGTCCTTAATTGTCCAAATCAATAACAAGTGGATAGTACTGCTGTGTTTTTATACCCCCGTGTTGCTATATAGTGATACATTATTACTTCTAATTGCACATCCAAATTAGTCACTAAAGTCTGGACATCCCAGTAAACTAGTTTTAAAAGGACATGGCAATTAGGTACCCTAAAGTGCACTATATGATGTTCTGTAAGGCAGCTCCTTACTGCCCTAGCACCTATCTGCAAGGGGACGTTTCTCCCAGGTATGCATATAGTTTATAGAATACTATAAACTAGTGATTTTAAACCCAGTCCTCAGGGACCACCTGGCTGGTTGTTTTTTCAGGATACCCACATTGAATATGCATGAGACAGATTTGGATAAAAAGGAGGTAGTGCATACAAATCTATCTCATCTATATTCATTGTATGCATCCTAAGGAATGTGTTAAAAATCACTGCTGTACTCTATGTTTATCACCTGGTGCATCTAGGCACACCAACTTGACATGGTGCAAGAGGGTGCACCTACCCATAGGCCAGCCATTGCCAACCTTATGCTAGTATTCCATAACCAAATCTTGGTGCCAAGACTGAGGCACTAATTTATAGAATTGGCTCATATAAGTAAAGTCATTAGATCCTGTTTTAGGTTTCTCTTCTTGATCCGTTCACTGTGTCCATACCTTGATGATAAATCCTGTGCTACTTTATTGCAGGGGCGTATCTGCGTGGGGCCACAGGGGCCTGGGCCCCCGCAGATTTCGCCCTGGCCCCCCTCCCCGCCGTCAACCCTCCCCCGCTGCTTACTTTTGCTGGCGCCGAGGTCCGACCCGCAATCTCCGTTTTTCGTCTTCCTCCGTGGCCATGCTTCCAGGAAGTAACGCTGCAGTGCTGATTCGTTGAATCCAGTTCGGCGTCTGACGTCAGACGTCGAACTGGATTCAACGAATCAGCACTGCAGCGTTACTTCCTGGAAGCATGGCCACGGAGGAAGACGAAAAACGGAGATTGCGGGTCGGACCTCGGCGCCAGCAAAAGTAAGCAGCGGGGGAGGGTTGACGGCGGGGAGGGGGTGGAGAGAGGCGGCGGCGGCGGGGGGGGGGGGAGGGAGGCAAAAATGTGCCCCCCCTCTCTGGCTGTGGCCCCCCCTACCGCCGGATTCCAGATACGCCCCTGCTTTATTGTATACATTAGTAGAATCCAGTTTGGACTGTGATTTGTGTGGGTCTCCCTTTACATTCTCTTAAAAGACTTCAGATGGTTCAAAATACAGCAATATGATTACTTACCCTTGCATGTAAATATGATCATGTTACCCCCCTTCTCAAGCAACACCATTGGTTACCAATTCACTATAGCATTCAGCATAAGATCTTGACTTGCACAAAAGGCTCTACATACAGGCATTCCATCTTATCTTGCCTCTTTCGTTATGTCCTATGTCCCTGCCTGCACATTATGATCCTTAGTTGCCCATTGGATGGCAACCACCGCTGTCCAATGTACCAGATTACAATTGACCCATCACCAATGTTCTCTCTAAGTGGAGTACATGAGCGATTGCTCATACATTTTACATGGCTGCTCACAAAAAATGTTTTTGTGCTATATACAGAAATGCTTTGCTAATTCTGGTGCTCAAAAATTATTAGTTTTTAAAACTTGTTGCTCACACACACATACATAAATTGCACACACCAGAGCACTCCTTAGAGGAAACATTGCCCATCACTCTGCTTTCTTTTCCATTACTCCAATACTTTGGAATTCTATGCTCCCAGAAATCAGGTCAGAAAAATCTTATACTAAATTCGGGATGATGGTCAAAGTCCATCTTTTTATACAGGCATTTTCCGAGCAGACTGGGACCAGGACCTGATGAGACTGGTGGACTGTTGTTTTTACTTAGTGTTTCAATGTGTGGTTTTGGTGTGTTCTTGTTATTTCTTTCCTGTGAGAATTGCAGTTCCTTTTCTCTTCTTACTTCTGTTTTCTAGAACTTTGTAAACCTCTTTGATTTTATTGTGATGAGGAGGCTAATGTGAAGATGGTGCAGCTCCCACATCAGGCTCCCAGGTCCCTCTTTCACTCAGGGTGAGCTGGTTCTCAGTATGCAGATTTTATGCAAATTAAGATCATACCCCTTTCTACTCGGGGTGACCTGGTTCTCAAAAAAACAAACAGAGTCAGGTCTTATCAACAGGATCTTTTCCCATACAAATCTTTATTCCTGCCCCTGGGGCACACTTCTTCCAGCTTAAGACGCTTTTACATACTCAGTGCAATCTTCTATTTTAAACCTTTCTTCTTGCACAGTTCAAAGTCCATAGCTTTCTTCCCCCTGAGCCCTCTCCCACAGGCATTTGGGCTCAGTACTAGCTCAGTCCCGGACACCCAGTACCTCTTCACTGTTCTAGACACAGTCTTTTCATCTGGGACACACAGTACCTCTTTGAACACATAGTTCTTATCCTGGCACTCTAGGGCCTTCTTACCCCAGCCAGCTTCCTTGCCTTGCACACAGTTCACCACCAGCCAAAAGGGCTCAGCCAGTACTCCACATGGGGACCTCCTGCCTCAGCTACCAGCTCTCTTCTTCCCACTGCTAGCTCTTCTCCCCCTCACCACTCAGGTGGGGTATTAAGTGTTTAATGGCCAAACAGGACCCAGCCCATAACCGGCTGCACCTGTTTCCACCTCCAGGACTCTCCCCGGTCCTAGCGACCTCCAGCTATACCTCCCCATTCTGGCTCCCTTCAGCAACTCACCAGCCCTACTCCCTGGACATTTTAGGGGGAACAGCGCCCTCTAGGGGCCTAACCAGGGTAGGACAGCCTCTTCCTTCTCACAATATCACTAGTTATATTGCATGATATAATTAGCTATCCACCAGTTTTTAGCATGGGTTTGGTGGCTATCTATGGCCACATGTATAGCTGGTTTATCTTTGGCTGGTTTGAATTTAACTGGCCAGTGCCAAATATCGACTTAGCTGTTTAAGTTCAAACTGGCCAAAAATAAACTGGATATTCAATGCTGGTAACCAGAAACAGCCCAGCATTGAATATCCAGCATTTGCACTGACCATGGGAGGCTATCCCAGGTACGGGATCCACAGGCTTCTTGCCTGACACTCCTACTCCTGGAACTCCACAAGGGCTCACTACCAATGTTTGCCACCAGGACCAACGTGATAGACCGTGACACAATGTTAGGTTTAGCCCAGATTCCTTCAGCAGTGGAGTGAGAACAATTTTGCCCATATCAGGAGGAAGAGAGAAAGTTTTTAACACCTCATTGAGATCATCGAGTAACCAGTTTACTGCTTCCATAGGGATGGATTTGAGTAGGTGTTCTGGGCATTGATCCAGGGAGCAATTGGTTTGGGAGCATTTCAGCAGTATTGATCTTACATCCTCAGCTGTTAGTGGTTGAAAAGATTCCCAGTTTTTGTCAGTTTTGAGTCCTTGGGTTGTAGGATCTCTGGCAATTAAGGTTGAACTACAGGTTGGGCTATTTTCCTCTGTTGGAGTAGCCTTAGATAGTTCGGACCTAATTTGGAGGGTCACATTGGCAAAATGATCAGTGTGGTCTTAGGCAGTGGGACATGTTTTCTGTGAAGGTTCAAACAAAAACCAAGGGTTGAAAGCAGAACAAAGTCCAAATGACCAGTGCAAACAAGGAGTAAGAGTGTTCAAAATGTTTGCCTGACCTGCAAGTCTAAACCGAACCTGAACATCTGACTGACCTGTAAATATGACTGGACCTGTACGCTGTCTGCTTGCCTGCCTGACCTGTAGCCTGTACCTGACCTGAATGCTCTCTACTTGCCTGCCTGACCCATTACAGGTGCAAATAAGGAGTAAGAACGTCCAAAATGTTTATTCGCAAAAAGTCAACTGACCCGAAAGACCCTACATGGGCTGTGTTTCAGCAAGAAGCCTTCTTCAGGAGTCTAAAAACATAGAAAGCAAAATTAAAATCAAAGAATAAAGTAAAATAAAAAATGGTAATAAAAATGGTAATTAAGAACACACAGCATACCAAAATAAATAGTCAAACAATAATGCAAATCAAATCTGTTATTATGAACATGGGTATATTAATAAATGAATAAATAGCATAAAATTAGAATAGTAATGCAGACACCATCACAGTCAAATACGAATAGAATGAGATAGAGAAACAAAATAAGTGGTGGTTGAAAAGAAGAACAAAGCAGTGAAAAAGAAAAGAGGAAACCATACATACCATTATGTTTGAAATTAAACAGCATCGCAGAGAGTATGAAACCCATAAGAATGTAGGAGCATAATGCTCTAGAATGACAGCATAAAAAGAAAAATTAAATATACTCTTCAATGCTCATGCATATCGTGAAACAGCGCTGTGTGGGCGTATAATCATGAAAAAATATGTATGGCTAAGATATAAGAACTCCTGACAATCAATGTGCAACTAAATGAAAAATAGTAAAAGAAAATGGTCACAGACAGAATCACCCAAAAGTCCAGATGGTGGAATTAGGACTCCTCATAAAACCAAGCATGAAACAATTAAACCATAAAAGAAAAAATGAAAAAACAAAAATAAACAAAATAAAACAAAACAAAACAAAAAGAGTGCCATAATGCATGTCCTAAAATGGGGTACCAAATCGGGGTAACTGTGTGTCTCAAAAGAGCAGATGAAACATAAGGACAAGTAACATTGTAAAGTAGCTTGGATTAAGTCAACAGAGCATGGTGCAGTTTTTGGTTTAACAATTAGAGAATAGGCTTTGTTATATTAGCTTATAATTTAATTTCTTTTTCTTGGATCAATTCCTAAATTGTGGTCGATAAGAGTTTTTTTTTCTATTCCTCTTTGTATTATTGTTTTCCTATGATGATGTTGCATATTTTGTGTATTTTATTCAAGATTTATTGAATATTGTAATTATTAAAATTTGGAAAAAAAAAAAAGAAACATAAGGACAAAATGCATGTATGAAAATACAAAAAACCTGCAGCAATAAGGCTCGGGTCGTCAGAACAGTGATGTGAGTAAAAAAAGGTGTTTACAGTGGGGACAGGAGATTAGTGGAGCTAGAAAATAATTCAAGAGTCTGAAGAGTTGTTTTCTACCTTGTAGAGAGACATGCCATGGACCCTGAGGAAGGATCGAAACTTTGGCCATAGTCGGCCATGGCCCTCTAGACTGCATGACACAGCTAACCAAGATAAGTGTTAAATAATAATAAAATAAAAAACAAAAGAAAGATAAAGAGAAAAATAAGTGAAGAATTTTAAAACACCAGCAGGAGGTGGAGGTGTGGAGCCAATGATGAGACTGGATGCCCCCAGTTGGTTCAAAATAATAACTAAAATAGGGGAGCACTGTGGAGGCTTCTTAAAACTCCTAAAATATCCTCCCTGGTTATTGTTTTGGGTGTATATGAATGGTAGTCACTGCCATAAATGATAATTGAGAGGATTTTGAAGACCTGTGGATCCATCATAACCAGTTTGAGAAATCCATACTAATGTGTGTTCGCTATATAGATGACATTTTTGTTCTTTGGACAGGCACTGAGGTGGAATTAACAACATTTTACGAGTGGTTAAATACCTGCCACTTGCAAATTCAGTTTTCCCTGAGCTACCATTCATCCAAAATATCTTTTTTGGACATTTTAGTATGTAAACATGATGACAACGTGATTACATCAGTGTACAAAAAGGATACAGACCGCCACGCAAAACAACACCACTCACAAAGTTGCCCTGCTGACTTTTAAAGCTTTTAGGCTAGGCTTCCCTGATGATTTCTCCCATCTAACAATCCCCTACTCCCCTGCCAGAGTCCTTTGTTCCTTAAATAACCACCATCTAGTTCTATCAAGCCCTAAATTTGCCCAACAAGAGACACCTAGATATCATGCTTTCTTCTTCTTTTCTCCTCACATTTGGAACTCTCTGCCCTTTGCTCTAAGTAGTGATCTATCTCTAAGGAGCTTCAAGGCCAACTTTTGACTCTACAAGTGAATAATTACTTAGTAAAAAATGTAGCTTAAACTTAGCTTTAGTAAGTATCCAATATTCAGATCCCCTGCCTACATGGACCATGTTTCACTAGGCAATAAGCCACAGCTGCTTCAGGGTGCAGACCTAAAATAGTTGGTGGTCCGGTACATTTTGATAATGTGTAGGTAAGTAGTTTTACAGCCATTTATACTAGTTTTAACGTGTAAATTTTTGTTTTAGGTGCCTGCAGATCTGAATATTGGATATTTACTAAAGCTAAGTTTAAGCTACATTTTTACTAAGTAATTATGAAATTTTAGAATCAAAAGTTGAAGTATTAAGCACCTAGTATAAGAATGAAAAGAAAATTTTGTTTTGTGACCAATGAGGAGTAAGGCGAGTCGTGGGCAGTTAGCTCATGTGAAACAAGTCGTCACTGACAATGAAAGATTGCTTAGAGTATTGAGCTTTTGAGTGTGTATGACATTATAGCCCCAACCTGTTAAGTACTGGAGTCTGATCATTTAAAGGGACCTAAATGACCCCAGACATAAATATTCTTGGCATTGCAATTCTGTCTTATGAACCCTGTTCCTCATAGGCTCAGGTAACCACCTCAAGACTGCAACCAGAATAAATAATAATCAATTCAACAGAAAGTAGAATATCACTTTTTGAAAAATCTTTTACTTCAGTTCACTCACACTTTGAACTCATTCACACTACTCAATTAAAAACAAGGCACAATCCAACTTGTTTTCTCTTACAAAATCTGATCAGAGCACTCTTCACACCAATTCAAACTGATCATATCAGTTTTAGAATTTCAGAAGTAGTTTTTCAATGTCACTAGCCAGTCAACAGGCTTCTTAGTGCAGGTAGGGAACATGTTCATCACCCCCTCCTCCAACCCCACTCTCCATTCACCAACCCCATATGCATTTGCCGCATTAACAGAAACTTACCATCAGATCAAATGCTGAAAAGAAATGTATTTTTAATGTACAGTAACAGCAGCATATGAATACACAAAGCCTAAAATTATACAACAATCAATTCTATATCCATTAACTCGAAACAGATAAACACAATTTAAGTTCTTTTAATATGGAAGGAAGAAGTGTAGTCTTTCTCCTACATTGACACACAGCTTTCTTATGGGTTACTTTATCTGCTTACACGGATGGCAATCATAATTACAAATTGGATATGTCATTGAAATCTTTACCTATTTACTTATATCTCACTGGCACCACTGTTAAAGCTATACTACTCCTATTAACATCACTCTGCAAGGCTTCTGTGCAATTTACCCCATCAAAGACCAGGATCATGCTTCTCACAGACAGACTTTGGTGCTAATCAATACAATTCTGGATGTCAAAGCTGTCATTAATCTGTACATTAGCATCTCACAGACGTTTGCATTCAATATACATCTATATTTAGGTGACCAGAGAGCACCTGTTCTACAAAGGAAAGTAGGCACCTACTTTCCTTTATAGAATACTAGCATAGCTGGTTATATATGAGTGTATGCGCTTAGATGCAAGAAATTACACCAGCCATAGAGCTGGCGTAAGTATATGCATCTAAATGCTTGAGATATGCATGTTCCTGGGCTTGTGATACTTGAAACTAAAGAAAACCTTTTTTTTTTTTTTTGAAGACCTCAGTTTGGCAGAGTCATGGGGCACTCATCGATTTTAGTCTCCACTCTCCAATTGTCACTGGTCTTCAAACCTGTTTTTATATCTGACTGAGGTCTTCAAAAAAAAAAAAAAAAAAGGTTTTCTTTAGTTTCAAGTATCACAAGCCCAGAATCATAAGGTTTGAAAAGGTATCATTTGATGGACTTGTGCTAAACGGATGAGCTTGAAGTGAGTTTGGAGAAATGCATGTGACATATGATATTATATAAATTACAGTATGCATGTAAATGTGAGTCCTGCCAATGATCCAACTAGACTCCAACTATGTGTACGTCTACCTGTAAAAAATGTTTTTAAGATATGCGCACAAATACAGAAAAGTGCTTAGGTGGAAATTTGGCATTTATGTGCACGTGCCATTGCTCTAATTTACATATTTATTCAACACATATATGTTAGCACCTATTTTATTCCCACAATGGGGTAGGAAAATTATTATTACATCTCTATACCTTTTCATCTATCGTTCCATGACGTATATTATTTATACGAGACCATTCCTGCCATGCACTATGCAACTCCCACTTCCTCATGAAGGGGAAGGTGAGAAGAAACCTCTATGCTATGGTAATATAGAGGGAGTATACAGTCAATAGATCAATTTAACTACTTTAAACCCTTTTATGTGAAATATTTCTTCCCCTGTTTTTCAGCAGTCATTCATTATTTCTCTGGTATTTTTTCCCCAGGACCATTAATAATGGGGTGTTCTTTTCACTTTAAAACCTTTAAACTCAACACAGTCAGGTTTCAATCCCAATCACACATAGGGCAGAGAATAATACCATGGTTCTGTCCAAAGTTTTTTTTTACTTTTATCTTATTCATACCTTTACATTCAAATTTCTTACATAGTCACACAATCGCACTACCAACTTCAAAAATATTCTTTCAAAGTGACTCAGAGCTATCGCTTTATTCTTTCAAAGAACTATTTCTCTACTTCTGACTGAGTTTACTTGACTTTTAACCAAATTTTAACTATACAGCCCCATAGCTTTCTCAAACAGTCAACTGGATGTAATAGTCCTGTTTGGCAAGTGAAAGAGCAGAATTGAAGGAGGTCAGCAAGAATTTGAAATGTATGAAATCAGCATGGGCAAGGGATTTCACCCAAAGGTGTTCGGCAGATCAAGCACAGGAACGTAGGTAGGGGATTTCAGAGGTCAGAAAAGGCTGGGGTTTGGTATGCTTTACAAAACTGTAAATTAGAAGAGTGTGAGCATCCAGAGTAGAGGAGAGAATAGTATTATAGGAAGAGAGAGCCTCATTGACAGACTTGGATAACATAGTGGTTGACAAGAGGTCTGAAACACTGGAGGGCAGAATGGAAGCGTCAATAGCCTGAAGATTCTAAATGTATTAGTGGAGACAGGACTGGGGAGGAGGGTGTTTAAGTGTGAAAGTTATCAGATGATTGTCAGAGAGGAGAATAGCTGAGATGTAGAAACTGGAGAGTGAGCAGCTGGAGAAGAAGATAAGATCAAGACAGTGGCTATTCTGGTGAGTAGGAGTAGTGGAGCATAGTTGAAGAAGTGGGTTTAAGTATACTTCTAAACAACATATAATGGACTGAGTGTCTGATATACTTGGGTAATGAGCAGGTCCGTGCCAACACGGTAAGCGAGGTAAGCACGGCAGGAGGGCGCCGTCCTCTGGGGGGCGCCCCACCGCACCATGCTTACCTCGCCCTCCCGCTCCCATGTCCCAACTGCCCACCCTCTTCTCCCCCCCTCAACAATATCCCTTTTAAATTTACCTCCGTCCGGCAGCGAAGGCGCAGTGTCAGTGAAAAAGGTGGCGCTCCTGACGTCTCTACTAGTCTTCCCTTTGCTCAGTGTTCCGCCTTCTTCTGACGTCAAATGACGTCAGAAGAAGGCGGGACATTGAGCGAAGGGAAGACTAGTAGAGACGTCGGGAGCGCCGCCTCCTTCACTGACGCTGCGCCTTCGCTGCCGGACGGAGGTAAATTTAAAAGGGATCTTAGGGGGGGGGGGAGAAGAGGGCGGGCAGTTGGGACATGGGAGTGGGAGGGCAGGGGAGAGAGGTGCGTGGATGGGAGGGCAGCGATCATTTTCACGGGGGGGAGGGGGCGTGCGCGCGCCAACTGTTCGTCTGCGGGGGGTGCTGGGGGCGCCAACTGATCTTCTGCAGGGGGGTGCCACAGACCCTTGGCACGGCCCTTGTAATGAGTTCCAGAGTTTGGTACTTTGGTAAGAAAAATTAGCATTATGGATAATTTTGTAGGTTGAGTTTTTACAGCTTGGGAAATATAATATGAGATATTCTCTAGAAGATGAGGTGGCATTTCATGGTGATAACTTAATAAGATCTATCATAGAAGATGGTAAGATACCATAAAGAATATGATGAACAAGAACACAGAGCTTAAATGAAATTATTTCATTGATAAGTAACCAATGTAGATCCTTAAGAAGAGAGATGCTTTAACGTAACGCGGCAATCTATATATAAGGCGGGCAGCCATATTTTGTGAAGTTTTTAGTTTTCTTAGGAGACTCCACTTAAAAACTGCAAAAATTTAATTCCAATAGTCAATTTTGATTAAGACTAATGACTGAACTAAAGTGCGAAAGACTGATCTTGAAAAGAATGGGGTTAATCTTCATGATTCCTCTATATTTCTTCAGATGAAAACTCAAGAGGTGCATAATCGAAAGGGGTGCCCAAGTTTTCCTGAGGACGTCATCGCAGGACATCCCGGCAAAAGGGCGGGGAAACCCGTATTATTGAAACAAGATGGGCGTCCATCTTTCGTTTCGATAATACAGTTGGGGATGCCCAAATAGCGAAATTTAGGTCGACCTTAGAGATGGTCGTCCTTAGAGATGGTCGTCCCCGATTTTCGGCGATAATGGAAACCGAGGATGCCCATCTCAGAAATGACCAAATCCAAGCCATTTGGTCGTGGGAGGAGCCAGCACTCTTAGTGCACTGGTCCCCCTGACATGCCAAGACACCAACCGGGCACCCTAGGGGGCACTGCAGTGGACTTCAGAAATTGCTCCCAGGTACATAGCTCCCTTACCTTGTGTGCTGAGCCCCCAAAACCCACTCCACACAACTGTACACCACTACCATAGCCCTTATGGGTGAAAAGGGGCACCTACATGTGGGTACAGTGGGTTTCTAGTGGGTTTTGAAGGGCTCACATTTACCACCACAAGTGTAACAGGTGGGGGGGGGGGGGGGGTGGGCCTGGGTCCGCCTGCCTGAAATGCACTGCACCCACTAAAACTGCTCCAGGGACCTGCAAACTGATGTCATGGAGGTAGTTATGATATTTGAGGCTGGCATAGAGGCTGGAAAAATATTTTTAATTTTTTTTTTAGGGTGGGAGGGAGTTGGTGACCACTTGGGGAGTAAGGGGAGGTCATCCCTGATTCCCTCCGGTGGTCATCTGGTCATTTAGGGCACATTTTTGTGGCTTGGTCGTAAGAAAAAAAGGACCAGGTAAAGTCGTCCAAGTGTTCGTCAGGGACGCCCTTCTTTTTTCCATTATGGGTCGAGGACGCCCATGTGTTAGGCATGCCCCAGTCCCACCTTCGCTACGCTTCTGACACCCCCCCGTGAAATTTGGTCGTCCCTGCGATGGAAAGCAGTTGAGGACGCCCAAAATTGGCTTTCGATTATGACGATTTGGGCGACCTTGTGAGAAGGAAGCCTATCTAGCGATTTGTGTCAGTTCTTGATGATGTCATGTTTGTAAGACCAGAGCAGATTGACAGCAAATGTATCAATTCCTCTTCTGCAGGGCAACTGGGGCTATGAAGAAGAGGATGGAGTTTTCTGAGGAGGGAAATATCAGTGGGTGTTTTCTTGCCTCAGGGAGGGAGTTGTGTGATGTCTGTCAGAGTGCGCAGTTCACAGATGACAGAGGGTGAAAGATTTTGAGAGTTAGTCCTATGATCTCTGTCAGTGTGAATAGATCTCAGATGACAGAGGTGTGAGAGGTTTTGAGATAGTTGTGAGAGGCTGTCAGAGCCGAGGGATATGACAGAGTTGAATTCACTGAGATTGTGTAGTAGTTCTTGAGGGAAGGGGAAGGGAATCCATCCTTTAATACCCTTTCTCATAGGGTGGAGGCACCAAGGAGCCAGGTATATAGATATATAAAGGGGGAAGGAATGACAGAGCTGACCTGGAGGGACATCTGTCAGGTGAGCCTCCCCCTGCCAAACTCAGGGAACACTCCAGAGGGGTCAGGATCTGGGGCTTCACTGTAGCTAACAGCATCCAGATACAGGCTACTTATTTATCCAACTCATAGAATCAGTTAGCTGACACACTAAGAAGAGTGCTTCATTTTCATGAATGGTCTACATCTGTTCTGAGTTTCCATTTTTGGGAGTGGTGAATGCCTCAGATCAATCTCTACTGTTTAATCCTTCTTTCCTCCCTACATATAACTTCAGATATCCTAGCAATTCCATGAACTTGGTTGTCCCTCTATGCTTACCTTCCAAATCCTCTCATACCAGAAGTTCAATGCAAGTTTTATCCAAGCCAAAGCACAACAATTCTCAGAGTGCTTTACTTCTTCAACAGAATTAGTTCCCTCTTGGAGAGAACTTGGCAATTCTATTTCTTGTTAGCTGCTGCAATTCCCAGCACTAATAACTCAAAATGAGGGCCATTTTCTTCATCTAGCCCTGAAGTCTTTTGCCATCACAGCTTGAAACTTTAGCAGTTTTATTGCTGCTTTTGGTGTTCTAGAGCCCATCCAGGACAACCTGATAGCTGTCCAAAGACCTTCCACTACACGGATATATGTTTTAAACTAGAAGAAATTTTTAGTCTAGTGCTTTAACTTTTACCACCACAATCACTTATCTCAGCTCGTTTCATCAAACGTCTGCATGTAAAGCCTCGGGTATGGAAACCCTCTGTACCCTGGGACCTAAATTTGGTACTTGCTTCCCTTATGAAGTCTCCTTTGAACTTCTGGACATAGCACCCTCAAGTTCCTAACTTGGAAGGTATTCTTCTTAGTAGCAGCTACTTCAGCTAGGAGAGTACATGAACTTCAGGTATAGGTAACATACATACCATAAAAATGCAATTCCATCATTGCGAGATTGTCCTTCAGACATATCCCAAGTTCTTCCCTACAGCAGTCTTTTGTCACTTAAAATGAGGAAACTGTGCTCTCTACCTTCTGTTTGAAGCTCTATTCAAATCCTCATGAGAAAGCCTCCATATTCTAGATTGTAAATGGGCTCTCATATGCTACTTAAAAAGAACTAAATTGATAAAAAAAATCAACTTGTTTGTTTCATTCAATCCTAATAGAATTGGTATGCAAGTTGCAAAAAGGACTATAGAGAACTGGTTTCTATACAGTTCTGCTATGAGAAAATGACTGCTTCTTTCTGCTCTAGAATCAAATCTGATCACACCAGAGCTACTGCAGTGACAGACACCTTATTAAAATCTTCTTCACGGGATTTTGGTCTTTACTTCATATATTCACTGCACATTCTTGTCAGGACCAAGCTTTAGTACAGTTTGGTCAAGTAGTGCTGGCTGATCTATATCTATGAGCTAACAACTCCTGCAATCAATTGGTGCAGGCTGCTAAAAAGACTAGGATAATTTAAGACTGATAAGGCATACAATCCATCCCAGCAACCCAACAGATGCCTAAAGGTTTTGATCTTTGGAACCAACCGAGAAGCTAAGTACACAATTATATACAAAAAGGGCACATATGCTCAGAACTTTACACTATGTTCTGGGAGAACAGTTGTGTCGTGGCACCATTGGATGATGTCATCCACTTGTATATCTTATCACTCCTACTGTCTATGTAAGCAACAATGTCATATATTTGCATATCCCCACATATGACAAAAACACACTGGGCCCAATATTCAGCCGGCGGCAATCAGCATTTTGCTGATTGCTGTTGGCATTATACCCAGAAATTCAATATCGGGCCATGTCCAGGTTCCGTCACTGAATTTCCAGGTACACGTAGCTGGCCAAACTATAACTGGTTAAGTACTACTACTACTAATAGTATTTCTTCACGGAGAGAGTGGTGGATGCTTGGAATGCCCTCCCGCGGGAGGTGGTGGAGATGAAAACGGTAACGGAATTCAAACATGCGTGGGATAAACATAAAGGAATCCTGTTCAGAAGGAATGGACCCTCAGGAGCTTAACCGAGATTGGATAGCAGAGCCGGTAGTGGGAGGCGGGGCTGGAGGTTGGGAGTACATAAGTACATAAGTACATAAGTAGTGCCATACTGGGAAAGACCAAAGGTCCATCTAGCCCAGCATCCTGTCACCGACAGTGGCCAATCCAGGTCAAGGGCACCTGGCACGCTCCCCAAACGTAAAAACATTCCAGACAAGTTATACCTAAAAATGCGGAATTTTTCCAAGTCCATTTAATAGCGGTCTATGGACTTGTCCTTTAGGAATCTATCTAACCCCTTTTTAAACTCCGTCAAGCTAACCGCCCGTACCACGTTCTCCGGCAACGAATTCCAGAGTCTAATTACACGTTGGGTGATAATTGGTGGGGATAGTGTGGGGCAGACTTATACGGTCTGTGCCAGAGCCAGTGGTGGGAGGCGGGACTGGAGGTTGGGAGGCAGAGATAGTGCTGGGCAGACTTATACGGTCTGTGCCAGAGCCGGTGCTGGGAGGCGGGGATAGTGCTGGGCAGACTTATACAGTCTGTGCCAGAGCCGGTGGTTGGGAGGCGGGGATAGTGCTGGGCAGACTTTTATGGTCTGTGCCCTGAAGAGCATAGGTACAAATCAAAGTAGGGTATACACAAAAAGTAGCACACATGAGTTGTCTTGTTGGGCAGACTGGATGGACCGTGCAGGTCTTTTTCTGCCGTCATCTACTATGTTACTATGTAATAGCATTTATATAGCGCTACCAGACGCACGCAGCGCTGAACATTTGACATAGAGAGACAGTCCCTGCTCATAGAGCTTACAATCTAGGTAAAACAGACAGACAAGACATTACGGGCAAGGGAATTACAGGGTAAAAAGGAATAGGGGAGGAGGAGGGCAAAAGAGTAGCAGCTAGGAGCCATAGGCAGCAATGAAAGTACCACATAAAAAATCAGACTGGCTTTTATGGGGTCCTATTTATGTGGTTAACTTTAACCAGTTAATTGCCAAAAACTGCACTTAACAGGTTAAGTGCCGACTCCGCCCCCAGAATGCCCCCAAAGTTTCACTAGCCAGGCATTTTCAGTGATACTATCTGGTTAAATGTCATGAAAAATGTCCAGTTACCCCTAAACAGGGAATTTAAACAGTCATGAGCCTCGCCTGGCCGTTTAAATCATTCTGAATATTGGACCCACTGATTGTTACATGATTTCAGTGTAGGCATGTTCATGGTAAATTCTTGACAGAGGAGAGGTGGAGATGCAATTTCTGTGCTGTGTTTATAAAATACATACTGAAAGAAATATTGTGCTGTAGGAGAATGGATACTTCTTCCTTTGAAGCAGCTCGGGGCAAAACATGGTTTCATTCTGGCCACTTGTCTCCTGAATAAACTGTTTAATTACTAATGCTTATCTTCTGAGGGGTGATATTCAGCCTGTGGTGGTCAGCAGCTTTTAAGCCATTGGATAGCTGCGGGCTATATTAAGTTTGGATATTCAATGCTATGTCGGGCTCCAGCATTGAATATTCAGGTAAATGCCGTCACCCAAAAGTTAACTGGGCACCAGTCTGAATATCAGCTGGTGGCCGGTTACATCGGCTGATAAAGTTTGGACAACCTTTTTACTTTCCTAACTTTATCCATTTACTTAACTGGTTAGTGGACTGAATATCGCTGCTAACACGTTAAGTGTTGGCTCTACCCAAGCTCTGCACTTGGGTTGCCCCAGCACTAACTGGACAGTGTCATGATGGTCAGTGCTGCTGAATACTGACAAACAGACAGATCAGAAGGGTTTAACTAGGCAGGAGCATCTCCTGTCTGGTTAAACCCAATAAGAAACCCTATCAGATCCTGAGTGATTAAACTAGAGTCTTTAATTTGGTGGACTTTAGTGTGGGATGAAATGTTTTCTCTTTCTTTTGATTGTTCTGTGGTTAATGCCACTTTTTATTCAAGAGAGTTTTGTATTTTACTTACAGATAATTTACAAAATTATAATATACAAAATTATATTAAAAAATAAACTGGAGTTTAAGTTTTGAGTATTTATTGTAAAAATATTTTGAAAAAAATCTTTTGATTACTGGACTGATGAGAATTGATGGTGACAATTGCTCGTTAAGAGTATAATTGATGACGTGGAGGGGCATAATCGAATGGCGCCGGCTATCTCCATGGCCGTCTCTGCAACTGGCAGGAGCCAACCATATTTTCGAAAAAGATGGCCGGCCATCTTTGTTTTCGATAATACGGTTGAGGCCGACCAAATGTCAGAGATGGCCGGGTTTGCGATGGCCGGCATCAGTTTTTGCCGATAATGGAAAACGAAGCAGGTGATCTCAAATCTGGCCAAATCCAAGGCATTTGGTCGTGGGAGGGGCCAGGATTCATAGTGCACTGGTCCCCCTCACATGCCAGGACACCAACCGGGCACCCTAGGGGGCACTGTAAAAAAAAAATTTAAAATAGCTCCCAGGTGCATAGCTCCCTTACCTTGGGTGCTGAGCCCCCCCCCAAAGCCCCCCAAAACCCACTCCCCACAACTCTACACCACTAGCATAGCCCTAAGGGGTGAAAGGGGCACTTACATGTGGGTACAGTGGGTTTCGGGAGGGTTTTGGAGGGCTCCCATTTTCCACCACAAATGTAACAGGTAGAGGGGGGGATGGGTCTGGGTCCGCCTGCCTGAAGTCCACTGCACCCACTAAAATTGCTCCAGGGACCTGCATACTGATGCAATGTACCTGAGTATGACATTTGAGGCTGGCATAGAGGCTGGCAAAAAAAGTTTTTAAAGTTGTATTTTTGAGGGTGGGAGGGGGTTAGTGACCACTGGGGGAGTCAAGGGAGGTGATCTCCGATTCCCTCCGGTGGTCATGTGGTCAGTTCAGGCACTTTTTTGGGACTTGGACCTAAAAAAAAAGGGACCAAATAAAGTGGACCAAATTCTCGTTACGGCCGGCTTGCTTTTTTCCATTATCGGGCTTAGCCGGCCATCTGGTAGCCATGCCCATGCCCGCCCATGTCCCGCCTTTGCTATGCCGCCGACACGCCCCCTTGAACTTTTGCCAGCTCGACAACGGGAAAGCGGCGATGGTGTCAAAACAGCAGCTTTTAATTATACCGATTTGAGAGATTGTCGGCCATCTCCTGATTTATGTCGGAAGATGGTCGGCGATCACTTTCGAAAATAAGCTGGTTAGTATCTCAGAAGGTCCAATAACACATAAAGGGGCTCTTACTAGACTGTTGGTTTCTGTTTACTGTTTCCTATTAAATTATGGATTTTGTTTAAATTAGTTTCCGTTGTGTTTAAAATTTTATATGGTTTGGCTTGCTCCAGTGGCGTAGGAAGGGGGGGGGGGGCGGTGGGGCGGTCCGCCTCGGGTGCACGCGCTGGGGGGGTGTCGGCTCGCTGGTTCCCTGCTCTTTCTGCCCCGGAACAGGTTACTTCCTGTTCCAGGGCAGAGAAAGCAGGGAAGCAGCAGAGCCGACACAGCTCCCAGTGACGTGCACTGGGGGCGGATCGGCCCTTCCGCCTGCCCCCCGCTGAAAGGTATGGTGCGATTCGGGGGGGGAGCACTCTGGAGGGGGGGCGCCATGTCCTGCACCCGGGGGGGGGGGGGGGGGGGTGCGCAGCGGCGACCCGCCCCGGGTGTCAAGCACCCTCGCTACGGCACTGGCTGGCTCCAAAAAGTTTGACTCAATTAGTAGCATTTCCTTCAGTCAGAAAAGTTTCTAAGTCAAAAGATTCCTGTTAATATTTCCATCTTTTAAGAGTGTTCAGTGTAAAAAAAATATTGCCATTGTCTTTTTCATTTAAGATGCTGCGGTAAAGAAAGAGACCTCCTATTATGCTTTTCAATAGTTCAATAGTTTTTGAATTAGGGTCAATTTTTATATTTTTCTTATTTTTAATTTATGTAATTGTAGTTCAGTATTTTATTGTAAACCACTCTGGACCGTTTGGGGGACAAAGCAGTCTATAAGAACAGGATTAGATTAGATTACATTATTAAGTAAATGCATGTAATTACTATTGATTTTTGATCTTTAAACCATTCTGGGCTATAGGGTTTGATATGGATGCTGCTAAATATATGTCCCTTTGAATATTAACCCCGTCTTTTCTATTATTAATGGCTGAATATAACCATTTAAACATATAAATTATACAGCTAAGCAGCACTGCTCCTATAATGTTCCAAATCCTGCTCCTATTACAAACAGAACTTTGGAAGCATAGTAATTTATAGACCAAAATTTGTCCTTAAACTCCCTCAGTAGTTCTGTTTTTAAATACACTTATGCAGCAGACACTGCCACCAACTCCATAATTACTTTTGAATATTGACCTCAGATAAAGCAAAGATACTTACCTGTAGCAGGTATTCTCCAAGGACAGCAGACTGATTGTTCTCACATGTGGGTCGACGTCCACTTCGGCCCAGGAATCAGACGGCATTTTGCAACCAAAATATAAAAAACGTTTTGCTAGAGTCTTCTGGCGCGTGTGCGCGGACTGATTTCCTGCCCGTCGCATCAGCGCGTTCCCTCAGTTAAATCAAAAAGCATAAAAAGGAAGCAAATAACAACTCCAAAGGGGAGGTGGGCGGGTTTGTGAGAACAGTCAGCCCACTGTCCTTGGAGAATACCTGCTACAGGTAAGTATCTTCGCTTTCTCCAAGGATAAGCAGGCTGCTTGTTCTCACATGTGGGGTATCCCTAGCAACCAGGCTCACTCAAAATAATGAACATTGGTCAATTGGGACACACAACGGCGAGGACATAACATAGATTGACCTGAAACCATAAACAACTAACTGAGAGTGCAGCCTGGAACAGAACAAAAATGGGTCTAGGGGGCTGGAGTTGGATTCTAAATCCCGAACAGATTCTGCAGCACTGACTGCCCAAACCGACTGTCACATCGGGTATCCTGTTGTAGGCAGTAGTGAAATGTGAATGTGTGGACTGATGACCATGTTGCAGCCTTGCAAATGTCTTCAATGGAGCTGACTTTAAGTGAGCCACTGACTCAGCCATGGCTCTAACATTATGAGCCATGACATGGCCCTCCAGAATCAGCCCAGCTTGGGCATAAGTGAAGGAAATGTAGTCTGCTAGCCAATTTGAGATAGTACATTTTCCGATGGCAACTCCCCTCCTGTTGGGATTGAAAGAAACAAATCCTGTTGGGATTGAAAGAAACAAACAACTGGGCGGACTGTCTAAAGGGCTTTGTCCGCTCCATGTAAAAGGCCAATGCTCTCTTGCAGTCCAAGGTATGCAAACTGCTTTCGCCATGGCAGGTATGAGGACGGGGAAAAATGTTGGCAAGACAATTGACTGGTTCAGATGGAACTCTGACACCACCTTTGGCAGGAACTTAGGGTGCGTGCGGAGGATTACTCTGTTGTGATGAAATTTGATATAAGGTGCTTGTACTACCAAGACCTGAAGCTCACTGACTCTACGAGCTGAAGTAACAGCCACCAAGAAAATGACCTTCCAGGTCAAGTACTTCGGATTGCAGGTATTCAGTGGCTCAAAAGGAGCTTTCATCAGCTGGGTGAGAACGATGTTGAGATTCCATGACACTGGTGGAGGTTTGACAGGGGGTTCTGACAAAAGCAAACCTCTCATAAAGCAAACAACCAAAGGCTGTCCAGAGATAGGCTTACCCTCTACACAGTGATGATAGGCACTAATTGCACTAAGGTGAACCCTTAACTGAGTTGGTTTTGAGGCCAGACTCTGATAAGTGTAGAAGGTGTTCAAGCAGTGTCTGTGTAGGACAAGAAAGAGAATCTAGGGCCTTGCTGTCACACCAGACAGCAAACCTCCTCCATTTGAAAGAATAACACCTCTTCATGGAATCTTTTCTGGAAGCAAGCAAGACTCAGGAGATACCCTCTGAAAAACCCAAGGAGGCCAATTCTAAGCTCTCAACATTCAGGCTGTGAGAGCCAGAGACTGGAGGTTGGGATGTAGAAATGGTTGTCCCCTCCGGCAAGGAACATCCGCCATCTGCTACTGGACTGAATGATCCAGGTCAGAGACACGCAGCCATGAGAGTCTGCGCATCACTATACCTTGGGCAGCAATCCTGGATGCTACATCAAAAGTGTTGAACGTACCCCTGGCCAGGAATTTGACACGCCTTCTGCTGTCTGACAACCTGGCGAAAAGGCTCGGCCTGCTCCGGAGGTAGTGCATCAACCAAGCTGGAGAGTTGCCTCACAGAGTTCCGCAAGTGGACGCTCGTGAAGAGCTGGTAAGTCTGGATGTTGGCAGCGGGCATAGCGGCCTGATACGTCTTCCTCCCAAAAGAGTCCAAGGTTCTAGATTCTCTGCCTGGGAGAGCCAAGGCATAGTCCCTAGTACTCTTGGCTGTTTTGAGGGTGGAGTCTACCACCATGGAATTGTGAGGTAGCTGAGACCTCATCAAACCAGGTTCACCGTGGATCCGATATTAGGATTCAGCTTTTTTTGAGATCACAGGATTAGACAGAGGGAACAACCAGTTTCACATAAGGACTTCAGTACATTATGCAAAGAAGCCATTGCAGCCTCTTTAGGCAGAGAAGAATAATCCAGGACCTCGAGCATCTCAGCCCTGGGCTCATCCTCAACCTCCATAGGGAAGGGAATAGCCGCAGCCATTTCCCGGACAAAGGTGGTTAATGATAGACTCTCCGGTGAAAAAAGTCTCCTTTCTAGTGGAGGGGAAGGTTCAGAGGTAATCCATAGGACTCATCAGAAGAAAAGTACTTGGGATCTTCCTCTTCCCCCCACGAATGCTCATCTTCAGTATCGGACAAGATATCCCTCAGAGCAGTCCGAAACTGAGCCTGTCTCGACGCCGAGGAGCTGATGACTGCCTGGATTGTGGTGAAGCTTCCTCCACCGACGTCGAAGGGGAGTCGACCTGGGTGGGAGTTGGCACCGAGTTCGAGGACCTCACCATAGGTAAAGGGCCAGATACTGCTGCAGCAGATGGTATGGAAGGCGCAAGCACCCCCGACAACAAAGCAGACTGGCGCAGCAACCCCTCCAGAAGCTATGGAGTCAGGGCCCTGATGCACTCGTCAAGAGCCGCAGTCAGACAAGGCTGTGAGGTCGGTAAAGGAGCCGGTGGCAGAATCTGTCGAGGCTCGGGAGCAGGTACCGGGCTGCCAGAAGACCGACGCGTCAGCACCTCCTGAATAGAGGGGGAGTGATCCTCTGAATAGAGGGGGAGTGATCCTCTCGGCGCTGACGCTTATCGGGTGCCGATTCCCTCGACGCCCCGGAGCTCCCAGCACCGTGTGTCGAAGGAGAACGATGATGGTGCTTCTTCGCCTTCGCTCGACGCCCGTCATCAAGACTCCTCGGTACCGATGAGGAGGACGTGGAATCCTCACGCCTCCTCAGAGCCAGGTCCGATGAAGGTCGGTCCCAGGGGGCCTGCATAATAGGAGGCCTCGAGGCAGGTGGAGACCCATTCGATGCTTCACTGCTCCCAGTATGAATTGGTCTTTCAGCATTACCTCCACTGCCGACATCGGTGCTTCCCTTGATGTCGATGCTGCCAACCTCGGTACCAATGTCAAAGGACCAGACTGAGCCCCAAAAAGCTTTTCTCGTTGGGCTTCTCGAGAGGCTTGGGTCCGTTTCTTCATACGAAGACACAGACTGCAAGTGGCTGGGCTGTGGTCGGGCCCAAGGCACTGGATACACCAGGCATGGGTATCGGTACCTGAGATGGTCCGGTTGGACCGAGTACAACGTTTGAAGCCACTGGGTGTCTTCGATGACATGGAAGGAAAAACAGCTTCGGCGAAATCAAGATGCGATTGTGCCTGATAAAAGAAAAAGGGCACAAAAATAAGGGAATAACTCGACCGTGCGTCCTAAAAACCAGCTGCGACGAAAAACAAAGGAAACTTGAAAGGGGACAAAACTAAAAGTACACTACGGGAACTTGTTTTGTTTGTTTGTTTTTTTAAATGACAATAGTAATAAAATAAAGAAAAAATGAGGAGAAAAAAAAGAGAAAACTCAAAGACTCTTTCCTGGGCCTGAGAGGAGCGCAGAAAAAAAACTACCAAACCTCAACGCGGAGAAAAGAAAACTGAGGGAATGCGCTCACGCAATGGGCAGGAAATCAGTCTGCGAATGCGCGGTGTGCGCACGCCAGAAGACTCTGGCAAAAATTTTTTATATTTTGCTTGCAAAATGCCGTCCGATTCCTGGGCCGACACAGACGTCGAACCACATGTGAGAACAAGCAGCCTGCTTGTCCTCGGAGAAGTATATATACATAGAGAGAGAGAGAGAGAGAGAGAGAATAAATTAAGCTTCATAGAAAATTATTTAATTTAACCTTGCTAACATTTATAAGGTGATACCTTTGAGAACCTTTAAGGGGAATGTATATTTAAACTTTGCTCCATTGCATTTTGTATTAACAAATTTAGGGTTTTGTACGTAGATGAAATGACAAGTTTGTGAAGTAAAGCAGCAAATCTGGAGGAGAGATTACCATAACTTTCAAATTAATAAAAAAAAAAAGACATGAATAAGATGACATGGGCCTTTGGAATTCCAGAAAAAAAGTATTTTGTGATACCAAATTTCTTTTCTTACCTGTTTGATTCCTAAGCGGTATGCAACAATACGGTCTACTGCATCAGGGTTCATTTGAGTCCACTGCAGGCTATAGTCATAAACACGGGGTCTGTTTTGCCACAAAGGGTTGTAGGTATCATAATAGAATTCAGGAGCATAGGCCTTTCCTGAAAAAAAGACACAACATTTGAAAACATTTCCACCTTATGATGTTTTCAGTCTCATTTTAGATAGAACGTATAAGAACATACGAATAGCCATACTGGGTGAGAACAATGGTCCATCTAGCCCAGTATCCTGCTTCCAACAATGGCCAATCCAGGTCAAAAGTACCTGGCAGAAATCCAATTAGCAACAATATTCCATGCTCCCAATCCTCACTCTCCCACCACCAACAAGCAATGCAGTCACACACAGCAGCAGCACACAGCTATCACTCTCTCAGCAACAACAAACACTCATGCAACACCCACTAAACACTCACTCTCCCAGCAACAATCAATAGTTCTCACATACAAACAACCAACAGTCCTCACACACACCGCAGCAGCACACAGGACAAACAGAGCAACAAGGATAGACAGAAGCCAAACAGGTAAGGAGGCGTGTGGGCTTGGGGACAGTAAGTACTGGGGAAGGGAATGATTTACAGAGGCAGGGGTGGTTGTGGCTGCTGATGGCTAGCAGGGTTGGACAAGGACAGAGGAGTTGAGGCAATTCAGAGAATGTAAAGGTGACAAAGTTCAGACTAGGGCAAACAGACACACAGTAACATAGCACTCAGGAACTCTCAACTTTCTATCAAACTATCACTTCCTCCACTCTCCAACTCTACAAATTTGCAAATGGGTCTAAAGACAGCTTTGTTCTTACCCTAGATGGTTTTAAAGCAGGTCTAATTGCAAATGTTATTCTTTCCTCCATGGGGAAATTGTTTTTCTATCCATTATGGGCTGGAGACGTTCATTCCATAAAACTACTCATGTCACACCCACGTCATGTGTGAAGGATCCCTCTGCTCCTCTCAGGAAAACTCTGGCCTCTGGCCCAAGTTTTCTATTTGATATTCCACTTAGGTACAACTCCCTGTAATCCTCCAGGTATACCCTCCGACCTGAAGTATGTCAGCAGTACTATCCCGAGATATCCGCCAGGGAAATTATCCCAGTGGTTTCAAGAATGCAATCCCAAAAACAAACAGTTTAGAAAAAGTAGTTTTTAATAATGCAGTTCCAAAAGCAAAGCAGTTCAGGAATCTCCACAGCTTCAAAAATACAGTTGATAAACCAACAGGACATGAATCTCAGCAGTCCCAATGATGCAATTCAAAATAAGTAATCCCAAAAGCAAAAAAAACGTTCCACAAAGAAAAACAAGCAATTCAAAGAAAACAAGCACTTCCAAACAGGCAGTTCAAACAAGCAGTTTAGAAATCCCATCAGCAGTTCAGAGGCAGAGAGCTCCCAGGGATCCCCTCTCTCCTCTGGTCATGTCTATCTCCTGGCTTCCTCCCACTTGACCCCGTTGCTCCCTGGCTCCTCTACAATAACCACTTCCTTCCCTTATTTACCAAGACCCCGCACTAAGCGGTTACCTGCTATCTGAGCCTTTTACTTGTGGATCTTGCCAGAGCTGCAATCTCTATCAGCTCCTCTTGCCTCATTTCTTCCTCTTTTTCTTCCCCTTTCCATTCCATGGGCTCCTCGCCCCACCCATTCCCCAGCTGATCCTCCTCCCCCTGATTAGATCTGCTTAGAGGCTAGTCCTCCATTCCTGGCCTCCCCTCCGTGTCTTGGGTTTCACCTTTACCTGCCTTTCCCTTGGGCTCCAGTGTCGCTCTGCTGGGATAGGAAGTCTTTGATTCTGTTGTAAGACTTCCTCAAGGGCTGCTGGGAATCATAGTTTTTACCCTGCCTCCAGCCCTCTGGAGAAAATGATCTATGCTTTCTCCTGACATGTGGAACTCCCTGAGCTAAGAATCTGGGTTGTCCCCTCCTCTGGGCCTTATCTTCTCCTCCGCCGGTACCCCCCTCTCTGTTCCCTTATCCCCTTCTTCACACACGTCTCCGAAATGTCCCCTTTAGACACATCCTGATCTAAAAGGACTAGCGATTTGGACCAGTTTGTTTTTTCTTTTGTTTGATTATACGCTTTAGTCATTTTTCAGTGAGAAATACATCCAACTGCCTTTTGTGCTATTTTTTGGATGTTGTTCTCTTTCAAAAATGATTCCCAAAGGCTAGCAAAATGTCTAATTTAGTTTACAACATTATACAAAACATAAAAAAATAACAGAACTAGTTTCTACATACCAGACACAATATTAAAAATTCCTAAAACTTAAAGGCCTCTTTACTAATATGCAGTAAGATTTTGCACTTACCATGCGTTAACAGCCAGAATTAACAATGGTAATTGCAAAGAGTGTACAGTAACTGTTGGGGCTTGCCCAGCATGTCTCCTGCAGTTACAACATAAAAAATCCCTTGCCACTTGTTAAGGTCATTTGCAATTAACATGGATGCACATAAAGGGGAAGGGGCAGTTCTATAGGAGGGCACCCATATTTATGCTATGCTATGCTATGCTATGCTATGTTATATTATAAATATATTATATTCCACAATATTTCCTAAATAAGATTCAACATGGATCACAATAAAAAGGAATTATCCACAAAATGGGAGATTACAATCTAATTTTGAAGATATCCCACAAATTAAAGTCACTAAAGCTGAGGCTTTAAGGAAGCACAAAAAAGAAGTGCCTGTGTGACAGTATGAGACATCCCCATATTAAATCATAAATAAGTGTGAGCTGCTCCACTGACAGTTTGTTGTGTATCCTAGTAATAAGCAGTGGATATTCCCAAGTCCATCTTAATAATAGGTTATAGAAATTTAGGATTTTATTCAAACCTTTTTTTAAACCCTGCTAAGTTAACTGCTTTTACCATCTTCTCTAGCAACAAATTCCAGAGATTGATTACATGTTGAGGGAAGACATTTTTCTCTGGTTTGTTTTAAATTTACTACTTAGTGGCTTCATTGCATGCTCCCTTGTCCTAGTATTTTTGGAAAGAGTAAACAAGCAATTCACGTCTACCCGTTCCACTCCACTTAGTATTTTATAAATCTCTATCATATCTCTCCTTAGCTGTCTCTTCTCCAATCTGAAGAGCCCTAGTCACTTTAACCTGTCCTCATAGGGAAGTCATCCTATCCCCTTTATCGTTTTCTAATTCCGCTATATCTTTTTTTCAGATGCGGTCGCACCATGGAACAATATCAAGGCATTATAACATTCTCATTTTAGTTTTCCATTCCTTTCTTAATAATTCCTAACATTCTGCTTGCTTTCTTAGCCACCGCTACACACTGAGCAGAGGTTTTCAACATATCATAACAATGACATCTATATCCTTTTCCTTGGTAGGAATTCCTAATGTGGAATCTTGCATCATGTAGCAATTGTTTGGGTCCTCTTCCCCACATGAATCACTTTGCAGTTGCTCCCATTAAACATCATCTGCCATTTGGATGCCCAGTCTCACAGTCTCGAAAGGTCCTCTTGCAATTTTTCACAATCCTCTTGTGATTTAACAACTTTTAATAACTTTGTGTCATCAGCAAATTTAATTACCCCACTAATTATTCCAACTCTAGATCATCTATATATACGTTAAAAAGCAGCAGTACAAGCACAGACCCCTGGAGAATCCCACTATCTACCCTTCTGCATTGAGAATACTTACATATGTAAGTGGCAGGAATACACCTAAGCGCTATTATGTAAGGACATGTGTAAGTGGCATAGTGCATAAACGCAAGGAGGTCATTCACATGGATGGGGCTGCCACTGGCATGTGCAACTTACAGAATTCTGCAAGTTACAAGTGCCCATGCCACATTTGGGTACCTGCAATTACACCAGCGCTACAATTGGTGTAACTTCAGGTGCCGAGATATAAGACATGCCAATATCAGGTTAGACTAGTATTCTAGAATGGAATCTGGGCACCCAAATGCCATTATAGAATAAGTTCTCACCACATGACATCAGGGCAATACTATAACAGCGAGTCTATATTTAGGAGCCCTATTCTATAAAGGAATGTATGTTCCTACTTTCCATTATAGAATACTAGTGTAACAGGTGAAATACTTGTCTTTAATTTGGAAAGGAGCGCTTACACCAGACACAGAGCTGGTCTCTAAATATTTGCACCAAACCGCTAAAATGCATGTACAATCTACAATTTATGAGCCTAAATATGGAAAACAATAGCTGTTAAAGTTAACATTTTTGTTTAACAGTGCTTTATGTACTCATAAATGCAGTATCAGACTTGACTAGAGAAAACTATGCTTTCGGTTTTAATGTGTTTCATTTTGATGAAGATATGCATGGTTCAATATTATTTTAATTTAGATTTAGTCCTCGAGTATAGAACTGAAGATAGCATCATAGTAAGTGTTTGTAAGCCTTTATTTTATCTTTAGTAACTGAAGCAATCTTTAACACTTAAGGAGACATTTTAGTCTTTCCACAATAACATGCAGTCCCATAGGTATTTTGCACCCATTTACCTCCATGCTTATTTTGAAAGGGAAATTCTCTGCAGAGTTTTTATTTGAAAACTAGTAAAAAAGGCCTGTTTCTGACACAAATGAAACGGGCGCTAGCAAGGTTTTCCACGGAGTGTGTATGTTTGAGACAGTGTGTGTGAGAGTGACTGTGTGAGAGAGAGAGAGAGTGAATGTGCGAGTGTGTGTGTGTGACAGACAGTGAGACTGGGTGCGAGTGTGTCTGATTCTCCTCTCTCCCCTGCCCCCCACCCCCCTCCAGCCACCCAGCAATTCTCCCCTGCCCCCCCACCCCCCTCCAGCCATCCAGCAATTCTCCTCTCTCCCCTGCCCCCCTCCAGCCACCCAGCGATTCTTCTCTCTCCCCTGCCCCCCCTCCAGCCACCCAGCGATTCTCCTGTCCCCTGCCCCCCTCCAGCCACCCGATTCTCCTCTGTCCCCTGCCCCCCCTCCAGCCACCCAGCGATTCTCCTCGCTCCCCTGATTACCTCCGTCGAAGCGGCCGCGTTATTGAAAGTCCTGCCCGTCTGTAGGCTTCCCTTCAAGTTCGTTCCCTCAGAGTCCCACCCTCGCGGAAAGAGGAAATGGCGTCAGAAGGCGGGACTCTGAGGGAACGAAATCGAAGGGAAGGCTGGAGATGGGCAGGGCTTTCAATGACGCAGCCGCTTCGACGGAGGTAATCAAGAGAGCGAGATGAATCACTGGGTGGCTGGAGGGGGCAGGGGATCAAGGCTGTTCGGGATGGAGTAACGTTTGTTTGCCGGTTGCTATGCAGCCTTCCCTTCCCTCCGAGGGCGAGGCAATGAGAGCGAGTGCGATTGCCTGCGGTTGGTCCCTTCTCCTTCTAACGTCACGAGGGCGGGGCGATTACGGACCCCAGGAACACTACACAGCTTCACTGCCACCCTGCCACGGAGTCAGCTTCAGAACATTGGAGGTGCGAATTATTATATTAGATGTCTTGTCCAGCAGAGACTGTGATTACTTAAGAACCCTCACATCTTGTTGGTATAGTCTCTCCATGCATACTTTACAGTGCCCTGGCATCACTTCATTTCACTGATGGAAAAAGTATACATCTGTGGATAAGGAGTATACTTTTCCTCTCACTGAGGATAGAGGGAATTTCAAAAGGGGGGTTCTTTAGGGATAAACATTTAGGGGGTCTTTTACTAACATTTAGCTCGAGTTATCTGCAGCAGGGCCCATATTATTCCTATAAGCCCTGCTACAGATAACTCGAGCTAAGCTTTGAAATATTGTTCCCTTAATATCCAGTTCCATTGTTTTTGTTACCTTATATTGTAAAGCATAAACGTCATCTGCTAGAATGGGAACCACAGGAATGGTATAAATATAGGGCTTCTTTTACAAAGCTGTGCTAGCGATTCCTGTGCGGCAAATGAGAGGAAACCCATTCAATTCCTATGGGCTTCCTCTCATTTGCTGTGCGTGAATCGCTAGTGTGGCTTTGTAAAAGAAGCCCATAGTAATCTTACGTATTGCTTGAACTGACAACCTATGCCTATTAGAATGTGCATTCATCTGAAATGAAATGGGAAATGTTCCTTGACATTTTCCATATCGTTTTTAACATGAAATTTTCTCTTGCCAACAGTTCACACTATCTCTATATATAAAACGCACCTCCAACATTCTATTGAAGCCTCCATAAGTCCCAACATTCTAAATCTGTGGTGGTGTAGATCAAAGTTTGCCCATGAGTGTTTGTCCTGCCCTCGCCTGTAAGGGAAGGGATGCTACTTTAGCTATCATAAGAGGGGGGAAGAGAGGGGGGCAAAGGGGAAGACAGGAGTAGGAGGGGGGGGAGGAACACACTCACTCTCTCACACTCACTGTGTCTCACATACGCACTCGCACACAGTCATTCTGAAACACACACACTCACTCATAGATACACAACCACACAGACACAATCTCTCTCTGACACACAATCGCACAGTCACTCTCTCTCTCACACAGTCACTCTCACACACACACTCACTCAAACATACACACTATGAGGAAAACCTGGCTAGCGCCCATTTCATTTGTTTCAGAAACGGGCCTTTTTTACTAGTTGTTCAATAAAGCACACCAGGGGTGGACTCTATAAATGGTGCCAAAATCATGGTGCTGAAAAAGATAGGTGCTAAGAATGATTCTGTACAGAGTGCGCGGCCTTTACAAAATAGTGCTTAGTGCCAGTTTTCGCATCCAACTCTGGGCACCCACACTTACTCCTGCTACATAAATACATAAGAATAGCCAAACTGGGTCAAACCAATGGTCCATCTAACCCAGTATCCTGTTTCCAACAGTGGCCAAGCCAGGTCACAAGTACCTGGCAGAAACCCAGGGGGCCCTTTTACTAAGCCG
The DNA here is from genome assembly GCF_901765095.1 of Microcaecilia unicolor. NCBI lineage: Eukaryota > Metazoa > Chordata > Amphibia > Gymnophiona > Siphonopidae > Microcaecilia > Microcaecilia unicolor. The sequence goes on from NC_044039.1 coordinate 159,479,370, forward strand.
CATAGGCGCATCAATTTTGAACTATTGCCTCGCTACCGCAGGGCCCGGGCGGTAATTTCATTTTTTACATGCGTCCACTAGGTGTGCTAGAACATTTTCAGCATGCAGCACTAACCGGGCAGTAATCAGCATTGTATGCACATAGACCATTACTGCTCGGTTAATGCATGAGACTTTACCGCTAGGTCAATGGGTGGCGGTTAAGGTCTCAGGCCCAAAATGGATGCGCGCCAATTTTTATTTCATCACACATCCATTTTCTGCCAGAAAAAGGCCTTTTTTGCAGGCACACTGAAAAATGGACCTGCGCGCGTCCAATATATGCATCTACACCAGCACAGGCCATTTTTCAGCGCACCTTAGTAAAAGGACCCCCCCCCAAATAGTAGCAGCATTCCATGCTACCAATCCCAGAGCAAACAGTAGCTTCCTTATGTCTGTCTCAATAGCAGACTATGGATTTTTCCTCTAGGAACTTGTCAAAACCTTTTAAAACCTAGATATGCTAACTGCTAATACGCTGAACCATGGTGTAATTTCTAGTGCCCAATTTGGACACCAATTTTCTCAAAATACCCATGACCTGCCCATGCCCCTCCCATTCGCCATGCCTCCTTTTGGGTTGCACACTATGGGAATTGGACGCCCATGGTTATGGAATAGTGTGCAGGCAGATGCAAACACAAATCCAAATTATTGCCAATTAACTTCAATGGTTGATTGTTAACAACAAATAATTGATGTTAGTTGGCTCATTAAACATTTTATTTGTGCACGCTTCAATCCATGCCGAAATTTCAGCGCCACATATATAATCTGGGAGCAAGTGTGCATTATTGAGCAATAGGTTTATCATTGACTACACTGCCCCAAAAATTAAAACAAAAATGTGAATAAAATAAAACATTAAATGAAAAAGCAAGCTAAACAAAACTTTAGTTTTTGGGACTGCATATTCCTAATCTACAACTTTTAATTTAGGGATTTTGTTACCAAGCTGTGGTAAGTGCTAGTGCATGCTTACTGCAGCTAAAAATGGCTTACCATGGGATGCACTCAGGTATCCTGTGGTAAGTTCATATTCTGTGCACTCTACCCATGTGCTAAAAAATGTAAAAAAAAGAATTCTTGGAGGGAGCGTGTCTGGGGGCGGAGAGTAGTAATCAGCACATCCACATTAACACTCACTAACTGGTTAGCATGGGGTTGCCATGTGAGCCCTTACTGCCTGCAAAATAGGTGTCAGTGAGCTATGAAGTGGTGTTCCTACCTTGTTGCCGCTGTGCTCCCCTTGGTGTGTCACCCCCCCCCCCCAAGGTGTGCCACACCTCACGAAGCGCATCACCTGACCTTTCCTCCCAGCAAGGGGTGCGTGGAGCAGGTGCACAGCTGTTGGTTCTACCGGTCCCCTGCCCCGGAACAGGAAGTAGCAGAGCCGACAGCCGCGTGCCTGCTCCACACACCTCCTTGTTGCCTGTACTGTCCTACTCTTGGTACGCTACTGCTCCCATGGTAATTCTTTTTAATGGCTGTGCCCTGGCTGTGGTGAAAACCTGCTTTTACCATAGCTTAGTAAAAGGACCCCTTTGTACGTTGAAGCTTATACCATGAATTCTATAAATTTAACAATACACACATTGTAAAATAATCTGTTCAAGACAACAATGTACAAATCAGCAAAAAGATCTATAGAGTTTCAAGAACAGATTTGATTCCAATGACATTATTTTCTAAAAATATTCCAAGGCTGAAGTACTGTAGAGCCTGGTGTTCTTTCCAGCAAACATACGCCTGTGCCAAACTGCTCAAAGCAAAACATAAATATTTAATACATTATTGTAATGTTCTCTTTGGAAAAAAGTTTGGTCAACCATAGGTCCGTACAACAGTCATGAAATATAAAAATATAAAAGCAGTTGTAACATAAAAAGAAAATGAATTTAAGAAGATATACAAAGAGAAAACATGGCCATAAATAAGTAACAGATATTGATAATTTCAGGTGCTGCAGTCCTGAAGCTATAAGAGTGAACCTCAAGTTTTGAAAAACTAAACTTATCTCATACTTTGTATACAGTACTTGTATGAAGAGAACATTCTATCTGTTTCCAAAGTATTAGGTTTTGGAACAGCATATATATCTGGTGAATATTCACGCCTATAACACGGCTTAGTAAACAGGGCCCTAAGTGTATTCTGTAACATGGTGCATGTAAATTCTAAGTCACATACTTGAAAATGGGCGTGGCATGGACATTTAGAAAATATATGCACATTGTTATAGAATACACTCGATCTACGCCTCATTTAGGCATCGGATTTACACCAAGTAGAAAATGGCGTAAATGGCCGTGACTAAATTTGGTTGCGTGGAGAGGCGCTTGGTGTATTCTATATACCGCGTAGAAATTTAAGTCTATTCCATAAAATTTAGGTGTACTTTAGAGAATATGCCTAGGTGTATTTTTTTACTGCTCAGTTTTGTCAGGTGCCATATATAGAATCTAGTCCAATGTGTATGTCTATGTATCTTTATAAAACTGCCTCATAAATGCAGCAGATATTGCTGCTCACATTTTCCTGCATACATTTGCAACTGCTCTGAGAGCTTGTGGGAAGCGAAATGGGGTAAGGAGTGCAAAAAGGAGGGCAAGAGGAGTGAATGAAGAAGATGGAGTTGAGAATAAATTAAGTGAGGGAGGAGGGGGTTTAGAACATCCTCACACCCCCAAACAAACACACATACATCCTCAATCAACCACATCCACATGTATACTCTCCTCTCAACACCCACCAACCTATATAACCCCAAGTAGCCTCTTTTGTGTGATCTCCTCACAGGCATATTTGTCTTAGTTCACTGTTACACAGTTTTGTACAGGAAATTGATCCCATCCCATACACATCACCTCATTTACAGGCATACCTCACACATCGTTCTGCACTTAGGCCCCACAACCCACATCTCTGTGCCCTCTCACAGCAGCAATCCCTTGTACTCAGACCCCCACACATCCTATTTATATAAATGCTGCACTCCCACATAACATACCTGATATGACCCCCACACTTATAAATACTATTTATTTATTTATTTATTTATTTAAAGCATTTATATCCCACATTTTCCCACTGGTTGTAGGCTCAATGTGGCTTACATCAGCTATATCAGGACTATATTACAATAGTATATTAAAACAGTACAGACAGTATATTCAGAGCTTTATTCACGCCACCCACTTACTCCTCACTTACCCAGTGAAATGAGACTTAGTACAATGGTTAGATTATGCACTTTTCAATTTGTTTCTCTTGATGTATTATTACTCTTAATTTTATGTAATGCTTGTATTCCTTGAGGTCAATATTCAAGCTAAGTTGCTTCCCGAGTTGCTGTTTTATTTTTTTGAACTAAGTTACACTGGGAGCTTTGAACAGAGTCTATTAGGGCTTGATTTACTAATGTATGTTGATGTGCTAATGCATATGATTACCTATTACGGTGCATTAATGCTACTCAAGGCCCATCTCTTCTCCCTTGCTTTTGGTGCCTAACTACCTTCCCATTCCTGATACCTACACTGACTACATAGTTTTTACCTTTAGATTGTAAGCTCTCTTGAGCAGGGACTGTCCTTCCCCATGTTTAAACTTGTACAGCGCTGCGTAACCCTGGCAGCGCTATAGAAATGCTAAGTAGTAGTAGTAGTAGTAGTAGTAGTAGTAGTAGTATTTAACATGAGCAAATTTCATTAACATGCATTAATGTGCATTAACATTAATGAGTGGAGGAGTGGCCTAGTGGTTAGAATACCAGGCTTGACATCCATAGGTGCCCAGTTCAAATCCCTCTGCTGCTCCTTCTGATCTTGGGCAATACACATCAGCCAGACAAAAGAATATAAGGAAATGTAATCTCGTCCCAATACTCCCCATCTCTCCCGGCCACCCTCAATACTCCAGATGTAATCATCCCCATCTCCAGTAGTTTAAAGATCCTTGGAGTTACAATAGATAGACATCTATCCTTTGATAACCACACTAAACTGATCACAAAGAAAATGTTTAATATGATGTGGATCCTGAAGCGAGTGAAATCCTATCTTCCATTTCCAGAACCTGGTTCAATCCACAGTCATCACTCAGGTTGATTATTGTAACAGTGTTTTCCTTGGATGTAAATCCCAAGTCCTGAAAAGTTTTCAGACTGCCCAGAACACGGCAGCCAGACTTATATTTGGAAAGTCAAGATTTGAAAGCACCTCACCCCTTCGAGAAAGGCTTCACTGGATCCCCATCAAAGAGAGAATATACTTCAAGGTCCATACAATTATCCATAAGATCATATCAGGAGAATCCCCCAGTTATATGAACAACCTGATTGACCTCCCAATTAGAAATAGAACAATGTCATCGCAAACATACCTCAATCTACACCTCCCAAACTGCAAAAGTGTCAAGTACAAAACATACTATGCATCCAGTTTCTCCTTTCTGGGTAGTCAACTTTGGAATGCTCTCCCAAGACCATCCAAGCTATTAATAACTATTTACCTTTCAGGAAAATGTTAAAGTCCCATTTTTTCAAGCAAGTTTACCCTAATGGACCAGCTTAATTCCACCAGATCACCTATGATACTCCTGCTAAGACGTTGACGCTTACTCTGACCCCAATGTTATACTCAATCCCTCATCTTCTTCCCTCCATCCTTTACCATTTCCCTCCCATTCTCCTTCCCTTTCACCTATCATATCCTTGTCTACCTTCCCTATTCTAGTTCATTATGTTCTTTTCACATGTCCTTTGTAATGCCTTTTATAATGTAAATAGTTATGATCATCACAATTTATAATACTGTTCCTACATTTCCTTGTTTTTACTGTATTCTTTACCATGTAAGATGCTTTCTTTTACTATGTATGCCGCACTGGACCTGCCGTATGTGGGAAAGAGCGGAGTACAAATGTAATAAATAATAATAATAATAATAATAATAATCAATGTACTAAGCACAGAAGCTTCAAAACTTGAATTTGAGGAGGAGTCAGATAGCAGCAAATTCACTTTTAAAGCTTCTTTTTATTCCCCGATATTTTATTAGAGTTTTTGATAAACATGTTAACATTATATAAAGTATGAACAATAAAGAAATGTACAGAAATGTACAACCTGTGTAAACAGGATTAACAATGATAGAAAAATATGTGAAGAAAAAAAAGTCCATTCAGAGATGACTGCAAAGGTAAAGAGACACAAAAAAAGAAGGGAATAAGGGAGGATGGAAGATAATACTTTGTGCAAACAATTAAAATGATACATAGGTTATAAATATAAATTTCACACATGTTGTAGGGATTGCAAATACTCTTCTATTGGTGACCAAACAATATTTCTTTACATTCATTCCAAATAATTCTGCTGAAGCTAATTCTAATTTATGATAATATAGTACATTTTGCCACCAATATTGTATATTTAGATTGGAAAAGGAATTGGTTAGTATTCATTTCTGAGATATGGTAATTAGTATATCTAATTAGTATAACAAAACGTTTTTTTTGTGTTTACCTAATAATAAATGAGATATAGAGTTAGACTTAAAAATGACTATTGGAAGCACAATAGGGATGTGAAGTTGAAAAACTTTGGTCATGATCGACCATATATCTGTCCAAAAAGTATTAACTATTTTACATTCACACAACATGTGTGTGAAAGTGCTTACCTCTGAGGAAGGCTTGGGTGCCAAAACGCAGCCCATGTGGGGTTCAATTTGTCAGCACCATTATATAATTGAACAATAAACGTTTTTACTGAGGAACTTGGGAATTGTGTATGGCATCTTCCACTCTTGTGTGCTGTCTGGGATGCAGTTGCCATGATATCCACACATGCTATACCACATCATGTAGCATCAGCTTCTCCCATGATGAGGTAATGAGTGCTCAGTAAGCATGCGCTGTCAAGGACTGGCTGCAGACACTTCCTGAACTGGGGTCTATCCTGAGGTTTTCTGTCACAGTTCTTGCTCTTTTCATATCCATATGTCTCAGGTTTCTCATTCTTCCTGTCTCTCTTGTAATTTTTATTCTATTCCATAAAACATAACACTTTCCCTGGCCCTGCTTATGTCTCTCTCACATACACATTGAAGGTTATACCAGTCTCTCTCTTTGTTTACCTTTTCTCTTACTCTGTGTGGGACTGAAAATTCTGGAAAAGCACCTTTTTCCTTGGTTGGCCCTGAAGTGGAGGAGTTGCCTAGTGGTTAGGGTGGTGGACTTTGGTCCTGGGGAACTGAGGAACTGAGTTTGATTCCTTGCACAGGCAGCTCCTTGTGACTCTGGGCAAGTCACTTGCCTGCCGCATTGAGCCTGCCATGAGTGGGAAAGCGTGGGGTACAAATGTAACAAAAAAAAAAGTGCACCTACCACTCCATCATATTCTAGTTGCTGGCACTAGGGAGTGGCTTTGAAAGGAGCAACAACATGTGTTTCTGATGAATGGCTAGGCCCAGACCAGGGCTGCACCTGAGTATCTGAGGCAGGATGTCAAGCCAAAATGTTTACCACATCCCCCAGTAGGGCATGCAGATCAAGGATGACCACCCCCTGCCTTAGATTCCTTTTGGTAACGTATATCTATCTTTGAGCTCTATGAAGATACTAACTTTCTGAAGCCAAAAACAACTTTGATAGTCTTTGAATAGTTATCAGATTGAAAGATTCCTTTTTGGTATTTTCTATTCAGTTTTATGGAACTGGGTAATAGAATCAGTTTCAGCATATTTAAATGGAACACTGCAGTGACAGAAGTGTAGGAATTATTTTCTTAAGTTTCAGGTGGTAACATGTTCTGTGTATTTTGTCTGCTCTGTTTCAGATGATGATAAAGCCAACAGAAAGACTTTACATACTGGGTAGTAGATAATGACTGATAGGTGCACCTAGCCAGTTGGGTTTTCAGGATTACCACAATGAATATGCATGAGATATACTTGCATATAATGGTTCACTGTATATAAATCTAGTGGTTAAAGCAGTGGGATAAGAATGAAGGGGACCATGGTCCAAATCTCACTAATGCTCTTAGTAATCGTGGGCAAGTTATTTAACCCTTTTAGCTCAAGTACAAACTTAGAGGCACTTTTACTAAAGTGCTTTAAGCCTTAATGCATGGATAGTGCACCAAACAAAGCTTCCTGTAAAATGTGCTCAAGGGTTTTACAGTAATTTGCCTGTTTGTGTCACGTTTTTTTTTTTTTTTTTTTTTTTTTTGCAAAACAACAACAATCCAGCACCAAAACAAATAACTTAAAGCGGGTATGTTCTTGACCTCAGCAGTGACTCATTTCACACTGAGACTCAGCTCAGTGATAAACTGAATTCGTCATTGGTCATCTTACATGCATAAAATTTCCTTCTGTTTATTTAACTAAACTCTTCATCCAATTTTTAAATTTTCATAAAAAGCTACTTAGCTTAATCTGTCGATATTAAATCGCTGAAGGACAGATTAAGCTAAGTAGCTTTTTATGAAAATTTAAAAATTGAATAAAGAGTTTAGTTAAACAAACAGAAGGAAATTTTATGCATGTAAGATGAACAATGATGAATTCAGTGAATCACTAAGCTGAGTCTCAGTGTGAAACGAGTCACTAATGAGATCAAGACCATACCCGCTTTAAGTTATCTGTTTTGGTGCTGGGTTGTTGTTGTATTGTGTTCTATATGACCCCACCACCAAGGAATTTATAGACTGGAAAAAGCAGATTCATCACATTGGCAGGAAATGGACATTCAAACGTTATCCAGCTAGACCATTCTGATTAGCGTGCACTAACTGGATAACATGGGCTTAACACAGGAGCACTTACCGTCTCCTAAACAGGCTGGCTATTAATTGCATGTTGGTGATCCTCTTACTTTAAAATTTTAATCTGGAAATTGTTGGCAGTTGACATGAGGCTAACTAAAGAAGATATTTCACTTTAAGACTTTACGTTTACAATAGCCATCAAACTCCAGATCACTCACTGGAAAAGCTCTTATCCTCCAGAAATGAATCTATAGTAAAATATGTTATTCTGTATAGAAAATATGAGGAGGGAAACCTGTGAAAAACTGGAACAGCCTGCCTGTAAATACAACATATGGACAAAATTGGATGAGTGGTGTTAATATCAAGATTTTAGTTTTATCATGTCAACCTATGGATTCACTACTTGCCGTTTTGTGTTTTATTAATAAAGAGAAGAGATAAGAACAAAAAAACCCCTTATTTGCAGGCTCCTTTAGTATATATTTGTCTACATAAAGGTAGCAATAATGTATGTGAGAGAATTACCAGTACAGAGGTGTTGCCATCCTCTCCCTCTACAGTAGCTTAAAATGAAAGGGATGTTTTATTAGATTTCTTTTCCTGGCATTCATTCAAGAGGCAGGTGATATTTTTGGCTGCCTCTTCTATCTTCAGTGGCGTAGGAAGGGGGGGGGGGCTGGAGGAGCGGTCCGCCCCGGCTGCACGTGCTTGGGGGGGGGGGGGGTGCCGGCCCCGCTGGTTCCCTGCTCCCTCTGCCCCGGAACAGGTTACTTCCTGTTCCGGGGCAGAGAGAGCAGGGAACCAGCGGGGCCGACGCAGCTCTGAGTGACGTGCACTCGGGGCGGATCGGCCCTCCCGCAGGTAAGAATGCAGTCCGGGGGGGGGGGGGGTATCGCTCTGGAGGGGGTGCCTGCAGAGGGGGGGGGTCACGCCGTGCTGCACCCGGGGGGGGGGGGTGCGCAGAGGCGACCCGCCCCGGGTGTCATTAGCCCTCGCTACGGCACTGTCTATCTTCAATTAATTTCTCTTTCAGTGAGGGGTTATTTCCATTCAAGTTAAAGGAGGCTTCTATCCATCATTTAAGAAAGAAGGGTTATATGGATGCAACTTACCACAATACCAATAGACTAATATCACATTCACCTTTTTAGGTAATGAATAAAAATAAAAACAAAACTTCTACCCTTTCCACCACATTAGATAGAACTTCTCCAATTCAAACTAAAAAGATAGTCTCCCATCATTCCTATCTCTGGTATCACCAAGGACTCTCCCTTCTTAACAGGGAACTTCACCACTCAGAACGCATCTGGCAAAAACATTGCCTTCCATGCTATTTATCACAGTTTAAGGCAACAGCGAGAGCTTATAAGCAACCTATTCAATCAGCTAAAAAAAAAAAAATTATATCACTACTTTTCTAAAGCAGGACCCTAACCCTTACCACCTCTTTAAAAAATTTTTGGCAACTCACAAACTTTTCTCAGCATTGTCCTATAAACTCGACCCTACAAGCTGACAACTTTGCAGCGGCCTTTCACAAAAAGGTACTAGATATTCAATCCTAAGTCTCTTCATCATCTTTCTGTGTTCATCCACTATCCTATCCATATGAGAGTACTGGAAGCACAATTTTCGATATCTTTAAATTACCCCCGCAATCAGAATTATCTACAGTAACTATGGCTACAAAATCTCCTACTACCCTATCTGATCCACTCCATTACCCTCCCATTTCCACATCCCCTTTTTCAGATTGCATGGAAAAGTTAGGTGCTGATCCCACACCTAAATTTACATGCATATATGCCAATTAAATCTATTGCTAATAATTGCTTGCTAAATAGCCAATTATTAGTACTAATTAGCTTGTTATTCAATTAAATTTCACATGCAAATTGGGCGCACCCAAATTTGCATGTGCCGTTTTTGGCGACTTTTATAGAATTAGGGGAATAACATACAATTTGTATCATAGGTTTCCTTGTGTTTCTTTTTCAGCTTTCCTTCTTCCCTTGTCTACTTAGGATGATAAACCACTTAGACGTTTTAATTATTTGCAGTATAACAAAACAAAGGATTCCTATTACTATGGTGCGCTAACGGATTTAGTGCATGCTAACAAATTAGTGTGCGTTAAGTGCCGTGCAGCCCACAGGTATACAATGGGCTGTGATATATTTAGTGTGCACTAATCCTTAGCACACCTTAGTAAAAGGCCAATCAGGGGTATCCTGAGCAAGGATCATGCCCTGTGCGACATGCTCCCTAGCACCCCACCTCACCTACTGCACCATGACCACCATAGGGAAGACAATGGATGGAGAGAGGTTTTGCATCCCAACTCTCTCACACCCTATGCAGTTGCATTGCTCACAAGGCCCTTAGGATGGCCCTGTTTTATATATCGTAATTACATTTTAAAGCTGGACATTTCATGGCACTGTATCATTTTTAGGTAGCAGGGTTTTATTTTTTGTTTTATCAGCAGGGGTGCTCTCTATGGTTAGCAAGGTCAAATCGTTTAGCTGTGTCCACCAATAAAGCTGCCATATAATTACTGCTCTATATTAGTGAATTGTGTGGTAAACTGAATTCTAGGTTGCTGTAGCTGCAAATATCCCACACTCCTAGCCATGGCAATGCAAACACAGAGGACCCAAAGTTGGGCCCTCTATCTTTTAAAGAGGATGGTGGTAGAATCAATTAATCTACCCACATTGACTTGCTGTATTTTAAAGACAGCAGTGATAGAATCAATTAACCTACCCATCCTCTCACATCACTTATCACAGTCACCCAACATTTCTTTCTGAACATCCCCCCCCTATAAAAAAAAATCAAGCTGCTAAAAAAGTGAGCACTCCCTTAATTGGCAGCTCAAATCCTAGTGGTAGTAATGCATGACTTACACTAGGGGAAACCATATGCCATTTTGAACCCAGGCACCAAAGGCGCAAGAGCAGTTGTGGATTGCTCTCTTGCCCCTTTGGTGAGACCACACTAACCATTGTTATCCACATAGATAAAAGTTTTTAAAAATCCTTTTGAAATTATTTCAGAGCACACTGCTATATAAAAGTTTGATGATTAAAATTTATTTAAGAAAAAAGATTTTAAAAAGGGAGAGGTTTTTTTTAGACAGTGAAATCATTACTTTTTCTAGTCTATGAGCCAATAGTTCTGCTCTGCACAGGGTTCTGAGGCTTTTTTTATCCCTCATTGTGTATATTTAAATATAATATTATATGCCCTTTGTGGTTTACGGTTTTGAGGTGAAACATATTTTCTGTAGATTGCTCCTGCCTACCAGTAGCTATCACAGTGGCCTTTTTCATTCAGTCCCATGAGGAATTAGCAGAATGGGGGGATTTTCAGAAGGGACTTTTAGGTAGTGAAAGATGTTTAGGAGGAGAAGTAGGATCATGGGGATTTTTGACTGGGGGTGTCAGTATGGAGGGTGAATGAAATTCACAACAGACCCCTTTCAGAAGCTCCCCAGGAGCATCAGGCTGTATATTAGTGGTCCAATGCTTCCAGAAAGGAAAAAGAATGAATGAATAATGCAGCTTGTGAGGTCAAACGCAAGCTGCATTATTCATTTTGCATAATAATAAGCTGCAAACGGTGTTGTGTTAAAAATCATATATTAAGGGAAACCAATGCACAAATTTGCTATTTAACGTGCATTATTTGGCAAATTATTCCCTTAGCGCGTGTTAATAACTATCCATCTGGGTTCTAAGTACCAGAAGCAAGTATTTTTTGAGGAACTTTATTCTTCATTCATTGCAACAGAAATATGTGCAATGTAAATTTAATGCCGACATTAGACAGAGATGTTATATGTGAAAATGTCGGTAAAGTATTTATGATTCATAATGACTCAATTCCCTTTCATTAGAATGCTGGTGTGAATTGACCTATTTCTTGCCCTTTTTTTATTATGCACACTAAACTCATAGCATGATAAACTTATATTTGCTCTAGTTAAATTAATGTAGATTTCAGTAAGAGAGCCAGGGAGTGGAAAACCTGTAAGAATTGAACCACTCTAGGATGGCAAACAAAAACTATATAGAGGTTTGCCTGAAAAAAAAAAAATCAAAAGCCATACATGCAGCCATATCTTTCTGTTTGAAAAGCTGACTGTAGTGCCATATATTTCAGGCTTAAGGTATAAGATTTTGAAAAAGTCTTTTTTTTTTTTCAAAATCTTATACCACAAACCCAAAATATATGGCACTACAGTCAGCTTTTCAAACAGAAAGATATGTTTAAAGTTGTCTACTGAGGGGCACCATTATTATTGTATCAGATCAGAAGTGAAATGGGTGGAGTAATAGGTTTTATTTATTTCATGTATTAATACAGTCTTGTGTGGAGTTGATGCATGTTATAAAGACATTTTAATACCAATTGCAAATGCTTAATTAGCTTAAGCCCATAATTCCTCTTCAGGATTTGAGAGTGGTGATGCAGAGCATGGTACTGACTAGATTGGACTATTGTAATGTCTTGTACCTGGGGCTTCCACAGTTGAGGTTAAAGGCATTGTTGTTGGTTCAGAACTCTGCTGCTTGAGTGATTTTTGGTTGTTCAAGATACCGCCATATTACTGCATATTTCCAGATCTTACATTGGTTACCAGTTTTATTTCAGTTGAAATTTTGCTCGTATTTATATCTTTTGTATTTATGCAATTTTTAATATACATCAAAGAAAATACCTTTAAACAAACAAACATCATTAATAGGAAAATTGCAATGCCCATTATTACAATGAACCCCAAAGTTAATCTTAAAGGCTTATAGTCCACGTAAAAGGGGAGGGGGGGGGGGCAAGAGTTTTGAAAACCATAGAAAACAGGTAAATACAAGAAAATTAAAATAAAAAAACAGAGTAAAAGTACTCTTTCATTTTAACAATGCAAATGGGCCAAACACTAGAGACACCCCTACCTTCAAGGAAAAATCTTAACATATACATCATAAAATGCATACTTATTATTTTGAAAATAAATCAAGTCCAAAAATTGCTTCCTCCTAAGCTGAGTCATTTTTGAGATGTCTGGAAAGACCTGAATTTTCTACCCATAAAAATGTGTGTCCCTTGCTTGAAAAAACAATTTCATAATAGCGTCTTTATCCTGATGGAAAACAAATGAAACTAGCATGGTATCTCTAGCTTTTATATCTTCCAAAGATGATTTCAATATTTCTGCTACATTCTGGACTAGATTCTATATATGGCGCCTGAAAAATCGGTCCTAAAAATATTTCCGCCTAGGTGTATGCAGTTTACAGAATAAGCCTAGCAGGTTTATAGAATGCGCCTAGCAGCCATGCCTGCACCTAACATGTAAAACTTGGTGTAAATACTAGCACCTATGATAGATATGGAGCAGGGATATTCTATAATGCTGCATGTAGATTTTTTGGAATGCCCAAGATCTGCCCATTCCACGCCTCCTTTTAGGCAGTGCGCATTAAAATTTACATGCACCACTTTACAGAATACGCTTAGCAAGTTGTGCGCATAAATTCTAATTAATGCCAATAATTGCTTGTTAAGTGGCAATTAGTACTGATCGACATGTTAAGTAATTAAATTGCTTGTGTAAATCAAGAATATGACCGGATTTATGCACACAATTTCAGTCACACTATATAGAATCAAGGGTCAATGCTTCTTGAGTAGAGAATGACACAGGGATGGGGAACCGCAGTAACCATGGGGATGGGGTGGGGAAGGGGACAGATCCCATGGGGATGGGGCGATGAAAGGAACAGAGCCTGTGAGGACGGGGACAGGGTCGTGCCTAGGGTCTCTGGCGCCCCCCTGCAGACTATCAGTTGGCGCCCCTACCCCCCGTGAAAATGATCACGCCCCCCCCCCCCCCGGTGAAAATGATCGCTCACCACTTGCCACACTGACAGGAATTGTCAGCAATATTCTTAGAAACAAATTGCTATACATTGCAAAATAAGATAGCAGATGTAAATTCTCAAAGTGGACATATTCCAAACGCTATTTAGACAAAAATTAAACTGAACCCCCAAGATGCCAGACTCTGCATACAATGCAACACCACAGAAACAGAAAATGTCCCCTAGTACTGTGCAAAATATAAAGACTGCAGATGTAAATTTGAAAAAAAACTAACAAGAACCAATCACCACTTTACAAATTAACAAATAGAAATAAAACAAATATAGAAAATAAAATAATAACATTTTATTGGACTAATACATTTAGCTTTCAGAGGCCAAAACATCCTTCCTCAGGTCAATACAGTATAGTGCTGTTACAGTATCCTATCCTGACTGAGGAAGGGGGTTTTGTTCTCCGAAAGTTAGTCAAAATGTATTAAAATTAGTCCAATAAAAAGATTACCTATTATAAACATTTATTAACACAGCTACAATACTACTGTATCCTAAAGCAAAAAAATAAAAGTAAATATTTTATTTACAGTTTGTTGTCTCTGGTTTCTGCTTTCCTCATCTTCTTTTCACTGTCTTCCTTCCTTCCATCCAGCATCTGTCTTTGTTCTCTCTCTGCCATCTAGTGTCTGCCCTCTCTGCTGTCCCCTTCATCCAATGTCTGCCCTCTCTCCCTGCTCCTTCCATCTACATCTGCCCTCTATCTCTGCCCCCTTCCATCCACCATCTGCCCCTGTCTGCCCTCTCTCTCTCCCCCTTCCATTCACTGTCTGCCCTTTCTATCGCTTCCATCCACTGTCTGCCCTTTCTCTCTGTCCGCTCAATTCACCATTTGCCCTCCCTCTCCCATCCATCAAGGTCCCTCTCACTCCCCCTTCCATCTAGGATCTGTCCCCTCTCTCTGCCCCTTTTTTTCAGCCCCCAGTTCCAGCCCCACTATCCCACCAGTCCCCAGTTTCAGCCCTAGCCCTTTTCTCCCACCAGTCTTGAGCTTCGGCCCCCAGCCACTTCTCCCTGTCCCCTTTTCAGCCCCCAGTTTCAAACGCAGCCCTTTTCTCTCACTAGTCCCGAGCTTCAGCCCCAGCCACTTCTCCCTGTCTTCTTTTCAGCCCCCAGTCCCCACAGTTTCAGCTCTTGTCCCTTTTCAGCCCCCAGTCCCAGTACTAGCCCCCTTATCCCACCTACCCTCCTTTTCAGCCCCCAGTTCCAGCTCCCTTCATCCACATGCCTTGCATTAGGGCCTCCCCTTTCAGCCCCAGACCCCATCTGGGCTCCCCTCCCCATCCCCTTCTGCCATCTGGGCTCCCCACCCCATCCCCTTCTGCCATCTGGGCTCCCCTCCCCATCCCCTTCTGCCATCTGGGCACCCCACCCCATCCCCTTCTGCCATCTGAGCTCCCCTCCCCATCCCCTTCTGTCATCTGGGCACCCCTCCCCATCCCCTTCTGTCATCTGGGCACCCCTCCCCATCCCCTTCTGTCATCTGGGCTCCCCTCCTGTCATCTGGGCTCCCCTCCCCATCCCCTTCTGCCATCTGGGCACCCCACCCCATCCCCTTCTGTCATCTGGGCACCCCTCCCCATCCCCTTCTGTCATCTGGGCTCCCATCCCCTTCTGTCATCTGGGCTTCTGTCATCTGGGCTCCCCTCCCCATCCCCATCCCCTTCTGCCATCTGGGCACCCCTGATCCGACCCCACTACCAGCTCTGTCGAGATGACAGCGGGTGGGGGGGGGGTGCTCCGCTCCCGCTGCTCCCACCCTACCTTCTTTTAAAAAATAAATCAGTAAAGCGGCGTGGCAGGCAGCGCAGCTTCGCGTCTGCCCTGCTTGTAAAACAAGTAGATCTCCTCGTTGGGCCTTCGCTCACTGGGTCCCGCCCTCCTCTGAGGTAACTTCCTATTTCCTCGAGGGCGGGACCCAGTGAGCGAAGGCCCGACGAGGAGATCTACTTGTTTTACAAGCAGGGCAGACGCGAAGCTGCGCTGCCTGCCACGCCGCTTTACTGATTTTTTTTTTTTTTTTAAGAAGGTAGGGTGGGAGCAGCGGGAGCGGAGCACCTCCCACCCGCTGACACCCGGGGCGGACCGCCCCCACCGCGCTCTTGGTTCCCTCAGTGTCCGCCTTCTTCTGACGTCAGAAGAAGGCGGGACACTGAGGGAACCAATGAGTGCAAGGGAAGGGAGACGTCGGCAGGGCTTTCACCGACGCTGCTGCAGCCTGCGACCAAGGTAATTTAAAGTCCTCGGCGGCGCGGGGCGAGGGTAAGCACCGCGGCGGTGCCCTCCAGAGGTGGGCGCCCCCCTGCGGCGCTTACCTCGCTTACCGCATCGGCACGGCCCTGGACGGGGACAAAGTTTGTCCACATGTCACTTTCTACTTTGAAGCCTGTTAATGAACTGGACTGTTATTTATGCTTGCTTGTTTGATACAAACAACAAAATATTTTTATTTTTTGGAAAAACAAGCAAACATGCTGGCTACAGCTTGCAAAATTAGCATGGGGGATCCTGTACATCCTGCTACCAGCACATCTTCTAAGAAGACATCTTCTATTGCAGGAGGGACTATGGAAGACAGGAGAGTTAGATTGAATCCTGAGATTGTTGATGATTTATTCATCCACAGATTTAAAAAAAATCATAACAATGCTTCATAGGGCACATTTCTCCGCTCCAGGGCATACAGAACGGGTTGTATTTTGTACCCCTGGACAATTTAACAGGGTGGATTAAGATTCCTTGGGGTAGTAGAAGTCAGCTATTGATGAGGTTGGAAGGGTAGAGGGTGGTGGTGGTGGGAGGATTATTATAGCTGCTAGTTGTTTTCTATTTCTAATTGATACACAACAGTTGCACAGTATATTCCTTTTTATAATTTAATAAAAATATTTAAATATAAAATCCTAAGTGTTTGAGGCTTCTGCAGATGAGAACAGAGCCCACTGGGTGGGGGCGGGGATGGGGACAGAACCTGCGGGGATGGGACAGGGATGGAGGCAGGGCCTGCAGAGACGGGGTGGGGATGGAGACAAAACCCGCAGAGACGAGGGACAGGGACAAATTTTGTCCCCATGTCATTCTCTATTCTTGAGTACCAGTAGAATTACTAATTGGTGATAAATAACACATTTTCTGCATTGGTGGTACTGTAGTTCCAGGATAACCTAAAACTGTAGTCAAGAACTTAGTTTAACATGTCCTGAGAAGAAAATTCGACTGGGGAAAAAAAATCAAAAATCGCAGATTAAAACTGATTACAATTCTCTATGGGGTCCATTTACAAAGGCAAGCTGAAAAATGGCCTGCGGTAGTGTAGACGTGTGTTTTGGGCGTGGCCAGAATCATTTTCAGCGCACCTGTAAAAAAATACATTTTTAAAATTTTTGCTGAAAATGGACATGCAGCTAAATGAAAATTGGCGTGCGTCTGAGACCTTACTGCCAGCCATTGACCTAGCGGTAAGGTCTCACATGGTAACCGAATGGTAATGGTCTACGCCTCCTACATTTTCCAATTTTCTCAGAAATAGAGAGCTATCCTGAGAAACAAGAAGATTTCAAAGCTTCAACCAATTTTTCCAAACTGTCTATACATGAAGTTTGCACCTGTACCTCAGATTCCATATCCTACACCTTATTTAATGAGGATGTGAAAACAGTTACAAAAGAGAAGATTTTCTATTGAAGACCACAGTGCATATAACATTACTACTGTGGGTTTAGTCAGTAGCTGTAGCGATGTCAAAGAAACCAACAAGCCAGATAAAACTCGCTCTGACGCCCTGCAGTACCTTCCTCCATGGCTGTCACCTCACTAACCACAGTGTCGGCTCAAGATCGATTACATCGGGGCTCAATCGCACTGGAGAACTAGGCTCTCTAGATGCCATTCCGAATTCCTCCCTAGGCAGCTGTTGTAAAGCACCGATAACCCTGGGATATGGAGGAGGTTCAGGACCCACGGGGATAAGCGGCACATCACTCGCAAAGTCAAAACTCTTCCTAACCCCAACAACAGTTTCGCCCCATCACAATTTGATGGTGAGAAGAAGACGCTAATAGAGGGAAGGGGCAGGAACACACCTTGTCTTTGCCGCATCATTTCAGCATAATGCCAGATAAGAAAATAAGCAAATATATAAGATAAATGGGAGCACTTCTCAATGCATCCTGCTCTGATGCCATCTTGTTCAGCATACATTATGCTATGAAGTTTTATTCTATATTTTTTTTTGTTACATGTACCCTGTGCTTTCCCACTCATGGCAGGCTCAATGTGGCTTACATGGGACAATGGAGGGTTAAGTGACTTGCCCAGAGTCACAAGGAGCTGCCTGTGCCTAAAGTGGGAATTGAACTCAGTTCCTCAGGACCAAAGTCCACCACCCTAACCACTAGGCCACTCCTCCACTCCAGGCATGTTCTCTTTATTGTCCTATGTGGGCCTTGAAGTTAGAAAGTTCCTATCAACTTATTGAACTATTTTTTATTGAAGATACATCTAGTGGAAATGAGAGAATCTGCATTCTCTATGATAGGACCTCTTGAATGGAACAAGTTCCCAATGGTGTTAAGACAGAATAAAGATTTGGAGTCCTCAGACACTGAATTGGTTGTGGCGTCAACTTTGATTGCCACAGTTGTGTTGGCACCTGATAAGAATTGGTTGTTGAAAATGTTCTTTAAGAACAGAGACAAAACATTTTTGGGACTGACAATCCAAATTTTTCCAGCTGTCTCCAAGAAAACCCAGAAGAGACGGCAACAATTTCTGATGATGAAGCTGGGGATCCTTCAGTTGGAGGCTACTTTCTTTTTGAGATATCCTTGTAAATGCATCATTAAGTATCAGTAGGTTAAATAGGGTTTTTTTTAATCCCTCCCAACTTACAGATTTTTTGTCAGCTAAAAGAATTATTGGGGTATCCCAATAATAGCTCTCTTTATATTAATTAAACTGTTATCTTTAGGTTTGTCAGATGAAGCAAATTCCTATAATTTATCCTATAATTGAATTTCCATTGTTTAACATCTTGGATCTAAAATAGTCCCCTGGGGGACACCACAGTTGAGGGACAATTCCGGAGAGGTGGATGCAACAGTGGAAATAGAAAAACAAAACGATTGAGTAGATAAGAAAAGAACCATGACAAAACTGTCCCAGCAATACCAATAAAGACGTGACAGGAGCATAAAGTGGTTGACCAAAGTCAAAGCTGATATAAGGATACAAAAATAATATCATCACCAGAATCCAGAGAAGAATGCATTAACAAATTAATGCTGATATTGCAGTTTCAGTACTATGGTGGGCCCTAAATCCTGACTGTCTAGAGTAAAGCAATTGGCACCCATTGTAAAAGACCATGAGGGAAGATATCAACAGTGCTGTGTACGTCTAATAGTGCTATAGAAATAAGTAGTAGAAGTAGCAGCAGTAGTAAGTAATAAAAATTTGTAAAGAATCAATAAGAACCACAATATTTATTGTTTATTGAGAATTATTAAGCGCTTTTATGAACAGATTCACCCAAGACGGTGTACAGCAAGTCCAGCTTATCATCAAACTTACAATTTTACTATTGTTATGAACTTACAATTTTGTTAAATATCATAACAATAGTAGAATGACCAAATATAAACATAAATACAATAAATGAGATAAACTTGGAAATATGTCAGTACAGTGCGAGGGAGAGGAAACTGGAACAGAGTGGAGGAGTGGCCTAGTGGTTAGGGTGGTGGACTTTGGTCTTGGGGAACTGAGTTCAATTCCCACTTCAGGCACAGGCAGCTCTTTGTGACTCTGGGCAAGTAAGCCCCATGTAAGCCGCATTGAGCCTGCCATGAGTGGGAAAGCACAGGGTACAAATGTAACAAAAAAAAAAAAAAAAAACATTTCAGAAATTATGCAGGTGCTGTCTGAAATTTAAGCTATTGGGGCATAGTTAAGACTGATTTTTATGTGGTCCTATATGCCTGCTTAGCTGTGTGGACACCAGGACTGAATATTGCCAGCAACCACATAATTGCCGGCTCCTCCCTGATTCCAGCCCATAGTGCCCCTGTATGGCCCATTTCCAAAATGGACAGTTAGTGCTAATATTCAGTTGCACTGCCTGGTTAAATGCTTCTGAATATCAGCAGTTAGCTGGTCACAAGTGATTTAATCAGATAGGAGCCTCTCCTGCCCACTTAAATCACTTTGAATATCAACCCAATAATATATATATATGTTTGCACACAGTTACTTTTAAGGGTAAAAGTAACAGGCAAGGGAAGTGCCTGTTGACATGCTAATTTGAACTGGAGTACAAGAGGTGGCCTACCAGTGAAACTTATTATGGGAGTGCGAAAATTTGACCATGTGACATTTTACTTTAAGTGAAGCACTGGTTACCTATTTCCCATAAAATTAACACTCATCCATAAAATGCATTTCACAGGCCTCCTGCTATTTCTCATGATTGCTGATTCCTTACTCCTCTCCCAGGGCACTCAGATTCTCACAACATAACTTGCTTATGACACTGGCCTTTCTACAAATCAAACTGGATAATATACACAGTACTATTTTCAATGTTATGAGCCTGTAGCAATGTGAGCGAGGGTATGGACATGGAGCCTTAATAGACACAGCCACTCAGAGGGGTGGAAGCTAAACAAACTATATTCAAAAGAATGTTAAATCCTGTTCCCTTCACAGGCATGATAAACTTAAGGAAAAATTTTTTTTGAATGCAATTATAATCTTCCTGTGGCCCTTTCCCTAACAGGGTCCCACATTCTTAGGGTGCATTAGTCTTTCTTCAAGGCTCCATGGTGCGACCGCACCTCAAATATTGTGTTCAATTCTGGTCGCCGCATCTCAAAAAAGATATAGTGGAATTAGAAAAGGTGCAGAGAAGGGCGACAAAAATGATAAAGGGATGGGACGACTTCCCTATGTGGCTAGGGGTCTTCAGCTTGGAGAAAAGGCGGCAGAGGGGAGATATGATAGAGGTCTATAAAATAATGAGTGGAGTTGAATGGGTAGATGTGAAGCATCTGGTTATGCTTTCCAAAAATACTAGGACTAGGGGGCATGCGATGAAGCTACAATGTAGTAAATTTAAAACGAATCAGAGAAAATTTTTCTTCACTCAACGTGTAATTAAACTCTGGAATTTGTTGCCAGAGAATGTGATAAAGGAGGTTAGCTTAGTGGAGTTTAAAAAAGGTTTGGACTGCTTCCTAAAGAAAAAGTCCATAGACCGTTATTAAATGGACTTGGGGAAAATCCACTATTTCTGGGATAAGCAGTATAGAATGCTTTGTACATTTTTGGGATCTTGCCAGGTATTTTTGACTTGGATTGGCCATTGTTGGAAACAGGATGCTGGGCTTGATGGACCTTTGGTCTTTCCCAGTATGGCAATACTTATGTACTTATGTAAGGTTAAATAAAACCAGGTCTGGCTCTGGCCTGGCCTCCAAGATTAGGATTTCATAAGGATCCAAGGTAAAACTTGGCCTACCTTCATTAAACTTCTGCTGCTTGAACATCTGAGATGAGGGCATATGCTGGAGGACTGCTCTTATCTTGTTTGTCTGTGCTAAAAGTTTTTATCTGGCTGTCTGTACCATGCCCTCCCTGCTCTGCCTTAACTGAGCCATGCCCTTTCTGCTCTCTACTGCAGGATTTAATGTGGCTTTGTGAGAGAGTGTTGTTAAGGAGAATTTGTAACCTCCTATACACTCCATCACAGGGCCCCTCACTGTGGAACGCCCCTCTGTCTTAGCTAAGATTGGAAACATCTTTCCAGAAATTCTGTCAGTATAAAAATATCTCTCTTCCAGGATGCTTCTGAATCTAAATCCCAAATCACACCATTTATCTACTCCCTCTTTGGCCGGTAAGATAATTTCATGTGGGTAGACCCAGGAGTGGAACGTGCAACTCCCTGTTTTAACTCCTCCTCTATCCGACTGTAGAAATGTAACTATCCTATTTTTCTTTCCCTCTATTACTACTTTGCTAACACAAACACATGTGTAAACTGCCTAGAGGGTTCTCTGATTTGGTCTTATTTGGCAATAATAAACTTGAAACTTGAAATGTATTCCAGACCTTAAGGTCTTCCTAAGTTGGAAGTCTAGAGTTGTTTACCAGACTAGAGTCTGCCTGCCTGGTTTCAGAGAGTCCATTCTCGAGAAGAAGGAAGGTGAGCGATACCTGGAATTATTTTTCTAGAAACATTGTAGTTGATGTTTGGAGAGTGATAGAAACAGAGATGTGGAATCTCGTCTTAGGATCCAACAAGGAAGAGATGAGTCCTGCTTAAGAAGCAGAGTTTTCAAGAAAATGAGATATAGGAATGCCTGTGTACAGACTCTTTACATCCTTGATTTAAGGTCCTGAGGGGTAGGGGAAGACATTTCTTCAAAGCCATAAAGAGAAATATCCCCCTCCACTCTTCTGTGATCCTTTCATTTCACAGCCCCCTCACCCCATCATAGAACCAGTTACATATTCCAAAATAGAAACTGACATTTTATTTGACTACATTAAAACAGTGCCACAGATTAATTGCCAGTCTGTTGCCATATTTACTGTTAGGGTTAATGTGATATAAATCAAACTGGTAAACAACTGCAAACCTTTAGGGAAGTGATTTATTTTGATGACTGTTCACCCAAATAACTTGAAGTTCACAGCTTGCATCCCCCAAGGAATTCTTTAAGACCCAATTACAGCTATGTGAACAGTTACGAAAAAAAAAAAGTCCTCACTTTGGCCAAGATAAAAGCAGACGTTGCAGCATGAGTGTATACTCTGTTCTCTTTTTGTGAGAATCACTGTGGATTGAAATTCCATGTGCAAAGGGGAAAAGGATAGTGATAGGAGTGTACTACCGTCCGCCTGGCCAGGACGAACAGACGGATGCGGAAATGTTAAAGGAAATCAGGGACGCAAACAAACTGGGCAACACAATAATAATGGGGGATTTCAATTACCCGCATATAGACTGGGGTAATGTAACATCTGTACACGCAAGGGACATAAGATTTCTTGATGAAATCAAGGACAGCTTCATGGAACAGCTAGTTCAGGAGCCGACAAGAGAAGGAAAAATACTAGACTTAGTCCTTAGTGGTGCTCATGATCTAGTGCAGGGGGTAACGATACGAGGGCCGCTTGATAACAGTGATCATAATATGATCGGTTTTGATATTGGCATTGAAGGAAGTGAAACTAGGA
The DNA here is from genome assembly GCF_901765095.1 of Microcaecilia unicolor. Classification (NCBI taxonomy): domain Eukaryota; kingdom Metazoa; phylum Chordata; class Amphibia; order Gymnophiona; family Siphonopidae; genus Microcaecilia; species Microcaecilia unicolor. Next base: position 159,502,377 of record NC_044039.1, read on the forward strand.
AATCAAGTACGCTAGCGTTTAACTATAGAAAAGGTGATTACGACAAAATGAGAAAAATGGTGAAAAAAAGACTGAAAGGAGCAGCTCGCAGAGTAAAAAACTTGCATCAGGCGTGGATGCTGTTTAAAAACGCCATCCTGGAGGTTCAGGACAAATATATTCCACGTATTAGAAAAAAGGGAAAAAAGACTAAACGTCAGCCGGCGTGGCTAAACAGTAAGATAAAGGAAATCATTAGAGCCAAAAAACAATCCTTCAGAAAGTGGAGAAGAGAACCAACTGAAAGTAACAGGATAGATCATAAGGAATGCCAAGCCAAATGCAAAGCGGAGATAAGGAGGGCAAAAAAGGACTTTGAGAAGAAATTAGCGTTGGAAGCAAAAATACATAGTAAAAACTTTTTTAGATACATTAAAAGCAGGAAACCGGCCAAAGAGTCGGTTGGGCCGCTGGACGAAAATGGTGTTAAAGGGGCGATCAAGGAGGACAAAGCCGTAGCGGAGAAATTAAACGAATTCTTTGCTTCGGTCTTCACCGAGGAGGATTTGGGGGGGACACCGGTGCCGGAAAGAATATTTGAAGCGGGGGAATCGGAGAAACTAAACAAATTCTCTGTAACCTTGGAGGATGTAATGGGTCAGTTCAGCAAGCTGAAGAGTAGTAAATCACCGGGACCTGATGGTATTCATCCCAGAGTATTAATAGAACTAAAAAATGAACTTGCGGAGCTACTGTTAGAAATATGCAATCTGTCCCTAAAATCGAGTGTAATACCGGAAGACTGGAGGGTAGCCAATGTTACTCCGATTTTTAAGAAGGGTTCCAGAGGAGATCCGGGAAATTATAGACCGGTGAGTCTGACGTCGGTGCCGGGCAAGATGGTGGAGGCTATTATTAAGAATAAAATTGCAGAGCATATACAAAAACATGGACTGATGAGACAAAGTCAGCACGGATTTAGTGAAGGGAAGTCTTGCCTCACCAATCTAATGCATTTTTTTGAGGGGGTAAGCAAACATGTGGACAATGGGGAGCCGGTTGATATTGTATATCTGGATTTTCAGAAGGCGTTTGACAAAGTGCCGCACGAAAGACTCCTGAAGAAATTGCAGAGTCATGGAATCGGAGGTAGGGTATTATTATGGATTAAGAACTGGTTGAAAGATAGGAAGCAGAGAGTAGGATTGCGTGGCCAGTATTCTCAGTGGAGGAGGGTAGTTAGTGGGGTCCCGCAGGGGTCTGTGCTGGGTCCGTTGCTTTTTAATGTATTTATAAATGACCTAGAGATGGGAATAACTAGTGAGGTAATTAAATTCGCCGATGACACAAAATTATTCAGGGTCGTCAAGTCGCAGGAGGAATGTGAACGATTACAGGAGGACCTTGCGAGACTGGGAGAATGGGCGTGCAAGTGGCAGATGAAGTTCAATGTTGACAAGTGCAAAGTGATGCATGTGGGTAAGAGGAACCCGAATTATAGCTACGTCTTGCAAGGTTCCGCGTTAGGAGTTACGGATCAAGAAAGGGATCTGGGTGTCGTCGTCGATGATACGCTGAAACCTTCTGCTCAGTGTGCTGCTGCGGCTAGGAAAGCGAATAGAATGTTGGGTGTTATTAAGAAGGGTATGGAGTCCAGGTGTGCGGATGTTATAATGCCGTTGTATCGCTCCATGGTGCGACCGCACCTGGAGTATTGTGTTCAGTACTGGTCTCCGTATCTCAAAAAAGATATAGTAGAATTGGAAAAGGTACAGCGAAGGGCGACGAAAATGATAGTGGGGATGGGACGACTTTCCTATGAAGAGAGGCTGAGAAGGCTAGGGCTTTTCAGCTTGGAGAAGAGACGGCTGAGGGGAGATATGATAGAAGTGTATAAAATAATGAGTGGAATGGATCGGGTGGATGTGAAGCGACTGTTCACGCTATCCAAAAATACTAGGACTAGAGGGCATGAGTTGAAGCTACAGTGTGGTAAATTTAAAACGAATCGGAGAAAATTTTTCTTCACCCAACGTGTAATTAGACTCTGGAATTCATTGCCGGAGAACGTGGTACGGGCGGTTAGCTTGACGGAGTTTAAAAAGGGGTTAGATAGATTCCTAAAGGACAAGTCCATAGACCGCTATTAAATGGACTGGAAAAATTCCTCATTTTTAGGTACAACTTGTCTGGAATGTTTTTACGTTTGGGGAGCGTGCCAGGTGCCCTTGACCTGGATTGGCCACTGTCGGTGACAGGATGCTGGGCTAGATGGACCTTTGGTCTTTCCCAGTATGGCACTACTTATGTACTTATGTACTTATACTTTATTTCTTATTAGTTGCAAGCATTCTCATACTGAGTTCAGCACGACTTACATCAAGAGAGCAAGTACATTGTTACATTTTAGGCTCGAAACATTTCAAGAGAAAAAGACATTTTAGACTGGAAGTATTTCAAGAAAAAAATGACATTGGGTGCTGTACTCATTGTTCCTCATTCCCTAACAAGTGTTTTTTGAATAGATAAATCTTCAACTGTTTACGGAAGATTTCGTACTCTGGTATTGATCTTATGGTTGCTGGCATGTTGTTCCATTTTGCCGATAGGTAGGAAAAAGTTTTTGAGTGTACCGTCTTAAATCTGACACCTTTTACTGATAGAAATACCAGGTCCTGAAGATTTCCTTTCAGTTTTTTCCTTCTTTTTTCAGGTAGTATTATCCAACCGTTTACTTATTCTGGCATTTTGCAATGTAAAAATGAGAGTATTATGGTGCAGGGTTTAAAAATCCATCATAGTTCAAATGGTAACCAGTGTGGTATGATATACAAAGGAGTTAATCTCTCATATTTTGGTTTAGAGAATATTAGTCTAGCTGCAACATTCTGTACTGTCTGCATCTTTTTTCTAATTAATGTTGCACAGCCTACATATAATACGTTGCAATAATCGATCTGTGCACGAATGAGAGAGAGTGCACCAATAGTCTTATATTATCTCGAATGAAACAATGACGTATTCTCCTAAATTTTTTGAGTACACCAAAGGCTTTTTTAACTTCGTGGTACCAAATACATAAGAGTTGGGGGAAACCCCTGGTGAATCAAATTTGAACACTTATGAATACCATGTCATTTGAGGGATCACAGTCACACTAAGAAATTCTTAGACAATAGGTTCCTAGTTTATAATTGATATGTAACTACATTTACAATATTCTACTATGAACTTTCCAAATTAAAGTAAATAATAAAACAGTAAATAAATGAGTGTCTTGTCAGTTCCCAATTGCATAGGCCTAGGAAGATCAGGGTTTTCCTCTCTGTGTTGAATGGATGAACATTGGGAAAAGCCATAAAATACAGTTCATATCTCTTTGATAGCATAATATTTTGGAATTTAAGAAAATCAGAAGCAGTGAATGAGTTTACAAGTGATTATATTAAACAACAGAGAATTAAGGGGCCCTTGGCATATTCCATCAGATAGTAGTATGTACTAAGTGCCATGTAGCCCAGAGGTATAAAATAGGATGTGCAGCATTCAGCGCACACTAATTATGTTAGTGTGAACTAAGCTTTGATAAAAGGGCCCCTAAATTGTTTCAGCTTAGTTTTACTTTGAATAAGAAACACAGGAACAAATTATCATTTAAGGGCACTGGCTGTCTGAATATTTAGCAAGCAGGCCTCAAACCTAGTAAAAGATAATTGATAATGTAGTGTTTGGTCTGTAGCATGGCATGAAGGACTGTGGCAAATTGTTCTTTCATACTGGTACTCTAAGCTGCTAGTAAATAAGAGCCTGCAGTAGTATAACAAACTAAAACAAAAATACAAGAACGCGAAAACAGCTGCTGCACGGTTGCCAACTGTCCGGTTTTCCAATGGCTAGGCCGGCTACAGGCAGACCCCAAAAACCAGCACTACAAAAGCCATTGACCTGATCTCTCTTTCCTTTTCCGTGTATCAGCGGCAGCGAGCAATTAAAGCAGTCTGCCTCCAGCTGGGCTCAAGCCTGTTCTTGTTCCTTGCCAATGTCCCGCCTCCTCTGATGCAGCTTCCTGTTTATATGAGGGCAAGACATTGGTGATGAACAGGAATAGGCCTGAGCCTGGCCAGAGGCAATGTGCTTCAATCACTCACTGCCAGCGCTGATGCAAGCAGTTTGGAGGAGTGCTGGAGAACTGCATGATCCACTGGGGGAGGGGAGGGTGCTGGAGATGTGCTGACTTGGGTGAGGGTGGAGGCAGGGGCAGACAGGGAGAGGCAGATATGCTGGATGGATGGAGAGGGAGAGGTGTTAGAAAATGGAAGATGATGTGCTGGACCTGGTTTTGGGGGAGGGAAAGATGAGGAGATAGAGATATACTGGATTTAGGATTGGGGGAGAGGTGGAGATATGCTGGACCTGGGATGGAGGGAGATGGAGATATGCTGTACCTGGGATTGGGGGAGGGGATGGAGATATGCACTTCTATGCCAAGATGCTGATGTGTGTTGATGCCTGCATTTGCACCCTGCCAGTCTCTGCTACAAGAAAGCACTGATGCATGCACACCCTGTCTTCTGCTGAGAAGACAATTCTATAACCAAGTGCTTCCAATTGGGTACTTACATGCAGCACAGGGAAAACATATTGTATAATGGTACCTGTGCATAGAGATTCCATTAGAGAATACTAGCATAATTTGGTAGAAATGCACACACATTTAGGCAGTCCCACTTATGCCAGGTCTATGGCAGATGTAAATGTGCATGCCTAAGAGTGGCACTTACATGCACAACTTATAGAATTCTGTAAGTTGTGTACTTAAGTAGGAGACATACCTATTTCCTAGCCATGCTCTGCCTGTGTGTATACCCCTCCCTCTTACATTTACAGGCTAAGACAGTTGTGCGTGTCTGTTATCAAATACTGCTAGGTGCACAGTTCACACTTCTATGCACACAGTATTCCCCTCATTGTATAACCTATATGTAAGCACCATTTGCGTGCTAAGATTATAGAACACCAGCACTCACAAGCAGGAATGTAAGTGCTATGTGTGCATCAAGCAGTCCTCTGCAAAATGTGCACACATATTTGATACTCCTGGATTCTATAAAGCACCCAAATTTGGGCACATGCAACTTAATTGGCTAATCAGCTATTAACCATCAATAAATTGGAAGCTAATAACCAAATATTGATGTTAATTGGTATCAATTAGGATTTTCACACACATCTGGCTGTGTGCTATTCTATAACACTGAGCACCTAAATCCCAGAGGGTGCAACCCAAAAGGGGGCTTGGCCATGGACAGGCCATGGGAGGGTCATGGGCATTTCAAAAGATTGGGTGCAGTGTTATAGAATAATGGGTCTCCGCATTCAACTTGTGTGCCAGGATTCACACCAGGTTTCAGCAGGCATAAGTCTGGCATCCAGAGTCGGGTGCGGAAACCAACGGTAAGCGCTATTTTATAAAGGACACACACCCTTTACAGAATAGTGTTTAGCACTGAACTTTTCTAGTACCCATTTCTAAGCACAGTTATTGAATTCCCCCTATAGGACTAGATACTATATATCATGCCTAAAAATTCACGCCGAAATGAAATTTGCATAAGCGGATTTTACAAAAATAGAAATTTCTGCGTGATTTATGGAATATGCCAAGCACCAGTCCACACAACTAAATTTAGTTTTGGGCAGTTACGCCAAGTAAAAACTGGTGTAAATGCTGACACCTATTATGCGCAGACTGAGTGTATTCTATAACAATGTGCATAGATTCTAGAAACACCCATGACCCGCCATTTCATGCCCATGGCCATACTTATTTTTCAACTTTGCGAAAGAATTTACGCACAGCACATTATAGAATATGCTTAGGCAGTTCTGCTCATAAATTCTAATTAATGCCCATGTCAATAATTGCTTGTTAATTGGCAATTATCAGTGCTGATTAGCTTATTAACCAATTAGGCTATGCTCATTGTTATGCAATAAGCTTCGATTTCCACACGGAAATCTTGGCACGATATGTAGAATCTGGGGGATCGTGTGTATCTGCTAGGGCAGTGATGGCGAACCTTTCAGAGACCGAGTGCCCAAACAGCAACCCAAAATCTAATTATTTATCGCAAAGTGCCAACAGGGCAAATTATCCTAAATAACAGAACTTTAAAAGCATTTGGCATGCTTTTGAATAATTAATATGATTTTTGCTGTTGCATGCATGCTGATAACTCCCTTCCCCTCCATCCATGTGCATCTCCTTCCTGTCTTCCCTTCCCTCCCCTCCCCTCCATCCGTCCAACAATTGCCCTCCCCTCCATCCATCCATGTCCAGCAACCCTCCTCTCTCCTGCCCTCCCCTCCATCCACCCATGTCCAGCAATCCTCCTCTCTCCCCTGCCCTCCCCCCATGTCCAGCAACCCTCCTCTCTCCTGCCCTCCCCTCCATCCATCCATACCCTGCGATTCTGTTCTCTCCCCTGCCCTCCCCTCCCGCTCCCATCCATGCCCTGCATGTAAATCTTTTTTATTACCTCGGTCGAAGCGGCCACATCTTTGAAAGCCCTGCCCGTCTCTAGCCTTCCCTTTGTGAGTTCATTCCCTCAGAGTCAGTCCCGCCCTCACGGAAATGATGTCAGAAGGGCTTTCAAAGACGCGGTAACCAGCGCCAGCGGGGAGGACATGCGAGGGGATGCTGGGTGGGCGGGCCTGGAGGGAAAGTGGCTGGGCCTGGGCCCGTCCAGGCCTACCCATGGCTACGCCCCGCATGCCAACAGAGAGGGCTCTGCGTGCCCTCTCTGGCACGCGTGCCATAGGTTCGCCATCACTGTGCTAGGGGCTGTTCAGAGGAGGAGGCCGCAGGGATGTTCATAGAGAGAGGCACATGGCATAAGTGCGCATGTCTAAATTTTGACATATAAATGCTGACGTACGCTACCATTCTATAATGGAATCTAGGTACTCAGATGCCACTATAATGGAATCTAGGTACCCAGATGCCACTATAGAATATGTAGCTTAGTGTGCAAATGGATGTACCCTAAAGTTAGGTGCAATTTCCGGGCTTATGCACTATTCTATAAACCGTGCCTAATTTTAAGCATGGCTTATAGAACAGCGCTTTTTTTGGTGCTGATTTTTTTGGCACCATGTATAGTTTGAAGCTTAAAGTTTATTAAGGCTTTATATCCTGCTTCCTGGGATAAAAAGCCCTATATGCACATATGTATTAGTTAGGCACCCTATTACAGAATGTAGGGAATATAGAAGGTATGACTGGGCTTTGGAACTTAGCCAAAATGCCTCATTATTAAGCCATGCCTCAAAATGTTTTTCTTTGATTTTACATATCATACTCTGAGCAGCTTTGGAAATGGATCTTTGTTTTAGATGCAAATAGTATTTTCACATTTTTCTGAATTAGAATGTAGAAGTAACAGTTAGACAATTAGAAAAAAATAGGACTTGATGAACAGCTAGTCTTTATTTCAACCTAAGCAACATGTAACTGTGAAACATGCAGCAGCACTCCCTTTGAACACTGTTATGTTTTGTTTAGAATTCCCCCATTCTATTGCAGCAGCTCCATAACTTTTTAAAATTAATTTCCCTGCCGCAGCTCTCTTGAGACAGGTTATGACAAATCTGGATTCAGCCATGGGAAACCACTGCACATTAGTCATCTGTTCTCTGCAGTCAAACATTTCTCTGATTTCAAATATTTCAGTTTAATTATTGCACCAAAGACAAATATCTCCAACGCTATGGGTTCCTGTGTCTGACATTCAATTAGGCCTCTGCAGTTGAGAGCACAATTATCTGCCATGCATCATGGGAATTTGGAGGCTCTCTCTTTACATTTCACACATCTTATTAAAGAAGGCATCAGAAAATTACCAGAATAAAACAGGGGAACATATTCTTAAAAGTGACACATATTACAAACATCTTATATGACTTTCAAAAAAGCATTATTTTATAAACCTTGGGCCTGATATTCAGCCAGCGGTGGGCAGCGTGTTTGTGGCGACCAGCATTGAATATTCGGGTTCATTTTGGTTAAAAAGTTAACTGGCTATGCCGATATCCAGCACTAACCGGTTAACTTAAGCAGTCAAAGATAGGCCTGCTATTTAAGCGGCCTGTTTTGACCACTCAACATAGCCACACAATATAGCCAGCCAGTGGCTAGATGCTAACCAGGATATTCAGCGGGAGATAACCATCTACAATATAATTTATAATCCTATTACTGAATGAATATGGTAGATGATAACAGGAGTGCTAAAGATTTGTAGTGGTTAAAACTGACTATTGTCTCCAAACGGAAAAACAGATCTGCCAAGTCTCCTGTATTTTTTTTTTTGTTATGTTTGTACCCCATGCTTTCCCACTCATGGCAGGCTCTATGTGGTAGGCAATGGAGGGTTAAGCGACTTGCCCAGAGTCACAAGGAGCTGCCTGTGCCGGGAATTGAACTCAGTTCCTCAGGACCAAAGTTCACCACCCTAACCACTAGGCCACTCCTCCACTCACAGCTGGAGACTTCCCACTTTCACTGGCCTTCTCCCACACTTCCACTTGGGAGCGAGGAACTCTCAGTGAGCAACTTCCCCTTCTATCACCAGCAGGAGATGCATTAATAAGACATCATCTGCTGCCGAAGGACCAGTCTCATTTAAAAAACCCTTTGACGGTTCTGCAAAAACCTACCCACAAGTGCCTACAGATTTGAAGAAGAATATTCACATTTTGATTCAAGATTAATTCACTTTAACATCATTGCACTAACACACATAACCATAATCATGGGAGAGCAGTGTGAGTGAGAACGAAGTAGTATTGGGTGGTGTGTTTAGAGTGGAAACAGTGTGAGTGAAGTCAAGTAGGCTCCGGGGGAGGGTTCTACTCTGACCTGGAGATGGGGGTAGGATGGGTCTTTGTTGTGGGGAATGGGCGGAGTGGAGCTGCCTGGGGGGGGGGGGGCAATGTCAGGAGCCGTGCTGCCACAGGAGGGAAAAAATATTTTTTTTTTAATGCGAGACCATGGCCCGATGTTCACCTGGGGCCTGCATAAAGATAAGCGGGTGAATTTAAGACAGCTTTTGAGCTGTCCTAACCTCACCTGCTTACCTTAGGCGGGCCTTGGCTGAATATTGCTGGCTTCCACATAAGTCCTGGCTCCTCCCCAGTGCCACCCCTTGGCCCGCCCCTGACCAGCCCTCTTTTTGGGGGCTGGTCAGAAGTGATATTCAGCGGCACTCCCCTGCTTTATTAGTGCCACTAAATATCCACGGTTGGGTGACGACAGGCAATTTAAGCGGGCAGGAGAGGCTTCTGTCCACTTAAATCACTCTGAATATCGGCCTCTATGCGTACTATTATGGAATACACCTAATCTGTACCTAACTTAGGTACAGGTATTTAGGCCTGGTTTTAGGTGACCTAAATGGGTGTACCTACATTTTAGTCAAAGAATGGTGCATGTACATATTCTATAAACCACACTTTACTTTAGGCGTAGTTTACAGAATCATGTTAACCGCATGGTTGTTCAGCACCGATTTTTAAGGCACCATTTATAGAATTTGACCTTAAGTTTATAGAATAGCACTTAACTGCAGTTGCATGTGTAACTGCAAATTGGTCACAATTAGTGCCAATTAACATCACGTAAGGGTTATTATTGGCAGTTAAAGCCAATTAGTACCTACCTAAACAATTAAAGTAGGTGCTATTCTATAACGGGCACACAATTTTGCACACTAATCACAAAATTGTGCACCCACATTTACAGAATTAGGGGGATAAAGCACAGAATACTGTAAGATCTGTGCTTTAAGTGCGCATTTATGCCTCCTATTGACATGGTGTAAATGGGTGTGCCTAAATGTAGGCATATGGATGCCAACTTACTCTAGTACTCTATATCTGCATCTGAGCAGCCGGACGCCATTACAGAATTTGCGCTCAGTGCGCTGCATCCAGGCTTCAAATTTGCATTGCCCAGTTACAAAATTGCCTCCATAGTGGCCAAAACCCACAGATAAGTAAATTATACTTTTACCAGTAAATGCAAAACTTTTTGGAATATCAGCCCAAATGTTATCTTGCACTGAAATAGTGTGACGCCTTTGACTCCAGTATGGTTAAATGAATATACCTTGGGAAGCTTACCTGTAACTAGAAAGCTGCATCTCCCAGCCCCAGCTTCATTGATGATGCTACAGTTGTAAGTCCCATAGTTTTCCTTAGCAACAATGTTAACTGTATACTCGGTAGAATCTTGGGAGTCAAATTGGCCATTCTTCAGCAACTTGGTGCCCAATCTCCACTCATACTTCAGGACCCTGGTTGGGTAAGCTCTCAGCACCCTGCAGCTCATTGTCAGACTCTGGTCCAGTCCCTGCCTAATCTCCATGAATGCTGGCTCTACGGTAGGTGGATCTGTAGAAAATAGATGGGAGCATTAGCTGTTTTGAAACCGAGTAAACCAAACTGAACACAATACAGCTATATGGATTATAATGCCATACAAAAAAAAATAAGTATATGTTCATCTAGAATCAGGTTAATTGAAATCAGTCATTCAATTTTACGTTAATGTTACATCACATTTTCCCCTGAATTCTATACAGTGCAACTTGAGTTGCATGCACAAATCCGGGCGTATTCTAGATTTGTGAGCGCAACTTAATTAGTTTATCAAGCCAATCGGTGCCCATAATTGAACTTAACAAGCAATTATTGACACTGGTAATAATTAGAATTTACGCGCACAAATGCCTAAGCATATTCTATAAAGTGATGCATGTAAATTCTAAGACACGGATCTGAAAAGGGGCATTGGCAGTTCATGGGCATTCCTAGAATTTATACGCACTGTTATAGAATATGTCCATTCTATGCGTACTTTAGGAATCAGCATTTACACCAGTTTTTCATTGGTGTACATGGCCGTGACTAAAAATAGTCACAGAAAATGGGTGTTGGGCATATGCTGTAAACTGCACCTAGATTTAGGAGTATTCTATAAACCACACCTAAATTTAGGCTCGGTTTACAGAATAAATCTAAGCATTTTTTTTCGGCACTGATTTTTTAGGCATGATACATAGAATCTAGCCCCTTATGTCCATGATTTATTCTTTCACTATTTGAAATGGTTTCAATTTCTGAGATCATACGCCACAAACGTTAGGAGTGAGGTTCATTACTGTCATAGCATTCTGCTACACACACACACACACACACACACACACACACACACACACACACACACACACACACACACACACACACACACACACACACACACACACACACACACACACACACACACACACACACACACACACACACACACACACACACACACACACACACACAATCTCTTTCTCTTAACACAGACATATGCAAAAAGTCATGAAGAACCACACACAATTCTTGCTTCTCTGTGTTATAATGCATAGAATATAAACTACTTTCTCGAACACAAAAAAAAGTTGGATTTTCATACTCATAAACACATTTTGGAAATTTGCTCACGGTTTAAGAACTTCTTTAGAAATTTTTGCAATCATAGAGCACCTCTTTACAAGCTTACTCCCTCTTTTTTAATGCTACTTTTCCTTTTTTTTTTTCTTCTCCTCTCTTGTCTCTCAGCCCCCCCCCCCCCAGTTTTTCTTCCTTCTTCCATAGGATTTAGTTCCTTTCCTATGTCCATCAATGCATCTTCCCAACCACTATTCCAGTCCATAAGCAATCTCCCTTCCTCACTCAATTTTCTCTATTAGAAAGCACTTGTCCTTTCCTCCTTCCTTTCCTTTCTCCCTCTCATTTTCTATTTCTTCTCCTTTGGGGCCAATTCATATAAACACAGGGGTAGAGTCAAGAATGAATAGCAAAATCCAGAGATTATGCGCGCTACGTATGAATTCTGTAAATAGCAGGATACTAGCATAAATCCACAGTTTCATACCTAATTTTAGGCTAGTTATGCCATGTCAAAGGCTGGTGTAAACATTGGCACATAGGGGGAGATTCTACACATAATGCCTGAAATTACCATGTGGTAAGCAATTTGATTTATGCATGGTATACAGAATATGCTTAGGTGGATTTTACTGTGACTAAAACCAAGCACACCCATTTACACCAAGCAAAGCATGGCATAAATCCCTGCATGTAGATTTAGTCGCACTGGGTCATATTCTGTAACAACGTGCATAAATTTCAGAATGCCCATGAAATGCCGAGTTCCCCAACCATAACCATGCCCCTTTTTTGCTGCATGTGTTACAATTTAGTTGCACTGCATTACAGAATAAGTTTAGGGATTTGTTTGTGTAAATTCTAATTACTGCCAATTAGGTGCTCATTATTGCTTGTTAAGAGCTGTTAACAATGCTAATTACCTTGTTAAATCAGTTAAGTTCTGTGCGTTGTTATGGAATCTGCTTGGATTTCCACAAGGAAATCTAGTTGTGCTATATAGAATCTGGGGATAACTCCTAGTATTCTGTAATCTGCATGCCTAACTCCTAAGCATGCTCCTCACACATGGTGCTGCAGTTTGATTTGTCCACAGCGTTTGACAGCTATGCAACTGCTCCATGCACCCCCTTTCTGCCTGAACCCAAAGTAGACCTCACCCACTGCCCCGCCCTTGGTCCACTACTGGTGTACACACACCTTCAAACTATCATATTTAGACACTATTTCATAGAACCGCATATAGCGACAATATTAGCACAGACACATATATGCTGGTATTACCATCATTTACATACATTTTTGGCTCTTAAATATTGATGTCTTTTTTATAGAATTGTCCTCTAAGTTTTATTGATCGCTCTGTCATTAATAACTTAAAGGATAAATCTTGTAATGGTTTTCGTGATTATTTTGGATGAAATATTTTCCGAGCATCTGTGCAGAAAGCAAAGATACTTACCTGTAGCAGGTACTCTCCAAGGACAGCAGGTTGATTGTTCTCACATGTAGGTCGATGTTCGCATCGGCCCAGGAATTGGACGGCATTTTGCAAGTAAAATATAAAAAATGTTTTGCCAGAGTCTTCTGGCACACATGCAGCGCGCACCACACATGCGCGGACTGATTTCCCGCCCGTCACGTGAACGCGTTCCCTCAGTTAAATCAAAAAGCATAAAAAGGAAGCAAATAACAACTTCAAAGGGGAGGTGGGCGGGTTTGTGAGAACAATCAGCCTACTGTCCTCGGAGAATACCTGCTACAGGTAAGTATCTTCGCTTTCTCCGAGGACAAGCAGGCTGCTTCTTCTCACATGTGGGGTATCCCTAGCAACCAGGCTCACTCAAAACAACAAACATTGGTCAATTGGGCCTCGCAACGGTGAGGACATAACTAAGATTGACCTGAAACTATAAACAACTAACTGAAAGTGCAGCCTAGAATAGAACAAAAATGGGTCTAGAGGGGTGGAGTTGGATTCTAAACCCCGAACAGATTCTGCAGCACTGACTGCCCAAACCGACTGTCGCGTCAGGTATCCTGCTGAAGGCAGTAGTGAGATGTGAATGTGTGGACTGATGACCAAGTTGAAGTCTTGCAAATCTCTTCAATGGAGGCTGACTTTAAGTAAGCCACTGACACAGCCATGGCTCTAACATTATGAGCCGTGACATGGCCCTACAGAGTAAGCCCATTTTGGGCATACTGTAAGTGAAGGAAATGCAATCTGCTAGCCAATTTGAGATTGTGCGTTTTCCGATGGCGACTCCCCTCCTGTTGGGAATGAAAGAAACAAACAACTGGGCGGACCGTCTAAAGGGCTTTATCCGTTCCACGTAAAAGGCCAATGCTTTCTTGCTGTCCAAGGTATGCAAACTGCTTTCGCCAGGGCGGATATGAGGACGGGGAAAAATGTTGGCAAGACAATTGACTGGTTCAGATGTAACTCCGACACCACCTTTGGCAGGAATCTAGGATGCATGTAGAGGACTACTCTGTTATGATGAAATTTGGTATAAGGTGCATGTACTACCAAGGCCTGAAGCTCACTGACCCTACGAGCTGAACTAACAGCCACCAAGAAAATGACCTTCCAGGTCAAGTACTTCAGATGGCAGGTATTCAGTGGCTCAAAAGGAGCTTTCATCAGCTGAGTGAGAACGACGTTGAGATCCCATGACACTGGTGGAGGTTTGAAAGGGGGCTTTGACAAAAGCAAACCTCAGATGAAGCAAACAACTAAAGGCTTTCAAGAGCTAGGCTTACCCTCTACACGGCGATGAAAAGCACTAATCGCACTAAGGCGAACTCTTACAGAGTTGGTATTGAGACCAGACTCTGACAAGTGTAGAAGGTATTCAAGCAGGGTCTATGTAGGACAAGAAAGAGGATCTAGGGCCTTGCTGTCACACCAAACGGCAAACTTCCTCCATTTGAAAGAGTAAGACCTCATCGTGGAATCATTTCTGGAAGCAAGCAAGACTCGGGAGACACCCTCTGAAAGACCCAAGGAGGCAAATTCTAAGCTCTCAACATCCAGGCTGTGAGAGCCAGAGACTGGAGGTTGGGATGTAGAAGTGACCCCTCGTTCTGAGAGATGAGGGTTAGAAAACACTCCAATCTCCATGGTTCTTCGGAGGACAACTCCAGAAGAAGAGGGAACCAAATCTGATGCGGCCAGAAGGGTACAATCAGGATCGTTGTTCTGCAGTCTTGCTTGAGTTTCAGTAAAGTCTTCCCTACTAGAGGTATTGGAGGATATGCATACAGAAGGCCTGTCCCCCAATGCAGGAGAAAGGCATCTGATGCTATGTTGTGGGCCTGAAGCCTGGAACAGAACTGAGGGACCTTTTGATTGACCTGAGTGGCAAAAAGATCCACTGAGGATCTGACCCCACGCTCAGAAGATCTTGCAGACTAAGCCCATGTTCAGTGACCACTCGTGAGGTTGCATCATCCTGCTCAACCTGTCGGCCAGACTGTTGTTTACGCCTGCCAGATAAGTGGCTTGGAGAAACATGTCATGAGACAGAGGGCGAGATCCAGTGCTCCTCTGCTTGTTGGTGTAAAACATGGCAACCTGATTGTCTGTCTGAATTAAGATTACTTGGTTGGACATCCGATCTCTGAAAGCCTTTAGAGCGTTCCATATCACTCTTAATTCCAGAAGGTTGATCTGCAGACCTTTTTCCTGAAAGGACCAGGCTCCCTGAGTGTGGAGCCCATCTACATGAGCTCCCTACCCCAGGGGAGATGCATCTGTCGTCAGCACTTTTCGTGGCTGAGGAACGTGGAATGGTCACCCCAAAGTCAAATTAGATTGAATCATCCACAACTGAAGAGAATTCCGAAAGTCAGTGGACAGCTGAATTACATCCTGTAGATCCCCCGAAACTTGAAACCACTGGGAAGCTAGGGTCCATTGAGCTGATCTCATATGTAGATGTGCCATGGGTGTTACATGAACTGTGGAGGCCATGTGCCCCAGAAGTCTCAACATCTGCAGAGCCGTGACCTGCTGAGATGCTCGAACTATGGATACCTTGGACAGAAGGTTGTCCGCCCTTGCCTCGGGGAGATAAGCTCGAGCTGTCTGAGTGTTCAGCAGAGCTCCAATGAATTCCAATTTTTGGATTGGGATGAGATGGGACTTAGGATAATTTATGATGAACCCCAGTAGCTCCAGCACCTGAATAGTCATGCACATGGACTCCAGAGCACCTTCCTTCGAGGTGCTCTTCACCAGCCAATCGTCAAGATAAGTAAACATATGCACTCCCAGTCTGCATAGAGATGCTGCAACTACAGCTAGGAATTTTGTAAACACTCTGGGTGCAGAAGCCAGGCCAAAAGGCAGTACACGGTACTGAAAATGCCGTGTTCCCAGCCAAAATCGAAGATACTTCCTATGAGCTGGAAGTATCGAGATGTGTGTATAAACATCCTTTAAGTCCAGAGAACATAGCCAATTGTTTTCCTGAATCATGGGAAGAAGGGTGCCCAGGGAAACCATCCTGAATTTTTCTCGGATGAGAAATTTGTTCAGGGCCCTTAGGTCTAGGATGGGACATAAGTACATAAGTACATAAGTACATAAGTAGTGCCATACTGGGAAAGACCAAAGGTCCATCCAGCCCAGCATCCTGTCACCGACAGTGGCCAATCCAGGTCAAGGGCACCTGGCACGCTCCCCAAACGTAAAAACATTCCAGACAAGTTATACCTAAAAATGCGGAATTTTTCCAAGTCCATTTAATAGCGGTCTATGGACTTGTCCTTTAGGAATCTATCTAACCCCTTTTTAAACTCCGTCAAGCTAACCGCCCGTACCACGTTCTCCGGCAACGAATTCCAGAGTCTAATTACACGTTGGGTGAAGAAAAAGTTTCTCCGATTCGTTTTAAATTTACCACACTGTAGCTTCAACTCATGCCCTCTAGTCCTAGTATTTTTGAATAGCGTGAACAGTCGCTTCACATCCACCCGATCCATTCCACTCATTATTTTATACACTTCTATCATATCTCCCCTCAACCGTCTCTTCTCCAAGCTGAAAAGCCCTAGCCTTCTCAGCCTCTCTTCGTAGGAAAGTCGTCCCATCCCCACTATCATTTTCGTCGCCCTTCGCTGTACCTTTTCCAATTCTACTATATCTTTTTTGAGATACGGAGACCAGTACTGAACACAATACTCCAGGTGCGGTCGCACCATGGAGCGATACAACGGCATTATAACATCCGCACACCTGGACTCCATACCCTTCCTAATAACACCCAACATTCTATTCGCTTTCCTAGCCGCAGCAGCACACTGAGCAGAAGGTTTCAGCGTATCATCGACGACGACACCCAGATCCCTTTCTTGATCCGTAACTCCTAACGCGGAACCTTGCAAGACGTAGCTATAATTCGGGTTCCTTTTACCCACATGCATCACTTTGCACTTGTCAACATTGAACTTCATCTGCCACTTGCACGCCCATTCTCCCAGTCTCGCAAGGTCCTCCTGTAATCGTTCACATTCCTCCTGCTACTTGACGACCCTGAATAATTTTGTGTCATCGGCGAATTTAATTACCTCACTAGTTATTCCCCCGTTTTCTTTTGCACAAGGAAGTACCTGGAATAGAATCCCAGCCCTTCTTCCCCTGGTGGAACGGGTTTGACCGCTTGGGCCTGTAGAAGGACGGAGAGTTCCTCTGCAAGTACCTGTTTGTGCTGGCCAGTTTGGAGGCTTGGATTCCAGATTGAGGATGTATCCTAACCGGACAATTTGAAGAACCCACCGGTCGGAGGTTATAAGAGGCCACCTTTGGTGAAAAAACATTAACCTCCCCCCCCCCCCCCCAACTGGCAAGTCGTCCGGTACAGACCCGCTTACTGAGGCTATGCTGAACTGGAGCCAGTCAAAAGCCCGTCCCTTGCTTTTGCTGGGGAGCCGCAGTGGCCTTAGGTGCATGCTGTTGACGAGAATGAGCATGCTGGGACTGAGCCTGGGCAGGCTACCGAGAAGCAGGTGTGTACCTACACCTAGCATAGGAATAGGGAGCACTCCTCTTCCCTCCAAAAAACCTCCTAGATGAGGAGGCAGTAGCAGAAGACATCCGGTGGGAGAGAGAATCCATAGCATCATTGTGCTTCTTGATCTGGTCAACTAGATCCTCTCTTTCTCACCAAAAAGGTTATCCACCCAGCAAGGAACATCCGCCATACGCTGCTGGACTGAATGATCCAGGTCAGAGACATGCAGCCATGATAGTCTGCACATCACTATACCTTGGGCAGTGATCCTGGATGCTACATCAAAAGTGTCAAATGTACCTCTGGCCAGGAATTTTCGACACGCCTTCTGCTGTCTGACCACCTGGCGAAAAGGCTCGGCCTGCTCCTGAGGGAGTGCATCAACCAAGCTGGACAGCTGTCTCACCGAGTTCCGCAAATGGTCGCTCATGAAGAGCTGGTATGTCTGGATCTTGGCAGCGAGCATAGCGGCCTGATATGTCTTCCTCCCAAAAGAGTCCAAGGTTCTAGATTCTCTGCCTGTGGGCGCTGAGGCATAGTCCCTAGTACTCTTGGCTCTTTTGAGGGCGGAGTCCACTACCATGGAATTGTGAGATAGCTGAGACCTCATCAATCCAGGCTCACTGTGGATCTGATATTGGGATTCAGCTTTTTTCGGGATCACGGGATTAGACAGAGGGAATGACCAGTTTCGCAGAAGGACTTCCTTCAGTACATTATGCAAAGGAGGATAATCCAGGACCTTGAGCATCTCAGCCCTGGGTTCATCCTCAACCTCCATAGGGAAGGGAATAGCTGCAGCCATTTCCCAGACAAAGGAGGTAAAGGATAGACTCACCGGAGGAGAAAATCTCCTTTCTGGTGGAGGGGTAGGTTCAGAGGGAATCCCATAGGACTCGTTAGAAGAAAAGTGCCTGGGATCTTCCTCTTCCTCCCACGAACACTCATCTTCAGTAGCGGACAAAACATCCCTCAGAGCAGTCTGAAACTGAGTCTGCCTCGACGCCAAGGAACGATGATGGCGGTCATGAGAAGTTGACGCTCACCTGGATTCCGGTGAAGCTTCCTCCACCGACGTCGAAGGCGATTCAACCCGGGTGGCAGGCGGCACCGAGGTCAGGGACCTCACCAAAGGTGAAGGGCCAGATGCCGCTGCAGCAGATGGTACGGAAGGCACAAGCAAAAGCAGACACCGAAGCAGACTGGCGCAGCAATCCTTCCAGAAGCTCTGGAAGCAGGGTCCTGATGCGCTCGAGAGCCGCTGTCGAACAAGGCTGTGAGGTCGGTAAAGGAGCCGGTGGAAGAATCTGAAGCTCGGGAGCAGGTACCGGGCTGCCAGAAGACCGACGCACCTCCTGAATGAGGGGGAGTGATCTTCTCGGCGTCGACACTTAGAAACGATAATAAATGAAAAAATCGAAACAAAAAACGAAGACTCTTTCCTGGTCCTGAGAGGAGTGCAGAAAACTCTACCACACCTCAATGCGGAGAAAAATCAACTGAGGGAACGCGTTGATGCGATGGGCGAGAAATTGGTCCGCACATGCGTGGTGCGCGCTCCACATGTGCCAGAAGACTCTGGCAAAACTTTTTAAATATTTTGCTTGCAAAATGCCATCCGATTCCTGGGCCAACGCGGACGTCGACCCACATGTGAGAACAAGCAGCGTGCTTGTCCTCGGAGAATACCCAGATCTCATTCTCCACTATATTAGTTTCACAGAAGAAATATGTTATATTCTTCACATTTATATGAGAAATTGTAGGTTTGATAGTGGTGAGTGAAAAAGTGAAGTATTGAAGCCTTGAACGAAAAGATAAAATACAGTCATCTCAGAAGTGCTAAACACCATTGGTCATTCAGTTTCCCCAGGAGACTGATTAAACTCATATTAAACTACCCAA
The DNA here is from genome assembly GCF_901765095.1 of Microcaecilia unicolor. Classification (NCBI taxonomy): domain Eukaryota; kingdom Metazoa; phylum Chordata; class Amphibia; order Gymnophiona; family Siphonopidae; genus Microcaecilia; species Microcaecilia unicolor. The sequence continues at coordinate 159,521,780 of NC_044039.1, forward strand.
AAGTCTTCAGGCGGACTTCAACCTATGTTAACGTAAATTTTAAAATGATGGAGCAGAACTTAAAACATCTACAGAATAAGATCTTTTAAAATTGACAGCTCAAAAATATTTATTATAAAGATATGTCAATGTGTACATGGTGAATGTAGCAATGTGTGCATGGTGAATGCAGCTCTACCAATGATAGATTTCTGGTATCCAATTACCCCTGTGTTCTATACATGGCACCAAAAATTGTGCCTGAAAATTTGAGTGCACACCCAATTTTTCAATGCAATTTGAGTAATGAGCCAATTAGCACCAATAATTGGATGGAAACAATCAATTATTGGTGTTAATTGGCAACAATTAGGATTTGCATGCGCATCTTGCTATGTCCTATTCTATAAAGTTTCACACTTAAATCTTTTAGCATGCAACTGAAAAGGGGGCATGGCCATGGAAGGGGCTTGGGCCTGTCAGGGGCATTCACTAAAGATGTGTGCGGTATTATAGAATTTGGAGGATCTTTTGTGACCATTAAAAAAAAAAAAAGTCCAAGGGAAAAACGCACAAAAACAAGTCATTGGGATGTATGGGGGGGGGGGGGGGGGGGGGCAGAATTCTTAGTAGACAGGCCAAACAGACATTAGAGCAGAGCAGTGGGGCATCCTATGATGAGCTGCAGTGGACTTCACATAAAAGGTCCCAGGTACACATCTCACCATTACCCCCTTATATTGTATGAGGAGCCCTCCAGAACATACCAAAAACCTACCGTACCCAACTGTACACCACTACAATAGCTCTTATGTTTGTAGGTGTTATCTATATGTGGGTATAATAGGTTTTTGGTGCGTTTTGGAGGGCTTACACATTCCACCACAAGTGTAACAGTTAGAGTGAGATATGAGCCTAGGTCCTCTTCTCTACAGTGCACTGTACCAACAACTAGGCTACTCCAGGGACTTGCTTGCTGCTCTAATAGGACTGGCCATAACATCTGAAGCTGTCATAGAGGCTGATATGTACTGTTTCTTTCATATCTCTGAGGGTGGGGGTGGGTGGGAGTGGTCAGTGACAACTAAGGGAATAAGGGGGAGTTCATGTCTTAATCTCTCCAGTGGTCATCTGGCCATTTAAGGCACTTTTCTGTGACCTAGTTGTGATTGAAACAGGTCTAGACCAGAACATATAACTTTTAGCCCTGGGCATTTTTGCTTTGTTCCACTATTGCAGAAAAATGTCCAAGTTCTGGGAACATCCAAATCCCACTCCCAACAACCCCCCCCCCCCCCCCCCCCCCAGACTGCAGACAAGCTGCATAGAAAAAATGTCTTTCAAATGGGTTTCAAAAATAGCAATTTCGATGTTTTGGCAAAAAAAAAAAATGTTCATCTGCTGTGTTGTGCCATATTTTGGACATTTTTCTGTTTTGAAAATGAGCCCTTGTATAGAACAGAAATGCTTTTACATTCCCTGTTCTCCCCTAGGTTTTATATTGCCTTTTAAGTTACTGTCCAAAACCCTATTCCAATCTGTCAATAAAAGAAAAACAATCTATTGCATTTATTGGTGCTAGTTTCTCATTTTTTACTGTGTCAACAGATGCCTCCAAGTCCCTTTGACATTGAATTATAGTTCCTCTTAAAATGTAATGATCCGTCACTAGAGTAATAAACAATCGTCACTCTTTCCATAGGGCAGCACCTCTCCAGTGTTCCAAAACTCTACCAGCTGAGAGGTTTTCTTGTTAACAAGACAGTAGCACTTCCTTTCCAAATACAGCATTGGAAGAGAACACACTTACTGGACATTAATAATAACTTGCTTTCATCTCTTATTTTTAGTCCAAAAGGTAGAGCAGAGTTTTAGGAACCTATGAATATTCATGGTTAAATTTTGTTTTTAGCTCGTACTTGGTAAGTATGCTAAAATGTCATTCAGATGACAATTTTGTATAGGGTGTCTAAGCAGGAACATTATAAATGTGGACTACTGTTAAGATGGGTTATTTTATCGCTAATTTATGCTATTTTAGCAAAGGTCCCATTTTATGCAATGAAACCTAGTTACTAATAACGCGGGTTAATGGTAAACTAACTCGTCTTAACAGTTGCCCCCCCATCAGCTATTTAGATGAGTGCATGCAAAACTGCTGAATGGAGAGTCTTTTATAAAATATGTATAATGCCACAAACATATATACGTGTTTTGCACAATGCATATCAGAAGAAGAAGCCATTTTATAATAGAGAAGGGCCCTTTATCTAAACCCAGAGCTTTTTTTGAGGGGGTACTTAGGGGTACTGAGTACCAGCACCTTTTCCATTGTCTGCTAAAATTGATCCATGGACCACAAGTTTTAATGAAAGCGCTCAGGCTCTACACACCAATTCTGCCTTGTCATAGATTCTGTGACTGGTTACAGGGGGGCTGGCTATTATGGGGTGGGTCCCTCAGTGATTACCCCACTCCTGAAGGGTGGCCTGGCATTTGAGTACCGGCACCTTTTTTGCTAGACAAAATGCACTGTCTAAACCACTGTTAAATTTGCAGTTACCACAGCTTAATGCGAGATTGTACCATGCAGTAGCTGCAAATTTAAAATGTGGCACCAACTGAAGGCAGTCCACTATTTTTTTTAGTAAAGGTTATGTGTTAACATTCAGATTAATGCATACTATGAGCTCCTGGTTAACATGAAAGCACTTAGCATCTCTTATTTAGGAGGTGGTAAGTGGTCCTACCTAAACTCTGCATTAGACAGTTAGCACACAGTAAGTGCAGTGTGCCACCTGCTAAATGCTTTCCATGCCCACTCTCCCCCCATGCCATGCACCCTGACACAAAAGCACTTAACGTTCAATTTACCCTGGCTAACGACAAATACTGCAAAGTCTCTTACCAAGCGACGATAAAAGGACTCCTGTGGTGGCATCAGTGTGTGGGTTTCCCGCTCGCCAAGGCCCTCTTTTACCACCACCAGTAATTTTTTCCCTTTGTTTTAAAGAAGGAAATGGGCGTGCAGTAAGTTGAACACTTACTGCCTCCTATTTAGGAGGTGGTAGAGGCTCCAGCGGTAACCAGGCATCGTGTGGCACTACCCGATTACTGCTGGGCATGACCCAGCACTAGAAAATACAAAAGTATTTTCTAGCACCCTAGTTGCCACGCACCAGCAGTACAGATACCACCGCTTTGTAAATGTGCCCCTTAATGCGGTTCTGCGCTAGCAATTAACATGGTTTAACGAATGGGCACCAGAGCAGTATTGCTTGGTACTTTGCTCCTATAAGCAGGTTTATTTATTCATATGAGTGGCAACTGGGCTACTTATCCATGGAAGTGGCACCACTTACTCATGCAAGTAGTGGATTCTGGAAGCCTGCACATCTACAGGGAAATGATTAAGGGAGCCCTATCCCCCAAAACTCTAATGTTTGGTAACTCATGGTGGTTTTGAACACCAGACAGGTAAGTACAACTCCCCCCTCAAGTCCTCTTTCACAGTCCAGGCCCAAGCAGAGGTTAATGTGACTTCAGCAGGTGTAAGTAGAGATAGGGGAAATTTTCTGGGTAATAAGTGCATAGCCATTCTAAAATAGAAAATGCATAAAATATGCTCCCTTAGAAATTCTGCATTCTATTCTATTCTATGTGAGTCTTGTATACCAACCATTGATCCTAACAGGATTCACAGAAGTTCACAAAAATGAGGTCTCAACAGTATAGAGAAAATTACAAAGACACAGAGCTACTAGAACAACTTTAAAAAACTAACACCTGTATAAATAGGTCTTCAGCATCTTCCTAAAAAATAGATAAGATAGCAGAATTTTCATATTCACAGGCAGTGCATTCCAATAACATGCCCCTGAAAAGGGAATAAATCCTCAAAAATCTATTTTAACCTAATATTCTTCAATGAATGCTAACCTAATATTAGCATCTGAAAAAAAACAAAGATTTCGCCCAGAAAAAGGGATTGCAAGCAAATCTACCAACCCCTACGCATTCATCCCAAAAAACCAGAGATCAATCTAGCAGCTGTGTTCTGTAATAACTGTATGTGATTTTCAATTTGCAATTAATATGAGAATACAATGAATTACAATAATCAAGTTGGAGAAACAAAAACTTCTTGCACCAGAACCCCCAAATCCTCTTTCCATAGGGATGAACTTATTGCACACAATTGCCTGAGCTTTAGGAAAAATCTCCTGCTTAAAGCACCAATCTGCCTGTCAAAATAGAGATTTGTAGGGAAGGGAATTGATAAAGCACCTTTCTGAGGTTTTTGCAACTACATTCAAAGCAGTTTTACATATATTCAGGTACTTATTTTGTACCAGGGTCAATGGAGGGTTAAGTGACTTGCCCAGAGTCACAAGGAGCTGCAGTGGGAATTGAACTCAGTTCCACAGGATCAAAGTCCACTGCACTAACCACTAGGATACTCCTCCACTCAGGAGGAGTATCTAAAATGATCCCAAGAACTCTGGAATAACCTTCAATTTTCAAAGATTTCACCTGAGACCAGTGACACTGAATTGACTGGGACATTTATAATGTTACCAAACCATAGTATCTTGCTCTTGTTTGTTTAACCTTAAAAAATGACCAGTTGCCCATTTGTCTATAAAGGAAATACAATATTTAATGGAACCCAGCGTACTGTCCAAATCCTCCAACACAGGATAGAGAAGAAAAATATCATCCGCATATAACTCAGTAATTCCTGACTCAGAAAAATAATTTCCTAAAGAACTTAGACAGATATTAAACAAATACGGAGAAAGTGACAAGCCCTGAGGTACTCCACAACCTGGGTTCCAGCTAAATGATCTCCCATTATGTCCTTTTACACTGTAGGATCTGTTCTTTAAAAATTGTTCAAACCAGATTAACACTTTGCCTAACATAACAGGTTCAGCTAGCTTAGACAAAAGTATAAAGTGATTTATGGTGTCAAAGGCAGCTGATAGATCAAACTATAATAACACAGCCTGTTGTCCCTGACTTAGAAAGTGTCTTATCTTTGTTGTAAGAACAAGAAGTAGTGTTTCTGTGCTATGTTGTGGTCTGAACCCATGTTGTGTCTTATGCAAGATATCAAGCATTTCAATAACATTCTGCAATTGTTCATTGACTGATTAATAATTTAGCCATCCATGGGATACTCAACAGCAGGATGAGAATTTTTTACCTTTGCCAAATTTGCACCTGTAGATTTTGGTAAAGGCATTAGGACGATTTCTATTAGAGATTTAAGATAGCAACCTAACTGAAGTTTACATTGACAAATTTAGTCAACCAAATTTAGTCAAATACGATGCACAAACATCTAAGAAACATGATTTCTTTGAAAGTCTAGACACATATTTCTTAACCATTTCTGCAGAGTCCCACATTCTATCTACAGGAACACTATCCACTTGTAAATTAAAAGATAAAAAATTGTGCTAGTTCTTCTGTCTTAGGTTGCAAAGTTTTAGGAATCATTAATATAGCATCGATGTTAGTTAAATTCTCAAATACTTTAAAAGGAGCTTTAGAAGAATTATCTGAATTACTAATTTCTCAACTTAAAAAATCTCTTTTTGCTTGAGCTGCGTGGAACTTACATTCCTTTACTTCTGTCCTCCAATTTGCATAAGCTGAACTATCCCTAGTTCTCCTCCATATGCACTCTAACCATCTGCAAGATCTTTTTATAATCATGAGGGACTAAGGGTTATTCACTTTCCTAACTTTTTTTCACCTTGAAAAGAGCCTTATCTTCAAGATTACTATTAATAAGATTATCCCACAAACTAAGTTCATAGTTATGAGGCTCATCTTTCAATCTAGGAAAGACCAAGTTCCAAAACTGAGATGGTTCTTGCTTCTCTGCAGTTTAGCTGTATCTTTGCCAACTGAATTTAAATTTACATTAAAACTTTTTAAATAAAACTAAAATAAAAAGTGGTCTGACCAAATTAATGGGTCCCAGTGCAAGTGATCCAGAAACATACGTTCTGAACCTTCAGAATAGGCCACAAAATCTAATTTGTGGTCTTTTTTTTATGTGTAGGCAAACCAGGATCTAAATTCAAAGACTCTAAAAATATTATAAATTGCAACACATTCGGATCCGAATGGTCTTCTAAGTGTAGGTTAAGATCACCTAATATTATCAAATCTGTAAAATGCATAGAATAGAATAATAAGAGATTTTCTCAAATAACTTTTCTTGAGCTTTTGGCCACAAGTTAGGTGGTCTATTAGCATCAAAGCCAGTGAATTCATCTTAGTTGACAAGATGTAAGTTGACAAGTCATAATTTCTAAATAATCATCACCATATTTATCAGTAAGCTTAATATCCAAAAAATCTCTGTAAAGCACAGCCAACCCTCTCCCTTCCTGTCCTACCAACAAATATGTATAAGTAGCACCTTTTTTAAAATTGCTACATATACATGAAAATCAGCTTTTCCATGTGTAAATGGTGCCTAACCTTCTAAAATGTGTTAAACTTTGAATGGGCTGTGTCGGCAATGCCGCATGGAAGTCGCTAGCACGGCTTAGTAAACAGACCCCTTAGTAGACACACTAAAAATTTAGCCTTGCTATTGTATGTACATTGACACAGTCATGTCTGTAGATGTTGGGGTCGATAAAGTGATTTAATTGGGTAGGAGATGCTACTGGAAGGTTAAATCACTTATGCGGGGCTATCTGCTGATGTTCAGTGGCAAGGGCCAGATTCTATATATGGCACCTAGTTTCCATGTGGAAATATGCGCGTAACAAGCTAATCAGCATTTTTAACAGCACTTAACAGCAATAATGAGCATTAATTGGCAATTATCAGAATTTATGCGCAGAAATCGCTAAGCATATTCTATAAAGAACCGTGCCTAAATTATAAAGCGCACAGTTCAAAATAAATGTATGTAGTTTAAAAGGGGAGTATTTATGGGTGTTTTGTGGGCGCGTCAAATTTCTGCACATAATTACAGAATGCGGGTCAGTGCACCTAAATATATGCACATGGTTTTATGCCAGGTTTTTAGTGGCGTAAATAGGCACACGTGAAATTAGGCACTATGGTATTGACTAAGCATATTCTATAAACTGTGCCTAAATCTCATAGAATATGCTTAAATACATGCAGAGTTTTTAGGCACTATATATAGAATCTGGCTATTATTGCCACTGAATATCACCACTTGCACCTAAAGCCCTAGCAGGTAATTTTGGAGGTGGTCTGGGGCGAAGTAGGCACTTATGTTGTTCAGTGTTGATATTCAGCACTTAACCTCCTAAGTTAACTGGACAAATTAGACCACATAAAACTCAGTCCTATCTTTATCCAGTTTCACTTAGGGCCCCTTTTACTAAGCCACATAGGCGCCTACATGTGCCGAATGCACACCAAATTGGAGTTACCGCCCAGTTACCGTATGGCCCTTGCGATAATTTCAATTTTGGCAAGTGTCTGAAAACTATTTTGTATTTTCTGGCGCGCAAGTGACATTTGACACGTGTAGGTCATTACTGCCCAGATTCTTTACCGCTAGGTCTATGGCTGGCAGTAAGGTCTCAGACCCAAAATGGATGCGTGGCAGAAAAAAAGAGGCCTTTTTTACAGGTACACTAAAAAATGGATCGGCGCACACCCAAAACCTACGCCTACACTATTGCAAGCCATTTTTCAGCGTGTCTTTGTAAAAGAACCCCTTAGGCAGTTAAGTGCTGAATATTAGATTAACTTAATCACCCTGCCACCCAGGAATGCATTAAGACTATCCTGTTCATAACTTAACCTTCATTACCCTACCTGCAATGGGCTTAAGTATAAATCCACATATGCTTCATCCTTCTCCTTCATCAGCTCGCAAGTGTGGAATTCTTTGCCAAAAGCCATAAAAAAACATTCACAACCATCTAAATTTCAGGAAACTTCTTAAGACTTTGTTAATTCGAAAAGCCTACCCCAAGGACTCAGTATGTGTCTCCACTGCTTGATTCACATCAATATAATGACAATTTTGTATACAACTACCCTTCCCTTCTCTCCCCTGGTTTCCCTGATCCTTTCGTCCCTTCCCCATCCTCTCCTTTATTTCTAACATAAGTTTATTGTTGTATTAGCTTAATTTACTGCTTTGACCTCCGTTTTTGCTGTGTGATGTCAGCCACATTGAGCCTGACACAGTTGGGAAACTGTGGGGTATAAATGAGGTAATAAATAAATAAATATCACACTTAACAGGATAAGGGATAGCTGGCTGCATAAACCTGGATATTCAGTGCTGGTGCCTGAGCATGGCCTGGCATTGAATATCTAGATATAACACTGCCACTGGCCAAAAAAAAATGCTGACCACCACCGGCTGAATATTTATCCCTATAATACCATCTCTATGCTAAACAGCAAGTGAAGGCAACACCAACTAGTAAATACATACTAAACTGAGCACGCTCAGTTTTCCTTTTCTTTTGGCAATGCCTCCTTGCTTCAAAAGTGTATAAATGACAGCAGGATGTTAGTGCTGAAAGGAGAACAAAGAAAGAACCAGGCCAAACAAAAGCTCTTGCATGTTCTCTGCAAAGGAAATGAATATCTGTATTTCCATGGTGCTACATGTGTTGAACAGAGCTACAAAAGTGATACATAGTAGGAGTTGTAATGAAGGAAGGCAGAGGAATGTGATCAGGAGAAATAGGAGCATGAGGCTAGAAGGAGCTACTGAGGCAGCTACATAACCTTGCCGACAGATGTTTCATTTCACTTCAGAGAATAAGATTCAGTAATTATACTAGAATAGCCCTGTCAACTAAGGAATTAATTTGGCAAAGAACAGCATACATGCAACCAGCCTCAACATCAACCAGAGAACTATCAAGTATATTAAACACGGCTATCAAGACCTCAAAGGGACATCCATGAAAGAGCACCAATACCCAAGTTCTCTGAAGGAAAATGAGAGGCAGCCATATCTCTTCAATTTGCCTCACAGTAGAACTGTCGCACAAGCCCTGACTTGCAGGAGCTTACAGGTCTAATTGATGTGAGAACAATAGGCTGTGTTTGGGACCTGGTGAAGGTAAGACCATTCAGGAGGATTGGGACAGAATCTTTGTGAATGGTCAAGGTCTTTCTGGGGCACTCACATATTTTAGGGCAGGGAATTATCAGCGCTGATTGGCATGTTAACCAATTGAGTTGCACACGCAAATCAGAATACGCCCAGATTTCCGTGTGCAACTCAAGTCGCACTATATAGAATTTGGGAGCTTGTGCCCAGTGTGTTTTTCTTTTGTGAAGATTTAAAAAAAAAAAAACCTGTCCAAGTGAAAAACACACAAAATCAAGCCATTGGAATGTAGGAGGAGCCAGCATTCTTAGTAAACCAGCCACATAGACACCCCAGCAGAATAGCGGGGCACCGCAGAAGACTTCCCATAAAAGGTCCCAGGTACACATCTTACCGTTACCCCCTTATATTGTAAGGGGAACCCTCTAAAACCAACAAAAAACTCACTGTACCCAACTATATACCACTACAGTAGCCCTTATGGATGCAGGTGTCACCTATATGTGGGTAGAGTAGGTTTTTGGTGGGTTTTCGGGGGCTGACACTTTCCACCACAAGTGTAACAGAGTGGATTATGAGCCGGGGTCCCCTTCTCCACAGTGCATTACACCGACCACTAGCCTACTCCAGGCACCGGCTTGCTATTCTAATAGGACTGGCCATAACATCTGAGGCTGCCATAGAGGAGTAAGGGGGTCATTCTTTTTTTTTCCTCCATCTGGTCATCTGGGGCATTTTTGTGTGGCTTAGTCATTATTAAAACAGGTCTGCTCAAAACATCTTAGTTTTAGTCCTGGAAGGTTTTGTTTTCTTCTATTATAGCAGAGAAACGTCCAAGTGTTAGGAACGCCCAAATCCTGCCCTTAACATGCCCCCCCCCCCCCCCAAATGCTCCCTTGTGATTTGAATGTACTGTGGGCGAATAGCATAGAAAACCGTATAGAAAATGGGTTTTGAAAATAGCAATTTGAATGTTTTGGCAAGGAAAACGTCCAAATGCTTTTTTTCATGCCACTTTTAAATGCTTTTCTCTTTTGAAATGAGCCCCAAAGTCAATTTAATTGACATTTTGTACATGTATAAAATTTTCTGATCCTAAACCACAAACCAAATGACCCCAGTCAAGAGTGCACCACAGAGAACTGAAAGCACTGGATCAGAGAATTCTTTTCCCAGTTCCAGCAAATTCATCCAAATGATGGCTGGCAGAAACCTCCAGTTCTGAGTGAAGAGAGTGATATCATCTGCATCAACTGTCTGCAGACTAGTTAGTATTGAGATAGCAACACCTAGATTACAGCATCTTTTACAGTGTTTAAACAGTCATGAAAGAACTCCCCATTACAAAAAAAAAATGCAACCTGAACAATGATCAACAGTAACTGCTTAAAATTCTGAATGCTTGAAGGACTCTTTGACCACTGGAATGACTGAGTTCTGGAAACCAACTTATTTACATATTTATTTATTACAGCTTATATTCTGCTAACGCTAGTCATAAAGACTATCCATAAAATCAATCAACACACAATATATTAAAATAGTAAAAATAAATTTCAGTAATTACTGAAAGCCTGTTCAAATAATCAGGCTTTCAATTGCCTACAAAAATGCACATAATCTTTTTCCTTCCTCCAATTATCCAGCAACACATTTCTAAAAGAAGGACCTTGCAACAAATTTGAATTCTGTGACCATAAAGAATGACTTATTATATATGAGATCAACAAATTCTGTAGACATTTAGGTCTATCACCAACAGCTTTTAAAATTAATGTGGTAGTTTTAAACACTAATCTTTGCACTAGAGGTAGCCAATGCAGGATAGATATGCAAACCAATGCTATTCACTGCTACTCCATCTATTGAACCTTCACCCCTCCACTCCATCCATTTCATTCTTACCACACAGGAGTTCACACAAAACAAAATTATTGGGCAGTACCATCAGTTTTAGTGTCAAGAGGCTACTTTTTCATCATACCTACTAAATCCAACATTGTCTTTTATGAGAGGTTCACCACTAAATGTTTGCAATCTTCTCAGAGTTTTCTTGATTTCTCCTTCATAACACCTGTATCATGGACAGCTGGGTCCATAAAGTAGAGCCTTCAGGACACTGAATATATGTTGTCAACATGTATACGAAATTCCTGCAAGTATTCTAGAAAAGGCTCTGCAAATACCACCGGAATTGAGCACATCCATCCTGGACATCATTTACAAAAGATCCATCTGCAAAAACGTCCAAATTGCAATCTTGGAACCGCAGAATTTGGACATCCTACACTGCAGTTTTTCCAAGTAGATATGGAGTGTGTTGTGGGCGTGTTTTGGGACTAGGGAGGGCCCAAAACAATAATTGAACTGGAAAAAACATCCAAGTCTAAAAAGAAGGATGTTTTTATTTAGATCTGTTTCAGTCATGTCAAAGGTACAAAAATGTGCTCTGATTGAGCAGTTGACCTCTGGAGGAATTAAGGCATGACCCCTCATGAATCCACAAATGGTTGCTGCCTCCTCCATCTCTGCTGAAAGTGAAACCAAAAGGAATACCAGGCTCTATGATAGCAAAAGGCATTATGGGCATTCTGAACAAAGCAGAAAACAAGTTTGAAGAATATTCTAGTGGTTAGTGCAGTGAGCTATAAACCAGGGTAGCCTGGTTCAATTACCACTTCATCTCTCTTTTTTTTCCTTTAAATTGTGAGCCCTCCATAAACAGACATATACCTACTATACCTAAATATTTATGATAGCTGCAAGCCTGAAGGCTATTCAGGTGGTGTACAATCAGGCATAGTAGGTATTTTCCTGTTCCAGCAGGGCTCAACATTTTAAAATAAAAAAAGTTGTAGGGGGATATGTACCTGGCTGCCCTGGTTTACAGTTCACTGCCCTGACCACTAGGCTGCCCCTCTACTCTGCAAGGATGTCTCTGTTGCCTTTTTAAAAAAATGCTGCCAGACAGATGTTCTTGCCCTGTTTTTTTGGCATTCATAATTTCACTAAGCCGCGTAAGCGTCAATGCGCGCCCAACACACGCCAAAATGGAGTTACCGCCCAGAAGCGCACCAAGTGGCATTTGACGCACGTAGGTCATTACCGCATGGTTACCACGTGAGACTTTACTGCTAAGTCAATGGCTGGCGGTAAGGTCTCAGACCCAAAATGGATGCGCAGCAATTTTCATTTTGCCACACGGCCATTTTTGGCAAAAATTTTAAAAAGGTATTTTTTACAGCTGTGCTGAAAAATGATTCTGCACACACACAAAACATGCGTCTACACTACCACAGGCCATTTTTCAGCATGCCTTTGTAAAAGGGCCCCTCAGTTTGTAAAATGGCTGTTCATTTTGAACGTTCTCACATATTTTCAAACAGGAAACCCGGATGTATTCCTGTTCGAAAATGGCTGTGAGATACATGATGTTGACCAAGTATAATGATAGGATTCTTCTCACTCTTGAATAACTCAGTATGAGTAAGACAGCCACAAATTCTCAGTAGGCCATCCCCATCTATGTATGAGTTCAACATAATGAGCTGTTCTTTGGAAGGTTCTTACCTTTGCTAATGCATTTATATTATTCAGCATATATTTCCAGTTGTAAGCATCTACAGATGACATTTTATGCTTGTGGAAGCTTATTTACTGGGAGTAGCTTTGTGCAAATGTGCCAGTGATGACAGGTGCTTTGAGAATCAAGAAAAGCGATATGTTTCCAGACTTTTATAAACAATGCTTGTTGCCAGACCAGATATTCCTGGACAGATTTCTGAGTCACAGACAGGGTCTCTGAGCTCAAAGTAGTGATTTGCATTTGTAGACATGATATCAGATTTCAAAAGAAACTTTTGGCCGGTCAACCATGTTGTCTCTCTTAAATGAGATGCTGGCACAGTTCCTGTAGCACAATCTGCTGGATTTTGGTCAGTGGGCACATAATACCATTATTCTGGTAATGTTGACTTCTGTATATGCTTGACTCTATTGCTGACAAATACACAGAATCTCCTGGTTTTATTATACATGTAGCCAAGGACTACTTTACTATCTGCTATCTCTGTTGCTAGTACTGCTCCACAGAATTCTAGACATGGAATAATGTGATTGGGATGTGATGCTAACTTGACCTTGCCGAAGGTAAAGCCCTTCTGCATCTGTTGCTTTCAAGTAGGCCACTGCAGCAATGGTTTTACAGAATATAAGAACATAAAAACAGCCATACAGGGTCAGACCAATGGTCAATCTAGCCCAATATCCTGCTTCCAATGGTGACCAATCCAGGTCACAAGTACCTGGCAGAAACCCAAATAGTAGCACCATTCCGTACTACCAAGTAGCACCATTCCATACTACCAATCTTAGGGCAAGCAGTGGCTTTCCCCATGTCCTCCAGAAACTTGTCCAAACCTTTTTTAAACCCAGATATGCTAACCGAGCTGAACTATTCTTGGAGTGAAAAAACTATTTCATCCTATTTTTTAAAAGTATTTCCATGTGATTTCATTGAGTGTCCCCTGGTCTTGGTACTTTTTGAAAGAGTGAAAATTTGATTCACTTTTACGCGTTCTACACCACTCAGGATTTTGTAGACCTCAGTCATATCCCCCGTCAGCCATCTCTTTTCCAAACCGAAGAGCCCTAACCACTTTAGCCTTTCCTCATATGAAAGGCATTCATCCTTTATCAGTTTGGTTTCTCTCCTTTGAACCTTTTTTTAATTCAGATATATATCTTTTTTGTAATACGACAACCAGAACTGAACATAATACTCAAGGTGAGGTTGCACCATGGAGCGATAAAGAGGTATTATAATATTCTTAGACTTATTTACCATCCCTTTCCTAATAATTCCTAGAATCCTGTTTGCTTTTTTGGCCTCCACAACACACTGGGGAGAAGATTTCAGCATTTTGTCTACTCTCAGGGGCATTTTCGAAAGAGAAGGATGCCCATCTTCCGACACAAATCGGGAGATAGGCATCCTTCTCTCAGGGTCGCCCAAATCGGCATAATGGAAAGCCGATTTTGGGTGTCCTCAACTGCTTTCTGTCGCGGGGACGACCAAAATTCACGGGGGCATGTCGGCACCATACTGAAGGCTGGGCTGAGGCGTGATTTAGAGATGGGCATCCTCGGCTGATAATGGAAAAAAGAAGGGCGTCCATGATGAGCATTTGGACGACTTGATCCATTTTTTTTCACGACCAAGCCTCGAAAAGGTGCCCAAACTGACCAGATGGCCACCGGAGGGAATCGGGGATGACCTCCCCTTATTCCCCCAGTGGTCACCAACCCCCTCCGACCCCTCCCACTCAAAAATTTAAAAACATTTTTTGCCTGCTTCTATGCCAGCCTCAAAAGTCATAACCAGCTCCATGACAGCAGTATGCAGGTCCCTGGAGCAGTTATTAGTGGGTGCAGTGCACTTCAGGCAGGCAGACCCAGGCCCATCCCCCCTACCTGTTACACTTGTGGTGGTAAATGTTGAGCCCTCCAAACCCCCCCAAAACCCACTGTACCTACATGTAGGTGCCCCCTTCACCCCTTAGGGCTATGGTAGTGGTGTACAGTTATGGGGATGTGAGTTTTTTTTGGGGGGGGGGCTCAGCACACAAGGTAAGGGAGCTATGCATCTGGGAGCAATTTGTGAAGCCTACTGTACCTGGCATGTGAGGGGGGACCAGTGCACTATTAATGCTGGCTCCTCCCATGACCAAATAGCTTGGATTTGGTCGTTTTTGAGATGGGTCCTCGGTTTCCATTATCACCGAAAACTGGGGATGACCCTCTCAAAAACAACCTAAGGACGACCATCTCTAAGGTCGACCTAAATTTCATGATTTGGGCGTCCCCGCCCGTATTATCAAAACGAAAGATGGACACCCATCTTGTTTTGATAATACGGGTTGCCCTGCTCCTTTACGGTGTCAT
Organism: Microcaecilia unicolor; assembly: GCF_901765095.1. Taxonomy (NCBI): domain Eukaryota; kingdom Metazoa; phylum Chordata; class Amphibia; order Gymnophiona; family Siphonopidae; genus Microcaecilia; species Microcaecilia unicolor. The sequence goes on from NC_044039.1 coordinate 159,536,790, forward strand.
CCTGCGAGGACGTCCTTATGACAACTTGGGCGCCTCGTTCGATTATGCCCCTCCACATCACCTATATTTTTTTCTTGGGTGTTGACTCCTAAGGTGGACTGTAGTATCAGGTAGCTGTGATTTGGATTATACTTACCAATGTGCATCACTTTTCATTTGTCCATCTGCCATTTGGATGCCCAGTCTTCCAATTTCCTAAGGTCTTCCTGCAGTTTGTCACAGTCTGCATGTGTTTTGAAATTAATAGTTTTGTATCATCTGTAAATTTAATCACCTATTATGTTGTTCTAATTTCCAGATCCGTGTAGCACGCCACTATTTACCCTCCTCCACTGAGAAAAATGGCCATTTAACCCTACCCTCTGTTTTCTGTCCAATAACCAATTTCTAATCCATAAAAGGACATTGCCTCCTATCCTATGACTCTTTAATTTTCTCAGGAGTCTCATGTGGAACTTTGTCAAAAGCTTTCTGAAAATCTAGATATGCAAAATCAGCCAGTTCACCTTTATCCAATCTTCAGAGAAATGGTGAGGCAAGACTTCCCTTGGCTGAGCCCATGCTGACTTTGTCCCATTAAACCATGCTTGTTTATGTGTTCCGTAATTTTATTCTTTATAATAGTTTCCACTATTTTGTCCTGCTCTGAAGTCAGGCTTTCGAGTCTGTAATTTCCTGGATCACCCCTGGAACCATTTTTAAAAACTGTTGTTTCATTGGACACCCTCCAATCTTCAAGTACTATGGACAATTTTAATGGCAGGTTACAGATCACTAACAACAGATCAGCAATTTCATGTTTGAGTTCTTTCAGTATCCTGGGGTATATACCATCTGATCCAGGTGATTTATCACCCTTTAAATTGTCAATTTGACTCAGTACATTTTCCATGTTCACCAAGATTTCTTTCAGTTCCTCTGCATTGTAACCCTTGAAAACCATTTCTGGTACGTGTAGATCTGTTACATCTTCTTTCATAAAGACCAAAGTAAAAAAATTTTGTTAGGTTCTTATGTAAGTTAGACAGGTGTTTCTGACTGTCTGCATTGTACTCCTGTAAGGATTTCCCTGTGAGGTGTGGTAAGCTCTTCTCTGCTTTCAGGGGTTTCCTGTACTGTGGTGTAGCATCCTCTATATCAACCTGAATTTGCTGTTCAGCCAGCTCACTTACTGCCTTTGAGCTGAGCTGTGTCATTATTTACTACTACTTATCATTTCTGTAGTGCTACTAGACGTACACAGCGCTGTACACTTGAACATGAAGAGACAGTCCCACTGGCAGAAATAAACACTTTCATTTTTTTTTCTTTCCCTTCTAAGCTCCGAGTACTGTTAGTGGTGTGAGCTTGGCTGTGCTAGAAGTGATACAATGTTTGTTACCAGGCAATGGAAAGGGCTGCTCCAGGAATTTCTTATATGGCACACACACACACACAGCTGTTAACACAGTTTAGCTTCTGCTGTCTAAGGGGTCATTTTACTAAGCTGTGGTAAAAGGGGCACTGTGGTAGTGGCGGTGCCCAGATTTGACACACACTGAGGCCCCTTTTACCGCAGCAAGTATAAGTGAAGAAAAATGAAATGGCTGAGCAGTAGGTACGCAAATGTCACATGGCTATGGGGAGCCCTTACCACCACCCATTGAGATGGTGGTAAGGGCTCCCATGTTAACCTGGCGGTAGCCCCCTGTGATAAAAATTACCAAAAATTTCCAGTTGCGCCAAAAATGCCACGCACTAGGGGGGGTGGACCTACCACCAGCAGCCGCTGTGTTAGACCAGCAGGAGTTCTGATTTGCCATGTGGGAAGTCTGTTGCTGCACAAGAACCCATTAGTAAAAGAGCCCTAAGACTTTCCTGTCAGTTTCTGATCACAGACTTATTTTTCCAACTTTTGAAATATAAATTCATTTATACTGATCACATTTAAATTCTGACAGTTCTTACCCAATTATCACAGCTAATCAGCAAGTAATCTTCCACATATTGACTGATTTCTGCACCATTAAGCTCTCACTGAAGCCAATCTGAACACTTCTGACATAACTCTGGTTCTGTTACTGAGGCTAACAGTACAGAGAGGGTCCAAAGTACAAAACACACTCCAAAGTACAGCAAAAAAGCACCAGGAGCCTTCAGAAATGGGACACAGTTCTATTTATTGAAAAATAGGTATTCCAATATAGACCCGACATGGGCCATGTTTCGGCACACAGCGCCTGCATCAGGGGTCAAAGTTATTTCAGACAGGAAATGAATATTATGTGCAGCGATCAAATTTTCTTAATCAAATAGGAAAATATTCCGTCTGCTGTGAAATAGTGATTTGATGTGTTGAGGTCATGAAATACCTCTACTTCCAAACAAAAAATCAAACCAAATCAAACTAATCAGCAAGTAATTTTCCCCACACTGACTGATTTCTGCATCAATTAGCTCTCAATGAAGCCAGTCTGAACACTGCTGACAAAACTCTGGTTCTGTTACTGAGGCTGTCATATGAAGAAGTAATGTTTTTACTATTTTGAACTATAAAAGGTGTTGACTTTGGCCCTGTATATCCAAAGAGTTAAGCCAGAGGCTGCTGTTTACCAAGAATAAACTCCAATCCTTAATCCCATTCTTTATTTAGTAGAGTTGGAAAGTATGGTAATATACAAATAAAAAAATCATTCACTTACAGTTGCGTTGAGACACATCAGGGATTCTGTACATACAGAGTGAGTCTGTGTCTGTGATTAGCGCCTCTGCCCAAGAGGGCGAACTGACAGTGTCTGGTAATTTGGACACTGAAATCAACTGGCAAAGCAGCTGCACAGGTAAAAAATCATGGTGAGCTTTGAAAACCCACATGTTCTTAAGAGACCATTATGGACAATTAGTTCCTATTTCACATGGGAATTCTTTCAACAGTGAAATGCTCTTTAGTGAGTCATCAGGTTATCAGATGATTTAACTAAATACCAGACAAATGGTCTAACTATTACCAGTTATGATCTGTGGTTTGGATCTTCTTTCAGATAAAAACATCTATTCCCAGATAGAAACATTCATTACAGAAATTTGAAAAAATATTTTAGTCAAGTGTAATGCATATTGCTACATATACATTATTGTATGTTACCATACTTTCCATTACATGAACACCTACACAAAGAGAGTTTATTAATTGACAAGTATCATTGACAATGTTCAGTTAAATTCCAGGCAATAAAGGCAGTGTATCTATTTCTTTTCTAAAAATGCATTAATAAAATGCATACATTCTTACTTGGAAATATTAATTCAAAGGGAAGAATGTTACTTGGACTATCTATAGAGGCAAGATTCAGAACCTCTGCCACCAAATTAAAAAAAAAAAAATAGCACTGATGCGGTTATCATTGGCGTTGATCGCGAAATTGCTCTTGAATGTTGACCTGCATTTTTTATTGGAGTATGTTTGCTTGTATACTTTCCCTTGGGAGCTGATTTTTACAAGTGCTTAGCTTGATTTGTTTTCTGAGAAAATGATCTACTTGGGGCGCAATCCAATTAGAATGTACTACTGTGAATTAGAGCATGCTGGAAATCATTAACAGAGGAGAAATGTGCCAGTAAATATGCAAAGGAATTGTTTCCAAATACAGAAAAAATAACTGTAAGACAACACACTATGAGCTACTGGAAAGTGGAAGCAGCTATTTGTAAATGTTTATTCCTTGCCTTAAGTTAACAATGATTCTGTTATGAGTACTTTTATCACTACTATGTCTCTTTTCATGATATGTTAAGGAGGTCATGGAGTGGAAGAGTAGCCTAATGGTTAAGTGTAGTGGCCTCAGAACAAGGTGAATTGGGTTAAATTCCCACTGCAGCTCCTTCAGATTATGGGCAAGTTACTTAACCCTCCATTGTCTCAGGTAACAAATAAGTATCCCATCCCCTTTCATTTTAGAAGTCCTGTGCAACAACTACTTGGATAAATAACATTTACACATATAGATAGCATAAACGTGAACATACTGATTTTACAATGCTGCTTTTTACATATAAAATTGTCATAGGGTGCTGTCAGCAGGCCTGTTGTAGAACAGGCTGGAAACTATGAACATCCTGACTTGGTTGTTCCATTTTTTATCTAGACACTCAATTTAGAATGGAACTTTACATCATTTGGAATAGTAGAGTACTACTCCATTAATCAGAATTTCTGATTAGTCAGGAAAAATCAAGTCTACAGTATTTTTTCTGAATCTTCTGGATTATCTAGAATTTTAGATCAACACACAAGGGTGGAAGCGAACAGATTCCAAGAGACCAGCCAAACAAAAAGTAAGAGCATCAAAGTAAGTTTATTGGGTCCCAATAAACTTTGATGCTCTTACTCTTTGTTTGGCTGGTCTCTTGGAATCTGTTTGCTTCCACCCTTGTGTGTTGATCTTTTGGTATTTTTATGGAAGGCGTGGACCCCCTTGACTTGCCATTCTTATCTTGAATTTTCACATCACACATGAGGCGCCACCAATCCCGATAGCTTGCCACATTTTAAGTCACAACAGCTACCCGTTCTAGCTGAATGCGGCTTGTCATCTCATACATGCAGTAGTCTTTATGGACTTTTAGGCATTCCACATGTGTATCGTCCCATTTTTAAGCATATTCATTGCTTGCATTCAGCAGTGTTCTTTTTAATAGCCATTATTTTTTTTTTAGCATACGAGGTGAACATCCATGATCAAAAAAATAAAACATTATCCTGAATAAACAACACTATAAATTCATAGAAAACTATAAATAATGGCTCAACAAAGTTCAATATGTCTGTGTAGTGGAAAGGCAGAGAGGAGGACAGGCAAGCTGTATGTGTGTGTAGGGAAGGGGGAGGGGAAGAGTGTCAGAGACAGGGAGGGGCATGTAGGCTATAGGAGTGTGAGGCAGAAAGAGATGGCAGTATGGATAGAGGGACAACAGAGGATAGGTTGGCTGTTATTTATTTACTGGGATTGAGATTCACCCAAGGTGGTGTACAGTTTAAAATAAAACTTTCAATTTTGTTAACAGAACAACAATAGTAAATGATTAAATATAAACAAATAAAATAAGGGGCCCTTCTACCAAAGCACGGTGGGTCTACCACCAGCTTGCCATGCGATGATTCGGGCTCAGACCATGCACTATTTCCAGCGCTGGAAAATAGCTTTCTATGGTCTAGCACTAGAGCCCTTACCGGCTCCCCCAGGAAATGGCCATGCACCAATGCCTTTGCTTAGCACATGGCTATTTCCTTCTCCTTCATCAAAAAAGCCTTTTACCCCGGCAGTAAAAGGGGGCCTTAGAAAGCGGCAAACCCATGTGCCAATGCCACCACAAGGCCCCTCACACCGTCGCTTGGTAAAAGGAGCCCTAAATGAGGTAAACTTGAAAACAGCAAAATGAAATCTAATAAATACATGAAATAGTATCAAAAATATACACATTTAACAGGACTTCATTCAAATAACATAGACATAATATGATGTTAGCATAATACCAATAAAACACCTAATAAGCACACATTAGAACATTCAAATAACATAGATATGATGCTAATGATTTTCTACAATACACCTAACCATGTAGTCGGAGGGCAACTGAAGATATATAGAGGGGGACAGTGGCGTTCTGACCCTAGCTGACACCCGGGGAGGATCGCCGATGCGCCCCCCCCCCCGGGTGCAGCGCGACCCACCCCCCGGCGAAATGACATCTCTCCCCCCCCCCGGCGAAATGACCCCCCCCGGGTGCACGCCACAGGGGGGGTGCCGTGGCGCGCGCCTGTTGCCCTGTCTCCGAGTTTGCAATTCGCATGTGTTCACTGCTCCCTCTGAGTCTGCCCCGGAACAGGAAGTAACCGGGGCAGACTCAGAGGGAGCAGTGAACACAAGCGAATTGCAAACTCGGAGACAGGGCAACAGGCGCGCGCCACGGCACCCCCCAGCGGCATGCATCCGGGGTGGACTGCCCCCATCACCACCACCCCTTGGTACGCCACTGGAGGGGGGACAAGATGGGTAGTACAGTGTCAGTTGGAATAAATAGATCGGTGGCTAAACTCATCAAATTCTTTGTATAGGTAAACAAGATATAAGGAACTGGTCTAAGTTACAGTGTATGTACTAAGCTAGTCCAGGTGCGGAATCAGCGTACAGTCAGTCACCCTCCTCCTGATATTCAAAACTATTTAACAGGCCAGGAACAGCTCCTGGCTGGTTAAATAGTGTTTAAGCACCTAACTACTACTACTACTACTACTACTATTTAGCATTTCTATAGCGCTACAAGGCATACGCAGCGCTGCACAAACATAGAAGAAAGACAGTCCCTGCTCGAAGAGCTTACAATCTAACAGACAAAAAAATAAATAAAGTAAGCAAATCAAATCAATTAATGTGAACGGGAAGGAAGAGAGGAGGGTAGGTGGAGGCGAGTGGTTACAAGTGGTTACGAGTCAAAAGCAATGTTAAAGAGGTGGGCTTTCAGTCTAGATTTAAAGGTGGCCAAGGATGGGGCAAGACGTAGGGGCTCAGGAAGTTTATTCCAGGCATAGGGTGCAGCGAGACAGAAGGCGCGAAGTCTGGAGTTGGCAGTAGTGGAGAAGGGAACAGATAAGAAGGATTTATCCATGGAGCGGAGTGCACGGGAAGGGGTGTAGGGAAGGATGAGTGTGGAGAGATACTGGGGAGCAGCAGAGTGAATACATTTATAGGTTAGTAGAAGAAGTTTGAACAGGATGCGAAAACGGATAGGGAGCCAGTGAAGGGTCTTGAGGAGAGGGGTAGTATGAGTAAAGCGACCCTGGCGGAAGATGAGACGGGCAACAGAGTTTTGAACCGACTGGAGAGGGGAGAGGTGACTAAGTGGGAGGCCAGCAAGAAGCAGATTGCAGTAGTCTAAACGAGAGGTGACAAGGGTGTGGATGAGGGTTTTGGTAGAGTGCTCGGAAAGAAAGGGACAGATTTTACAGATGTTGTAAAGAAAGAAACGACAGGTCTTGGCGGTCTGCTGGATATGAGCAGAGAAGGAGAGAGAAGAGTCAAAGATGACCCCAAGGTTTCGAGCTGAGGAGACAGGGAGAATGAGAGAGCCATCAACAGAAATAGAAAATGGGGGGAGCGGGGAGGTGGGTTTGGGGGGGAAAATGAGAAGCTCGGTTTTGGTCATATTTAATTTCAGGTGGCGTTGAGACATCCAGGCAGCAATGTCAGACAAGCACGCTGAAACTTTGGTTTGGATGCAAGGTGAGATATCAGGGGTAGAAAGGTAGATTTGGGAGTCATCAGCATAGAGATGGTAGGAAAAGCCATGGGATGAGATTAATGAACCAAGGGAAGAAGTGTAGATAGAAAAGAGGAGGGGACCAAGAACAGAACCCTGAGGTACGCCGACAGGCAGAGGGATAGAAGTAGAAGAGGATCCACCAGAGTGAACATTAAAGGTGCGGAGAGAGAGGTAGGAAGAGAACCAGGAAAGGACAGAGCCCTGGAATCCAAGTGAGGACAGGGTATCGAGAAGTATGCTGTGATCGACAGTGTCAAAAGCAACGGAAAGATCAAGAAGAATGAGGATGGAATATTGACCTCTGGATTTAGCCAGTAATAGGTCATTGGAGACTTTAGTAAGCGCAGTTTTGGTTGAGTGGAGAGGGCGAAAACCAGATTGTAATGGGTCAAGAATAGCATGTGAGGAGAGAAAATCAAGGCAGCGGCGGTGAACAGCACGCTCAAGTAATTTGGAGAGAAAAGGAAGGAGGGAGATGGGTCGGTAATTAGAGGGACAAGTAGGGTCAAGTGAAGGCTTCTTAAGGAGAGGTGTGACCACAGCATGTTTAAAGGCAGCAGGGACAGTCGCAGTGGAAAGTGATGCAAACTTTTAAGTACTTAGGGTTGGTGATTGATGAGAAGTGCTCTTTCACTGATCAGGTTAATGTGATGGTTTGCCATGGTTATATGACACTATAGAAGTTAAGGGTGGTTCGTGGTTTGGGGGACTGAGAGTTGTTCTTGGTTCTTTTGCATGCTGTGTTTATGATTCAGTTGGATTATATTAACTTTGTATTGGATGGTCTGTCTCAAATGGTTTTGTATAGACTGCAGACACTACAGAACATGGCGATTCACCTCCTCGGGGGGGGGGGGGGGGGGAGCATAAACATAACCCCATTTACCTATTACACCATTGGTTACTGATGGATTATAGGGTGTTGTTTAAATTTTTAGTTATAACCCATAATGTGTTTTATACTGGGACCCCACAAACATTGAGAGACTTGTTACCTTATGTGCCTGTAGGAGACTTGTGTTCAGGAACTGGCCTTTTGTTGAAATTACCAGCAGTGAGTTGTTCTTGCTTGAAAGCCAAATGGAAGGAAGTATTTTCATGTCTCATCCCTCTGTTATGGAATGTCCTCCTACAAGGTCTTCAGGAGGTGGTGTCTGTGTCTTGTTTTACACGATTGCTTAAAAGAAGCTTTTTCTGTTCCACTCCCAGTAGTTAGCTTGGTGAAATTTAACATTTTTCTTTTAAAGCTATGAAATTGATTGTGATGTTTTACTTAAGGAATGAATGTGTTTGTATACTTGCGCTGGCCTATTTATATTGTAGTTCCTTTTCTGTTTGCATATTGTAAACCACTTAGATTGCTATGGTGGCCAAGCAGTAGATATACTTGATAAAGTTTAAACAAAAATGTAAACTGAAGTAGAGATAGTCTTGAGTTAGACATAACCCCTCTGAAAAAAGTTCCAGAGCTTGGGAGTTACTCCTGAGAAGGCTTGCTGGTGGGTATCACATTGTACAATTTTTTTGATGAGGGTACAGATAGTGATGCTCCTTGAGAGGAACTTAGAGGTCTCAAAGTTGTGTAAAGGGTTAACATTCTTTAAGTACTCTGGCCCATTTTGTCTGAGGACCTTGAAAATTAAACATAGAGTTTTAAATTTAGTCCTGTAAGGTACAGGTAGCCAGTAGGGCCGTACCGAATATCCATATTCGATTTGATTTGACCCTGAATAGTGTCCCAAATACATCGTTTGTATTTGGCCGAATAGTGATTTAAATTTGAATACAAATAATCCAGAGCTCTACTATGCTAAATCCCACTGATATAAGCACTTAATAAACACTTGATCTCTGATTTCACATTGCTTTGTTTGTTATTTATTTAGATTTATTAACAGACTTTATGAAGAGATTCACCCAAGGTGGTATACAGTAGGTACAATTTAACATAAAACTTATAATTTTGCTAACAGCATAACAATAGTAAAATAACCAAGAATAAACATAAATACAATAATTGTTAAAGCTCAATGCCCTTTATTCATATTCGGACAAATAATATTTTTCATTGTTCATGTTCGGCCAAATAGTAAAATATGCTATGTGGTACAGCTCTAGTAGCCAATGTAGTTTTTGTAGGAAGGGTGTAGTGGGCACACCGCTTGCAGCCTTCTATCAGTTGTGCTGTAGCATTCTTAATTAGTTGGGCTCATGCAAACTCTTTTTGGTTTGACCAGTGTACAACGCATTACAGCAGTCGAGTCATGATGTTATCATTGCATGAACCACTGTGGTCAGACTTGTCTTTTCAGTATATGGAGAGAGAATTCATAGCTGCCACAGGTGATAGAGACAATTTTTAAACGTTTTTGAATTTGCGGGATCAGAGCGAGTGATGAGTCTAACAGTATCCCAAGATTCCTGACCTGATATTTTAAGGGGAATTCGTACTTCCCCAAAAGTATTTTGAAGTCAGGTATTTGTTCACTTGTTTTAGGTACCCAAAGAATCTCTGTTTTATTTGGATTCAGAAAGAGTGTGTGGTCTTTTGCCCATTCCTGAGTTGCAGTTAGACAGGCAGTCAGTTTATTCAAAGCTGTGGGTAGATCTGGCTCGATGGCTATGAGTAGTTGCACATCATCAAAACAGATATAACATTTTGTGTCCATCAACCAAAGCAGCTCAACCAGAGGCTTGAGGTAGATATTAAATAAAATGGGAGACAGTATGGATCCCTGTGGCACCCCACAGTTCAGAGCCCAAGGTAAATGATATGCTATTGCTGAACATAACTGATTGTTGTCTGTCTGACAAATATGATTTGAACCATGTAAATACAGTGCCACTGATACTTGTTTCTGCCAGTCTTTTAAGCATGATATTATAATCTACAGTGTCGAAGGCTGGTGAGAAATCCAGCGACACTGGTATTGAGGCAGATCCCCTGTCACGGTTATGTGTATGTGTGTGTGTGTGTTGGGGGGGGGGGGGGTCAGAAAGAGGTGGCAGTGACAATTGGATGAGAGGTGGGGAAGAGAGATAAACAGGCTGGCCATTTGCACTGGGAGCAGAGGAAGGATTGGGTTGGCTGTAGGTGTGTGTTTGAATCAGAAAAAGGTGGCAGTGTGCATTTGGGAAACAGTCAGAGAAAGGAGAAGACAGACTGGTTATGTGCCTTGGGGAAGGACAGAGAGAGGGACCAGCTAGCTGTATGTATGTGGGAGGGACAGAGAAGGAAATCTTGCTGGTAGATATGGGGGTACAGAAATAGGTGGCAGTGTGCATCAGAGGAGGGGGGACAAATGAGAGACTGGGTGAGGGCTTGTGGATATGAAAGAGTCTGGGCAAAGGCTTGAGGGCATGAGAGAGAGGGATTGGGTGAAGACTGGGGTGGGGTATGAGACAGAGACAGATTGTGTGAAGGCTGGGGGGGGGGGGGTATGAGAGAAAGAACCAGACTGGGTGAAAGATGGGGAGTATGAGAGACAGACTGGGTGAAAGCTAGGGGTGGTTATGAGAGAGAGACACAAACTGGGTGAAGGCTGGGGGTGATTATGAGAGAGACACACAGACTGGGTGAAGGCTGAAGGGGTAGGAGAGAGACAGATAGACTGGGTGAAGGATGAGGGGTAGGATAGAAAGAGAGGCAGAGACACATGGGCGTAGACTGGGGGGGGGGGCGAGGGGGGGCAATGCCCCCCCAAACGCAGGGCCGGCAACAGGCAGCTCTCCCTTCACCCCACCCTCTCCCCGTTCCTTCTCCTCCCCCCCCGGCCCCCCCGTGAGCCGGCTCTCCTCCCTCCCTCCGTATCCGTCCCTCACCGACCTGATCTTCGAATCCTTTGCCTGCCCGCTAGGCGCTAGCGCTCTCTCCCCTGCTGGTTCGCGCTTTAAAAATGGCCGCCGAGACTTTCAGAGGCGGCCTCGCGAGAAGTCTCGGCGGCCATTTTGAAGCGTGAACCGGCAGTGGAGAGTCAGCGCTAGCGGGCCGGGCAGGTGAAAAATTCGAAGATCGTTGGTGAGGGACGGATCCGGAGGGAGGGAGGAGAACTGGCTCGCGGGGTGGGGGGGGGGAAGGAACGGGGAGAGGGCGGAATGAAGGGAGGGGAGGGGAGAGGAGGGTCACTGCTGGACTAAGTGGATGGAGGGCAGGGGAAAGGAGGGCCACTGGGTATGGGGGCAGGGGAGAGGAGGGTCACTGCTGGACTGAGTGGATGGAGAGCAGGGGAAAGGAGGGCCACTGGGCATGGGGGCAGGGGAGAGGAGGGTCACTGCTGGACTGAGTGGATGGAGGGTAGGGGAAAAGAGGGCCACTGGGTATGGGGGCAGGGGAGAGGAGGGTCACTGCTGGACTGGGTGGATGGAGGGCAGGGGAAAGGAGGGCCACTGGGCATGGGGGCAGGGGAGAGGAGGGTCACTACTGGACTAAGTGGATGGAGGGCAGGGGAAAGGAGGGCCACTGGGTATGGGGGCAGGGGAGAGGAGGGTCACTACTAGACTGAGTGGATGGAGGGCAGGGGAAAAGAGGGCCACTGGGTATGGGGGCAGGGGAGAGGAGGGTCACTGCTGGACTGGGTGGATGGAGGGCAGGGGAAAGGAGGGCCACTGGGCATGGGGGCAGGGGAGAGGAGAGTCACTACTGGACTGAGTGGATGGAGGGCAGGGGAAAGGAGGGCCACTGGGTATGGGGGCAGGGGAGAGGAGGGTCACTGCTGGACTGAGTGGATGGAGGGCAGGGGAAAGGAGGGCCACTGGGCATGGGGGCAGGGGAGAGGAGGGTCACTACTGGACTGAGTGGATGGAGGGCAGGGGAAAGGAGGGCCACTGGGTATGGGGACAGGGAAGAGGAGGGTCACTGTTGGACTGGGTGGATGGAGGGCAGGGGAGAGAAAAGAAATGCTGGACGTGGATGGAGGGGAGGAAAGAGTGAGGAAGGAGATGAGATGAGGGAAAAGGAAGAGAGGAGAAAAACTGCACATGGATGAAGAAAATAGGCAGAAGCTGAGGACCAGAAATGAAGAAGAAACGAAGAAAGAAATAAATGGAAAGGAAGCCCTGGAAACGGAGTTAAGAGGACAGATAGCAGCAGAATCAGATACTGCACCAGCATGATCAGAAAAACAGTCACCAGACAACAAAGGTAGAAAAAATCATTTTATTTTCATTATAGTGTTTACAATATGTTCACTTTGAGAATCAGGTGCTCAACATTAAAAGTTTATATTTACTTATTTATACCCCCCCCCCCCCAGGCTCTCTCCCCGGCTATAGCCAGCTCTGCAATTTGGGGGGGGGGGGGGGCGCAGAGGGGGACTGGGGGGAGAGCCTGTTGTTAAACATTTGCCAGCACACCACTGCCTGTCGCCAAACCCGCTGCCTCTCTGATTCAGTGGCTATCCATTGGCAAACGAACACTGGTTATTCCCAAAAAAGCCAGCTCTTGCTCCCTTCCTTCCTCCATATTAGCATAATTTGCATATACATATATGCAAATGAATATGCTAATATGCCCCGCCCCTTCCTTTGCCCCCCCAAATGAAACAGTCAAACTACGCCTATGCAGAGACAAAGACTAGGTGAAGGCTGGGGGTAAGAGAGAGACTGAATGAAGGCTGGGGGTTAGGGGAGAGAAAAAGAGAGAGATAGAGAGACTGGGTGAAAGCTGGGGATAGGAGAGACAGACAGACTGGGTGAAGGTTGGGGGGGGGGACTAAGAGAGAGAGGGACTGACAGGGACCGAGACCACAGTGATATGTGAAACAAAGAGGCAATTGCCTCTTTGCTTCACCCATCAAGGTAGTACTGTCACATAGCTGACAGCATGCTTAGGAAACTTCTAGCTTCTGGAACTGATTTACTGAAGTTTCTTTGCCCACAGACATAGAATAGGAAAAGAGCCCTAATCGATCAGTTTCTAAAAGAGCTACTGCTGATCTGAGAGGGGATTCCTACCCATCCTCCCCTCCTTGCCTCCTCCCCCCAAATTCACCACAGACAGTATTGGAGGGGTTGGGAAGGAAAAACGAAAAACGTCTCTACTACTGGCTCCTAGATTTCCTGAAAATTTGTCAAGCCTGATATAAGCAATGTGATTACTTTATATCATTATGCTACATACAAAGGAAGAGGGTAAGTCTATAACATGGTGCCCACTATAGGCACTACTTATGGCACCTATATTAAGCCTACTTTATAGAAACGTAAACACTACTTTTCTTTACAGAATCCTAGTGCAAGTGGCTGAAAACATACTTATGTTTATGACATGATCACTTATACCAGCTTTATAGCTGGTGTAATTGGCCGCACCTAGGTGTTAGCATGAATAAGCAAAAATGATAAGGTCTGATATTCAGCCCACGGCAAAAAGTGTCATTTTATTTATTTGTATTTATTGCATTTGTATCCCACATTTTCCCACCTTTTTGCGGGTTCAGTGTGGCTTACAATATGAGTTAAATATTGGAAATACAATTTGTTACAGATTGGTTATGGATTACATTTTTCAGAATTATGCGAAACAATTGAGGTGTCGTTAAGGAATGTAATACTGGAGTATAAACATTGAAACATTGGAAGGAAACAATGGGAGCTCAGAGGGCAATAAAAAGGCATAAGAACATATGATATATATCTTTCTGTGATTCAAGGTAAGAATGATGTGATGTTACAGGAATGAGAGTTCAGAGGTGAATGTGTGGTGCATTCGTGAACAGTAGGTGTGGTCTTTATGTGTTTTGGTCCTTTCCGTAAATTTTTTCGAAAAGATGGGTCTTCAATGATCTGCGGAAGGAAGCTTGCTCGTTGATTGTTCTTAACTTGCGTGGCAGTGTATTCCAATACTGCATGCTCATGTGAGAAAAGGTAGATGCATGTAGCACTTTGTATTTCACGCCTTTGCAGTTGGGGAAGTGGAGGTTTAGGAAGGTTCGGGATGATCTTTTGGCGTTTCTGGGTGGTAAGTCTATTAACTCAGACATGTAGGCTGGGGCTTCGCCGTGAATGATTTTGTGGACTAATGTGCATACTTTAAAAGTGATGCGTTCCTTTAGTGGAAGCCAGTGCAGTTTCTCTCGTAATGGTTTTGCACTCTCATATTTTGGCTTTTCAAAGATGAGTCTGGCTGCCGTATTCTGGGCTGTTTGAAGTTTTCTCAGTGTTTCTCACAACTGCAGTCTGAACTGACCCAGGATATTCAGTGCCAAGGCATGCGTGGCTCCCAGCACTGAATATCAAGTCCTCAGTGGTCAGCTAGAAGTTAACCGGACGCCAGCCAATATTCAGACCGGTGCCCAATTAAGTTTACCACATAAAGTTAGGATACACTTTTTGTATCCTAACAATAAGCAGTTACTTGGCCAGTTAATGGAGTGAAAATCATCACTAACTGGCTAATTTGCTGTTCTGCCCTTGCCCGGCCTGCCCAAAACCTAGCTGTTTAGGAGATGGCTGGTTAGTGGAGATATTCAGCAGCATTAACCAGTTAAGTGCTGCTGAATATCCCCAGATAGTCCTGGGCAAGCCATTTAAACAGCCAGGAGTCTCTTATGGCTGTTTACATTGCTTTGAATATCGGGCCCATACAATTCTATAACTTACACCTATGAGCTCTGTCCACAGTTCACCCAAACTCTGCCTATCTGCACACCCACAGACATGGTACATGGCATGTATTTTTCCCCTAGTCAGTATTCTATAAGAGGTCATTTACAAGTAAAGGACTAGAATGTCACCATTTACGTGCCTTTCTGCCTCCCCAAATTAGGATTGCTTTACTTCTATGATACAAAATTAATTCCCAGACTTCTGGAGCTCTCTTTTTAAATAAATGAATACATGGCCTTAGCTCCAATCAGAATGTTATCCACAGCAGTTAAAATCAGACATATCAGAAGAACTTTACTGGATATACATTCTTCAGTTGCATAATATACTATAGTATTCAGTGAGATTTAAAATGCAAACCAGCATGTACTCAACCAGCCATGGTAGCTTAGAAACAGTAATATTAAGGTTTGAGGAAAGAATTAATTGGGCAGCAGAGTTCTGAATATTAATAAAATCTTGCAGAAAATCTGTGACTGGCATTCAACAAAGACTTGTAGTAAAGGTATAAATATTATTTATTGAGATTTATTAACCACCTTTACGAAGAGTTTCACATTCATGGGGCATGGCTGGCTGGGTTCACATCAGGCTCTACAACTTAGACTAAATAATTACATTTTCTGCTTATCTTCTGCTTATTTACAACCTAAACATTTACTGACTTCTGCTCAGTGTTGAGGTACCAGTCCTCAATTTTACTCGGAACTTCTTCCATTTATTTTTGGCTGGAGAAAGGAAATTTTATCTCCCTTAAATAACTCTCCTCATGCTCTGAGATTGGAGCTGGATCCTTATTTACATCTATCCTTTTTCTGGAACAATAAAGAAAAAGCCTACAGCAACCTGCATCAATTGGACCATCCAAGGATATCAGAACCAGAAACTCTAAAGTTCATACCTGCAATCCGTGAGTTAAAAAAATTATTTTAACTACATAATCTATAATTTACTTCTATAACTCTGAATCTTTTAGATTCCTTAAAACTAAAGGAAACCTATGCACTGTCTCCAAGAATTTCACATAGAAGTGCTAAGTGCAGCCATTTGTTTCTATATTTGATGGAAGACTTTGATCTCACAGGCCTGGTCTGAATTTACAACTTTAAAAAGGTCTGCTCTTTCAGCTATTAAAGCCTTAACCCTGCATTGCCAACTAGGAAGACTGCTGATCTACAGGGTGTACTACAAAGAGCGGATTGCAGCGCCACCCACTGAAATTTTGCCTAACTAGCTTCTGACACAAAAATGTGTCATGAAAGCATCCCAGTGGTGTGTGGGAGAAGGCAAAAGAGAAGGCAAGAGTACAAGAGGTCAAACACCTACATAACAGTACTTGAAAGATCACCTCATTGTCACCCCAAAGCTACCCACAGCACTCCCAGACCACCCTTGGGAACTATAGGATTGGTGAATGCCAGATCAGCTGCAAAGAAATCCTCAGTGATCCATCATGCCATAAATGAACAGCATCTTGACATCCTAGGAATAAATGAAACCTGACTAGATGAAAGTGGGGGTTTACCACTGGCTGAACTATGTCCAACAGGTTTCAATATCCAACATCAACCAAGACCAGGAAGACAGGGTTGAGGGGTAGCAGTATTGATTCATGACACAATCAAACTGCGCAGAATATCCATCCCCCAGCTACATGGATCAGAATCTCTTTTAATCCAAGTTGAAGAGGAGAAGCCAATCTGGCTGCTCATGATTTACAGAGCACCTCGTAACAACACATTATTTGTGTAAGAACTCCTAGACCTGATTACTCAAGTGACCCTGAATTACCTTAGGCTGGTGATCATGGGAGACTTCAATCTACACATCAAAACCCCAGATGCCACCACAGCTGCCTTTCTGGACACGATGACAGCACTAGGATTTACACAGGTGATCAATTCTCCAACTCATGAAAAGGGTCACATACTAGACCTAGTATTCTACAAAGGGGTGAATATCCCAGAATTCTGGGATAACAGTATTGAAATAACACCCCTATCATGGTCAGATCATTTTCTAATTAAATTCTCCCTAAGTGACCACCTGAAACAAATGGCACCTCCCAGAGTTTGAAAGGCGATCAGAGACAAAAAAAAGCTGACCGCTGAGAATTTCCTAGAGGCCTTGGACTATCCGCATATAGATGAAAAGACAACAGTGGCAGAAGAAGTTGACATCTGGAATACACACCTAGCCAAGACCTTAGAGAAAACAGCACCACTAAAAAAGCTCTTATGCCCCACTCACAAACGCTCACCTTGGTTTTCTCCAGAACTTTGGATCCTTAAACGCGAATGGTGAAAACTGGAAAGGAGATGGCACAAATCTCACCTGGAGGAAGCACATGGCAAAGTACTGCCAAGCCTTAACAGCAACCAAAAAACAGTATTTCTCTCAATGCATTGCACAGGCTGCCAATTCAACCAAGCAGCTGTTCAGTATAGTAAACAGCCTACTGTAACCCCCACAACAAAACCAGCCTGTCCAATCTAACCTGAACTGCAATGATTTTGCTGCATACTTTGCCAACAAAATTAAAAGTCTCCACCAGGATTTACAGGCAATCCCAACCACTGCCCAACCAGTCAACCAGGGGTGCACAAACTTGCCCCCTCCTAACCAGGGCCGTGCCTAGGGTCTCCGGCGCCCCCCTGCAGTTGGCCTGTCCGGCGCCCGCCCCCCCGAAAATGAGCGCTACACTACCCGCGCTCTTCTCCCCAGATCCTTTTTTTTTTGTTTTGTTTAAATTTACCTCTCCGGCGCGTGGCAGCGTAGGCAGCGTTAGTGAGAAGGAGGCGGCGCTCCCCCGCCCCGACGTGTCTTCCCTTCGCTGTGTCCCGCCTTCTTCTGACGTCAGAAATGACGTCAGAAGAAGGCGGAACCGAGCGAAGGGAAGACACGTCGGGGCGAGGGAGCGCCGCCTCCTTCTCACTAACGCTGCCTACGCTGCCGCGCGCCGGAGAGGTAAATTTAAACAAACAAAAAAAGGATCTGGGGAAAAGAGGGCAAGGTAAGCATGGTGCGGCGGGGCACCCCCCACAGGATGGCGCCCTCCTGCCATGCTTACCTCGCTTACCGCGTCGGCACGGCCCTGCTCCTAACAGAGACAAATGGAACACTTTTAACCTAATGACAGAGGACAGCCTTGACAAAATCCTAAGAGACCTTCGAACAACTACCTGCTCCCTCGATCCCTGCCCATCAAAGATAGTGCAGCAGGCAAGTATGGGCCTTATAGAGGGCACCACAAAAATTGTGAACACCTCTCTTTCTAATGGGCAATTACCAACAGCATTAAAAAGGGCAGTGGTTCGCTCTCTGCTAAAGAAAAACAACCTTGACCAGGACAAACTTGAAAGTTACAGGCCAGTATCCAACATCCCGTTTCTAGGGAAACTCATAGAACAAACAGTCTGTGTTCAACTTAATGAATGGCCAGAAAAGAGTAACTGGCTAGATACATGTCACTCTGAATTCAGACCCGGTTATGGAACAGAAACGGTCCTCGTATCCCTGCTAGATGATCTTCACAGAAACCGAGACAAGTGATTTGCCTCGATGTTAGTACTGCTAGATTTCTCAGCAGCTTTTGACACTGTGGATCATGATATCTTGCTAGCAGGACTGACAGAAACAGGTATCAATGGAACAGTACTTGCCTGGTTCAGATCCTATCTATCAGACAGGCAACAATCCATAATGATTGGCAGGAACTCATCACCACCATGGACACTGAGCTGCGGGGTACCACAAGGATTGATACTGTCACCTATTCAGTTCCATATCTACCTCAAGCCACTAGCTGAGATAATTCAGTCAATGGACACTCAGTTCTACATCTATGCTGATGATGTGCAGCTACTCATACCCATTGAACTTGACTTACCTACAGCCTTGAATACACTGATCACTTGTCTAACATCAATTCAAGAATGGGCTAAACACAACAAACTTTGCCTGAACCCAAGTAAAACTGAGTTTCTCTGGGTCCCTAACACAAGTGGATACACACCTGACATCAAAATCCCTTTTGGGAAGTATGAACTCCCCCTCAAATCACAAGTCCGGAACCTTGGAATACAGTTAGATTCAACACTTACTCTGATTCTCCAAATCCAAGCAACCTTCAAAAGCTGTTTCTATTATTTGCGACAGCTATGCTGCCTCTCTCCTTATATCAACAAGGTAAATCTTATCTCAGTTGTGCATGCCATGGTAACATCAAGACTGGATTACTGCAATGCACTATACAATGGTCTGACTACAAAGGGCCTGCACCAGCTCCAGTTGATTCAGAATGCAGCAGCAAGACTCATAGAAGGTTGCAAGTGACGTGCCCACATCACACCATTTTTGCAAAATCTTGGCTACCAGTACAATACAGGGCTAAATTTAACACTCTATGTCTGATCATCAAGGACCTGAAAGAAAATGGCCCTGAGTATCTGAAGAATAGGATGATCCTCCACACACCGCCAAGGACACTAAGGTATTCCCAAGGACTTTCCTCTCCAAAAGACATTACACAATGTGATACCCGCAAGTGAGCCTTCTCCGGGGTAGCCCCCACAATCTGGAATGCATTGCCTGAAAGGTTCCGTTTAACACAAGACTACCTCTACTTCAGGAAGCAGGTGAAAGCTTGGCTCCTCAACCAAGCCTTTAACGGGAGAAGTAACTAACTTGTTAGTCTCACTCACACACACAAGGATTGACTCGGGCTGCACATACTGCAGCGGGACATGTTTATCCACACCTACCATAGCTGAGATAATATTTAACCATCTCTCTGACCTCAAGTGCAACTTTCTTCAAATCAATCACCTTACTTTCTAATTCTTCCTACTTTCTTACTCATCTATATGTTACAATTTTGCCTTACCATTCACTACCAATTATAATGTTCTAGTACATATTGTGTTGTCATTCCAAGTAGTATGCCATGACATATTTTGTATTGTTGTTTGAATATTTTTACTGCTCAAATTGCCTCCTGCTCATGTTTGACCTATTCTTACTGTACACCGCCTTGAGTGAATTCCTTCAAAAAGGCGGTAAATAAATCCTAATAAATAAATAATTACAGGTTATCAATGTGTCTCCGTGTATAAAGTCAGCTGACCTTAACTTCAAAACAATTTTAGCAAAAACAACATAAGGAACACTGTAAATAATAGCCTAGATAGTTGCTGCAAAGGCAGGTCTTCAAACTTGAAATGATTGGTTAACACAGACTTTTCAATTTCCTATCAAGCTAATTCAAAAAGGGCTGTCAAGAGAGTGTGGCATGACAACAAAATGTTCGTTCCAGGAATCAGTGGATTTAGCTTATGCAAAATTAGAATTACAACCATTTTACAGAATAAGAAATGTGTCTGCTTTACTAATTTTACATTTCTATCCACTGCATATGGCTGTCATGTTACTTCAATAAGAAAACTTGCAAATGTAATTCAATATATAAATTAATCCCTTGAGACCAGATGGAGAAGAGATAAACTCTCTTGTCACTTTCAGGAACTGGCAATGAAGTTGGTAGGCCTTACTAGCGCTCCTCAGAACACATGGAGAAAGGTAGACCTTCCTAAGGCCTTTAATTTTGCATACCAAGAGGTTTTAATCACCTAAAAAATTACATTTATGGGTATAACACACAAATATGCCTAACTAATTGTAAGCTAGCATTGTTTGTTAAGCCATTCTATCTGCAAATAACAGACTTCACTCTCTCCCTACTCCCCAAGTGAGCATTGCAGAAGTGCTTCCTTCTTCTCCTTCTCTCTACCCATCCCTCCCTCTGGAACACTGCAGCCAGAAACCCAGCCAATGATTTAGATTTAGTTCATGCTTATCCGATAGTAGCTCAAGGCGAGTTATATTTGAGAACAGTAAGTATTTCCCTGTCTCCAGAGGGCTTACAATCCGTTTCTACCTGAAACACTCTTTAATGGTGTCAGCAAGTGCTAATACAGTTCACTTTAGTAAACCTAGCCCAATGATACAGAGCAGGGTAATTACTAATAGGTGTTAAGGGAATAATGCATGATATTTGCTTCGTGCATATTAAACATGCAAAACACTCTGTTATTATGTAAATCAAATAATGTAACTTTCACTGAACTTCGCTACATTATTTCAGGAAAAATAACAGCTGGTGCTTGTAAAAGATGCATAGACTCCCCCTCTCCGCAGTCAGGACCCCCCAAAACCACCAGAAGACTTGCCCCAGTCCAGAGTCTCTTCCCCCCCCCCTCCACAGCCAATTCCCCCTCCCGAGTAGAACCCTCTAGACCTAATTCAAGAACACTCTGATTGTCTAGGCTAACAGAACAGCAGTGATCCCTAGTTGTTCCTGCCTCCTCCAGGTTCAAAATACTACCAGTTGAATCCTAGTGGTAGTCTCACTGCAGTACTACTAAGAGTCAAGCTGCTATATAAGGCAAAACGTGTGTAAAACATTTCATTATTATGTACATTGAATGATGCAGCTTACACGGATACTATCACTAGTGTCCAGCTGCCAGGTAGAGATAAAAAGCACTTATATGGCAGCTTGACCCCTCATGATAGTATACACAAGAATACTGCTAAGGTTCAATTGGGGTCATTTTGAACCTACCTCCAGAGGGGACAGGACTTTATTTTCAAAAATTTAGCTTAACTTATTTAGGCACAAAATATGTATTCTCAATGAAGAAAACAGTTACTGGAGTGGAGGAGTAGCCTAGTGGTTAGTGCAGTGGACTTTGATCCTGGGGAACTGAGTTCAATTCCCACTGCAGCTCCTTGTGACTCGGGACAAGTCACTTAACCCTCCATTGCCCCTGATACAAAATAAGTACCTGAATCTATGTAAACCACTTTGAATGTAGTTACAAAAACCTCAGAAAGGTGGTATATCAAGTCCCATTTCCCTTTCCCCTTTATCTAAAAAGTTAGACTCTCAGTCAATGGAAGCCCCAAAAAGGGTCAAATCAAAAATGATCTGCTTGTAATTTTCTACAAGTGGCAAATAGCAATTTTGGTAAGTTAAGAGCAGATAAGCCACTTCATATTGTGTATGTGTAAATGCCTTTTTTTTTTTTTTTTTTTGCTGCAGTAAGCACGTGTTAGTTCTTACCACAGCTTAGTAAAAAGGCCCCATAATTTATTATGATCTCCAAATTTACAAAAAAGTGGCTTCTCATTTTCAGGAGAAGCTTAAATCTTATTTGTATATTGATATACATTTTAAGTATTTTCTATTTTCTTAACAAGCTGCTAAGCTCTGGAAGAATTTAACTGCAGATCTAAGGGTAGATACCAATTATACAAGTTTTTGCAGGAAATTAAAAACATTTTTATTCAAAAACTTGTAGACATTTACCCCCAGATTCTATATATCGAACTGAGATTTCCACGTGAAAATCGAAGCATATTTCATGACACTGCTAATAATCTAATTGGTTAAACCAAACAGTGCTGATAATTGCCAATTAACAATTATTGACACTAATTTGCATTAATTAGAGTTTATGCACAGAATTGTCTAAGAATATTCTATAACATGCTGCACATAAATTCTAAGTTGCATAGTTGACAAGGAGGCACAGCCATGGGCGTGGAATGGGCAGGTTGAGGGCATTTCTAATATCTGTGCACATGGTTATAGAATACATCCATTCTGTAATCTAGGCATAGGCATTTACACCAGGTTTTACTTAGAGTAACTGCCTGCAACTAAATTTAGTCATGTGGACTGGCATTCGGTGCATTCTACAAATCGTGCAGAAATTTAGGCTTATTCTATAAAGCACCTAACTGTAGGTGTCAGCAATTACACCTGCTATGAGCAGGCCTACTTGTAGGTGCTTACAATTACGCATGTCTTTATATATATATATATATATATATATATATATATATATATATATATATATATATATGCATAAAATTTAGGAATACCCCGGAACACCCCTAGCCATGCCCTAAAATTGTTATGCACTTTAGGATTTACGAACAGACCGTTATAGAATACGATTTGCAAGTAAATCCTAATTAGGGTCAATTGGTGCTGATAATTGATTATCACCAATTATCAGCAGATTGGCTCATTCAATTACATTATGCACATTAAATTGGGTGTGCACCCAATTTAATGCTCATAACTCTAGGCGCCATATATAGAATTTGGCTATTAGTATATTCATGATTAATTGTATACTCTTATATTCCAATATTTTATTGGTTTTCTTACATGTTATCTACAATGAACAGTATTTTCTGTAATTGCAGAATTCAGGTATAATGTAGTACTGTATCATATTGTATTCAGGCATCAAATGATTGTGTATGCAATGTGAAAAGGTAATTTCATACTCCAGGGTAAATTGGTCTAGTGGTATGTATGAAACTAAAGAAATGTGACAAGTATTATTTTTAAGGTGATCTGACATTCTAAAGCATTTCGTTCTCATTCTATTAACTGATGATGGTGATTATGAAAATGGAAATGAGCTCCCATTGATTTCTTTTGATGAACATGTGATGCACTCAGTATTTTTTAAGTATGTTCTATTATAAATAATAAAGCAATTCTGTGCATGAATGCAAAAACAATAACTAGACTTTGCCAGTTAAAACAACCTCAGGGGCCCTCTTACGATGGCGTGGTAGGCTCTATGCGCATGCAACGTGCGCCAAAACAAGACTACCGCCAGGCTAGTAATTTCAGACTTGGCGTGCACCCATACCACCAGGACAAATTTTTTAAAACATTTTCCTACCACACTTGGCATTTCTGGCGTTAATCAGCAGTTGGTGTGTGCTGACCAGTCACCGCGTGTGTAGCGCGTGAGCTCTTGCCGCTAGATCAATGGGTGAAGTTAAGGGCTCAGGCTTTAAATAGGTGCACACTGGTTTCAATTTTACCACAGGCCCTTTTCCCGGCCCATTGAAAAACATCCCTTGTTCCCAGTCGTGGTAAAAACTGGCCCAGTGTGCGTCAAAAACACGTGCCCACATTACCGTAGGCCACTTTTTGCCACAACTTAGTAAAAAGACCCCTCAGTCTTGTAAGAATGCATACAGCCCAATGCTTAAACCCCATTTTTTTTTCAAACAAACAGTTCTGCTGCACTTATGGTGTTCCCTTTGTTAATAAAGGAAGAATGAGCTGAGTAAAAGAACTGTAAATGGAGACCCAAATGAACTATTCCACCCTTCTTTAGAAAAATAAACTCACCATATAAATTATCATTTTTATTTGATTGATTGAGTGATTGATTTAGCTTGATATACAGTAAAAAAAAAAAAAGCCTAAAAAGGCATCTAGGCGATTTACAAATCTAAAATATAGAAGGGGAGGTTAAGAGAAAAAGAGGATGGAATAGAAGAGGGGAAAGAGATGGGGAAGTGAGTGGGAGGGGATTCGGACATCTGAAGAGCAGAACGCTTCAGAGAACAGCTGAGTTTTGAGTAATTTCATGAATAAACAAACGGAGGGCTGATTTTTGAAATGCAATGGGAATGTATTCCAACTAAAAATAAATGAAGCAAGAAAAAAATCTAAGCTATATAAAACACATAATCAAATAATATAAATAAAATATAATAATATTTCAAGTTATGTTTGTATGCCTTTCTATTTGTTTAGAACACCTAAAGAAAATCTTTATTTAAGGACTGAAAAATCTACTAGCCAAAGACAAAAGCCACTGTTACATTCAGCCACCTAGTCAGTCAATGATTTCGATTGTAATGAGATATATTTACCCTTCAGATTCTGTAGCCATCCTCACAAACTAAGGTGTCACTAGGTTAGAAAAGTATTAAAGTTCCTGCAGAACAAAGAAAAGCACCAGAAGTCACAAGACTTCACACTGGTAACACTCACAGAGTCATGATTTTTCTCTCAGAGCCGGCTCTGAATAACCTTAGACTGATTTTTAGGATGGCCTTCAAGCCCTAATTCCCACATTCCTTATCCAAGCAATACTAAATCCCATAAAATACAAAACTGGGATGGAGGGAGGAAGGGCAGGTGTGCCTGCAGCTAGTTGCTTTGGGAATCTGATAGGCAACTGAATACCACAGAAGCCTACTCAAAGTCTCAAAGTGAGCCCTCATTGATAGCAAGGATCAGAAATAACCAGAAACGCTATCTCAAGCCAGCAGGAAAAGCATCCAGGAGGAAGTTAACATGGTTTTTAAATGTGGAGGAGATTAATAATGCTAAAATACCCATTTTTGGACCGTGGAAAAGAGTCACAGCAGAACTAGGAATTCTCTTCTCACGTACAGTCAGCATGAGATTGGGAATCCCCTCCCTGGGCCCTAGGAGGAAAGAACTATCTCCGGACCTAAAATCAAGAGAAACGTTTGTAGGTTTTTCTGTGAATTTCCTTGTATTCTCAATGTTAAAAAAACTGAATTCACGAAGTTCGTAGAGCTGGATATGGCTCTCATCTCCCATGATATTGCTACTGGGTCTATGGAGCTCAGTATCTGGCATCTCTCTGAAAAGCTAGTAAGAGCCGACTTTTTCTGGGACTCTTTTGGATTATTTGAACTTATCCAATAACCTCCTGTGATCCTCCATTACTGCTTTTTCAGCTGCCTTCAGCTTTGGACTGCTGACCACACTCCTGATGACATCACCAGGTCTATGCAACTAAACATGTCCCAGGGTGAACAGTGCAATTCTTGCAGTTACACTACTGGGACATTGTCAAAGGAACATTCATAAGAGGTACGCCCCTTGGAGGAACTCTAAGAACTTGAGGCTGACACAGTAAGAATGATGATGATGATGACTTATAGACTTTATATACTGCTTATCACAATAGAACATTTTATTGTTCTTTAGGATAATTTTGTATCCAGATTACAAATAATGCATTTGGGGCACTAGGGGGACAAATATTCGGTACAGCCCTAATTCAGTTTATGTGACATAACTTCTGGGACCTGGGCCCCTAGGTTCTTATTTACTATTATTCTATATTGAATCCATAGTTTTATTCTAATTTATGGTATTACATTATGGCCATATGGAGATTTTCTGTTTTAAGAAGATCAATGTGATAACAGCATACTAAGAAATGCCATACTAGGTCAGATCAAACATCCACCAAGCAAGCATCCTGGGGGAAATTCAATAAATGTCACCCAAAGATAGGTGTTAGGATCTGTGTTAAGCAAGTATTCTGTAAAGCGTGCTCTGCGCAGAATGACCTTTATAGAATACTAGTTTAGCAAGCATTTTGCGCCTCTTTGGGTGTGAGCATTTACTCCTGGCCAAAGGATGGTGTAAATGCTTATGCCCAACTGATGGCAGTTAGGTGTGCAAGTGCAGGTATTTTAGAACATGGCACCTAATTTCTGGGAATATCCCTGACCCACCTTTGCCCCTTCCATGGCCACACCCTCTTTGGAGTGTACAACTGACTACAGTTAAATTAACACACAACATGAATACAGTATCATATTTGGTAAACAATACAAATATAACACAGAGCAAAGCTAAAATCATTAAGCAAGAGCTAAAAAAAATTTAAATCGTAACACCACTGATAGCTCCACTCAGTGCAAGGTATAATGGCCATGGAGTAATACATCATATAAGTTGACTGGCAATAGGAGGCAAGAGATTCAAATAAACTAGGTGCAGCAAAGGGCGACTAAAATGATAGCGAGGATGGGACGACTTCCCTATGAAGAAAGACTAAGGAGGCTAGGGCTTTTCAGCTTGGAGAAGAGACGGCTGAGGGGAGACATGATAGAGGTATATAAAATAATGAGTGGAGTGGAACAGGTGGATGTGAAGCATTTGTTCACGCTTTCCAAAAATATTAGGACTAGGGGGCATGCGATGAAACTACAGTGTAGTAAATTTAAAACAAATCGGAGAAAATATTTCTTCACCCAACGCATAATTAAACTCTGGATTTCGTTGCCGGAGAACGTGGTGAAGGCGGTTAGCTTGGCAGAGTTTAAAAAGGGGTTAGACGGTTTCCTAAAGGACAAGTCCATAAACCACTACTAAATGGACTTGGGAAAAATCCACAAATTCCAGGAATAACATGTATAGAATGGTTGTATGTTTGGGAAGCTTGCCAGGTGCCCTTGGCCTGGATTGGCCGCTGTCGTGGACAGGATGCTGGGCTCGATGGACCCTTGTTTTTTTTCCCAGTGTGGCATTACTTATGTACTTATGCCTGATATTCAAAAGAAGTTCTATATTCACCAGTGGAAATTAAGATTTAGTGGTGAATTCTATATATGGTGCTGAAAGTCGCACTTAAATTAGGTGTGGTTTATAGAATAGTGTTTACATCTGGGAATCACGCCTAACATTAGGGGTAGTCACTTGCACCAACTGAAATATACTGCAAATGTATGCACCTAATTTAGGTGCGTATCCCCCCTTATTGTATATCAACGTGTTTAAATACTAGGAATGTCCCCATTCCAGTCATGACCCTCGCATTTCAGCGCCCGCACCTAAACTTACACAAGTAAATTCAAATTAATTCTAATTAGTGTCAATAATTGCTTGCTAAAAAGCCAATTATTGATGCTAATTAGTTTGTTATTCAATTAAATTTGCACACACAATTTTTGGTGACTTTTATAGAATTAGGGGGTTAACATCACTATTTGTAGATTTTCAAAATTTATGTAGATAGTATCAACTCATAAATCTGACTGACCAGTCTGATACTATCCAAATAAGAAGGGACTGGATTTGTTTTTCACATTAGGCCTTTACTGTTTTTTCTTTTTTCTTTAAATGATCTCCTAATCTTTTTGTTTCATGCCCTTTCTCAATTATGATCTGAGAAAGGGATTTTTTGTTTCCTAATATTATATGCTTAATTCTGTATTGATATAAAACGATATTATTGCTTGTGATAATTATTACTAAATTCAATTTAAAAGAAAAAAAACGGGTGCTGGAAAATATTGGCGCTAAGCATTATTCTATAAAGGGCACACACCCTTTATAGAATAGCTCTTAGCACTGGTTTCTTTACCCAACTCTGGGTGCCAGACTTATGCCTGCTAAAACCTGATGTAAGTCCCAGCACTCAAGTTGGCCACAGAAATCCAATGTTCTATAACACTGCATGCAAATGTTTGGAACGCCTATGCCCCTCCCATGGCCATGCATACTTTTGCATTGTGCACTATGGGATTTAGGTACCCAGCATTATAGAATAGTGCACAGTCAGATGCACATGCAAATCCTAATTGGTGCTAATTAGCATCCAATTACGGATGGTTGTTAGCCAGTTAAGTTGCATGTGCATCTGGGAGCCATATATAGCATTCGGGGGAAAGAGGACAATTCTATAACTGGGCACCTCCATTTAGGTACCATGAGGACATGCGGTGAGAGCCTATTCTATAACAGCATCTGGGCACCCTGATAAAATTATAAAATACAAGTGTCACTGGCTCTGACACACCTTACATTTATGCACCCACAGCTGCACCAACCATAGAGCTGACAGGGATGCACATAACTTACAGTATTTTGTAAGTTAGGTGAAGCTCCCACTTATGCACATATGTCCCTCCCATGCTCCACCCACGCATACGCTCCCTTGCAGTCTGCAGACTGTTATATAGCTCTTGTAGTCCTCATTCACTTTGGCCCCAATGCTCAAAAGTAAATGCAGGTGCTAGAGGCCATTAGCACTGGACTAACTACTACTATTTAACATTTCTAAAGCGCTACTAGGGTTAAGCAGCGCTGTACAATTTAACATAGAAGGACAGACCCTGCTCAAAGAGCTTACAATCTAATGGACAAATGTACAGTCAGTCAAGTAGGGGCAGTCAAATTGGGGCAGTCTAGATTTCCTGAAAGGTATAAAGGTTAGATGCCGAAAGCAACATTGAAGAGGTGGGCTTTGAGCAAGGATTTGAAGATGGGTAGGGAGGGGGCTTGGCGTAGGGGCTCAGGAAGTTTATTCCAAGCATAGGGTGAGGCGAGGCAGAATGGGCGGAGTCTGGAGTTGGCGGTGGTGGAGAAGGGTACTGAGAGGAGGGATTTGTCCTGTGAGCGGAGGTTTTGGGCGGGAACGTAAGGGGAGATGAGGGTAGAAAGGTAATGAGGGGCTGCAGACTGAGTGCATTTGTAGGTAAGGAGAAGCTTGAACTGTATGCGCTATCTGATCGGAAGCCAGTGAAGTGACCTGAGGAGAGGGGTGATATGAGTATATCAGTTCAGGCGGAATATAAGACGTGCAGCCTGCATTTAACTGCATAGAATGCTCAGAGGCCTGGAGCGCGGGAACAAATGAGCATGCATATGAACAGTGCATGTAGCATGCTAATGTAGTCAAGCTCTTGCAAACGAGGTCATTTTGTATTCCTCCCTAATGCTCAGAAAAAAGCACCTAAAACAAAACTGCCTTACCACTGCAAAAAAGAACACCAGGTCGGAGCAGGCATTAGGGTGTTGGAAGAGGGAAGAGAGGATTTCTCATGATTCTCAAAATCTGTCAGTTTTGATTGCTTTTGGAAGCCAAAGGAACCCTTGCAAGCCCTTAGGTGTTGGTTATGGGAAAATAACACATTGGCATCAATTTCCTGCAGTCCAATTGTGGCCACTGCATCTCAAAAAAGATATAGCGGATTTAAATAAAGTACAGAGAAAGACCAAAAATAATTATATAGGGGATGGGACGACTTCCCTATGAGGAAAGACTAAAGTGACTAGGGCTCTTCATCTGGGAGAAAAGGCAGCTGAGGGAAGATATGATAGAGGTCTATAAAATAATGAGTGGAGTTGAACGGGTAAACGTGAAGCGTCTGATTACGCTTTCCAAAAGTACTAGGACTAGGGGGCATGCGATGAAGCTACAAAGTAGTAAATTTAAAACGAATGGGAGAAAATTTTACTTCACTCAACGTGTAATTAAACTCTGGAATTCGTTGCCAGAGAATGTGGTAAAGGCAGTTAGCCTAGCAGAGTTTTTAAAAGATTTGGACGGCTTCCTAAAGGAAAAGTCCATAGACCATTATTAAATTGGACTTGGGGAAAATCCACTATTTCTGGGATAAGCAGTATAAAATGTTTTTGTACTTTTTTGGGATCTTGCCAGGTATTTGTGACCTAGATTGGCCACTGTTGGAAACAGGAAGCTGGGCTTGATGGACCTTTGGTCTGTCCCAGTCTGGCAATACTTATGTACAGTGGTGTGCTGGAGCAGGCTCTCACAGGCTCGCAAGAGCCGGTTGTTAAGTTTTTAAGAATTTTGGGAGCCAATTGTTAAAGTAGGGACTTCCATGGCTACTTTAACAACTGGCTCCCAAAATGTGGGCTTGGGCCCCCTGCTGAATTCTCTTTTACTTTGCTGGTGGGGATGCAGAGCTCTGGCAGCCAAGTAAATAGACTGCTGCTGCTCCCCACTCCTTGTTTCTAGCTCTGAACTGCAGGCTGGGACTTCTCCAGCATGTGTGAGAAGTTTCAGCATACTGCTCAGAGCAAGACGTTGGGAGTGGTGGTAGTCCATTTATTGGCTGCCAGCAAAGGTATGCCTAGCGTGCCCGCATGAAGGGAGGGAGGAGAGAGAGGCAAGTGTTGCTCCCCCCCCCCCCCCAGCCATCCCTGGCCCTTCCAACTGCAGAGCTGGCTACGTCCGGAGAAAGAGCCTGTTGTTAAAAGTTTACCAGCACACCCCTGCTTATGTACTTAAGTATTGCTCAGTACTTTTTCTGGTGTGTTCATAGGAGCTGTCAGCACAAAATCGGGGACAAAAACTGAGTGGAGGATGCAAATCAAGCCACAGGAAAGGTGAGATAGTACTCAGGGAAGTAATGTTTTTCCAGTGTATATCCGATATACCTCACTTTTTTATGCACTGGGGTATTTTAATGGTATTTATCAGTTAAAAACTAAGATCAGAATCCCTAACTATAAGCAAAGGTGCTGTATCTCACATATTGTCATTAAGGTGAATCATGATGAATGGAGAAAAAAGGGAGAAGACAAATGATATTCATGAAAGAAAAATGGATTTCTTGCAGCTCTCTATGTTACAACTGAATCATTATTTTCATTAGATAACTGCCAGCTGCCACCTGTGCCTTCAAAAATCTAAGAAGCTAGTATCAATGTATTTTACTTACCTCATCCAAATCATACAATCAAAATATTAATTTATGAAAGCTCTGCCTCTTTCATACTTCATATTTCTACTTAAAGATCAGTGTGACATATCATCTTTGTGCTAGCAACCTCAAGATATATTGTATAATAAGCTGGAAGTCATTACTTTCAAAGTTACTCATCTTTGGAAAGGTCAGCTCCAAACACTGATTTAAATCCTTTTTTTCGGAGATGGAGGCCCCTTGAATCCTCTTGCTACACTGTATGCTATAATTCTTAGACAACACATTTTGCCAATTTATTGAAATTATAATTTAGAAATATTGTGGGGTATTTTCAGGTATGGCATCCAGGCTTTTGTGATTATTCATTACAGGTTCAATTCAGCTGGATTTGTTTGCATTAGAAGGCTAATGTTGCATGCTATTTGGGTGGTGCTGAATAGCAACAGTCATTTAAGAGGAGATATTCATGGTACTCACAAATAATTCTTAATATTTAGAAAAAGATCATTGAGATATACAAAAGGATGGTCTAAAAACCCTCCAATTCACCATAAAGTATGGCAACATACTTTTTATTTGCTTCCCAGAAACATCAAACCCAAATATATTTATTCCTGCTCAGAGCTAAAATATCTCTGGGAGATCCCTTTTGGAAGAAGAAAAGTCTTCATTACAGTCTGAGAGAGCAATTTTGAAACCTTTACTGTATTTTCTTTTCATGGACAAAAAGAAAAATCATATTTAAAATAACCCCACAATTCTACTTTATCATATGCCATGTAAAATTTTTTCTCTCTTAAGTGTACCCTTATTTGGCAGCTTGACCCCCTAGCAATAGTACCATGAGTCTGCCACTAGGTGTCATAGCTTCTATTCTGAACCTGAACTAGGATGAAGAAGGAGCATTCAGGATCGGTTCTGCCCCACCACTTAGTGACCAACAGGATACTGTCGGTACCATGATTGCATTGAACACCATCTCAAGAGATTATCGGCAGCAAGTACATGCATCAGCAGGAAGTGAAGGTGCATCAGCACTATTTTCAGATGCATTTACTATGAAGTAATTGTCAAATCCATGCAGTACATACAGAACAGATGCTTTCCATGCCCCCAACATGTACTGCAGAGGATTTCCACTTTGCACGTTAAGTTTTGCACTTAAGTATGGTAAGTGCAAAAACAAAATTACCCTTGCCCCTATATGTTCACTCCATGAAACTTTATCAGTCCGTAATCCAGTAAATGTAGATGTTACTTTCACATAATATTTAATGAACAGTTTATGGCCGTACATATTAAAGGGGAGAGAAAGGAAGGGGTGGGAGCCAAACTGCTGTAAAGGAGCTACACTATGTAGAAAAACTAAAACAGGAGCAAATATTATTTATAGTAATGATTCATCAGGGTCTGGCAATATATACATGGCTGCTCAAGAAGATATATAAAATGTGCACTTTTTGGATTAAAAAAAAACTAATTCAATCATTCTGACACTCTTAAATATATGTGGCTAGATCAATTATGCCAGTTATACAGATTTTTAAATGAGTAATGCTAATAAGAACTAATAAGTAAATTACGCAGTCTTACTGATACGTAAAAAAGGAGTGTGAAAATAAAATATGGCCTATAGGTGTCTTTCTACTGAGAACTATCCTACAGGTAAGGCATTCTCTCAAGTTAGAGTTCTTTCCAAAATAAAAGTGAGACAAAAAGAAACAAAGGACAGCAGATGATAGCAATAGCTTGTGAAATTCATATAAGCAGTTGAAGTCTACAAAACTATGCCTGCCGAACACTGCCTTAATCCTGATCACCTCAGTTCCTATATAACAGATCAATTTAGCAACACGAACGTCAGAAATACTCAAAATAGAGATCATCATCTGCACAAATCTGAATAAAAAATACACAGTCAAACACATGTGTTCATGAATACTCTAGCATCCAAAATGCAAGAAAGAACAACTTAGTATTTCTTGGCATTTTTATACAGGGATTCCATTACAATTATATACTGTAGCACCACACAAGAGGAGTCATAGTAGGCTGAAATGCCTTTTAAAGAATCATTAATAAAATATTTTATAGGTTATGAGGTTTTGAGTTTTGGAAGACTGGTCATGTGGAGTTAAAAGCTCATTCATTAGAACATCTTTTCTTGGCCTTTCAAAGGTATCACAATTTAAGAACACTACAACTTTCTCCAACACCAATACAGCTACTACAATTGCACTACAGCACTGTTTTCTATATTCGAACAGTATGTTAATCATCTTCTCTCTGCATCACTTACTATGTTGCCACTAAACATACCAAGGCCCATTTTATACAGAATGTTGACATCAGAATTCAGATGTACAATACGTATAAGAACTTACAAGAATGTACATGTATTTGTCTGCATGCAAAGCAGGAGAGGCCATTTTACAAATATACATGTTGAACTCTGCAGCTTCTACCTGGAAGTGCCACAACTTCCACATGTATCACTGCATCCACATGTAGCTGTCCCATTTTACAAACCTAGATGTGTAAGGCCCCCTTTTATCAAGCCATGCTAGCAGCTGTTCCACTGGTTAACTAGTGTAATCCACCCTCTCCCTGAGACCAGTGACATCCTAACAAATAGCCAAAAATAGTTGTCCTCATGGCTTGAGTACCTCAGATCAGCCACAGACTTAGTTAGAGCAGTACAAAAATGCTAACCTCATCTAGCCTGTCATAGACAAGCCAGGGAAAGTATTAAACTAATTTAGGGTTAAATGTTCAGAACCAATAAGATGTTATAGATGTTTTTATTTAGTTTAATATGAATAGATGACAAAATTAATTCAGGTATGAGCTGAGTCAACTAGATTAAAATGCAAGTTGTTAGTAACAGCACAGATCCCAGGAAGTTAGATGTAATAATTCAACAATAAAATATTACTTAAAAAATTTAAATAAATAACCCTTGATAGAAATAAGTTCGGCATGACCTTTACAACAGTTAAACATATACCGATTTCTCTTTTCAAAGGCTAAAACACTGAATATTTACTCAGGAGAAATCTACTTAGGATTTCAGAACCTTTTTCAAGGACTCAAAAGTCATATAAGTATTAACTGTACTTTTCTTGTTACTTTTGTGATGATATTTAACCTTCACTAGTATGTTAACCAAAAAGAAGTTATTTGCGTGATTTTTCCTCTCTCTACAGATGAAAATCTAAAGTGTCTGAAGTTGCTTAAGAATTCTCACTAAGTATAAATTTCTTTTTCTCTCTAATAATCTGACCCTTTCTATTTCTTTTCTATTCTCTGTGTATCACTTAGCTGAAGTCTTCTTTCATGTATGTGCTCTGCTCTTTGCTTGCATTGTAGCTCAGTTTTTTTTCTTGTTCTCCTTTACTCTTGAAGAAAAGTACCTAATAACCTATGCAAAAGAGATTACCTCCTTATATTGTAGTCAATGTACATTCTAAGTGGGGGGTTCCAAGATGGCGCTTTGACCGGACGCACCTGTGTTTGCTGCTGAGGTGACTCCGTTTTTTCCTGCCGTTTTCGCTGCCTCTGTAACCTCTACGATGGGGAAACGGAGGGGGAAAGTCAAGGAGCATTCCTCGGCTCCTGAGGCACCTTTGGCATGGCGGCAGACGACTCTGCAGTTCCCGAGGCAGCTACCGGGACCTCGGGGAACTTCGACCCCTTCTGCAGCTCTCGACGCGTCGGCGTCGATTGAGAGCGCTAACGGGGCTTCCCTGAGCCCTGTGGAGCGCATTGCTCCGCCTCAGCCCGGAAGGGAATTGCTGGCAGCCCAAGCAGGGACGGAGAACGAAGGAGTTCAACCCAAACTGCTCGAGGGAAGGACTGCAGCGTTAGAGAATGAACCCCAGCCAAGAGAAGCACTAATTCAATCAGCACTACAGGTATTTCCTCAGGACATTGTTACTAAACTGTCTCAAGTTGGTGCTCAAACTCAACCCCCTCCTGGAGCTTGTGGCGTGGTTAGACCAGCAACTGTGACACTAGAGTCACTATGGGACATGGTACACAACATTCAAATCTCTATGCAAACCACATTAAAAGAAAATACTGACAATATAAAAACTCTTTCTGAAGCTGCGCTACTCCAAGCACAGGTGTTTGCGCAGCAGTCCTCGAAATTGGAAAATATGAGTACCAAATTGCAAGAAATGGGAACCTTAGAGACTGCTTTGGTTAAGGACAATATTTTTCTTCATAAACGAACGGAATACTTGGAGAATCAGGCTAGGAGACTTAACCTTAGGTTCCTAAATTGCCCTAAGTCTCCTTTAATTCCACCTGTTGAAATGGTCAAGAAATATATGGTGGACATTCTTGGAATGGATAAGGATTCATTGCCCCCCATAACACGGGCCTATTACATCTGGAACCCAAAGGGAGGCGATGGAAACCCCCCAGTGGTGGGGGATGGAATGAATCTAACCTCATTCCTCGAGAGTTCACTGGAAATTATTACTCAGAGGTCTACTATGCTTGTCACTTTTGTTCTGGAGCCTGATCGCAATGCTATATTAAGACTTTCCTTAAGACATTTAGAAAACCTGTTTATGGGCTCAAAGGTCTGTATTTTTCCAGATCTCTCAAAGCCTACACAAACTAGACGCAGGGCCTTTTTGGAACAGCGTCCTAGAGCGTTGGCATTGGGAATAAATTTTGTATTACGATTTCCTTGTATATGTAATTTACTGCTGGAGGGCAAACAGTTTCAATTTGTTGACCCTAAACAGTTAAAAGACTTTCTTGATGCTAGAGTAGATATGAATGTTGTATGCCTTCCATAAATAGCAGGCTAGGGCAGTTAACCCGAGGTAGCAACTGGTAGTTTTTGGTTTTTTTTTTTATTACCTTTTGTTGCTTATATTTCTTGATTCTTGGAACCAAATGTTTCTTAATTTGTGGACGAATAGGCCTTGAGATTTATTCTTATATGTATTTCCTGTTTGTAATGCTGATTGCATATTCACAATTTGTAGTGAAATAATGAAATATACCAATAAATAAATAAATTAAGTGGCTTAAGAATATTTTAAATTAATGGGACATCTTACTAGATAGAAGAACAGGTAATAGGTCTCTCTAACTAAGAGCTCCTTTTATAAAGCTGCACTAGCAATTTCAGCATGGCAAATGCAACAAAGCCCATAGAAATGGAATAGGCTTTCTCAAATTTGCTGCGCTGGAATCACTAACGCAGCTTTGTAAACGATGCCCTAAGATTTCCTATTCTATTACTTTGATCCCTGTACTAAAAAAGGGCACTCTTCTTCACAGTAATTACTGTCACTTCTTCTGGCTGACTTTTCCTGGTCACACAGGGGGACTTTTACTAAAGATTAGCTCAAGTTATCTACAGCAGGGCCCATAGGAATAAAATGGGCCTTACTGCAGATAACTCAAGCTAATCTTTAGTAAAAGACAACCCCCCCCCCCCCCACTCTTTTCTCTCATACACTTTAACACCAGCACCACTTCCAACAGAGAGGGGAGTCTGCCTCCCAGCAGACTTGCAACTGCTTCTTCACAAAAACCCAGTCAGCTAAATCCAGGCTCAGGCACTACAACTGAACATGCCTGGCTTTGGGATTCACATGCCTGACTCATTCGGATAGTGGGTAAACTGGTTCGCTGGTCGAATTTAACCAGGCAAAATTAAAATGTTTTCCCCCTGGGATTGCCTATTGACAGCACCTTTCAAAACTAGTGTCTCTTTAATAGGTATATCATTAGTACCTCAGACATTTTTCACCACACTGCTCAGTAAACTTCACTAGAATCTTTGATCACATACTTCCCAGAACTATAAGCTTGCTAATCTTTCACTCTCAGGAACCCACAACATGCAATTTCACATTGAGTTACTTCTCTCAGAGGAGTGCCATACTAGCACATCCTGTCAACACCAGCACTTCAGCCCTTCTCCTCTAATTGAAACTGTCCCCGGCCAGCTCCCAGGAGACTGACTCTTCTGATGTCATTTGTGATGTCATGTTTCCTGCCACACAGCCTCTCAGCCAATCACATACATGCACTAAGAACACTCTTAACTATTTGCACGCATGACAGTTCTAGTTTGCAAGTCAAAATCTCCATTTTTAACTACCTATTTCCCATTCACATACATTATAAATAAAGACGTTTTACAGTTTTCTCACAGAAAGTATTTTCCTTAAAACTACTAAGCATATGTTAGATCAACATTATTCATACAGTATTTTTCCCCACATTTTAAGTGCTATAAATTACGTTCACATATTTTTAATATAAAATCATTCAGAAAACATCTCAAACTCCTTGATGTCCATACCAAAAATTAAAATAAAACCCCTTCTTATGTTCTCAACCAACAGGTCTACTTAACAGGTGTTCTTGACCCCATTTTCCCAGCCACATACAAAATTACAATTTTAACACAATAAAAGAACCTGGTTTGACCCTAAATCACTTCAGACCTCCACCCCCGCCCATCCACAAAAAATAATAAAATAATAATTATAAACAAATTCTGGAGCCCAAACCATCATATGCCAAAAATAACCCATAAAAATTAAAGCTAACCTCTAGAAAACCCGAGACCTCATGTCTAGTTGCCAGGGCATCCCTCAGGAAGCCACCACCTCCAGATCCAATCCAATTGGACCCATTGCATTGCTGGCAGCTGCCGCAACCTCTGACGGCAGCCCGCTGGATTTAAACATTTAGATTCCGGCTTCAATTGAGGCTTACCGGAGCTCGGGCACACAACTGCACATGAGTGAAAGGCTGCACATGAGCTAGAGCTCTGGAAGGCCAGGCCCATAGCATACCATTGTCCTGTTGCCTCTTTCCTCCAGACACCCTGCACTCCCAGTCCACGTGGCAGTGTGAAGGGATGTGCCTGCTGCACCAGGGATCCAGTAACACTCCTGGACCAACCCCAGACCCCAAATGAGTCCCAAAATAACCCAAACATGCTCAGACCAGCGTGATCCTGCTCAGCATCAATCCAACCTGTCTCAGCCCCAGTCCAGGTTTTTTTTTTTAAATTTTAACCCATAGGGTTACACTAGTGAGACAGCAATTTTTTTAGAGGTGAAAATAAACAATGGGGGGAATAATTAAGAAGCATTGCTCATGTAAAGCCCTCACAAAAATGAGCATTTTTTAAAAAGGTTGTGTGCCTCTGAACTGGTGTAATACCCAAATGGTGGGCAAATTCAAATTTGTGACTGAAGTACTTTCCTGCCAAAATTCAAATTTGTGACCAACAGAAGTTTCCCAGCCAATCAGTTTTGAGAACCCACTATGTAAAGACAAACTGCAAAGCTCATAGCATATCCTGAAGGAAGCTAGAGCATGATAGCTGAATCATTGGTCCCACTTACTCAGACGTGGCAAAACCGCAACAATCATTACAGAGTAAATGCGACTATTTACATGTGAAAATGTTTCTAAATTACTCCCCTTTATCTCGTATATAAATCCGCCTAGAAAAAATAACACACTATATTCATAGAAAAACACAACTTTTAATGGAAAAGAGGGTTATTTGGATACAGTTTTTCAGTGTAAATTCCCCCTCCCACGTACACCCCTTAGAGGGTGGGGTTCCA
Organism: Microcaecilia unicolor; assembly: GCF_901765095.1. NCBI lineage: Eukaryota > Metazoa > Chordata > Amphibia > Gymnophiona > Siphonopidae > Microcaecilia > Microcaecilia unicolor. The sequence continues at coordinate 159,575,426 of NC_044039.1, forward strand.
GGATAGGAGCTGCTGAGTTCATCTCTTTCTGTGTCCCACTGGAGGAGATGTAGTCTTCATTTTCCTTTTGCTCCAAATGCCTTTTCCAGCTGGTCCTCCCAGCATAAAAAGGAGCAACTGAAAGGGAAAAGAGGCAATTAAGAAATAACCTTAGTAGAACATTACACTGACAATGGCAATTTGATTAGGCAGCACATTCAGTTGTGTATACAAAAATGTATATCAGTTCTACTTTAGGACAGAAGTAATGTAACTTGGATCTACTGATGTAAAGCCCAGACTGACCTAATTAAACCTTTATAGCAAAGATGGGCACCTGTTTGGAGCCGCAAGATTTTTTCGGATGGCCCTAATAAATATGCATGGATTCAACTAGATATGCATAGAATATATGCATATATATATATGCATATTTATTGCATGCATATTGATTTTGGATAGCCTAAATATCTGACCAGAAGGGGTGCCTGATGACCAACATTTACCACCCCTAAAACAAGACATTGCATAAGTAGAAAAGTACAGTGATGATAAAGAAGCTTAAAATAGGAACACATAAAAAATGAATGAAATCAGCACAGTCAGAATGCATATGAAGCAAAAAATACCTAAATTTACAAACTGCAATACTGTTCGTTGCAACTCAGCTAAGTACACACAGCATATGTGTTGGCTTTATATGGCATATGCAACTGCCTACAAAATTAAAAAATAAAAACACTGAAAGTACAACAGAGTGCACATTCAAGGAAAAACAACATATGAACTAGCAATGGCCATGTAGAGTCTATATATGACTGAAATGTGGTAAATATATATGCTAAATTTGAAAAAAAAAAAACAGCTGTCACACCAGTATGATAATGTATCCAAAGAGCATATGGGCAGAAGCCATCATGTATTTATTTATTTATTTATTTATTTGTAGCATTTGTATCCCACATTTTCCCACCTATTTGCAGGCTCAATGTGGCTTACATTTTTCCGTAATGGTGAATCACCAATTCCGGAAAAGAGAAATACATATTTAAGGCGGAGGAGACACTGAGGCATATTTTCAAAGCACTTTGGGAGGCTAAGTTCCATAGGTTTCTATGGAACTTTGGGAGGCTAAGTGCTTTGAAAATGAGCTTGAGAATGTATTAGGTATATAAAGAAAGTACATTTTCATAATCAGAATTAAGAGGTATAGGATTAAACTTACAATCATGATAAATTAACTTGAATAATCAGGAATATTAAACTTCAATTGTGATAAATTAGTATGGACAATCAAGAGATAAAGAATTATGTTTAGTGAAGATCCAATGTAAATTTTGTTAACTTTTATTTTTGTTACATTTGTACCCCACACTTTCCCACTCATGGCAGGCTCAATGTGGCTTACATGGGGCAATGGACTGGGATTAAGTGACTTGCCCAGAGTCACAAGGAGCTGCTTGTGTCTGAAGTGAGAATTGAACTCAGTTCCTCAGGACCAAAGTCCACCACCCTAACCACTAGGCCACTCCCTGGTATTTAGGATGGATTATTGTGGTATGCCTTTTTGAATAGGTTGGTCTTCAATAATTTACAGAAATTGTTTATGTCGGGTGTTGTTTTTATGGATTTTGGTAATTCATTCCATACTTGCGGGCCTATATAGGAGAAACTGGATGCATATATTAATTTATATTTCAGTCCTTTGCAGCTGGGGTAGTGAAGATTCAGGAACATACGTGATAATTTAGTAGAGTTCCTGGTTGGTAGGTAAGTCTTGACATATACCCCGGAGTTTTACCGTGTATGATGTTATGAACCAAAGTGCAGACCTTGAACAGAATGCGTTCTCTTAGTGGGAGCCAGTGTAGTTTTTCTCTTAAGGGTCTTAATGTATGCACACTCAGGGGGTAATTCTATATAGGGCTTTCTAAGTTAGGCACCAATTAGGTGCCCAGCACAAACATGAGATAATTGTAGTTGAGCGCCAAAGCGGAGGTAAAATGGCAGTTACCCATGTAAGTGCACTTATGCAATATTCTAAAACTGGGCGCCTAAATGTTCTCCCATGTAACTGCAAAGTTCCCAAGGAAGAGGCATGGGTGGTCCCACTATTTTAGTGCATGCTTTGTAGAATACTCCCATTTGCGCACAGAACTGTAGCACTTAGACATGTCCATTTACACCAGCCATAGACATGGCATAAGTAGTGGTGCCTAATGTTGGGCACCTAAATGTCAGCTTTCACTACTGCCTTTGGCTCCTAACTGCTACTCATTTGCCCTCCTCCCCCCTGTTCCTCTTTACCCTGTAATTCCCTTGCCCGTAATGTCTGTCTGTTTTATCTAGATTGAAAGCTCTTTGAGCAGGGACTGTCTCTCTATGTCAGGTGTTCAGCACTGTGCGCGTCTGGTAGCGCTATATAAATGCGATTAGTAGTAGTAGTAGCTTACACTAGTATTCTGTTACAGATTAGATGCACTAATGTGCCATTACAGATTACTATTTTATTTATTTATTTATTATTTATTTACATTTGCTTGATATACTGCATAGACAAGAAACTGGCTTCTAAGCAGTTTACATAAAACAAGGTTGCTGTGATAAGAGGGGAAGAGAGAAAAGAAGGGGATAGAAACAGAGAGAGGAACCAGGGAGATCTTAGTGGGCGGCAGGGTATGCAAGGCTGAAAAGACTTATTTTTAAATCAGCTTTGAACTTAGTGTAGGGGGTTTGAGATGGAGGTGAATTGGCAAGGAATTACAAAGCTTAGGACCAACATAACTGATTGAAATGGCAGGGGTACGTCAAAGTGAACAAAGGAGGGAAGAGGAAGGAAGAATAGACCAACAGTGGAGGAGTAGAGTGTAGAAGAAGAGGTGTAGGGGAAAAAGAGGTGAGACAAGAAGTCAGGGGCTGATGGAAGATGAACTTTGAAAACAAGAATTAAAAGTTTGAACAATGTGTGTAGAAAAAGGTTGTCAATGTTCTGAAAAGAGGAATGGGGTGACATAATCAAAGGGTTTAGAGTTGTGCAGTAGATGGGCTGTAGTGGATTGGACAAATTGTAGTCACTTGAGGGGATAAAGGGGTAAACTAGCATACAGGTAATTACAATAGTCTAGGTGTGCAATTACTAAGCAGAGAAGAAGACAGCGGATAGTAGAGAGACGGAAAATAAAGCAGGTAGCACAAATGTGATGAAAAGCATAGAATGAAGCTTTAAGGATAATGTTTGTTTGAGTTTAAGATGACTATCAAAATGAACACCAAGAATCTTCACTGAGTCTTTGAAGCTGAGTGCCCTAATTTTAGCTACTTAAGTTTGAACGTCCTTTGTTGAATTTACTCCTAAATGCATATTTTATTTTTTTAATTATTTATTAGATTTATTTACCACCTTTTTGTAGGAATTCACCCAAGGTGGTGTACAGCAAGAATAAGTCCAACATAAACAACAGACAATTACAGCAATAAAAATATTCAAATAACAAAACAAAATATTGCATAGTATATTACTTACAGTGTCAAAACAATACATAATAGAACATTTTAATAGACAGCATAAGGTATAAGCAAAGATGGAAAATATAGATAGGTAAGATAGAGTACCAGGAGCAAGAAGATAGGGGGATTAATTTAAGAGAGCTGCACATGAGGTCAGAAAGGTGCTTGAATGATATCTTGGCTAGGGTAGGAGAGGATAAATATGTTCAGCTATAGTATGTGCAGCTGGTATCATTCTCTGTGTATGTGTGACTAGCAAGTTAGTTACTTCCTCCATTAAAGGCCTGGTTGAAGAACCAAGCTTTCACCTGCTTCTTGAAGTAGAGATAGTCTTGTATTAAACAAATCCCTTCAGGGGATGCATTCCAGAGTGTGTGTGTGGGGGTGGGGGGGGGCTACTCCAAAGAAAGCTTGCTGGCAGGTATCACATCATGTCATGTCCTTTGGAGAGGATATGGTTAGGGGTACTCCTTGGGAAGACATTAGTGTCCTTAGAGGTGTGTAGAGGGTGATCATGTTCTTCAAGTATTCTGGGCCATTTCCTTTAAGGGCCTTGAATATCAAATAGAGTTTTAAATTTAGCCCTGTATTGTATTGATAGCCAGTGAAGTTTTTTGCAAGAATGGTATGATGTGGTCACATCACTTACAACCTTCTATAAGTCTTGCTGCAGCATTCTGAATCAATTGGAGCTGGAGCAGACCCTTTGTAATCAAACCAGTATACAGTGCATTACAGTAATCCAGTCTTGATATTATCATGGCATGTACAACTGAGCCAAGATTTGCCTTCTCTCAATGTAAGGACAGAGGCAGTGTAGTTGTCTCAGATGATTTTTTTTTTGTTACATTTGTACCCCGCGCTTTCCCACTCTTGAATATTGCTTGGATTTGGGGAATCAGAGTAAATGTTGAATCTAACTGTATTCCAAGGTTTCTGATTTGTGATTTGAGGGGGAGTTCATACTTCCGAAAAGAGAGATTTTGACATCAGGTATGTTTCCTCTTGTGTTAGGGACCAAGAGAAGCTCAGATTTACTTGGGTTCAGGCAAAGTTTGCTGTGTTTATCCCATTCTTGATTTGATGTTAGACAGGTAATGTGTTTATTCAGGGCTGTAGGTAAGTCAGGTTCAATGGGTATGAGTAGCTGCACATCATCCGTGTAAATATAGAACTGAGTGTCCATCAACCAAATCATCTCGGCTAGTGGCTTGAGGTAGGTATTGAACAAAGTAGGTGACAGTATCAATCCGTGTGGTACCCCACAGGTCAGTGCCCATGGTGATGGTGAGGTAATGCCAAACATTATCGACTGTTGCCTGTGTGATAGGATCTGAACCACGTAAGTACTGTTCCATTGATACCTGTTTCTGCTAATCATGTGTCAAAAGCTGCTGAGAAATCTAGCAGTACTAACACCGAGGCAAATCCCGTCTTGGATTCTATGAAGATCATCTAGTAGGGATACGAGGACTGTTTCTGTTCCATAACTGGGTTCGAATCCAGATTAACATGGATCTAGCATTTATCTGTTCCAGCCAATCGCTGAGTTGAACACTGATGGTTTGTTCTATAAGTTTTCCAAGAAATGCGATATTTGATACTGGCTGGTAACTTTCAAGTTTGTCCTGGTCAAGGTTGTTCTTCTTTAGCAAAGGATGCACCACTGCCATTTTTAATGCTGTTGGTAGCTACCCATAAAAGAGAACACATAGGGTAAGCATAGACCACAAATATAACTCACATATTATAGCTGATGTCTGGAATGTAATATGCATTCAGTCCATAAACTCCCTCCAGCTTGTATCCAGGAGGAAGGTAGTTTGAGATTCGATCATTAGACATGTAGATAGCTGGATCACTGGTAGATATAAGGATCACTTGGTCAATTGTCTGCCTGTTGCGAAGGTGGCAGACCTCATGCATCACCTAAATAAGATTTTAGACAGTGCTGGGGAGAAGCCTGTCTTGGTACATGTGGGGACCAATGACATAGGAAAATGTGGAATTGAGGTTCTGGAAGCCAAATTTAAGCTCTTTGATAGAATGCTGAAATCCAGAACCTCCAGAAGTGCTTCACGTTTCATGCACAGGGCCCAAGAGACAGGCAGAGCTCCGGAGTCTCAATATGTGAATGAGACAATGGTGCAGAGAGGAGGGTTTCAAATTTGTAAGGAATTGGGTAACATTCTGGGGAAGCAAGAGCCTATTCCAAAAAGAAGGACTCCACCTTAACCAGGATGGAACCAAGCTGCTGGCATCAACATTTAAAAAGGAGATAGAACAGCTTTTAAATTAGAAACTGGGGGAAGGCCGACAGTTGCTCAAAAGCGCATGGTTAAGAACAAGGTATCTTTAAAAGATATCACCAAAACAGGGAAGATGGGGCATCTCAATAGCGAGGTTGCAATAAAGACCATAATAGACCAAATGGCTTAAATATAGAGCAGACTGATGTTAAAGAATGCAAATTATCACTGTCAATTACTGAGTAAGTTGTAAATAGGAATAACAAACATTGCTTAAATGTCTGTATACAAATGCCAGAAGCCTAACAAATAAGATGGGAGAGTTAGAATATACTGAAGTAAATAGATAGATAGATAGATAGATAGATAGATAGATAGATAGATAGATAGATAGATAGATAGATAGATAGATAGATAGATATAATAAGCATCTTTGAGACCTTCTGGAATTAAGATAACCAATGGGACACTGTCATACCATGGTACAAATTATATCTCAGTGATAGGGTGGACCAAATTGGTGGAGGGGTAGCATTATATATTAAAGATGGTCTTGAATCGAAAAGACTAAAAATTCTGCAGGACACAGAACACATCTTGGAAACCCAATATAATGATAGGAGTGTACTACCGTCCACCTGGCCAGGATGAACAGTCGGAAGCAAAAATGTTATTAGAAATTAGGGAGGCTAACAAACTGGGTAACACAACAATGTGTGATTTCAATTACCTTCTAACAAGAAAAATCAGACAGGATTAGAGATGGAAAAATTAGAAACGGTACAGTAAATAAATAAACGATAAAAATAGTACTCAAAGACAAAATCACCTCTCTTCTATGCAAGATACCTCTTACTGCCTTGCAATCCCAAAACAATTTGGAGAAAAAAGACCTCCGAAACAACAGGGCTTTAAAACAAACAGCCACAGCTGATTGTAGTGAAAAGCTCCCCTTCAATGATTGGTCAAAAAAACTCCACAAATTATAATAATTACAAAAGATTGCAAACAATAGACAGAGCAAGGAAATGAACAGGCCATAAAAGGGCAAGTCAATTAAAGTTTTCAGCAATACAGTTCAGCATATCAACAGTAATAACAATAATGCAGTTATAAACAGCAACTCCCAAAATACTCATCTGAAGGCTGAAAAAATAGTAGAAATTCCCAACCGGAGATCCCCGTTTCACTGACACAGCATCCTCAGGGGAAACAATACAGAAGGGTAGATAGTGGGGTTCTCCACGGATTTGTGCTGGGACTGCTGCTTTTTAACATATTTATAAATTACCTAGAGATGAGACTAACTAGTGAGGTAATTACATTTGTTGATGACACAAAGTTATTCAAAGTTGTTAAATCGGAAGAGGATTGTGAAAAATTTCAAGAGAACCTTGTGAGACTTGGACTGGGCTTCCCAGTGGGAGACGACGTTTAATGTTAGTAATTGCAAAGTGATGCATGTGGGAAAGAGGAACCCAAATTATAGTTACGTGATGCAGATGATACATTGAAACCCTCTGCTCAATGTGCAGCGGCGGCTAAGAAAGCAGATAGAATGTTAGGAACTATTACCTCAAATACTGTGTGCAATTCTGGTCACTGCATCTCAAAAAAGATATAGCGGATTTAAATAAGGTACAGAGAAAGACAAAAAAAATGATATAGGGGATGGGACGACTTCCCTATGAGGAAAGGCTAAAGCGGCTAGGGCTCTTCAGCTTGGAGAAGAGACAGTTGAGGGGAGATAAGACAGAGGTCTATAAAATACTGAGTGAAGTGGAATGGGTAGCCATGAATCACTTGTTTACTCTTTCCAAAAATACTAGGACTAGGGGAGACACAATGAAGCTCCTAAGTAGTAAATTTAAAACAAACCAGAGAAAATATTTCTTCACTCAGGGTCTGATTCTACATTTGGTGCCTAAAATTAACATGCATTAAGCAATCACACCTAAGCATATTCTAAATACCACGCGTAAATCTATGCGCAGTATTTAGAATATGCTTAGACGTAGTTCATATGACTAAATCTACATGCGTCCATTTATGCCAATGAAAAGCTGGTGTAAATCCCTGCACATTAATTTATGCACACTGGCCCATATTTTATAACAACGTGCATAGATTTTGGATCGCCCATAAAACACCCATTTCTGTGCCCCTAAGCACACTCAATTTTGTCTGCACACATTACAATTTAGGTGCAGTACATTACAGAATACGCTTAGCAATGTACACGTGTAAATTCTAATTTTTGCCAATTACTGCTTGTTATTGCTTGTTAAGAGGGTTAACAACACTTAACAGCTTGTTAAAACAGTTAATCTACGCACATAGTTATAGAATACACATAGATTTATGCACAGAACCCTAGGTGCACTATTTAGAATCCGGGGGATTTGTTGCCAGAGAATATGGTAAAAAAAAAGTTAGCTTAGCATGGTAAAAAAAAAAAAAGTTAGAATAGCAGGGTTTAAAAAGTTTGGATAATTTCTTAAAAGAAAAGTCCATAAGCCATTACTAAAATGGACTTGGGAAAATTCACTGCTTATTACTAGGATAAGCAGCATGAAATCTTTTTTACTGCTCTGGGATCTTGCCAGGTACTTGTGACTTGGATAGGCCATTGTTGCAAACAGGATACTGGGTTTGATAGACCTTCGGTCTGTCCCAGTATGGTAATGCTTATGTTTTTATGTTCTGCCACCATTCTGTAAGACCAGGAATCCGATGCAGGGTGTTAGCTCATCTCTGCTCATTCTAAAGCATCCCAAAAACATTACTGCTACTGCTACTTTCCTATAATGTTACTAAATATTCACACTCAAGATAACTTCAGAAGTAAATTCAATTTCCCTATTACAGCTTACAATTAAGCTCCTAGAATGTGCTGGACATGTAGATGGTGTGAGCAAACCTAATAATTCACACAAATTTTTATGTTACCAAAATGCCATGTCCCCGGGTTCCCTGCAGGCATCATGCTGGATAAGCTGTAGGGAAAGGCTTTGGTATCAGGGGGAGTTGGATATCAAGACACAATCCAAAGCGGTATGATAAGTCACTTTTATTCCAACATGCCAATATGGCTACATTTTGCCTTGTATCTATATCAGGGGCACAAGCAAATATCTGATGAATATCTTCATAAAAGGGGTTAAAAATTCAAATCCATACATAAATACACTTGTAAATAAATCTGGTAATATTTGTTTGTACCCCTGATGCAGGTGTAAGCCAAAACATGGCAACACTTATTACTTGCACAAATCACTTTGAAAACTGCCCTCAGGATAACAGTGTATTCATAAGGCCAGTGGGGGAAAACCATGTAAAGGAACAATATCTGTTATAGCAAAGCTCACAGAAATACATCTTCTGGTATATGGTTCTAATAAGAAACAGCCTTTACCAAAACAGGCAGTAAAAATTACTAAGCATCAAACATTTGAGGTGTCAAATTAAGGGGTTACCAATGTGGGTTACCGTTAAGACATGTTATTTTACCATTCACTCATGCTATTATAACATGAATTCCATTTTATGCAATGAGACCAGCCCACCGATATCCAAAAGCATTTAACTGGCCAGAATCAGAACCTGGTTGGTTAAAAGCACCATAACCAGTTATCTGCGAATTTCAGCAGGTCACAGCCAGCCATGAGCCGCTGAAAATTCTCAGTTAGCGGATAGCAGTCTGTTATATCACATGATATAACCAGCTATCTGCTGATTTTCAGGGTGAGTTTGGTAGCCATATTTGGCCACATGAATACCAGGCCTATCTTTGCCCAGTTCAGACTTAACTGGGCAGTACTGAATATCGGCTTGGTCGGTTAATTTTGAACTGGCCAAAAATAAACCAGATATTCAATGCCGATCACTGGAAACGGCCTGGCATTGAATATCTGGGCACAGCATTGACAGCGGGAGTTAGCCGGGTTAACTCCCGCAGTTTCACTATCAGGCTCCAAGTTACTAATAACTAGGATTAAGAGTAGAATAACATATCAACAATAGCCTATAACTTCTCCCCCTAAATCTTTTAGGATAGAATGAAGGTTCATAGCTGTGACTACAACTGTAAAAGTGTTCCTGGCCAGAGCTAAGCCAATCACAGTCAGGAGTATATACATGCATCAAAGGGCTCCGGGGAATGCATAAAAGGTGTATTGTATACTTGGGTGAATGGGTATTTGTGAGCATGCCTGCAAGCAGAATGGAGGACATACAATGAGCATTTACAGTAAGTTCTCTACCAATATGTTCCAAATATTTTTTCTGTCAATGAAAGACACATCCTGGATAGCATCACAGTTGTTACTCATCAACCATAAGACTTTGTGACTTCTGTTCTGCCTTCCAAGTGAAACATATTTTTGCACTCTCTGCCCCTCTCTCTAAAAAAAAAAAAAAACTATAGTATGAAACCTCACTTCCATTCTTGATCCTTAATTTTGGAACCTGTCTACAGCATCATCCCCCTAATTCTAAAAAAGTTGCCAAAATTGTGTGCGCATGCCAATTAGGCCCAATTGGCATGCACAATGTAATTGAATGAGTCAATTTTTAATAAGCAATTATTGGAGCTAATAGAAATCAATTAACATGTACATGCACAAATTTAGGCATTTGATCCACACCTATGCTTTACGTGCGGTCCTGGAAAAGAGGGTATGGAAATGGGAGGGTCATGGGCATTTCAGGGTGGAGCATGGGCATGGATTCCAGTTACCCACACAATTATGGAATAAGGGTGTTCCATGTGTAAATTTAGGCAGGGGCATTTGCACCACATAGTCATTGGTGCACGTGGACGCACCTAATTTTACACATGACCCCTGTGCTTAAGCGTTATTCTATAAACCCTAACTGTAGGTGCAGCTTATAGAATAGCACTTAAGCAAGGTTTTTTTGGTGATGATTTTTTAAGCACAATTTATAGAATTCATCCCAAATGTTTAATTTAATAACCTAAACGATGTTTCTATTCAGAAAAGCAGTAGGCTCTGACAAAGAAAACTCAAGTACAAATACAGCTTTCACTTCAAGAAGCTAGAAACTACTGCAATATGAAGGCACTTCTAGAACTAGGCACCTCAATTTAGGGCCCCAAAGCCGCATGGTTAATAACAATTCTACAGTGGAGACTAGGTACCTCATACAATACAAGCATGCTCCAGTATTGGCACACCTAACATTTAGGCGCCTGCAGTACAGCAGCCATACAACTGGCATAAGCGCAGGCACCTAAATGCAGCAGGGACACATGTAATATACAGTATTCTATAGAATACGTGCATAGGTTGTACACCTGCCTATATCTCACCCATGCTTTTCCCCTGTTTATACCCCTTTGCAAATATGCTGCATGTAAGTTAGCACAATAACATGCCACTAATTAACAACGGCGTCTGTCCTTGTGCATTTTCAAATTAGAGTGGGAAAATGAGCATGAGGGAATAAGAGAGAGAACCCCCTTTTACAAATATTGGCATTAAGTTGCCAAGGCCCCAGGAAAGGGGCAAAGCAGCACCATAAGTACATAAGTAGTGCCATACTGGGAAAGACCAAAGGTCCATCTAGCCCAGCATCCTGTCACCGACAGTGGCCAATCCAGGTCAAGGGCACCTGGCACGCTCCCCAAACGTAAAAACATTCCAGACAAGTTATACCTAAAAATGCGGAATTTTTCCAAGTCCATTTAATAGCGGTCTATGGACTTGTCCTTTAGGAATCTATCTAACCCCTTTTTAAACTCCGTCAAGCTAACCGCCCGTACCACGTTCTCCGGCAACGAATTCCAGAGTCTAATTACACGTTGGGTGAAGAAAAACTTTCTCCGATTCGTTTTAAATTTACCACACTGTAGCTTCAACTCATGCCCTCTAGTCCTAGTATTTTTGGATAGCGTGAACAGTCGCTTCACATCCACCCGATCCATTCCACTCATTATTTTATACACTTCTATCATATCTCCCCTCAGCCGTCTCTTCTCCAAGCTGAAAAGCCCTAGCCTTCTCAGCCTCTCTTCATAGGAAAGTCGTCCCATCCCCACTATCATTTTCGTCGCCCTTCGCTGTAATTTAGGTGCCAAAATTGGAAGACCCCAAAGCAACAGAAGATAGTAAAGTGCAATGATACTGGCAGAAAGATTCCAAGACACTAAAGCGACACCAACATTAGTATGAAGACCTAAATCCTCTGTACATGCCATACCCAGTATTAGAGTAGAGAGACAATGGATACTGCAGCTGCCAGTCATTTTCCAGTCCATATGGACTGAGTTGGTCTCATGTCTCTGCTGTGCTCTTTCCAGTTTATTTTCTATCAAGCTTCTCACTGGGGGCTTTTTCTGGTCTGAACCACAGAGCCTGACTTTTCTCTGATACCCAAACTCAGTCACTGCCTAGCCCCTCTGTATCTAAACCCAGTGTGTGCTTTTAGCTTTTTGTCCCTGAGCTTAATAATTTTCACTTTTCCCTCTGAAGTCTATACTTTTCTATAACAGGCTTCTTTCACTCAGGAAAGAAATGGCAAGAGAACACTTCTGATTTCAGATTCACGATAACATGATCAGCCATGGGATCCAGAAGAAGTGAAGCTGGGATATGTCTGGCTGTTTGAAAAAGATTTCAATAAAATAGGTCAAGGATTCCAACTCCTTCCTTGTCCTTAAATGTCCTTAAAGTGGAGCCTTTCAAGGTGGCTCCACTTTAGCCCTCAGGATCACTGAACATTAAACACCTAACCCTAAGAAGCAGAGGTTGAAGCTTTATACCTGAAGCTACAGGCACTGCATAGTCAAGGTAGAAGACGGTTATCCTCTGGAAAGCAGAAGGATAAACATTCCTCCAGCGGAGACCACTAGGTCAACAGATGATGCATTCTTAATCAGAGACCAAATTCTGGTCCAACAGGGGTATGTTGATTTCTGTTGCCCAGGGGACTACAAATGTCAACCTAGACATTTGAGGTATTAAGTACTGAAGTTAGTGCTGCAAGGAGATAATTCTTTAAAGAGAGTGACAATATTTAAACGCAAAGAACACATGTAAATAACCAGAATATTAGCATACACATGCATATGTGAGGACATATGCACATAAATGCCAATATTCTACCTAAGAATTATTCTTTAAGAAGTCAATTATGCATAGTTTGAAGGAGGACGAACACATTGGCGGATTCTGGGTAGAATATGAGTTAGGCATATAAATTATGGAATACTATGAATTACATGCATTTTTAAGCAAACTAGGTACTAGTATTTTCACCAGCTCTATGGCTAGTCTAAGTGGTCAGGCCTAAATTATACATGTGTATTCATGCTGCTATGCTAGTAAGAAAAACAGGTGCCTACTTTCCTTTATAGAATAAGCTCTTGACAGGTGCCTCTTTTTAAAAAGGGGAAAATCTCTTTATAAAGGCAGTTAATAAATCCAAATATAGGAATAAATAGATAAAAATTACATTTCCCTCGGAAGGGCTAATTTATTAGTGTGCTAACATCAGCCATTAAAGCAGGTAGATGTAATATTTACTGTGCATACTAAAGCTTGATTTATGTAAAGAAAGTAAATAAAAGCAAGAGAAAAAGGAAACCGATATGGTTCTCCAAACAAGTGGCTGAGAAAATAAAGGCTAAAGAGTTGGCATTCCAGAAATACACAAAAACTCAAGAACAGGAACACGGGAAGGAATACCAGAGGAAACTGAAAGAAGCCAAGAGAGAGATACATTTGGCGAAAACGCAAGCGGAAGAACTAATGGCTAGAAATGTAAGGAGGGGTGACAAAAATTTCTTCAGGTATATTAGTGAAAGGAGAATGACTAAAAAGGGAATTGTGAGACTAAAAGATACTGTGAACCGCTATGTAGATAGTGATGAAGAAAAAGCAAATTTGCCAAATAGATACTTTTGTTCTGTTTTCACAGAAGAAAATCCTGGAGCGGAACCGCGATGGACTGGAAAAAGTACAAATGAAAATGGAGTGGATACAGCATCATTTACAGAAGAGAGTGTGTATGAACAACTTGTAAAGCTAAAGGTGGACAAAGCCATGGGACCGGACGGGATCCACCCCAGGATATTAAGGGAGCTCAGAGAGGTTCTGGCGGGTCCTCTTAAAGATTTTTTTAATAAATCCTTGGAGACGGGAGATGTTCCGAGGGATTGGAGAATGGCGGAGGTGGTCCCTCTTCACAAAAGTGGTGATAGGGAAGTAGCTGGAAACTACAGGCCGGTAAGCCTCACTTCGGTTATTGGAAAAGTAATGGAAGCGATGCTGAAGGAAAGGATAGTGAATTTCCTGGAAGCCAATAAGTTGCAAGATCCGAGACAACATGGTTTTACCAAAGGGAAATCGTGCCAAACGAATCTCATTGAGTTTTTTGATTGGGTGACAGGAGAATTGAATCAGGGACGAGCTATGGACGTAATCTACTTAGATTTCAGCAAAGCTTTTGACACGGTTCCCCACAGGAGGCTTTTAAATAAACTGGATGGGCTGAAGATAAAACCTAAAGTGGTGAACTGGATTAGGAACTGGTTGATGGACAGACGCCAGAGGGTGGTGGTGAATGGAGTTAGCTCGGAGGAGGGAAAGGTGAGTAGTGGAGTGCCTCAAGGATCGGTGCTGAGGCCGATTCTGTTCAATATATTTGTGAGTGACCTTGCCGAAGGGTTAGAAGGTAAAGTTTGCCTATTTGCGGATGATACTAAGATCTGTAACAGAGTGGACACCCCAGAGGGAGTGGAAAACATGAAAAAGGATCTGAAAAAGCTAGAACAATGGTCTAAGGTCTGGCAATTAAAATTCAATGCGAAGAAATGCAAAGTGATGCACTTAGGGAATAGAAATCCACGGGAGACGTCTGTGTTAGGTGGCGAGAGTCTGATAGGTTCGGACGTGGAGAGGGTCCTTGGGGTGATAGTATCTGAGGATTTGAAGGCGACGAAACAGTGTGACAAGGCGGTGGCTGTATCTAGAAGGTTGCTGGGCTGTATAGCGAGAGGTGTGACCAGCAGAAGAAAGGGAGTGTTGATGCCCCTGTATAAGTCATTGGTGAGGCCCCATCTAGAGTATTGTGTTCAGTTTTGGAGGCCGTATCTTGCAAAGGATGTAAAAAGAATCGAAGCGGTGCAAAGAAAAGCTATGAGAATGGTATGGGAATTGCGTAACAAGACGTATGAGGACAGACTTGCTGACCTGAACATGTATACCCTGGAGGAAAGGAGAAACAGGGGTGATATGATACAGACATTCAAATATTTGAAAGGTATTAAT
This sequence comes from Microcaecilia unicolor, assembly GCF_901765095.1. Lineage (NCBI taxonomy): Eukaryota > Metazoa > Chordata > Amphibia > Gymnophiona > Siphonopidae > Microcaecilia > Microcaecilia unicolor. Next base: position 159,590,454 of record NC_044039.1, read on the forward strand.
CCGCAAACTAACCTTTTCCGGAGATGCGAAGGCGGTAGAACGAGAGGACATGAAATGAGATTGAAGGGGAGCAGACTCAAGAAAAATGTCAGGAAGTATTTCTTCACGGAGAGAGTGGTGGATGCTTGGAATGCCCTCCCGTGGGAGGTGGTGGAGAGGAAAACGGTAACGGAATTCAAACATGCGTGGGATAAACATAAAGGAATCCTGTTCAGAAGGAAAGGATCCTCAGGAGCTTAACCGAGATTGGATAGCAGAGCCGGTAGTGGGAGGCGGGGCTGGAGGTTGGGAGGCGGGGATAGTGCGGGGCAGACTTATATGGTCTGTGCCAGAGCCAGTGGTGGGAGGCGGGACTGGAGGTTGGGAGGCAGGGATAGCGCTGGGCAGACTTATACGGTCTGTGCCACAGCCGGTGGTTGGGAGGCGGGCTGGTGGTTGGGAGGCGGGGATAGTGCTGGGCAGACTTATACGGTCTGTGCCCTGAAGAGCACAGGTACAAATCAAAGTAGGGTATACACAAAAGTAGCACACATGAGTTGTCTTGTTGGGCAGACTGGATGGACTGTGCAGGTCTTTTTCTGCCGTCATCTACTGTGTTACTATGTTACTATGTATGTTGATGTTAATGACATGCAAATGAGACATTCATTCATCTTAGACTATATAGTACATGCATCTCAGCACATGAGATGATAACTAAAACAATCTTAACTATACGTTTTAGGTATGTTAAGTATTTTTTCGTAATGCATCTGTGAAACAGTTTTCATGCATACTTTTCACTGGCTTTCTTAGTCACTATTTATTTTGCAAAGTTGTACATTTCTTTATCTTATTAGCATGGAAGTCACATTAAAGGCTAGGTTCAGTAAATAACTCTATTTTGGGTGCCAAGAAAAATCAGCGATCTGCGCTATTCAATAAAAGGCACTCCGGGCTGAGTGCCATTTATTGAACAGTGCATAGCACTGATTACCGTGTTCAAATGTGCACAAGAAGAATTACAACTGCTGAACCGAGGTGTAAGAATTACATCTGCTGAAACCTGGTATGCAAGTTGGGCATGCTTCCCTCAAATTCCATAAAACTGCGTGTAACATTTTGGAATGTTCCTGATCCACCAATATCCCTCCCATGGCCACACCCTCTTTTGAGTTGTGTACGAGATCATTTAGGTGTGGTTCTTTATAGAATCACACCTAAGCAGTTGTGCATGCAATTCCAAATGAATGCCAAAGTCAATATTTGCTTGTTAGCAGCCAATTTTGGGGCATTAATGGCTCATTAACTAATTGAATTGTGCACGCAACTCAGGATCGTGTGCACATATAGGCGCCCATGCTTGGGTGCCCTTTACAGAAGCTAGGGTAAAACATTTACAGGCTAATTTGCATGTGTTAACAGCTGCTTACACACCTAGGCACTCATATACTAAAGTGAAAAGTGACTTTGTAAAACTGTGTGCTTTGCATAAAAAAGTGAAATGATGGAAAACATGGAAATAAGCAAAATTCCAGGCATCTTGTGCTATTTGGCAAGTGACGTGCACTTTTGTGAGGTCACTTTACAAAAGTGCACTTCACAGCAGTAAACTTTTTTATGAAGTCCACTTCATGTGAAAAAATTATGTATATTTCTCATTAATGCGGTGCTGCAATACAGAGTCATAACAGAGGAGTCAAGTTACCTAGTCCCAGGCTGAAGACTTTTTCACCAGTCCTGTTTTTGAACTTGTATCCCAAAACATTGTGGGATTCTTAGTGACTGATCCTGCCCACTGAAATCAGTGTTGCAAGTCTCATAATGCACCAGGAGAAATCCAGGACTGTCCTATAATTTCCAGCCTGGGACTGGGTAACATGGCATCTGTCATACACAACTCATGAATGAGAGGTTTTATAGAAATAAATATGCAAACAATGAAATAAAAAACTACGGCTGAAGAGCTGTAGCCAGAACTGGATTAAGGCATAGGCAAACTTGGCAGGTGCCTCAGGCCTAAAAATATGTGTGTGTGTGGAGGGGGGGGGGGGGGGGGGGCGGGCTATCAGATGTGCTGAGAATTCATGAGCACCTCCATTATCAATGTTTTGGATTTTGTTTTAGGATTCTACAAATTTGTACATTACTGGGCTCAAAGTCAGAGTGATTTTTTTTTTTATTTGGATTTTGCTCACACCTTTTCAGAAGTAGCTCAATGTGAGTTACATTTAGGTACACTGGATATTTTTCTGTCCCAGGAGGGTTCACAATCTAAGTTTGCACCTGAGGCAATGGAGTGTTAAGTCACTTGCCCAAGATCACAAAGAGCAGCAGTGGGATTTGAACCAGCCACCTCTGGATTGCAAGACCAGTGCTAGACCACTCCTCCACTCATGATGGCTAAAGTGTCAGGATATTTTTCACAATTTAGTCCTCTGTAGCTCTCCAATTCTCTCCCTTTCCAGTGCACAGACTGTGGTAGAATCCAGCCAATGGAGAGGCTTCTAGTCACAGGAAGGCGGAGCTGAGCTGCTAGGGTTTTGGAGAGAGCAGTGGAAATGGAACAAGCGAGTATTGTGGGGGAAATGGGATTGCTGAAAAGAAGCAGGAATTTAAGAAGAATGGGGAAAAGTGTGAAGGATCAGCTGCAGGCTGAGGAAAAGAACTGGCAGCAAATGCAACAACTTTGCATGATGGTGTGGGAAGGTGACAACACTGTATGAGAGAGTGCATGCACTTGTGTACGTTTGTGTGTCATATAAATAGAGCTTCCCTTTGAAAATGTGGGCTGAACTTCCCTTTGAAAGTCCACTGCTACAAATGTAACTGTACAAATACTAAATGAAAGGAAGTTTTCAGCCCAGGAAATTTATCCAGCTAGCTACAAAGTTTCCTGGGCAAATTCCTTGGAACACTGCCCTAATACTGCCCTTTCTCTGTCTATACACTTTCATAAACACCAAAGAAAGTGATTTTTTATTTTATTTTGCTGCTTCCATTTCTGAAACCTTTCTTACACGTAAATCTTTGTAAATATAAACCTCAAGACACATTGAGGCATATTTTCAAAGCACTTTGGGAGGCTAAGTTCCATAGGTTTCAATGGAACTTTGGGAGGCTAAGTGCTTTGAAAATGAGCCCGATTGTCCCCTAGCACCTCTGGTTTGTACCAGAGGCAATGGAGGGTGAAAATGTCTTGCACGACTTCTTTGCTTCTTGGCTTACTGCTGCAGAGCTGCCAAGTTAACAGAAAAAAAGGGCACAACTGGGCCTTCAAGACTGAGACAATAGGAGTCCTTTATTGATATAAGACCCGACACGGGCCGTGTTTCAGCATATACAATGCCTGCTTCAGGGGTCCAAGTTCAATATCAAAGTAGGGAGCTCCATAGGAGCAGATTTTAAGTTTAATGTATAATTCCCCACCAAGGAAAATGCAGTGGCTCTTATAGAACGCCGTCGGTCAAAGTAAACTTTGTCAGTTTACTTTGATCAACGGCGTTCTACAGGAGCCACTGCATTTTCCTTGGTGGGGAATTATACATTAAACTTAAAATCTGCTCCTATGGAGCTCCCTACCTTGATATTGAACTTGGACCCCTGAAGCAGGTGTTGGGTACGCCGAAACACGGCACATGTCGGGTCTTATCTCAATAAAGGACTCCTGTTTTCTCAGTCTTGAAGGCCCAGTAGTGCTTTTTTTTGTTTGCTATTTTGTGTATACTGTTTTACCCTCTCTGGTTGCCTTGAGCTGCCAAGTTACCCAGCAGTAAGAGGGAGACTTTTTGACCAACCCAGTGGTTGAACTTACATCCCAATCCAGTGTGCTATTTGTAGTCCCTGATGCTACCAAGTAAAATTGGTAGTCCCATAATTTACCAGGATAGGATTGCAGAAATCCAGGACTAGTTCATAATTTCCCTCCTGGAACTGGATAACTTGGCAGTTCTCCAGCTCTGTTACGCCTCTCCATTTGAGGTACGTGCTTGCATGGTCCTCCAGTTCACTTAAAAGTATTACTGCCACCACATCCATAGATAGACTCTGTACTTTCCCTGCTACTTCTAGAGAAGTGAAATGATGGGGGAGGGTGCGAGGATGAGACAAGAAGTAAATCAGGGTGAAAAGGAAATCCTAGTAGGGGGAGCCCACAAATATATGTTTGCCTAGGGCCCTATACAGTGTTAATCCAGCCCTGGCTGTAGTTATTTTTCAAAATGCCCCAGAAACTCCTTCACATAGAATTGGAGGCCCATGGATCCACCTCTCCCCCCAATACCTGGTGTCTAATGGTCCTGTAACCCCCCCCCCCCCCCCCCTAGTTCTGAGGCAGGACATACATGAATACAAAGAAAGGTCCTCTGGACTTCCCCAGGGTTCCTCAAAACCCAGATAGTCTACTGTGCCACAGACTTCCCTAGGACTCTCCCCCACAAGTACTACAGCCCAGCCACACTTTAGAGAGTGTTCCATCCCTTGGAGCCTCCCTCCAGGACACCTCTGTTTTTGGGATCTCCCTCTCTCTCCTGAAGACCTCTGTATCTCTCCTGGAGTCCTCTTGCCTCAGGGCCCTTCTCTTTCTCTCTCTCTCTCTCTCCCTCTCCATAACATTTAACCTCCCGGCCAGAACCCCCAGCCCTCTGACACAGCCTCTGAAATGGCAGGTTCAGCACCACCTATGGTAAGGTAGCTAAAATGCAACCTCAGGGGGTCTCTTACTAAGGTGCACTAGAGTTTTTAGCTCATGATAAAAATCAGCTGGTGCTAAACACTGAGACACCCATAGGAATACAATGGGCATCTCAGCATTTAGTGCCAGCTGATTTTTAGCACAAGCTTAAAATGCTAGCACATCTTAATAAAAGACCCCCCTCAGCGAGGGAGTGTTCTTAGGGTCATGTATCGCTATATCACTCACTCCCTCACACACACCAACTCCCATGAAGCAGGCTGGTCAAAGGCTGCCATCTCCTTTACATGAAAAGTGTTCTGTGTTTTCAAAAATCTAATTTAGAGAAATGAAGGGATTTGGAAACTTGAAGAATGCTTAAGAATAAATATCTTTTTAAATGCAAAAGAAAAATTTAAAAAATATAGCGGACCTATATCCCCCCTGTTTATTAAGCCACACTAGCGGCTGCCAAGCAGCAATGCAGACACAGCCCATTCATAATGAATGGGCTGTGTTGGCATTCACGCACGGCAGCCACTAGTGCAGCTTAATAAACAGGGGGGATAATGAACTGGGTGACCCGGGAGCAGAAAATGAGTGCTGCCAGTCTGGCACAGATGTAAAACGTTAGTTCCTTCGAGGAATGATGTAAGTTGTTGTTCAACAATTTTAGTGATCTTACACAAAAAGGGGAGGTGGGAAACAGGACAGTAATTCAAGGGATTGGAAGGATATGAGGATGGATCTTTAAGGAGGGGAGACACAGTGGCCATTTTCCAACGAAGAGGAAAATATCTGGAAGAAAGACTGGCAACAATCATAGTACTGCGTGTATATAAAGAAATAGGGAAGGACTAATTTGTTTCGGGAAATGTGAAGGTACAGGATCAGTAGGAGCTGTAGTAGAGTTTGCATTACAAATAACCTTAAGATCATCAGTTTGGGAAGGTAGTTTAAAGCAAGACAAGAGTGCTGAGACTCATAACCCCATTAGAAATAGAGAAGCACTTAACTATAGGAGAAGAAGGAAGCAAGATAGAGTCCTGTGTGTCTGTAGCTTTCTTAGCAAAAGACTGAGCAAAAACATTTGTATTCAAAGCAGATGGTTCTGAGACATGACAGGAAGATCCAGTAATCTGACAACGGATCTTATATACATGAGTGATTTGTATCATGTTGAAGTGAAGAAAAGAGTAAAACTTATGTTTTGCTGAAAGAACAGCAGATTTGTGTTGTAAAGCTTCTGGCAGCTTATAGACAAAGACTATATTCACTCCTGTTCAAGGCTGGGATGGAAACATGATACTTATAACTCACCTCAGTTTCACAGTTTATTCTTGTTGGTACAGGGTAGGCCACTTTTGCCCTGCCCCTCCACATGAGCCTTTAGAGCAGTAGAAGCTTTTCCCTTTGCTCCAGCTGCTCCCACTCTCATTCAGCAAGTACAGTTGGTTGGCAATACCAGAAAGTGTGCTTATAGTTAGCATGACTATAGTGCACAATTTTATGGGTGCACAGTACAGGAAGGGGTTTTGTGCACAAGCTAACCCTGTGTTCCTTACACACTAGTGCACAGCGTATTTAAAACTATCGTAACAAGGCTAATTAGCTTTCCTATGCTGATGCAGAGAAGTGCACAGAAGACATAAAGACTGAGCAGAAGGCCGGGGCTTTAATGCCAAATCTGAGGAAGCATAGAAGGTTTAGCTGGTTCTTCTGCTGTTGGGTCTTTGAGGGTCAAGTAGCTTATGTCTAGTAGCGCTATAGAAATGATAAGTAGTAGTAGTAGTAGTCAAATGCCTGTTTCTTCTTTTTCTTGTGAGCATATGGGACCTGACAACTTTTTTCATGGCCTCCATGAAGAGCATGAGTAAAATAAAGACAGAATAGGGGAGGTGATGGTTCTGTGTTGCTTCTGCACTAAGGGCAGCTACAGCTGTACACAGGTTTGAGCAGAAGAAAAATTGTATTTGCACACCTCTGCACATGAGCTAGAATGTTATTTTGCACATTCATACTGTCATTGAAAAAATTTTAAGCACAAAATAACATTCCAGCACATGCGCAGATATGTGCCCGTGTGTTTTCCTGCTCAGACATGCACGCAGTATTAGCTACCCTCAGTGCAGCTCCATGTGCACATGCATCTGGTGAACATGGAGATGCACAAGTGTTGTGCACATCCTATTTGTATATAATTTGTTTACTGCATCTGCAAGGAAATATTGGGAGTCACGCCCGAGTTAGAAACTGTGTGCTAAGCTGTCAGTGCATGGTCCTAACACAGGATCTCTGCATTGGCCCCTATGTGCTTAAATTTTAAAATGGAGAGAGGCACTTCTTGAATCTTGGGAGAGTCTCCTTTAGGAGTAGAATAAATGATTGCTCATGAAAAGGACTTTTTCTGTTGAATAAGATTAATTAAGCCACAAGTATTCAATTAAACAATTTACTTTCGCATTCATAATTAAAACAAAATAGCCACGAGTTTCTCCTCTAACAATCTAGTACATCTGACTGCTTAAAAGTAGAACTTCCCCTCTAAGTACAAATAACAAGGTTTGTACCAAAATGAAATCAGGTCAGTTATCCTCACTAACAAAGGAAACAGAGCCAAAGGCAGCCTCTTGCTTTATTACCTCTTTATTACTCTAACCACACAGATGAGAACCTTCCTTAATGAACAGAACAGAGCCCTTCCCCATGATAAACATTAGCAAACAAGATACCTCAGTCAACAGTACATTGTGAGTCTCCTTGCAAGAGTAGTCTCCAGATTTCAACAGGAGACTCCCGCTTTTGCAGGTCCCGCCAGGGAGTCAAGTATCTCCCGCTGAGCAGCCTCCCTTTCCAGCAACAGCAGGAAACACCTTCCTAAAACATCATCTCCCGCTGCTGCTGGTCCTGCAGCAGCAAGAGGTTTTAGGAAGGCATCTCCTGCTGTCGCTGGGAGGTTACTTCTAGTGCCCCTGGTCACGAATTGGTGTGCGCCAAAGGCGTAGCTATGGGTGGGTTGGGCAGAGCTATAGGCGGAGAGGAGTGGAGCTATGGGCGGTCCCTAAATCTCCTGCTCGGAAGGTCGGCCTCCTTGGCAGCTCTGCTGTAAAGAAGCCCTTCTGGGATAATCCTTACCTCAGCACAGCACAGGAAGAAGCAGTCTGCAACTGCAGCAGGACTTGTTTATGATACATGTACCTTTTATGAATCCACTAGTGAAAAAGGCCCATTTCTGACAGAAATGAAACGGGCGCTAGCAAGGTTTTCCTCGGAGTGTGTATGTTTGAAAAGAGTGTTTGTGAGATTGACTGTGTGAAAGAGAGTGAATATGCGAGTGTGTGTGTGTGTGTGAGAGAGTGAGACTGGGTGTGAGTGTGTCTGTGAGAGAGAGAGAGTGTGTGTTTATGAGAATCAGAGTGTGTGCCAGGGGCCCCTCCCTCCTTCCTCCCAGTTCCAGGGTCCCTCCATCCCTCCCTCCGTCCCTCCGAGTTCCAGGGTCATCCCCCCTCCCTCCGAGTTCCAGGGTCATCCCCTCTCCCTCTGAGTTCCAGGGTCATCCCCTCTCCCTCTGAGTTCCAGGGTCCCCCCACCCTCCCTCAGAGTTTCAGGGTCCCCACCCTCCCAGTTCCAGGATTACCTTCCCTCCCTCCCAGTTCCATAGTCCCCTTCCCAGTTCCAGAGTCCCCCTACCAGTTCAAGGGTCCCTCCCCCTCCCTTCCAGTCCCACGGTCCTGTCCCCTCCCTGCTTGGTGGGGGGGGGGGGGGGTTGCTATTTGCTGTCAACCTAAGGAGACACTGCTTCTGGCGTCCAGCAGCTAAGTCCTGTCCTGGCCCACAGGCAGCTGGAGCTCCCTCATACTCTTTCAGTGACACACATTGACAGGCAATGGCGGGGCTGACGCAGCCACGGGCACTTACCTGGATAAACTTTGTATTGTTGACAAATGATCTGAAAATATAGAGTTTTAAATTGCTGTTTCTACCAGGTAGAATAATTTTTAAAGCTGTTTTAGTGATATTTAATTTAGATTTCATGATATTCATACATATGGATAGCTTTCAAATAAATTAAAAAAGGTGTGCAGTAAGAAACCAAAAACAAATACCTTTTGTCTTTTATCTGTTAAGGCGCAGTTTATCCAGTAGAAACAGCTTTAGACATGTTTCAGATGGAAGAAGAAAAAAAATGACAATGTGGATTAGCAGCTCCTAGGTGTGCTTGGTATTGAGTGTATGGGAATGACGGCTGTGTTGGGGAGTGGAAACAGAGATTAACCAATGGGCTTCCTTGCTTACATTGTAGTTGATTGGGTCACTTCCACTCGTGTGTAGTAATCGTCCTGCTGCATGGCCAGAGTCGGAGAGGAGAGGGGGTGCGGCGGAACGGTGAGCGAGCGGCTGCGGGGGGGTGGGTGAGGGGGACTGTGGGCAGAGGGACGGGGTGCAGCAGCGATTTTGTTTGGTTTTGAGTGTATGTGAATGACGGCTGCATTGTGGAGTGGAAACAGAGATTAACCAATGGGCTTCCTTGATTCGTTGAGTGTCAGTGCTCCGCTCTCACGTCATCACGTTTGACTTGAGGGCGGGGCAGACACTCATAGGCAAACCGGATATCTATGCCACTTCAAATTTCCGGCTTGAGACTTCATTAGAACGTTGGAGGTGCGTTTTATATATAGAGATGTGCAATTCTTCCCTAAGTTAGCCTTGTCTATCTTCTATCAGAAGCGTCCTAAGCTACAACTATGCCCTGTGTGACATATCCCCTAGCCCCTGCCCACCCACTGTGCTATGGCCACCACAGGGGATACAGTGGACATAATAATTTTTGTTTCTCCATTTCCATTGTATGCTGTGCAGTTGCACCACTTGTACAGCTCTCTGGACTACCCTGTCTCTTATCTCTACTCTTATTATTCTGTCTCAATGGCTGTATATTTCACCTCCACTTACACACTTTGCTGTCTATTAAGATGTTTTAATATGTGTTGGATTGATACTGGAAGTACTATACTATGTTATAGTGTTAGTGTTAATTGAATGCTTCTTATTACTGTAATAGCTTATTGCCTATGTCCATGTAATTCTTGGTGTACACTGCCTTGGGTAAATTTCTTCAAAAAGGTGGTAAATAAAAAAACTGAGTCAGCAGGTGATAGAGTGCAAAGCTGGCAGCTAATTTGCCTACAGATTAACCTAACCTCCAAATACTTCATTTAGCGTTAAGGGGCCAGTGGTCATTTCATCCACAGAAGGATAGACAGGGATTATAAAGTTGTTGTTGGCGGTTGTTTAGTTTTTGTTTTTCTCTTACTCAATGGAGGCCAGTAGCTGTCCCTTTAAGGGGTACTGGCAGTCCCCATCAGCCCTCCCTGACTGCACAGGTTGGTGGTGCTCTGGGGCATTGGAGCTGACTCTGTGGGTGCTGTGGGTGCTTGAACACCCCCAATATTGAGAAAATTCCTTATATGTGTCCAGGGAGGGGTTATTTTCATTGGGCTTAGCACCCCCAATAATTTTGAAAAGTTGGCTCCTATGCTCTGGGGCTCAAGTGAGACCTAAAGACAAATTGAGAAGGCAGAAACATCAGCTACAGCATTTTCAGCAACTGAGTCTAATCTAAGAAAGGGGATGCTCAGTAAGGAATGTTAATATGTGTTCTAGCTTGAGACCTATCCACTGGAATGGTGGTGGGCCAAGCTACACAGCTTAAAACAGCTGAAAAGCACTAACTAGGCCTGATAACCAGCTGATGGCCTTATAGCAGAGAGCCTGCAAGAGCAGGACTGCTTGGTAAGTCTTAATGAAACCTGGTACAACTTTCAAATTGAGTGTAACACTTAAGATGTAGAAATTAATGACAAAAATGGTAAAAAGCTTGGTTCTTAAAATGGAGTTTGTCTTTATGAAATGGCTTCCAGTATCACAAGATATAAAGACACAGATCTCTCTCAGTATTACGAAAGAGGTTTTAAAAGTGTTAAAATTGGCACTATGAAGAAATCTTTGAGAGGAGGGGAAGGTGGGCACCTGATCTGCGGTTAAGTGTGATTCAGAGATGAAGCAAGATTAGAAAAAAAGTCCCTCTCCAATTGAGTTGTATGGGGACCAAATACTATATAAGAAGTGGGCATCAGAGCTATCGTTGGAACGTTTTCCCCAACGCATCTCAGGGAGCGAAGCTCTGGCCGGTTGAATCCAGAATCTGTCCGATGAATGTACCAAATTGAAGACCTGATTTGGGTGAGAATAAATGACTATTCCTTTCACTAAACTGTTTCAGTCTTTGTTTCAATCTATTCTCTCTCCTCCAACTGTTTCACAATATACTACACACACACAAGTAAGATTCTTTCTTGTTCACTCACATAGATTTTATGTGGGAACATAAATGGCCAAAGATTCACTTAGATCCAGATAGACAGAAAGCTGTGGTCATGGGAATTAGATTTGAACTGCGCCTTCTGTCACCCCCCTTGCGCCTCCATGACCGGAGGCGCTCCTTAGAACCCCATGACATAACATCAGGGAATGGGGTGTCGCTGAAATTCAGGGAGGGGGTGATTAACAAAATCTTAGAAGAGCAAACCCTCTGTACACCTCCGTGGGGAAGGGTCCTGCGGGGGTCTAGAGAGGGGTAGCTAAAAACAGGAAGAAGCCAGGGCATATGCATGAGAAGATGGATATGGAGGAATGAACGGATGGATACTGGGGGTAAAGAGGAGGAAAGGGCAAAATATATTAATCTTGTATAAGGTGGGAGCAGGTGGATGCTGGGAAAGATGAGTAAGTATGGGGAAGAGGAAGAGTAATGGGGAATGGAGGAGAAAGAGACAGGCTATAAGGAGGGTGAAAGATAAAGTAAGGGGACAGGTCATTGAAGAAGTTGAGAGAGGAAAGAAATTGAAGAAGCAAATAGGGAAATGGGAGCCTTTATTAGGGGAATTTTATTGGTTGATCTGGGAATTAATATACTTCATAGGTTTTACATAAATGAAATGTATATAAGAATGCCTAATTGGGAATCAGGGTGGAAAGTGGAAGCTAGTGGGCAGAGTTGGGTTGTAGCCAGGGGTGTGCTGGTAAAATTTTAACAACGGGCTCTCTCTCCGGGCATAGCCGGCCCTGAAATTATTTTTTTTGGGGGGAATACATGCCTCTCTCTCCCCTTCCTTGTGCGGGCACGCTAGGCATACCTTTATCGAGCCCCACCAGCCAATAAATGGACTGCCACCATTCTCTGCTGCTTGTTTCTGGCTCTGAGCAGCATGTTGGAACCTTCTTGCGCTTGCATGAAAAGTCTCAGCCTGATGCTCAGAGTCAGAAACAAGGAGCAGCAGCAGCAGTCTATTTACTTGTCTGGTGGGGCCAGCATTACTGCCAGCAAAGTATAAATGAATTCAGGAGGGGGCCCAAGCCCACATTTTGGGAGTCAGTTGTTAAAGTAGCCATGGGGAGGCCTACTTTAACAACCGACTCCCAAAATTCTTAAAAACTTAACAAACGGCTCTCGCAAGCCCGTGAGAGCCTGCTCCAGCACACCACTGGTTGTAGCGTTGCCTCCCCACCCCAAACAAAAAAGCATTCCACTGCCTCTGCTGGTACCATCAGAACACATTAATCTATGGAGTCCCACTCATTCAAAGTGATGACTGAAGCAAACGGACAAAAAAGGCAGTTGAGTATGAAGCACCATTCCTCTTCTTCTGGGGAGACAAATTCTAAAAAGTAAAGCAAACCTCCAACAAGCTTCTTTTTTTTTTTTTCATTCTTCCTTTCCATGAAGAAAGAACAAGTGTCAGTCATTCCTGCCCCACTGCTGCTCAGACTGGCACAGATGGACATTGGTGTGTGTTTGTATGTGGACAGGGGGGGGAGGGGGCTCTGGATGTGGTAACTATTTTGAATGAAACAGTTATTTTCAATTGTTTTCCCTGTTTTTAAAATGAAGCAAAAGGAAACAGAAACTTTAATTGCCATCTTATTTACTTCATACTAAAGCACATTCCTAACAGAGAGAGAACTGTGTTTGGTTGAGGGGGAGGGAGATTCACCCAGGATAGGAGGTGGAAAAGCAAAGAATTATAGAGGCAAAGGATCACCCATGGTGGATGGTAGTAAAAGTGTCTATCACTCAAGGAGGAGAAATGAGCTTCCCTATGGAGTTCATTTTAGAAATTGTCTCCACGTGAAAATGGCCTCTTAGAAAATTAGGTCATGCTTTAAAATATGCACAGTGCAATGCAGCGGAGTTTGGGCAGAGTTGCTGTTTATGTGCATATTTTATACAATATGCTTGCATGCTAAAATTATGTCTGGCGTAATGTCTCCACACTCAATTAAGGTGCAATTTTTTCAGGATTTACACTAGTATTTTGGGTGCCTGTGATAACATGAGCGGGCATTGGGCGAGGAGCCTTCACAAACACAGCCATACTACAGTTTAAAAATGAACAAAAAACTCTTTAATTGTGTGGTTCAAAGAAAAAACATAAGGAAAACTGTTCCTCTCACAGGCTGTTAACTCAGGGAAAAACATAAAGCAGCTTGGAGTTCATCACTCTAAATCTCCCTGGAGGTGAAGGGGTCAGAGGGAGGGAGGAAACTGAAGAGAACAGAAGTAGCGCTGGAGGGAGGGAGGAACCTGAAGGGGACAGAGGCAGAGCTGGAGGGAAGGAGGGACCTGAAGGAGACAAGACGGAGCTGAAGGGAGAGAGGGCTTGAGCTGAAGAGGACAGAGGCAGCACTGGAGTAAGGGAGAGAGGGAGCTGAGGGGGACAGAGGCAGCACTGAAGTGAGGAAGGGAGGGAGCTGAAGGGGACAGAGGTAGCGCTGGAGGGACGGGGCTGGAGCTGAAGGGGGCACAGGCAGCACTATAGTGAGGAAGGGAGGGAGCTGAAGGGAGAAGAGGCAGTGCTGGAGGTAGGGAGGGCTGGAGCTGAAGGGAACAAAGGAAGCAGTGGAGGAAGGGGCTGGAGCTGAACGGGACAGAGGCAGCTTTGGAGGGAGGGAGGGCTGGAGATGAAGGGGACAGAGGCAGTGCTGAAGGAGAGGAGATGGGAGAGAAGGAAGGGAGGGAGGGTGAAATATTGCATGAGGATTGTATATGGACACTGAGGGGACACTGTCAGACGTGGGATGGGGTATATGGATACAGAGGGACGATGCTAGGTGTGGGGGAGAATAGGAACATAGAAGGGAGATGCTAGGGACAGAGGAGTGATGGCTGGACACAGGGGGAGGGGATAGGGACACAGAGTGATGATGAATGCAGGGAGATGCTGGACAGCGAAGTATAGGGGACACAGAGAAGGGAGATGCTGAACATGGGGAAAGATAGGTATACAGACATGGATGGTAAGCATGGAAAAAGAAGAAATACCAAATGGGCAGGAGACCCTTGTGAGTGAGTTGAGAAGACAGAAGGAAACAGAAACCAGAGCCTGGGGCTAGATTCTATATGGTGACAAAAATAGAGCTATTATATACGTTGCGCTTAAAGTTAGGTGTGGTTTGCAGAATAGTTCTTACACCTGGGAATCGTGCCTAACTTTAGGCATGGCTATTTGCACCAACTGAAATGTGGTGTAAATGTATGCACCTAAATTAAATGTGTATCTCTGTTATTCTATAACAACGTGTTAAGTTTAGAAACGTCCCCATTACGCCCATGCCCCTCCCATTTTTGCGTCCACTTTTTCAGATTGTGTAAATACCAATTAAATCAAATTAGTGCCAATAATTGCTTGTTAAACAGCCAATATTGGTGCTAATTAGCTCATTATTCAGTGGAATTGTGTGTGCAAATTGGGCTTGCTCCCAAATTTGAGCACACAATTTTTGGTGATTTTTATAGGATTAGGGGGAAAATGCCCAAGTTTCTAATTTTTCTATTAATTGTCATGCACAAATTTGCAATTAGTGCATGGCCATTTAAAAAAAAAATTACTTTGTGACCGCTTACCACTACCCATTATGTAGGTGGTAAGGGCTCACATTTTATTCCTGCGCTAAGCAATTATGCACCCTAATGTAGATACAGGGGCCGATATTCAGACTGTAGGAGGGAGCCTGGCTAACTCCCATAGTTGGCGATCAGCCTGGATATTCAATGCTGGGCCATTTACGGTGACCGGCATTCAATATCTGGTTTATTTTTAGCCAGTTTAAAGTTAACCAGCTATGTTGATATTCAAAGGTAGCTGGTTAACTTTAAACCAGCCAAAGATATACCAGTTATTTAAGTGGCCCAATGTGGCTGCTTAGAATAGTCGGATATGAATTGAATAATCGGGGATAGCCAGCTATATCATGCAGTATAGCTGGTTATCTCCCAGGCATTAAACAATGATAGTCAGCAGAGGATAATCGGCTATCCCCCATTGAATATCACCGGATAGCTGGTTAAGTACCATTTAACCAGCTAGGTGCTGTTCCTGGGGATACCGTTTAGTGCAGGAATGCCTACTTTCTGCTCCCCCTGATATAACCCCTCAAAAAATATTTTTGGGGACACGGTTAGTGTGTGCACACTTGGCAGTTACTGCAGGATGCCCGAGAGCATCATGCCATTTTAAAGTGAGTAAGGCATGGATTAACACCTAATGCAGCTTAGTAAAAGGGCTCCTCAATCATTTGTCCTATGTACATGTTTCACTCATACCCCTTCACACTACTAATAGCACTTCACCAATGTACAAGAATGAAAGTAACTTCAGAACAACAAAGGGGCCTAGAGCAGGTTACTGCATGTTAATTTGGAGATACCACCGGTCGAACGCAATCACCAGCAACAGGCTTATTTTCGAAAGAGAAAGACGCCCATATTTCAACCCAAATCGGGAGATGGGTGCCTTTCTCACGTAGGCGCCCAAATCGGTACAATCAAAAGCCGATTTTGGGCGCCTCTAACTGCAGTCTGTTGCAGGAACAAACAAAGTTGATGGGGGCATGTCAGAGGCGTGGTGAAGGCGGGAATGGTGCGTGTTTATCAGCCGAAGAGAGATGGGCGCGCTCGGCCGATAATGGAAAAAAGAAGGACGACAGAAGCGAGAATTTGGGCCGCTTTTTTTGGACCCTTTTTTCACAAACAAGTCCACAAAAAGTGCCCCAACTGCCCAGATGACCACCCGAGGGAATCGGGGATAACCTCCCCTGACTCCCCCAGTGGTCACTAACCCCCTCCCACCAAAAAAAAAAGAACTTTAAAACCTTTTTTTTCCAGCCTGTTTGCCAGCCTCAAATGTCATACCCAGCTCCATCACAGCAGTATGCAGGTCCCTGGAGCAGTTGTTAGTGGGTGCAGTGGACTTCAGGCAGGTGGACCCAGGCCCATCCCCCCATACCTGTTCCACTTGTGCTAGTAAATGGGAGCTCTCCAACCCCCCCCCCCAAAAAAAAAAAAACCCACTGTACCCACATCTAGGTGCCTCCCTTCACCCATAAGTGCTATGGTAATGGTGTAGAGTTGTGGGCAGTGAGCTTTGGGGGGATTTGGGGGGCTCAGCACCCAAGGTAAGGGAGCTATGGACTTGGGAGGTATCTTAATTTTTTATCTTACTTTTTACAAGTTCCCCCTAGGGTGCCCGGTTGGTGTCCTGGCATGTGAAGGGGACCAGTGCACTACGAATCCTGGCCCCTCCCACGACCAAATGCCTTGGATGTGTTCGTTTTTGAGCTGGGCACCTTCAGTCTCCATTATCGCTGAAAACCGATATCGCCCAGCTCAAATCCGCCCAAATCCAATGCATTTGCCCGGCACCAACCATATTATTGAAACAAAAGATGGACGCCCATCTTTTTTGAAAATACAATCTGTCCCGCCCCTTCGCATACCTGTCCTCGGAGATAGTTGCCCATGGAGATGGACGTTCACGTTCGATTATGCCCCTCCAAGAGTTCCAGTCCTGGCACGTGCCATTTTCCATGCTAGGGAATATCGTCCCGTATTTTTTAGCGCAGTGCTAACTCGGTGGTAATCGGAATTACCGTGCACTACCCAGTTTTCACTGGGTTAGCGCGGGAGCCCTTACCTCCACCTCAGTGGGTGGCGGTAAGTGCACTCCCTCACATGGCCAAGCGGTAAGAACAATCTTGCTGCATGGCTATGACTATTTTCAGCCTTTTTCACCCACTGTGAGTAAAAGGACTTTAAAGTGAGCAAAAGATTGCTGCCTAATTGTTAAATGCTGTAAAATGGTTTTATGTATTGAATAGTAATTAGATTAACCATTGCTATTCCTGTCATCCAGTAAAAGGTGTGGTATTTACAATTTTTTTGTAATAGTAGTAATTAAATAAAATTACTTATCAATTTATTTGAGCTTTTTTTTTTTACAACAGTGCAAGATTAAACAACTTCCATATCTGTCTCAAAAGCAGGAAAACATTAATTTTTGATAGCAGAATCACTCATATCCTCTTTGTAGAAAGGTTTCTGATAATAGCATGTTAGTGAAATAAAACCAGGTCAGCATTTTATTTTCCTAGTTACAAATATATATGCTCCCAGATGAGTTGAAATGATTGTGTTGAGCAGATTTTTTAATTACTTTTTTTTTTCAATCCTCTATATTTTTATGCAGAACAAGAGTCAGAAATAAGAATGCATGCCAAAGTAATGAACTGAGAAAGAGGGAAAAGGAAGTGAATTTTACAGCTAGAAGCACAAGTGTGCAAAATACCAGCTATCTTAGTTAAAGCTTCACCTACCTAATGACCCTTGGGGGTCAGCACTCAAGAAAAAGATCTATGGGTCATGTAGATAATATGCTGAACTCTTTTGCTCCGGCGGCCAAAAATGCAAACAGGATGCTAGGAATTATCAGGAAAGGGATGGTGAATAAGACTGAAAATACTATTATGACTCTATGTTGCTTCATGGTGCGACCACACCTTGAGTATTGAGTTCAGTTCTAGTCGCCGCATCTCAAAACAGATATAGCGGAATGAGAAAAGGTTCAAAGATGAGTGACTAAAATGATAAAGAGGATGGAACTCCTCTAATATGAGGAAAGGCTAAAGATGTTAGGGCTTTTCAGCTTGGAAAAGAGACAGATGAGGTCTACAAAATCCTGAGTAGTGTAGAATGAGTAGAAGTAAATTGATTTTTTATTCATTCCAAAAGTACAAAGATTAGGGGACACTCAAGGAAATACTTTCAAAACAAATAGGAGAACATATTTTTTCACTCAACGAATAGTTAAGCTCTGGAACTTTTTGCTGGAGGATGTGGTAACAGTGGTTAGTGTATCTGGATTTTAAAAAAAGGTTTGGACAAGTTCCTGGAGGAAAAGTCCATAGTCTGCCATTGAGATAGACAAAGGGGATTGTAGCATGGAATGTTGCCACGATTTGGTTTTCTGCCAGGTACTTGTGATCTGGCTTGGCCACTGTTGGAAACAGGATACTGAGCTAGATGGACCGTTGGTCTGACCCAGTATGGATATTCTCATGTTCTTATCAGGGTATTTTCAGACATCTCTCGGCCACTGTTGGAAACAGGATACTGAGCGAGACGGACCATTGGTCTGACCTTGTATGGCTACTCTTATATTCTTATGTTCTCTTATTAAGGTGCCCTTTTACTTAAGATTAGCATGCTAAATGCTAACCCCCCCCCCCCCCCCCCCTGTTTACTAAGCAGTGCGGCAATGCTAACACAGTCCATTCAAAGTGAATGGGCTGTATCAGCATTAGAGTGTGGCTTAGTAAACTAGAGGGTAAGGCTTTTTTAGCATTTAGCTACCGCTAAGCTTTAGTAAAAGGGCCCTAAGTCAAGAAAATTAACATTCAACTAACAAAAGGTGACTTTATTGCCATGCAATAAGGACAGGAAGAAAAGATGTGATGAGAGTGCTGAAGTACAGATGGCAATCATGCAATTATTCAAGCATGCTGTATGTAGGATTTTACATTTAAATATACACCCACACATTGAGGGGCATTTTCAATAGAATGTCTAAATCAGAATTTGGATGTTTTACAAAAACATCCAAAATCAGAACAGGAAAGGTCATTTTCTACAAAAAAAAAAGTCTCTCTTTTCCTTTTGAAAATGCTGTTTGGAAAAATGTTTTGTGATTTGGGGGAGTGAGGGGAGGTGAGCCCCGATTCCCTTCAGTGGTCATCTGGTCATTTGGAGGACCTCGTGTGTAGAGTAGAGGAGTAGCCTAGTGGTCAGTGCAGCAGACCTTGATCCTGGGGAAGTGGGTTCAAGTCCCACTGCAGCTATTTGTTATAAAAACAGGTCTAGCTCAAAACATCTACATTTTAGTCTTGGACGTTTTTGTTTTGTTGCATTATGGCTGAAAGACATCTAAGTCTTAGGAACGCCCAAGTCCCGCCTTGAACACACCCCTGGCATGCCCCCTTGAGGTGTAGACATCCTTCTGATGGACTTCAGAGAAAGATGTCTAAAAATAGGTTTCGAAAATACTGATTGGCTGTCTTTGTGAGATAAACGTCCAAATGCAGACTTATGTCATTTTTTGGACGTTTTTCTCTTTTGAAAATGAGCCCGGTAGTCATATACATATTTGGGGAGCAATTCTACAACCAGGAACAAAAGTTAAGTATCTAGATGCATCATGTCTAGAGCTAATTCTATAACGACACCTGAATGCCAAGGTTCCATTATAGAATGCTAGCATAAATCAGCATCTATGCACCTACAATTAGGCATGACCTTATACCATAAAGCAGCACAAACAGCAAAGGTGATCCAAGAAATGGGGAACAGATGGGAGTTCGCCAAAACAAACTTTATTGAAAAGGGACCTAATTTGGCCAAGTTTCAGCTTTGTCTTCATCAGGTCACCAAATCCAAGTCTAAATGATTCATTTGGCAGGATAAACTCCTCATCAGCCAAGTATACAAACGTCTCCTCTTATTTGCTTCATCCAAACAATATGGAAAAATTTGAAGACCCCCGATGAAAGCGTAGCTGAAACTTGACCATGTTGGGTCCTCTTCAATAAGGTCTTTTTTGGTGAACTCCTGTCTGTTCCTCATTTCTTGGATCACCATTTCTGTTTGTGCTGCTTGGTGTGTTTCTGCAGAGGTTTTTCTCCTGTTTTGGGGCATGACCTTACACCATGTCAATAGCATGCAAAAATGGATGTGGCAATTTAGCATGTAACTTAGCATATTCTGTAAGTTACAAGTGTAAGTGAGAGTCCTACACATGTTCCACCCATTTACATGCTATGCAAGTTGTTTGCGTCAATAATAAAATAGCACTTTGCGCACACATAGCACTTACACGCATAAGTACACATTGCTAGTTTTCTATGGGGTCCTTTTTCTAAGGTGTGCTGAAAAATGGCCTGCAGTAGTGTAGGCGTGAGTTTTGGGCATGCGCAGATTCATTTTTTAAGTCATTTTTGAGCGCACCTGTAAAAAAGGCCTTTTTAAAATTTTTGCCGAAAATGGACGTGTGGCAAAATCAAAATTGCTGTGCGTCCATTTTGGGTCTACAATCTTACCACCAGCCATTGCCTTGCAGTAAAGTCTCACGTGGTTACCAGGCAGTAATGACCTACATGCACCAAATGCCACTTGGCACACGTCTGATACGTGCGGCAGAAAATAAAATTTTTCGGCCACACACATCGGACGCATGGCAAAAATAAAATTACCGCAAGGGCCACGTGGTAGCCATGCGGTAACTCCATTTTGGCAGACATTGGGTGCGTGCAGACACACGGCTTAATAAAAGGGCCCCTATATTTTTTTAGCATGCAAACGGCGCTTCATTTAAGCACTAAAATTATGGAATGAAGGGTTGAAGGGCAATTTTATAAAATCACTTTTGCTCCATATGTGGCAACTAAGGTACATTGATGATGTGCGCATTGCCAATAGGCATGTAAAGAGGTGGAATTTGGGCAAAACTCGCAAGTACAGACATAAAATACAATAATTAAATAATTCAGGCATGGGCATTTACACCTGCTGTTGATTAGGTGTACATATCTCTGCCACAATGTAGGCATGATGTCTACTGTTTACACTAGTTATTTTATACAGAAGCCCTTTTATCAAACTGTGGTAAAAAGTGGCTTTAGTGCGTCCTTAGGTGGGTCATTTCTGTGCATTAAGGCCATTTTTACCGCTGGTGTAAAATGGCCAGTTCTTCTATTTTTCCACTAGTGTGTGAGCCCCTTCCACCACTCATTATGTAGGTAGTGAGGATTCATGTGCTAATTATGCACTAATTGGTTAGTGCGCAGCAATGTAGCTGTACTGATTAGCGCAAAACACACCCACTCTCTGCACCCACACCTGCCCCCAGAGCTAAGAAATAAAATTTAACTTTCTAGCATGTGAGTAGCACCCACACATGCTAAAATTACTGCGTTAAACCATTTTGTTGCTGCAGTAAGCACGCATTAGTACTTACCGCAGCTTAGTAAAAGGACCCCAAAGGCTTTTTCGATATGACGTCCAAGTCCAGTTGTAGATGTTTTGGTGAAATGTGTAAAATTCTCATCCCAATCATAGAGGCCCTTTTACTAAGCCGCGTAGGTGCCTACGTGCACACAATGCGCACCAAATTGGAATTACTGCCCAGTTACCATGTGGCCCTTGCGGTAAATTCAATTTTGGCGCACATCCACTACGCACATCTGAAAAATATTTTTTTTTATTTTCTGATGCGCGTAGACCATTACTGCCCGGTTACCGTGTGAGACCTTACCACTAGGTCAATCGCTTGCGGTAAGATCTCAGACCCAAAATAGATGCGCGGCAATTTTCATTTTACCGCACATCCATTTTTGGCAAAAAAGGCATTTTTTGTAGGTACGTTAAAATTTTTCTCTGTGTGCGCCCAAAACACGTGTCTACAGTACCACACGTCATTTGTCAGCGCACCTTAGTAAAAGGACCCCATAGCAATTTTCAAAATGGAAAAATGTCTATTTTTTTTTTTGTTTCAAAAATCTCTAATTTCTAGATTGTTTTGTGCTCAATAGGTATTTCTTTAGGTACCATTAAAAAAAAAAAAGTACTAGAGAAAATACATACAAAAAAGAAGCCATAGGGATGGCTGTGTTGTACCATTCCTAGTAAACTGCCACATAGGCATCCCAGAAGAGCAGAGGGGCAGCCTAGTAGCCAGTGCAGTGGACTTCACATAAAGGGACCCAGATACAACTAACAACTTAACACCCTTATTTTGTACTGTGAACCCTCCAAGAATACCTAAAAACATACTGTACCTCACTGTACACCACTACAAAAGCCCTCAGGGCTGCAGGTGTCTATCTATAGGTATGGTTAGTATTTTGTTGGTTTGGAAGGTTCACAATTTTCACTGCAAGTTTAGTAGTCAGAGAGGGATATGGATCTGACCTCCTTTCTCTACAGTCCACTGCACTGACCACTAGCCTACTTCTGGGACCAGCTTGCTGCTCTAATAGAAATGGCCATAATATCTGAAGCTGTCACAGAGCCTGGTATGTACTGTCACTGTCATATTTATGAGGGATGGGGGTCATTACTTAACCCCTCCAGTGGTCAGCTGGTCAGTTGGAAACCTTTTTGCAACTTAGTCGTGACTGAAACAGGTCCAGATAAAAACATCCCAAATTTTGCCCTAGATGTTTATATGTTGTTACATTATTCTAGAAAACCATCCAAATTCTGGATCCACACAAATCACAGCCAAAATATGTCTCCTCACAATTTAGATGAACTGTGGATAAATCTGTCCCAATTCTGAGTTTTGAAAATTGCAACTTGGACAGTTTATCATGAAAAGCATCAATGTGGCACTCTGTGCCACTTTTGAGATGTATTTCTCTTTTGAAAATGAGTGCCGTGGAGGGGCATAATCGAACGGAGCCGGCCATCTCTGGGGCCGGCTCCATAAAGAGGTGGAGCCAAATTGAAAAAGATGGCCGACCATCTTTTCTTTCGATAATATGGTCGCGGCCGGCCAAATCTCAACATTTAAGTCAAATGTTGAACTCACCGGATTTAGATATCGCCGGATTTAGAGATGGCCGGCTTCGGTTTTTGGCCATAATGGAAAACGGGCCCGGCCATCTCAAACCCGGCCAAATGCAAGCCCTTTGGTCATGGGAGGAGCCAGCATTCGTAGTGCGCTGCTCCCCCTGACATGCCAGGACACCAACCGGGCACCCTAGGGGGCAGTGCAGTGGACTTCAAAAATTACTCCTAGGTGCATAGCTCCCTTACCTTGTGTGCTGAGCCTCACAAATCCCCCCAAATCCCACTCCCCACAATTGTACACCACTACCATAGCTCTAAGGGGTGAAGGGAGGCACCTATATGTGGGTACAGTGGGTTTGGGGGGGGGTTGGAGGGCTCAACATTTTCCACCACAAGTGTAACAGGTGGGGGGATGGGCCTGGGTCCAACTGCCTGAACTGCACTGCACCCACTAAAAACTACTTCAGGGACCTGCATACTGCTGTCAGGGAGCTGGGTATGACATTTGAGGCTGGCATAGAGGCTGGCAAAAAATATATATATAAATATATATATTTTTTTTTTGGGTGGGAGGGGGTTGGTGACCACTGGGGGAGTAAGAGGAGGTGATCCCTGATTCCCTCCGGTGGTCATCTGGTCAGGTGGGGCACCTTTTTGAGGCTTGGTCCTGAAAAAAAAAGGGACCAAGTGACGCTGGCCAAATGCTCATCAGGGCCGGCTTTGTTCTTTCCATTATCGGGCAAAACCGGCCATCTCGTAACCACGCCCCGCCCTCGCTACCCTGCTGACACACCCCCTTGAACTTTTTTCCGGCTCTGCGACGGAAAGCAGTTGGTGCCGGCCAAAATCTGCTTTCCATTATACCGATTTGGCCAGGTTTAGGAGATGGCTGGCCATCTCCCGATTTGTGTCGCGATCTCCTTCAAAAATACAGTACGCAAGATAGGCACCTATATATCTTTATAAAATAACCCGTAAGTAAGCACCTACTTGTCCTCTTAAACCAGACACCCCTTATAAAATAACCCTCACAAAGCAAAAAAATTATATACTTACTATAAAAGTGAACAGGATCCTCCAAAGCTGGTCTATAGTCTGAACTAATCATATGGCCTCTCCTATAGGTAAAAGGGCAAGTCAAAGTAGTCCCCCTTCAGTAGTCCATTGAGAGAGTGACCCAAACTGTATCACAGTTGAGGATCTAGAAAATGGGAGTTCCCTAATATTCCTGAAAAAAAACAGAAATGTAAAAAATACATATTAGACAATATCCAATCCTAATACACCTATTTACCTTGACTTCCCCAGAACCTCATAAACCAATTGTACATAAAATAAAAAGTTACATACCATTTGAAGGAGCAAGATTCACCAGGATGCATGATAGACTCGTAGAACCTTCCAAGGAGGAACACAGGCAACCTTCTCCAGTAGATGTGAAGTTATACTGAGACAGAAGATGCCAACTTTCCAGTTCATTCAAGTAATGGACATATTCATGTGATGGAAGCACACTGAACGCTACCTGTGTGAGCACAAGAGTAGTGCAATAGAGGGACTTTAAAAGCCCTCAGCCATTAAATATAATTTATCACAGAGAGCATTCTGTATATGATTATAATATAGGAATTACCTTTCTTTCCACTTAACCTAAGAAAATTTTGAATTGCTATGTACAGTGGTGGAAATAAGTATTTGATCCCTTGCTGATTTTGTAAGTTTGCCCACTGACAAAGACATGAGCAGCCCATAATTGAAGGGTAGGTTATTGGTAACAGTGAGAGATAGCACATCACAAATTAAATCCGGAAAATCACATTGTGGAAAGTATATGAATTTATTTGCATTCTGCAGAGGGAAATAAGTATTTAATCCCTCTGGCAAACAAGACCTAATACTTGGTGGCAAAACCCTTGTTGGCAAGCACAGCGGTCAGACGTCATCTGTAGTTGATGATGAGGTTTGCACACATGTCAGGAGGAATTTTGGTCCACTCCTCTTTGCAGATCATCTCTAAATCATTAAGAGTTCTGGGCTGTCGCTTGGCAACTCGCAGCTTCAGCTCCCTCCATAAGTTTTCAATGGGATTAAGGTCTGGTGACTGGCTAGGCCACTCCATGACCCTAATGTGCTTCTTCCTGAGCCACTCCTTTGTTGCCTTGGCTGTATGTTTTGGGTCATTGTCGTGCTGGAAGACCCAGCCACGACCCATTTTTAAGGCCCTGGCGGAGGGAAGGAGGTTGTCACTCAGAATTGTACGGTACATGGCCCCATCCATTCTCCCATTGATGCGGTGAAGTAGTCCTGTGCCCTTAGCAGAGAAACACCCCCAAAACATAACATTTCCACCTCCATGCTTGACAGTGGGGACGGTGTTCTTTGGGTCATAGGCAGCATTTCTCTTCCTCCAAACACGGCGAGTTGAGTTCATGCCAAAGAGCTCAATTTTTGTCTCATCTGACCACAGCACCTTCTCCCAATCACTCTCGGCATCATCCAGGTGTTCACTGGCAAACTTCAGACGGGCCGTCACATGTGCCTTCCGGAGCAGGGGGACCTTGCGGGCACTGCAGGATTGCAATCCGTTATGTCGTAATGTGTTACCAATGGTTTTCGTGGTGACAGTGGTCCCAGCTGCCTTGAGATCATTGACAAGTTCCCCCCTTGTAGTTGTAGGCTGATTTCTAACCTTCCTCATGATCAAGGATACCCCACGAGGTGAGATTTTGCGTGGAGCCCCAGATCTTTGTCGATTGACAGTCATTTTGTACTTCTTCCATTTTCTTACTATGGCACCAACAGTTGTCTCCTTCTCGCCCAGCGTCTTACTGATGGTTTTGTAGCCCATTCCAGCCTTGTGCAGGTGTATGATCTTGTCCCTGACATCCTTAGACAGCTCCTTGCTCTTGGCCATTTTGTAGAGGTTAGAGTCTGACTGATTCACTGAGTCTGTGGACAGGTGTCTTTCATACAGGTGACCATTGCCGACAGCTGTCTGTCATGCAGGTAACGAGTTGATTTGGAGCATCTACCTGGTCTGTAGGGGCCAGATCTCTTACTGGTTGGTGGGGGATCAAATACTTATTTCCCTCTGCAGAATGCAAATAAATTCATATACTTTCCACAATGTGATTTTCCGGATTTAATTTGTGATGTGCTATCTCTCACTGTTACCAATAACCTACCCTTCAATTATGGGCTGCTCATGTCTTTGTCAGTGGGCAAACTTACAAAATCAGCAAGGGATCAAATACTTATTTCCACCACTGTATGTTTGTGGTTTTGTGAATCACATTACTCTTTTGAGAACACTAGACACTATCAAGTCTTTCATAAGTGATACTTTCATCCTATGGTTAATATGGTAATGTTGACTATGTAAGAATGCCTATCTAGATTCTGTCAAATCTCCATGGATGCTTAAGCTCCCATATAGAACACCCTGACAGCATGACTATAGATAGGAGAATGCTGAATACCTTGCATTGATTTGACTATACTGGCTACCAGTACCTTATAGCACTAAATTTAAAACTCGCACATTTGATTTTCCAGGTCCTCAGACAAAATGGCCCAGCGTACTTAAAGAATAAGTTAGTCCTCTACATACCTTTGAAACCTGTAACATTCTCTCAAAAAGCATCAATATGTGTACCTTGGTCAAAGAAATTGTACAATGTGATACCTACTACTACTAATCATTTATATAGTGCTACTAGACATACACAGCACCATATGCATTGTATGCAGGTACTTCATTCTCTATCCCTAGTGGGCTCGCAATCTAAGTTGTTTTTTTGTACCTGGGATAATGGAGGGATTAATGACTTTCCCAGGGTCATAAGAAGCTACAGTGAAAATTGACCCTAGTTCCCCAGCTCACTGCATTGACCATTAGGCATTCTACCTGCCAGTGAGCCTTCTCAGGATTACCCCCACACTCTAGAACTTATTCCCAGAGGGGCTACGTCTAACTCAACTACCTGTACTTTAGGAAAAAGGAGAAAACCTGGCTCTTCGCCCAAGCCTTTGATACATGGGGTGACTGACTATCCACTCACTCTAGCTTGCTGCATACCATGTAACTTAGACCAGTTCCTCATATCTTGTTCAACTGTACATATAATTTGCCTTCAGTTTAGCCACCTCTCCCTTTGTACTATCAATCTTATCCTTGTCTATATAACTCAACTGCAGTTGCCCATTGGCTACATAGTAAGATGTTTCATTGTATTGTATGAACAGCATTAGCATAATATATATTTTATTTGAATGTTTAAATGTGTGCCTATTAGGAGTTTTGGTATTATATGATTGTTTTAAAATGCTGTTAAATGTGTATATTTCTGATACTGTATCATGTTAATACAATTACTAGATTTCAATTTGACATTTCCAGGTTTATCTCTTTGTATTTATGCTTATATTTGATCATTTTACTAGTGTTATGCTGTTAACAAAATCATAGGTTTTATGATAAACTGTACCTTCTAGTACTCCTCTCATATGAGGAAAGGCTAAAGAGGTTAGGGCTCTTCAGCTTGGAAAAGAGACGGGTCTGAGGGGAGATATGATTAAGGTCTACAAATTCCTGAGTGGTGCAGAATAAGTAAAACTGAATCAATTTTTTACTCTTTGGAAAAGTACAAAGACTAGGGGACACTCAATGAAGTTACATAGAAATACTTTTAAAATAAATAGGAGGAAATATGTGGTAACAGCAAGTAGCATATCTGGGTTTAAAAAAGGTTTGGACAACTTCCTGGAGGAAAAGTCCAAAGTCTGCTATTGAGACAGACATGGGGATGCCACTGCTTGCCCTGGGATTGGTAGTATGGAATGTTGCTACTATTTGGGTTTCTGATAGGTAGTTGTGACCTGGATTGGGCACTGTTGGAAGCTGGATACTGGACTAGATGAACCATTGGTCTGACCCAGTATGGCTATTCTTATGTTCTTATCAGGGTCTTCCCAGACATCTCTAGAGACACCCAGTGATGTAGGAAGCAGTTTCTACTTATGAGAGCCGGAGTGCTCCAGATAGGAGTTTCCTTTTTTTTCAGATATCCATGTAAATGTGTCATAAGATAATTTCTGAAATATAATTTCTTTGATCCATCTCATCTTACTACTTTCGTAGCTACAAAACAGCTTGCTGTGGAGTCCCTACCTATACTAGATGGATCCCAATAAAATGTCTAGCTTATTAAGATTATATTTCTGTATCCTAGTGTTAGTGTTAAGCCTACAGCATTCATTATACTGACCCCTGAGTAGGTCCTAGGAGAAGAGGATCAGGAGACTGGAGTGAGGATAGGGCTCTGAGATGATATTTAAGTATCAAGAGTGGGGTTTAAGTGTCAGTGGGCAAAGTTTTGAACCAGGGGGCTGGGGTTTCACGGTTATGTGTGAGAGGTTTCTGTCCTCGGGGGGGGGGGGGGGGAGGAGGAATCAGGAGGTGGGTACAACCTGGGGCAGGGGGAATTGGGAGGCCAGGGAGTGCATCATTCTGGAGATTTACTTTGTATATAGACACGCTATTGAACTGCCCATAGTGCAGCCGTACATATCCTTCTCTTGGGATGGCTATTAACAGTCATAACATTTAACATACTAGCTCTCCCAGCCAGTCACTCTATCCACCATGACATACCCAACTCCCACCTACTCTGGCAGGTAACATGGCATTTTTACTGCACACTGTTGTTTTTAACATGGTAGACATCAGCACATTAGTTAACATCTACCATGCGGTAGAAGCCACATTAGCTGCTTAAAGCAGTTTAACAAAAAGGCCCATAAAGGAGATGGTATGTGCATCCACAGTATCTGTACATCAACTACAATGCATAGTCTGTACCCATTCCCTGTACCATTCAGTTTATCCAGTTAGCACATGAATTTGCTGTCATGCCAGCAGTCATGGCACTAACATCACTGTGTGCTAATTAACACCTTAACTGCTTAGCACACATTATAAAAGGGGCCTCTGAGATTACTACTACTACTACTTAACATTTCTAGAGCGCTACTAGGGTTACGCAGCGCTGTACAGTTTAACAAAGAAGGACTTGTTTTAGTGCAGGAATTAATGTGTGTTAGTGTAAAGAGATGAGTCAGCACATTAATTGTTAGTGTGCACTAATTGTTTCGTTAGATAGCATTTTATGGTATGTGGAATGGGTGGATGGGGGTGGCAGATACCATGGTGCACTTAGCTACACCTTAATTTATCCATTTCAAGTGCACACCATTTTCTCATATGCATTTTAATGAAGGTGATAATGTATTGCATGCAGTGGCGTTCCTAGGGGGGGGGGGCAGTAGGTGCGGTCCGCCCTGGGTGCACGCTGCTGGGGGAGGTGCCGCGCGCGCCTGTCCTCCGTTGTTCCATGCTTCTTCTTTGCCCCAGAATTACTTCCTGTTCCGGGGCAGAGAAGAAGCATGGAACAACGGAGGACAGGCACGCGTGGCACCCCCCCCAGCGGTGTGCACTCGGGGGTTCCTTCGTGGGGGTGTCCTTTCGCCGGGGGGTCCGCGCTGCATCGGGGGGGGGGGGGCGCTGCACCCGGGGGGTGGGGGGAATTGGCGATCTGCCCCGGGTGCCAGCCCCCCTAGGAACGCCACTGATTGCATGAATCAGAGAGAGAACTGGTCTAAAAACTCATGTAAAAAGGAATTTAGCTCGTATCTTTTTCAGTAGTTTCAGTAGTAGCTGAAGGAAAGCTACATTCAGGTACAGCAGACATTCTCCTATCCTTGGAGAGTTTACAATCTAGGTCTGAATCTGAAGCAATTATTATTATTATTATTACATTTGTACCTCGCGCTTTCCCATATAATGCAGGCTCAATGCCCTTTTACAAAGTTGAAGTAGGAATACCGCAGCAATGGCGTGCAGCAAATCGGCCCTACCGCAGAAGCCTGGTGGTTGTTCTGGTGTGTGCCATGTGCCATTTCCGGTGCTCCAAAAATATATAATTTTTTTAGCACCGGGTTAGTGCGAGAGCTACCCTAGGAAATGGCCACACAGCAAGTGCTTAACTTACCGCACAGCCATTCCCTTTTTTTAAAATTCCTTTTACCCACGGTAGTAAAAAAAGGGCCTTGGCGTGCAGCAAATTCACATGCTGGTTTTCTTGGCTCTCTGCCTGCTGTTCTAACCATTAAGCTACTCCCTCACTCAATTTAGTTCATTTTCTCAAAAACTGCAGAGCCTCTGGGGTGTTCCTTTAAATTTGGAATATATTTGGTTTTATTCACTGAAAATGAATACCTTTCTGCCAGAAACTTCCTAAGTTCCAGTTTTGGGAAACCTGAACAATTAGTGGATAAAAGGGCAATTAAAAAAACAACAATTTATGCAGGTAAATTAGCCTGTCTGAAACAGTGCGCTCCTCAGCACGGGTAGAAATGCTCATGGGTTTCCACTGCATGCTGAGATCTGGGTTAAAGAAAACAAAAAGACATTCTCAAGGAGCAGTTTAGGTCAGCGGACGAAAACAACATGCTTACCTGGTATTTTCAGATATAAGCACACTACTTTACCTCTCTCAGCAGCTTGCACAAACTGTAGGTACAACGAATGTGTGCAGGTCCTTTATCCTTTTACTACATTACGGTATAAAGTGGCCCTAGTATGCCCTTACGCGGATTTTTCCTGTATTTAAGGCCATTTTTACTGCAGCGATAAAATGGCCAATTTTCTCTTTTTTACATTAATAGCCATGCACTAATGTTGTCACTAGCATGTGGCCTTTCAAAATATTAGCACATGAGCACTTACTGACACTTATTTTGTAGGCAGTAACAGCTCATGTGCTAATCCATATTTGAAAATAGTGGGATATTTGAAAATATCTCGAGACCTTTTACTAAAATGCGTTAAGCTGTTTAGGGATGGATTCAGTAAATGGCTCCTAAAACGTAGGCACGTCAGAATAATGCATGTAGCGCTATTCTATAAACCGCATCTACAGTAAGATGCAGTTTACAGAATAGCGCTTAGGCCAGGGGAACACGTGTACATTTAGGCGCGACCCTTTATGCCACTGAAAACCTGGTGTAAATACCCACACCTAAATATATGCGAGTTCTCCTGAATTCTATAACAATACACATACATTTCATTGATTCCCCTGACACGCCTACACTCCTCTCATGGCCATGCCCCCATTTCAGCTATGCACATTGGAATTTACGTGTGCCTCTTTTTAGAATACACCTAATAAGAAGCATGTGTAAATTCCAATTATTGCCAATTAGTGATAATTGGTTGTTATTGGCTAATCATAATCAAGCATTGGCTCAATTGGGTAGCATGCATAAATTGGCTGTGTTCACAATTTAATGAGCACTACTCACCGTGCCTTGTATAAAATCCAACTCCAAGTGCATGAATTTCCCATGAGCTTTTATCTCTTAAAAACCTCTCCAATCTCCCCGAACAGCATCCTGAACCCTCCACCACTCAGAGCACCATCTAGACAGGATCCTGAACTCTTCCCCAGTCTCCTCCCCGAGCAGTATCCCAAACAGCATGCTGAACCCACACCCCCTGAGCAGCATCACCACCCGCTCAACATTTACGGGGCGGGTGGACACGAGGGTTAGTGGCAAGCATAAAATAATCTCTGGATGCTCGTGGCCCAAGTTCAAAATGGCATCTCTGATACCTACTCACTATTTATTTATATTCAGTTTTACTCGCCCATCATATCAATAATTGCTACTATAGGCTGAGAATATCTAAGCAAAATAGATATTATTATTACTTAAATTCTAGCAATAGATTTCACACATTTTAGTACATCAAAGCTTTGATTGTCCCTTCCTGTTGGCATGGCACTCTAATTTGCACATAAGTAAATAAAACTGATTTTGGTATGACAACAGCACAGAACCCTACAGATGTAACAATTCACATGAATAAATTCAATGCAGTTGTAATAGAAGACATCATTTCCACTTCGGTAGTATAAACAAACCAAAATTCCACTAAAGACTTTTTATATTGTTGCAAAAATATAATGGAGGAGTGGCAGATTATTCTCAACAGCATGTCCTTCATAATGAAATGTTACAAAGCAATTTACTTGTAATTTGTGTAATTTGCCAGCTTGTGGTAACCACTTATGTTTAATTTCTAACAAATTAGAATTGTCCAGAGTGGCAAGAATTTTACCTGTACACTGGCTTTTACCTCATTTGGTATGCATGTGCTAAAACAGATTATATTCTATGACATCTTGCAATCCATTTGTACATCTATCAGTGCAGCTGGCTAGAGATTCAAAAGCTTCACTAAGCATGCTCTTATTTGCACTTTTGCTAATAGGTTCTTTCTTAATGAATGGAGATATGTAAATTGTGTCACTCGTGATGATATGTCAGAGGAATTAAAATGCATGCCTGACTGGATGGAAATGAAATTAGAGATAAAAATAGCCCAGCTGGATTGTTGCTGATGATTTGTGTGACATACCTGAGGCTGATTAATAGCACTGCGATAAGTCTTGACTAAACTTAATCACTTATATATCTGGTGATATTGACAATAGGGGAAAGCAAGACGTGGAAGTGTCTAGGTCCAAAGTCATGGCTAGAATTTTAAACAGTAAACTTGGCAGTGAAACAGAAGCTCATCCAGCCTTGAGCAATGTTTGCCTGCATGTTAATTATTTCGTACTAAAAGACTTTCTTTTTATTACTGTATAAACAAAATTGTACATCACTAACAAATATAGATTTTTTTTTTCTTTTAAAGAGAAGAGCACCAGCAGCACTATCTCATGAGTTAGCCAGCATTATAATTAGAGTTGAGGAAAACGTCTCAATTCATCCATAACCTAGGTAATCTTGGATAGGCAGGGTTCATGCGGCCACAATCATAGATTGTAACATTTCAAATGGGGAGAGGGGAGTCAATTTTGAAAGCAATCATATTTCCTGGATATGTTACTATAGATCATGAAAGGGCGCTTCAGACTACGATCATAGCTGCAATATTTTGTGATACTGAAAAAAATCTGTAAGTCCATGGTAACATCCAATGACCTTTGCCATCAGCAAGCCAAAATCCTGGTTCCAAGTGAGGGTCTCTCTATCTGGCAACATGAGATACACTGAAGGCACTCCATCCCAGGGACATTTAGGGACAGGGAGCACTGATCTGTTTCTCTTCCACTGAGAGTACTGAAGGACAGCACAGAGACAGTTATCACTTTCAGCCTGGAAGAGCAACATTGCTACTGGGAGGTTTTAAAACATGTTTCCGGTGCAGAAAATCATGTACCTTTCCATAGTTTTCCCAGGCGATTTGGAGATAGCAATTTGAAAACTATGGGGTCCATATTCACTGTGATTTAACCGGGTAAAGGGGCTTCTACCTAATTAAATCTGGTTGATAGGGTCTGGCACTGATATTCAGTGGCACTTGACTGGAAAGTGCTGGTATCAGTATAGACTGCTCAGCAATCTCTGGTTAGTACTGGAGTGATCTGGGAACAGGGCTAAGGCAGAGCCGGAACTTATTCAGGCAATGTTGACATTTAGTGCTGGTGTTGGATAACTATCTGGAAAACTTGAGCCACATAAAAATTTATTCTAACTTGCTCAAATATCTATCCAGGTACTGGTGCTGAATATTGGCTGGAGATGGTAACTTCTGGCGGTTACTGATGTATTAGATATTCAGTGTCACTACCTGGATTTGGCCTAGTGTTTCAAAAAACATTGACCGCTGCAGGCTGAATATTGCTACTCCCCCCAGATTCTATATAGGTCTCAAATGCTTGTGTGAACTAGTCAATTGGGTGTTAACGCCAATTAATGTCAGTAGTTGGTTATTACTTGGCATTAATTTGGATTTACATACGCAACCGCCTATATGCTATTCTATAACACTATGCACCCAAAGTATCACACGCAGAACCCAAAAGGGGGCATGGCAATGGGAGGGGTATGGGCGGGTCAGGAGCATCCCAAATATTTAGGCACAGCGTTATAGAATACCAGAGTTATGTACCCAACTTGGGTGCCAGGATTTGCACTAGGCATCAGATGACGTAAGTCCTCGTGCCCAAAGTTGAACGCAGGAATTCGCTCTAAGCACTACTGTATATAGGGTGCTTAGCCTGGACACTCTTTATAGAATAGCGCTTAGCACAGATTTTTTATGGTGCCTTAATTTGAGCACGATTATTTATTTATTTATTGCATTTGTATCCCACATTTTTCCACTTACTGGTAGGTTCATTGTAGCTTACATGATTCATTGGTAAGTCAGTTACAGAGTGTATCGAACAAGGTTACAATTCATGAGAAACAATGAGTCTGTAGTAAATTCCTCGCATATATTGAGTAAGGTTAGATCCTTGGAAGGTTCAATGAGGCTTACATGGTTCATTGGTAAATTGGTTACAGAATGTATCGAACAAGGTTACAATTCATGAAAACAGTGAGAGTCTGTAGTAAATTCTGCGCATTTAGTACTGAACAAGGTTAGAAATTGTATCAATGAGATTTTAATGTGTCCTGATGGTGATTGGTTAGTGAAATTAAATTAGTGTCAGAAGGTGCATTAAATGTTTGGGTTTGGGTTGGTCGATAGAAGCTTGTGCCCTTTCTGTCCACTGTCATATTTATTATTAAAGCAGTTTGGTAGACTGGATGGTTAAGCTGATTCAGTGGGGATGAGCTTCTTGAAAAGGAGGGCCTTCAGGTGTTTTCGGAAGATTAGATAGTTGTCTTTTATTTAGGTCTTTTGGTAGCGTATTCCAGGTTTTGGTGCAGCTATAGGAAAAGCTGGATGTTTAAGTTCATTTGTATTTAATGCCATTACCTGTTGGAAAGTGGAGGGTTAGGTAATATCTTGCTGATTTATTTGTATTCTGGATTGGTAGGTCTATTAGATTGATCATGTAGCCTGGTGAGAGGCTGAAAATTATTCTGTACACCAGAGAGCAGATCTTGAAGGCTATGTGGTACTTAATCGGTAGCCAGTGTAGTTTTTAGAGAAGGAGTTTGGCGCTTTCAAATTGGGTTTTTCTGAAAATGAGTGTAGCTGCTGCAATTTTTTTCAGGATTTGTTCTTTGCACCCTGTGTAGACTCCATTGCAATAATCCACTTGGGCCAGGACCATGGTATAAATCATGTTGCGAAATATGTCTCTTGGAAAGTATTGTTTTATGCGTTTGAGTTTCCACATTGTGTGGAACATTTTCTTTGCAGTGGCCTTGGCCTGGCTTTAAAGTGATATGTCACAGTCTATGGTGATGCCTAAGATTTTCAGGTTGTCTGAGATTGGGAGCGATGAGCCCATGGCATTGATGATTGTAAATTGTTCAGGGTTGTGCAGGAATGAGAGTATGAGGCAATGTGTTTTTTTTCCCTGTTTAGTTTTAACTTGAAAGCTGATGCCCATGCTTCCATGATGTTCATGCTGTTTGTGATTTCGGAGGCAATTTCTGATGGATTATTTTTGAAAGGGATATAGGTTGTGACATCGTCAGTGTATATGAACAGATTGAGGTCTTGTTTGGATAGGGACCTGGCTAGTGGGATCATCTTTAGGTTGAATAGTATGTGTGAGAGTGATGACCTTGTGGGACTCCACAGTTTGCTTTCCAAGGAGAGAAGATTTCTGAATTTGACTTGACTTGGTACTACCTAGTGGTCAGGAAACCCTTAATCCATAAAAATATCTTCTTTCCAATTCCTAGCTTGTCAAGTATTCTTAGTAGAATTTGGTGGTCCACCATGTCAAAGGTACTTGACATGTTGAACTGGAGTAACAGGATGTTTTTTCCTGTTATGATTTATAGCATTTATATCCCACATTTCCCATTCACGGGCAGGCTGAATTTCATGTTTGAATCTGAATCTGGCCCTGTTTGTGTGCTACTTTGCTCCCCTTTAGCCACCCGCACTAATTTAAGATACAAAATGCCTGTCTGTTTTAGCATCAAGCTTTGAAGACTCCTAATTTTATCAGATTTTTATAGGAAAATGATGAGGTTATTTAGAAGCATCTTCACATGTAAAATAGCTCCATGTACATGTGTAAATGGTGATTTTCAAAAGCCACTATTCAATTATGGAGAGCTATACAATTCTAGAATTTTCAAATGGTGTGGTATGGACGTGGCTTGGGTGTACCAAAAATCTGCCCATATATGTCCTATCTTGCATTGGGGGTAGACTATTTCTATGAGTTTTGCACCTATTCCAAGGCTCATGCAGGTACCAAGAAAGGGAAAGGGGTAAAACAGAATGAACCTGTCTCACACACACTTCCTAAATGTTCTCCTAATAGTGAAGAAATCCACTTGACAGTCAAAGCCCCACCAAAATCCCTCTAAACCTCCTAATTGCAACCCAGACCGGTGAAGACCCCTGCCAATCTAGGCCCCCCACTCCCAGATCTCACCTCAGCATTTATGGGGATTTCCTTGGTGGCTACTGATAATTCAATTCAATTCTTGTATACCACTAATATCCCCTTTTCCGAGTTCAGTGCGGTTTACATTCTAGGTGAGACAAAAGCAGATAATGTAAGTGTGAGGTATAAGAAACATTACAGCTCATTGGTGTACTGCATGAGACTAAAAACTTTAAAGAAAATAATAATGGATGACACTAGGAAGTAGAAGTCATGATGGATTATTATGAAGCAGTCTTTGGGAAGAGAAAGGTTTTTAGCCTCTTCCTGAAGCTGAGGTAGCTGTTTTCTGTTCTGGTGGGAATAGGTAGAGACTTCTATATTTTTACTCCAAGTATGGGGAATAGAGAGCTGAAAATCTTCAAATTTTGAATTGTCTTTTGAAATGGTGATGCTGCTAGCATTAGTTGTTGTTTCAGTCTGTTAGACTGGACCAGATATAGCAAAGCGGCCTTAGTCAGTAGTTCAGAAGTGAAGCCCTGTAAGATTTGAAAAACTAAACAAGCAGCTTTGGACCAGAGTCTTTCTGCTATGGGAAGCCAGCACAGTTTGTTTAGATGAGTTGAAACACTAGTATATCTATTTAATCTGTATATTAGTCTTGCAGCTGTATTTTGTATGATTTTCAGTTTTTTTCTAATATTGACACTTAATTGTTATATTCCTAATGATATTCGAATGTCTCGCATAACTCTGTACAATGTAATCCATAACCAAGTTGTAACAAATGTATTTCCATTATTCATATCTTATTGTAAGCCACACTGAGCCCGCAAAAAGGTGGGAAAATGTGGGATACAAATGAAATAAATAAATAAATAAGAAATACCAAGAAATAGAGCGTTACAGTAATCCAAGTGAGGTAGGACTAACATTTGGAATAGTAGTGCAAAGGCTTTTTCATTGAAGAATGGTCTGACTAGATGTAGCTGTCTCATTTTGAATAATGTTTTTTTCCATAGCTGATTAATACAGACTGAGTTGGATCTTTGTTTGATGCTGTTACTGGTAAGAGAAGCAGGATGTCGTCTACATAAGATAATAGTAATTCATTAAGTCTCAGGTGTATTGGGGCAAGGGATGACATAAAGAGGTTGAACAGAATCGTTGAGAGGAGAGATCCCTCCAGGATCCTGCAGTGAGTAGACCAGTTGTTGGAAAGTTGGTTGTTTTGCTTGACAGAATAGTTTCACAGTTAGGGTTAGGATTAAGATACAGTTAGGATTAGGGTTAGGATTGGGATACAGTTAGGGTTATGATTAGGGTTGGTATACAGTTAGAGTTAGGGTTGTGATGCAGTTAGGGTGGTTTAGGATACAGAAAGGATTAGGGTTAGTGTAAGGGTGAGGTTTAGGGTTAGGGTTATGGTTGGGATACAATTATGGTAAGGGTTAGGGTTCGGATACAGTTATGGTGAGCGTTAGGATTGGGATATAGTTAGGGTTAAGGCTGAGATACAGTTAGGGTTTGGTTTAGGATAAGAGGTAGAAGCAATCCCTAAATGCTCCTGTCCAGTAGGCATGAAATTTAAAATGATGCCATTTGACCACTAGTCTCCTAGACAACACACCAGCAGATTGAAGGTAAAAAGGATCTAATTTTATTCACCACTTAAAAGCTGATACATATAAAACTTGCATGCCCAACATCATTATGTTTCACCCTCTCAAGGGCTGTGTTAGGAGCTTGATAAATCATGGCTGTGGTTTTTTGCTTATTTTGGACTTTGCAGATCATTTGCCCGTTTGCTTTTTTAACCTCCACTAGTCTCCTAGTATTATCACTAGGGGTCAAGATGACAAGTAAGGACACTGCACTAACCCACTCCACTCCAGAGAAATATTTCTTTTCTTGCACTGAGCCCCTGAAGGTCATTTTCCCCCTGAAAATGATACACGCTTAGGGTGGGACTACCGCCGGCGGCCATGTTGGGTCAGCAGTAATCCCAGAAGAGCAAGCGGTAAGCCCGCATTGGGCTTACCGCCGCTCTGTAAAAGGACCCTTGTATTAATAAACTATTTTATGGTTTTATAACTTTATGCCTCCAAGCTCATTTAATTTACACTTATTATTTATTCATCAGATTTAGGGAAGCCATTTCTGTAACTGAAGTAGCATGGAGAGGCATTTTTATGGAGGGGAATTTTTGATATGACATCTAAGTATGACTGTGGACATTTTACACAAAACATCCAAAATCCAAATAGGAAAGAAGGTCATTTTTGACAAAAGAAGAATGTCTATTTTTTTTTCAAAAATACTGAATAGGAGAAAGTGTTATGCTTTGGACATTTTGTTTTTTGGTCCATTTTTGGAACAAAAAACATAGAAAATCAAGCCATTGGGATGTAGGAGGAACCAGAATTTTTATCAGACTGGTCTCCCAGACATCCCGGAGAGCAATGGGGCACCCTATGAAGCACTTCTGTGCACTTCATAAAAATGCTCCCAAGTATACATCTCACCTTTTTTCCATTATCTTGTCCCCTGAGCCCTCCAAAACCCACCCAAAACTTACTGCCCCCCAAATGTACACCACTACAATAGCCCTTATGGATGAAGGTAGCACCTATATGTTGGTACAGTAGGGTTTTGGTGACTTTGGGAGGGGTCATAGTTTCCTTTACAAGTGTGACAGGTAGAGGGAGATAGGGACCCAAGTCCCCCACTCCATAGTGCACTGCATCAACCACTACACTACTCTAGGGACCTGCATGCTGCTCTAATAGACCTGGCTATAACATCTGAGGCTGTCATAGAGGCTGGTAAGTCATATTGTTATTCACATTTTGGGGGGATGGGAGAAGTCAGTGACCACTGGGGGGGTATTGAGGGGTCATCTCTAATTTCCTCCAGTGGTCATCTGGTCATTTAGGGCACCTTTTTGTGCCTTATTCGTTATAAAAACAGGTCCACCTCAAAACATCTTAGGTTTAGTTTTGTTTAGTTCCATTATGGCTGAAAAACATCTAAGTCTTAGGAACACCAAAATCCTGCCCTTAACCCGTCCACAACATACCCCCTTGAGATTTGGATGCACTGCAGATGCACAGTATAGAAAAAAACATCTGAAAATAATTTTATGAGATACTCCAGTTACCATTCTTGTCATTTGAGAAACAGCTTACCAGTAAGCCAAAAAGGATGAGTTTAAAGTGCAAGCAAATGAACTAAAGAATAGATTATTGACTAGGGGGTATCTATCCAAAATAATCCATTCTGCATATAAGCAAGCTCAATATTCCCATAGGGAATGGTTGATTCACTATCAGTTTTGGACTGATCTAGATAGACTGACCCCTATAGGAGAAGAATTTCAGATGTAGCAAAGATTTTGCGGTATTACTGGCCCATCTATCAGTTCAAGAGGTTTTTCAGGATCCATCAATTATAGCATATCAATGAGGTAAAACATTTTTTGGGGGGGTGATTAAAAATCGAAACTGAGCAACAGAAACCTGGTCGTTGTCCTTGCACATTTTGCAATTGCTAATCATCCATCTTAGAATGGTGTTCTCCATCTAATAATTACTCGATTAAATCATGGAGCACTAGAACATGTGCTTCATCATTATCTACTTCTATGTGAAGGTATTTGTAGGGTGGACCCAGAGATGCATTTGTCTTTATTTGAACGAGCATAAAAGTTGACCAAACAAAAAGAATGGGGGCATCCCTTCTGGACAACTGGATAACTACCTTCCGTGACCTACAGATTTCAGATGGGATATCATTAATAGTGTTCCTTCTTCCCCTTTAGGGCGGTGGGCCCAAATGCAATTCCTAACGTATCATGAATACACAATTCATCACTTGCAAACTCTCTCATCTGTTGGTTTGAATGACTCTGTGGAATGGCAAACCCTGCTTTGATAGTTCATATTTGCTTTGGAGAGCTTTGATTGGAGACTGATTGACATGATCTTTTTTGATTGGCTGCCTGGGTAAAATGACTGCTGTAATCTGCAACCATTTGGCCCAGGCAATTGCAAGGGGCAGGAGCATGGGGGCTTCGCTCCTACTCCCAACGACCCTACAAATACCACCAGGGAATGGAAGAAGGCCCGGGGGGGCTACCTTGACCTTGGGGGTGGGACTCGTTCGGTGGTGGGGGCTCATTCAGAGGGAGGAGCTTTGCTTCCTGAGGGCTGGGGAGAGGAATAGAGGGAGGAGGAGCACTTTTGGAGGCTGGAGGGGGGATCAGGAGGATTTTTATGTTTAAATTTAGCTATGTGGGTCCCGGCCGATATTCAGTGCTGGGACCCAATAGCTAAGCGGGTGAAGAACAGCTTTTGAGCTATGTGGGTGCTGACACTGAATATTACAAGCACCTGCATAACTCCCAGCTCTGCCCCAACACTGCTTCCAATGCCACACATGACCTGCCCACTTTTTCATCGGGTTGTCTATGGGAATTTTCAATGGCACTGTCCGGTTAAGTTCCATTAAATATCCTCACTTAGGAGGGGGTACACAATTTAAGTGGGCAGGAGAGGCTTCTGCAGCTTAAATCGCTTTGAATATTGGAGTGTGCCCTCTTTCAAGAGTGCACATTCAATGACTTTGCTCTCATGACGAAAAAGTGGCCAAACGAAAATGAATAAAATGAACATTCCTGGAACTGACATGGAAAACGATATGAAACAAAATCAGAGATCACATGCACTGACAAGTTGTATGTAAAAAAAAAAAAAATGAATAAGGCAGGCCAAGAGAGACTTTGAAAAGAAGCTTGCTGTAGAGGCAGGAACTAAAGCTAAAAACACTGAACTGATTTACAGCAAGTAAAGTTGAATTAAATTGGTTTATACAGAAATTACAGATGGCTTCAAAGACATTTCCCAATGTAATCATGGGTGTTCAGTCAGGTTTTTACTCTTGTTCAAAAAGTACCATATCTTCACTTGACCACCAGAAAGACTTTTCAATATTTTGATAGTCTGGGTAAAATTCTGTGACTGTATCCTTTTGATAAGAGTTAAACTGATTAAATAAACTCCTGCTGTCACTGTGACACTGAGCTTTATAAAATTAATGGATGGGCATGCTTTCCCAAAGCGTTATCAAATTTGTCACAGTGTCAACAATGGCAGAGTTTTGCGACAGCTATGAAAACAGTGATGCTTTGACAAAGGAGATCAATTTTGCTTAGGTAGCATGGTGTAATATAGTAAGTAGCTTTACACAGCAGCCAAGGCTTCTATGCATCTGGCACATGCATCAGCACCTAATTATTCTGATCTGCATTGTAAATGCAATTGATCTTTAAATTTGTGACTCGTGTCAAAGTAGGTAGTACCTGAACAGAACTGAGATGGAGCAATATTTTTGCCAATACCACATACCTAGACAAATAGGGACAGAATTGGCGAGGAATGAATAGATTGCACAAGGTAACTTTTCTAATGTGCTGCTGCGTTTCACATGAAATTATATATGGCCATTTTGCTAAATATATCTCAAAGCAAAATTATTGTCTAAACAGGCATCTACTAGCACGCCTTATAATTCATCTGATAAAGACAGCATTGTTAGAAAATCCATCACTAACGGGCCTTTTTACTAAAGTGTGTTAGGCTGTTAATGTGTGGGTTAGTGTGTGGTAACAGCTAACACACAAATGTGCTGTTTTTGCAGTATTTAACGTAACCATGCACCAGGACATGCATTAAGGGAATTTAGGAGACAGAACTTGGCGGGACATGGCAGAGAATGGGCATGGAGAATGTGCAGTATTCAGTGCCAACAGCTGGAAACCTATCCAGAGAGTTTAGGACTGCTATTTGTGCAGTCCTACAGACTTGGATAGTTCTTTAGATATCAGAACTGAATATCAGCAGTGTCCGGATAACTTCCTGGTCTGCCCTGACTCTGCCTCTGGACTGTCCAAGCACTAAGCAGAGAGAACTGAGGCAGTCAGAGATGATATTCAGCAACACTGTCCAGTTAAAGGCTGTTGATATATCAACAATTGGGACCGGCAATATCTACTCCAATAAATGCAAAATAAAATAGCAAAAAACAAAACAAGACAAATAATAATCTACTATAACATATCATATTTACATAACATCAACATGAATAAAACAAAACACATAAAAATATGCTACAACAACTCTAGGGCCCTGTTTACTAAGTGGCGTTAGCGTTTTTAACATGCCTACAATTAGCACGCATGCTAACCGTGTAGGCGTCTATAGTGATATTGTAGGCATGTACACAGTTAACGTGCATACATGGTTAATGCACATTAAAAACGCTAATGCGGCTATAATGCCACTTAGAAAACAGGGCCCCTAGATAGTAGAAGACAATAATTAATTAAAAGTCATTGTAAATAACCAGGACTTGTATAATTTTCTAAAAAAAACACGAGTGAACACGAATAATCATTTAATAGATGGTATTTATGAACCAGGCCACAGACTACATTCAGTCTTTCTATTTAGGACATAGCAATCAAGTTAAATTAAAGGATGCTTACCACCTAAGTAAGAATTCTTCAACCAGGGTCAGGGCTACCAGCTCATCTTCATGGACTACAGCTTAGCTATTACAGACATACTATAGTGATCTGGTTGCAGTATGTATCCACCCTACAGATCTGTCCAGGTCTTTCATGGCCTGCAGCAGTGCCAAATCACAAGATTTCTTCTGGCCTGTAATTTTCAGCTTGTAGCAAAGCTAGATCATATTAATCCATCTATATGTTTGCCCTGTTTATCTGGACTGATAAAGAATCCTGGTGGTTTGTGTGTTGGGTCTTTGAGTGCTTTCTGGGAACTGTTGGACCACTGGGAATGTGGCCCCAGTAGCCTAGAAAACACTGGGGATAATTGGAGAGCGGGAGACTCACCCAGAGGTGGTTGTGACCCAGTCAGTGGGAGGAGGGTGCTAGGGTAGAGCAGAGGCATAGACAGGTTTTGATCTCAGGGGGAGCAGACATTTATAAAATAGGCGCCGGTTGGTATCAGCTAGACAACAGTGTCTGTGTTGTTGCTCAGGGGCTGTAGCAGGCACTGATTAATACAGGCTGTCTCTGTTACGTCCTGCCTACAAGGAAACAGTAAGTTATATCAAGAGGCAGGACGCCAAAGAGGACCCTGGACTGGCCAGAGCAGGCAACCTGTCTTCTTAACCACAAAGTAAAAATGTTCAAATCATGACCATCACCTCAGGAATAGCACACACATTCCTTCCACTGCTAGACACCTTGTTTAAATCAAATGGGCTTTTGTTTGTGAGGTGACTCTACAGGATGTGAAGAACACTAGTCCTGAGCATTTTTATTTTGGGTGACAAAGGCCACCAAAGGTGGCCCTTGCCCCACAGCCTACATTCAAATAGGGCTAGACACTGTGAAATAACACAAACCCCTGCAAAAAGACACCCAAAACCTATACTGAAACCTTACCACACCATAACAGCCCTAACCTAACTATGAAAAGACAGTGCCATATATATTACACCGGGCTCTGGAGCACCAATATACCTACTATTTCCCAATACCTACTATTGGGAAATTGGAACAAGCTGCACTGTTACACAATCCACAATTCCGGGAATAACATGTATAGAATGTTTGTACGTTTGGGAAGCTTGCCAGGTGCCCTTGGCCTGGATTGGCTGCTGTCGTGGACAGGATGCTGGGCTTGATGGACCCTTGGTCTTTTCCCAGTGTGGCATTACTATGTACTTATGTACACATTCCTACACAGACACTACATGCTAGCAGAATCCTTCACCTCAGTCACACATACAGAACATGGACAGACCCTCATCTATATAACATAAGAGTAGCCATACTGGGTCAGACCAATGGTCCATCTAGCCCTGTATCTTGTTTCCAACAGTGGCCGACCCAGGTCACAAGCACCTGGCAGAAACCCAAATTGTGACAACATTCCATGCTACCAATCTAATACAGAATAGACAGCAACAGCAACAACACAACAACAACAACAAAAAACAAAAATTAAAATAGAGACCCCCCCCCTCCTCTCTGCCCAAGGAAGCCAGACTCTATAAACAGTGCAATACTGGTAAAAAAGAAACAGAAATGCATTTTCTCCTGTACTTTGCAAAATAAAAATAAGAACAAATGTACTTTTTACAAAGCAGGTACATCTCAGTCTTTACAAAGTATTAAATAAAAATAATTTTTTTTCTACCTTTTGTTGTCTGGGAATTTGGCTGGTCCCAGTCTTTTTTTCCATGTT
Organism: Microcaecilia unicolor; assembly: GCF_901765095.1. Classification (NCBI taxonomy): domain Eukaryota; kingdom Metazoa; phylum Chordata; class Amphibia; order Gymnophiona; family Siphonopidae; genus Microcaecilia; species Microcaecilia unicolor. The sequence continues at coordinate 159,634,725 of NC_044039.1, forward strand.
CCACAAGTCAGCCGTACAAATTCTTTTCCAGGTTGGCCTTTCCATTTCTTCTTTCACCTCTTGTCTTCTTCCTTTCCTTCTTTACATCTGTTGGTACTGATCTTTCGTTTTATGTCCCCACTATGAAATAGCTGTGCATAGAGCTGCCAAGTGATCGAGCTCCAAAGGGGAGATTTTTCAACCAGTCCTAGTGTGAACTCACATCCCAAATTCATGTGGGATTTGCAGTCCCTGATTCTACCCATCAAAATCTGTGCTACAGTACATTCAAAATTACTTAAGAAAATGCACTCGGACCCCTGCAGGGTTGCTAACTTGAAGACATCGGAGATGTGCATTTTTAAATACTGTCATATTCCTAAAATCAAATTCAAAATAAAATACCTTTTTCTACTGTTTGAACAAGTTATTTTCTCATTTGCTTTGGTCCCACTGCCTCTTTTCTGTATTTCTGTTTCTTCTGCCATTATAGTGTCTTTTGCCCATCTGACATTTCTTCTGTCTCCAAGTGCACCATCCTTTTTTCCTCTGCACCACTATTTGTCCTGTCTAGTATCTCCCTTCTGTGTCCCTTGTCCCTATCCTACCCCCAAGTTCAGCATCTGCCCTTTCTGTGTCCCCATCTCCCCCCTTTTTCAGCACAAGCCTACCTGGTCTCCTCATCTCTCCCTTTTTCTAACATTGCCTTGTGTCACCATCTTCCCCCCTTTTCCAGCATTATCTCTTTCTCCCCATCTCACCCCATATTCCCATTCCCCCCTTCCAGTAGTGCCTCTTTGTGTCCCTATCTCCTCCTCCCCATTCCACTAGTGCCCTCTCTGTGTCCCTATCTCCTCCTCCCCATTCCAGCAGTGCCCTCTCTGTGTCCCTATCTCCTTACCCCCCTTTCTAGTAGTGCCCTTGTGCCCCTCTCAGTGAACAGTGAAGAAAAATGAGCTCAACCTATAGAGTTTATAATTGCGGTTTCTACCGGCTATAATAATTTTTGAAGCTGTTTAGTGATATTTAATTATTTCTTTTCTCCTCCAGCTTTTAAGGCACTGCCTATCCAACTGAAACTGCTTTAGCCTTGTTACAGATGGACCAACAATACAAAATTACAAGGTGGATGCAGTAGCTCATAAGTTTGATTGCTTTGTTTCGTGTGAACGGCAATGACAACTGCGCGGGGGAGTAGACACAGAATAACCAAAACTGGCTTCCTTTCTTACAACGGACTAGATAGGCTCAATTCCACTTCTGTCTATTAAACCTTCTTGGGCAGCTTTCTCCCTTCTCCAGCCCCCCCCCCCCCCCCCCGAGTCTTACATGTTTCGTCCGTGATGATTTTCATTGCCCTCCCGCGCGAGTCTTGCACCTACTCCTGTCTCTTCTGCCCGCCGACCCGCCCAATCTCTCCCTCCCATCCGCGTGGTCACTCGTTTTTAAAGCCCTGGGGCGTTCTCCCTCCGACACCAGCGATTCACATAGCCAGCCTTCTGCCAGCATCAGAGCCTCTCCTCAGGCGCATCCCACCTCCTCTAATGCAACTTCCTGTCTTCTGCAGAGGTGGGACGTGTCTGAGGGAGAGGCCCCAACGCTGGCAGAAGGCTGGCCATGTGAATCGCCGGTGTCAGAGGGATAACGCCTCAGGGCTTTAAAAACGAGTGACCACGCGGATGGGAGAGAGCGGGCGGGCGGAAGAGACAGGAGTAGGTGCAAGACTCACGCAGGAGGGGAGAGGAGGCAGAGAAAGCTATTAGCATTGCAGGCGCTTAGGCACCATCTCTTCTAAAAATCTGTTTGGGGGAGCGACCTCTCCTCCTGCGCCCCACCTAGATACGCCACTGGGGTAGAGCACAAGCAGCAGGTGGATCTGAGCTGTGCTGTGGATAGACCCTCTAAGTGGCCGTGGGGTAACCCCGGCGGGTGGCTAGGTGTTTTGTGACAAAATTAATTAAAGTGCCTATTTTAAACCTATTGTATAAAGGCAACATAGATCCTAAACACTTGTACCCCATGTTACGCAAGGGAAAACATGATGACATATATGCTGGGTAGACACATCCGGTCCTCTCAGGATATTTTGGGTGTTATTTTAGAAGATCTTATTTGCTATTTCCAATGAAAATTCCAGCATTTTTCCACACCTAAACAGTGATTTAAGAATTGGCTCAATTTACACACAGATGTCCATAATATGTAGAAACTGCAAGTGGATGCGTTTGGTGTGTGGTTTACGCATGGCCTGGGTGGGTCAAAAACCTACACAAGTACTCATTTAATAAAAGGAATGCATGTGTATAGCTAATATTTACACATCAGTATATACAGCTGCTTCCTGACACTTTTAGGGTTTTTTTTAAATAAAGTGCTTATCTTACAGTGCTACCACTAGAGGTCAAGCGCCATTTTGAATCCAGAGACAAATGGCGTAGGAACAACTGGGGATCACTCAGCCAATTCCACAAGACACCAGGAATTAGAGTGGTACACCTGAGGGCCTACAGGGTGAGGGAGCAGTGAATGGTATCTGGGGGTTGGCCTACAGAAGGGGGGAACTTGAATGTGTTGTTGGGTGGTGGGAATATTTGTGCATCTTCGGAGGGGAGGCGGGAGGTCTTTTCAGTGTGGATAGAGAGGGGAGACAGCAGACTATGCTGCTATTTTTAGTGTACCAGCTTTTTTTGCCCAGGAACACCAGGCCATATGTTAGCAGCCTCATGCTCCAAGTGAGCAGAATAAAACAGCTTGTCAGGTGGATCACAAGTTGCATTACTCCTTTACTGTGGAAGTGACTAACCTGTGATACCAAGTTACCATAGGTTAGCGAGTCCCGTGGTAAGTGTGAAGAAAAAAAGGAATTTGCATTGCAACATATCTTAACAACATATTAATGCATACATGAACAAATAATACTTGCAATTTGCCTTCCCTTGAAACCTAAGATTCCCTGGTTGGTTGGTCGGTTAGCCTTAGAGAGACACAGCTATCAAACACTACATTACATCACTCATTGACTGGTTTTCCAATATGTACGGACTGTGAAAGTATCAGTGTGTCCCAACATCCTCTCGCCCTGTGGGGGTTGCCGTAAAAGCATCTTTCTCCCACTTTGCTAGGCCTCAAATTGCTATCACGCCCCCCCCCCCCCCCCCATTCTGTCAAAGTCTGGGGGTTCTGCACTGTTAGTTTGTTCTCATTGCTCTGAAATCCCATCTCTTCCGTGAAGATGGGGAAACATATTTCTTACTGTTATCACCAGCCAAATGTACTGAAAATCATGACAAGTCCTGCTTTCTATAGCAGAGTGACATTATATTTACTGGCTACCCCACTGTTTGCTCTATCCAGGATAACCTCCTGCTAATGCTGCAACATGTTGCGCTACCCCTTGGATCACTTTGAGGGTGGAGGGGTATTTGCAGATGAAAGAAGAGGCACTGCACCTGTGCATGTTCTCTTAAGCTGCTCCCCAGGGCCCACCGCATTTTATCCCTACTTGAATCTACTGCCCTCCTTATCCCATTCCAGCCATGCTACTTGTTCCCACCTACCACCCCCTCCCCTGCCCCCCCAACCTCAGCTCCTTTCTAATCCTCTTTTAAAAAGTCCCTGAGCCACCGCCCACCTGTGCCCAGCTACCTTATTAGGCCATGACCAGTTCCTTTGTTTTTCTACTGTAGAAATGATGACACCTTCAGGCCGCCGGTAGTAGTTCTGCTTTGAGTGCGTGCCATTTCCAGTGTGCCATACATTTTTAAAAATTTTATAGTGCAGCGCTAACCTGGCAGTAATCAGGCATCACCATGCACTGCCCAGGTACCGCTGGGTTACTGTGGGAGTCCTTACCACCACCTCAATGGATGGCGGTAAGTGCTCCCCCTGCATGACCATATGGTAAGAATAATCTTATTGCATGGCAATTTTTTTAAGGGGCTTTTTACCCGTTGCCGTAAAATTGGCTGTGGTGCATGGGAAAAATGCCCCTGTGCTACCACTGGGCCCTTTTTCCTGCAGCTTAGTAAAACAACCCCAGAGATAGTAAAGAATATAATTCTGATCATTTTGCAATGTATGTGTACTCTTTCAGCAAAAATGTTTCTTATTTTTATTGTTCTGATCAGGTAGCAATTTGCTTCAGTGGGGCACGGATTCCATAATTAAGGGCTGATTGCTATGCTAAAACCCTAACATGTACTTTGGAAATAATATCCCATTGCTTGGTGCAGCTTATTAAGGTAAAACCACAGAAAAAAAGAGAAAAGGGAATTTACTTAAAAAGGAATATAAAAGAAGGAACAAATATTCCTTGTTAAACCTACAAATTCAGAAACCAAAGAAAGTTACAGCATGCTGTAGAAGCTTGAAGAGTTCAAAGAGGGACAGATAAGCAATTCAAAAGTTATAATGAAAGGAAAAAGTATAGCAGCTTAATAAATGAAAGCAGGATAATAAGGATCAAACAAAGACAAAGCTGCATTGAATATAAAAAGGAAAAGACAAACCTGAAAGTGTTAGGGACACAAGTTACAGAATAATAGTGAACAAAGAGAGTATTACAGTGATGCTTTTGGGTGGTAACAAGCCATGGCAAAGATGACCTTATCTGAGAGATTCTTTTACAGGTGAAGAAAAAAAAAAAAAGAACAAATCCTGAGGTGAAGCACATAAAGAGTGCTTTGCATTTGTAATTGTAATAATAGGCATATAAACAGCACAAAACACACAGTTGTTTTTGTAAATTTTAATGTGAGTTATTGGCATGCCTTTTTTTTTCCAAATTCATTTTTATTGGCATTTTCAGTCAAACCTTCCTCAATACAAATGTTTATACATATGGCCAACATTCAGATCCCCACAACACACAATATCAACCCTAATTTCCCTGCTAATCAGGAGGGTCTCCATTTAGTACCCTTGTATTTTTTTGCAAAACACATCTTAATTTACATTTTAAGTTGTAAGTTTCAATGATCATTATAGTCACCCTATATCCAGCTATGCTAGAGGCTCAATCCTCATAGACCCCCAAAAAATTAATGGAAAGGAATTTGATAGAATGATTTTAAACCCTCCACCTCCTTAATTCCTCCACCCCGTCCGTGTTTATTCTGTTGCGACCTGATCATGCTGAATAACTATATTAATTCATTATCTGGGTCCTAACCCCCCATCTTCAAAGACAGCTCCAGTTCCTTTCAAACATTATTTTCCTCTAAGAGACTAGGTTGTCATACCGCATAAATTCTTCCTATGTTCTTCCCATTCTGCAACTCACAGCTTTTCCTCTATTTCTGACAATCACTATTTGCAGCCATAAACAGGTTAATTGCTGTTTCTTTCTATCTCTTCCTCCTGAGGAGCCCAAACCCAATAGACATAGTTTGGGGGCAACAGATATCTTCTCATCCACAATCTCGTCCACTCTTTCCTGCACCTCTGTCCGGAATGTTCAAATAACTAAATAATCCTACCATATATTGCAGTATGTTCCAGGAAATATCCAAAACCATTCTATGGTTTAATATACTGGTATACCGCCTATCATGAAGACACCACAAGGTGGTTAAACAAACTAAAAAACACATCAAAATCAAACAGAAAAGAACTCCATTTGTGATAAAAAAGAGAAAGATAGGAAAATACCAGACATGTAGAGAATAATACAGGTAAAGCCAAAATCATAAATACATTCATTCATTCAGAATAGAATGGAGGATAAGAGTTTCTGAGAATCTCATCATATCCTGGTCTACAAGCTTTTTTGAAATGATACGTTTTCAATGCAGCCTTAAATTTTATACAGAACTACTGCTGTCTTATATATTCTCCTCACAAATCTGAACTGTAGCTGCCTATAATTTGACGCAAAGGAGCATTTGCTTATGTACTGGTGGATCCTAAACCATTCCCCTCATATTATATATACTTTTAATCTGAATGCCATTGTTCTTTCAGTAGCACTTCACTAAGGGCCCTGTTTACTAAGCAGTGTTATAGGCTGTGAGGGGTCTGAAAGGAGTCTAGTTCCGGTTATGTTGAAAAAGGGACGGGGGAGAAGGTTTCCCTTTAGATTTAGAGGCAGATGCACTAAAGCTTAATGAGCCTTTAATGACCCTCCAACGAGGAAATTTTGATCCGTTGCATGCATCAAAGGGCTTTTACCGAGGAAGCTAGCAGCTAACGAAAACGGAATGGAGATGAGCAATTAGTGTAAAAACCCCATTGAAACGAGATGCACTAACCTTTTCCGATTGCCTTTACGCAGGAAAAAGGCAGGAAATCTAACGAGAGGTCTGTACCTCTCGTTAGGGCTGTCAGCTACAAGTTTAAAAGTGAAATGTATTAAAAAAAATAACTAGGGGGCGAAAACGCGCGTCGGGGCGTCCTGTATTGACACCACAGGTCGCTGCTGCTCCCCTCTCCCACAGCACCAAAAGAAAAAAAAATCGGGAGGGGGCAAAGGCACTCGTGAGGAGCGTCCTGTATGGCCGTCCTTGCCCCCCCCGCCCGAGGTCGCCGTTCCCCCCCCCCCCCCCCCCCCCGCACGAAAAAACTCAAATTTTAGCAGCCCCAGCCCCGGGCCGGCCCTCCTCCCTTCCTGTGTCTTCTCCCACACTAGCTCCGCCTCCCGCCATGCTCCGGTTCCGTGCCCCGCCCCCCCTTTGGTCGTGGCTGCCGCTCCCCCCCTCCAACGACCCCCCCTTTGCCTTACCGGCCCGTGCAGCGCCTCTCACCTCTGCTGCACGGGCAAGAACAGCTGATCGGCGAGTCAGAAGGCCTCCTCAGACGTCCCTTCTTTCTTCCTGGGCCCGCCCTCCTCTGACGTAGGTAAACCGACCTCGGGCGGGGGGCAAGGACGGCCATACAGGATGTTCCTCACGAGCACCTTTGCCCCCCCCCCCCACCTTTTTTTATTTTTGTTTTGATTTGGGAGCCATGTGCTTGTGTTTTGGCTGTTTGTGGCATGCGCAGAGCAGGTAACATAACGATTGGCTGCTCTGCGCGTGCTTTAGGGGCCGATTACCTATGTGTATTGTGATTCTTTGATACATTGTACTTTTCAATACCGATCCGAGCATGTGTGACTTGTTGTTTTGGTGCATTCTTCGTTTTTTAAAAATCGTTAGGGACTTTAACGATTTTGATTTTTTAACGTTTGCTTGATGCATCTGCCTCGTAATGACTCTCCTTCACTAATTCCTCCTAGACAAAAAGTTCGCCCTCTAGTGACCAAAGTGCCAGTGACACCACTAGTTAGGGGAATAAACTACCATCCCCAGAAACCACCGGGACACCAGCAGAACTCTCAGGAAATGGAGGAAGGAGTGAATGATTGGGAAATGAGTTCTGATCAAGGGAATGAGCAGCATCTGGGGGAACCCTGGGCGGAGGAAGAGATGGAATGGGATAAAGAGGAAGTAGGGGAAGAGGGGGAGGAAGAGTGCATGGAGGTCCTCAGGTCTTGCTCAGACTCCAGCAGGAAAGGTAAAAGGTTTGGTGGCGTCAATATGGCCAAAACTGTGGACAGTTGGAGAAGAGAAAATAATACAGTGGGGAAGGAGCTGGTGGAGAAAGCTAAACCATTAACTATCTGAGGATAGAAGATAGTGCCTGTGAGGGTTATGCTGCAATTGAGAACAAGGCAAGGATTTACTGCTTTGTGGTATTCTGAATTAAGATTGAACTGTGTTGAAAAGGTGAATGCTCCAAAACCTACACTGGCTACCCATTAAATCACGTATATCATTCAAGATCTGTACCTTGGCCTACAAAATAATGTTCGGCCTCACCCCAGTCTACATGTGTGACCTATAAACCCTACCACTATGCAATACAACCAAGAGCACGAGATCCTATCTAACTCTTCACTTCCCCAAATGTCAAGGTGTAAAATACAAAACCACATACACAACAAGTTTCTCTTATGTCTGCACCAAGATCTGGAACTCCTTACCGAAAAAACTAAAATCCATAAACTACTACCTACAATTCAGAAAAGCCCTGAAAGCACACCTCTTCAAAACACTCCTCCTAGATGACAACACTTAGCCTAACAGCAAACAGACCACCACTCCTTATCCATTCACTGAACTGATATTACATGGACTACTCTGAATGATCTTTTCTGATCATACCAAATATGTAACCTGTGTTCTTTTAATTCTACTGTAAGCACATTGAAACTACCAACAGGTGGGGAAGTGTGGAGTATAATTGCAATAAATAAATATAAAATATTTGGTGCTTTGGAGTGAAAAGTACAAAAAAAATTAAAATTAGTATGAGCACTTAAATGTTAATTTTGACACAGAATAATTTAAAGGAGATTTTTAATGACCTGTGAATGATGATATTGGAACCGTTTCAGCATAGACCTTTCAGAGTCTAGCTTTGATGGTTTCTGAGGTCTTTTCCTCCTTCAGAATGGTCATTTATTCAATTTAACTGTCACACATGCCAGAAAGCTTCCCCTCTCCTACCCATCCGACCAAGATTGGCATCCTGGGTCTACCTTACAAGCTTTGGGGTCCAGCGATGAGGTTGGAGGAGGAATGATTCCTATTTGCTCCTGCCTACACCAGCTCTGCTTTCAAAATGGCTGCTGCAAATTCTGCCACCAGAGTTACTTGAGGTTTGTGATCTTAACTTCTGGACTGGCCCCTGCACCATGTACGTTTACAAAGCAGACAGTGGTGGCGGCAGCTGCCTTATACAGAGAGTAATTTGGTCCACCCTTATTCTGACAGCTAATAACTGGTCGTTTTAAGAAAGTGAAACAGTTACACAGTAAGTAGTGTACTTCTGACAAGAGTTAGGATGGATTATAAATTTCTCCAAGATCAACCTTACCCCGTCTCAAATATTTGAATATTTGGGGACAAAGTTTGACACTCTCTAGATTTTCAGAAAGGTTTTGATAAAGCTCCTCATGAGAGACTCCTGAGAAAATGGGATAGGAGTCAAGTTTCTGGTGTGGATTAGGTATCGGTTATTGGACAGAAAACAGAGGGTAGGGTTAAATGGTCATTTCTCTCAGTGGAGGAGGGTGAACAGTGGAGTGCCGCAGGAATCTGTACTGGGACTGGTACTGTTTAACATATTTATAAATGATATGGAAATCAGAACGACGAGTTAGGTGATCAAATTTGCAGATGATACAAAATTATTCAAGATTATTAAAACACGTGTGGACTGTGAAATATTGCAGGAAGTTGCAAATGAGGTCAGAAAGGTGCTTGAATGCTATCTTAGCTAGGGTAGGAGTGGGTAAACGTGCCCTGCTATAGTATGTGCAGCCAGTGTCATTTACTTCTTCCATTAAAGGCCTGGTTGTCTTGACAAATGGGCACAAGGTTGATGGGCCTCGGTGTAAGCTGTGATCAACCAACCGTCTGGAAGTACATATGATCCACTTAGCTCTGCTGGAGTTCATCAGCTACTTTAGAAACAAAGCTGTAAGAATTCTTTGACAATGTGACAGCAGTAGCCTATGTCAGAAAACAAGGAGGACCAAAAAGTCTGCAAGTGGCAGAATAGATTTAGATGTTGATGGATGGGCAGAGGAGATTTTGGAGGATATCTCAGTGGCACATGTGACCAGGACACAAAATATCCAGGTGGATTACCTCAGCAGGAATTCTTGGATCCAGGAGAATGAAATCAATGGTAATACATAGTAACATAGAAAGGAGAAACAGGGGTTTTATGATACAGACATTCAAATATTTGAAAAGTATTAATCCGCAAACGAACCTTTTCCGGAGGTGCGAAGGCGGTAGAACGAGAGGACATGAAATGAGATTGAAGGGGGGCAGACTCAAGAAAAATGTCAGGAAGTATTTTTTCACGGAGAGAGTAATGGATGCTTGGAATGCCCTCCCACGGGAGGTGGTGGAAATGAAAACGGTAACAGAATTCAAACATACGTGGGATAAACATAAAGGAATCCTGTTCAGAAGGAATGGATCCTAAGTAGCTTAGCCGACATTGGGTGGCAGAGTCAGTGGCGGGAGGTGGGGATAGTGCTGGGCAGACTTATACGGTCTGTTCCAGAGCCGGTGGTGGGAGGCGGGGCTGGTGGTTGGGAGGCGGGGATAGTGCTGGGCAGACTTACACGGTCTGTGCCCTGAAAAGGACAGGTACAAATCAAGGTAAGGTATACACAAAAAGTAGCACATATGAATTTATCTTGTTGGGCAGACTGGATGGACCATGCAGGTCTTTTTCTGCCGTCATTTACTATGTTACTATGTAATGTGAAAACCTGAATGGAATCTTTCATTGTTGGTGATGAAACTAAGTGAAGACTAAGGCTGTATTGAAGAAAAGGGTTATGAGAAAATAAAAACCTGTGTTTTCAAGAAACTATGAGAATGCTAAGTTTTTGTGTGTCCCTGCCGTGAGCAGGAAAAAGGCTCAGATCAGCCGGAGAGCGGCCAGACCGGGACAAATACCGGACATAGGAGAGGTGGTTTGGATCTCATACCTTGGAGGGAGACAGCTAAGCAGGGTTAGCCCTGGCCTCTACATGGAAGGAGGACCCTGGTTACAAGGTGCATTAATATTTTTAATGCACGTTAACCATGTACGTGCCTACCATATCCCTATAGGCGCCTACATGGTTAGCACACTCGCTAAGTGTAGGTGTCCTAAAAACACTAACACACCTTAGTAAACAGGGCCCCTAAGGATAAACTTATCCATTACTTTCTGGCATACCTATGCTAACTGTCCTTTCCATTAGCCCTCTTTAAAAGAGATACATTCCTACACCCTGATATTCAAAAGCATTGAACCAGCCAGGATCAGCATCTGGCCTTTTAAATGCCCCATAACTGTGAATTTTCAGTGGGACATGGCTGACCATGACCCACTGAAAATTTGCGGTTAGCAGCTAGCGCTTTGCTGGTTATATCACACAATATAACCGGCTATCCATAGATTTTCAGCATGAGCTTGGTGGCCATCTTTGCCCGGTTCAAACCTAAATGACCAGTGCTGAATATCAGCTTGGCTGGTCAAGTCTAAACTGGCCAAAAATAAACCAGATATTCAATGCCGGTTATTGAATACTGGCTCAGCACTGACCATGGGAGTTAGCTGGACTCTCTTCTGTGGTCTGAATATCAGGACCCATATCTTTAGACAGTCTAAACAAATTGTTACGCCTTTCTGGACCAAGAAGCCAGTGTCTGAACTGGAGATACTGAAAATGAAATCCACTAGCCCCCTCTCTTCGCATTAACCAATGAGTTTTCTGTTTTTGTTTATTTCCTGTACTAACTTTGAACTTGTACAGGGCTGCAGAGGATGAAAATTCCCTTACAAACTCTGGAATTGACCCTTTGGGTTTTTTTTTGTTTTTTGTTAGAAACAACACAGTGCCATCTGCTCTTAGCAGGATTTTATGTTCCTTTTTCTCCATTGTAACTGGTTCTATTCCCTTGTTCTGTCTTATCCTACTTGTCAATAGTTCTATAGCTAGGGCAAAAACAAACAAAAAAAAAGGGGGGGGGGGGGGAGAGGCCACCCTGCCTTGTACCTCTGCTTAAATCAAATTCCTCCAACATCATTCCATTCACCAAGATCTTACTTTTCGGCCTATCATATATCAGGTGTAAATGCCGGTGCCTAAATTAGGTATCAATCAGGTCTATTCTGTAACTGCACATAAATTCTGGCATAAGCATTGCCATATTGGGACAGACTGAAGGTCCATCAAGCCCAGTATTCTGTTTCAACCTCTGGTTTGTTTTAAATTTACTACTTAGCTTCATTGAATGTCCCCGAGTCCTTGTATTTTTGGAAAGAGTAAACAAGTGATTCACGACTACCTGTCCTGTTCCACTCAACTCAGCAGAAGAGTCCTAGCTTCTTAACCTTTCCTCATAGGGAAGTCATCACATCCCCATTATCATTCTGATCGCCCTTCTCTGTACCTTTTCTAATTTTGCTATATATTTTTTGAGATGCAGTGACCAGAACTGTACAGAATATTTGAAGTGGAGTTACACCTTGGAGCATTACAAAAGCATTATAATATGTAGTTTCTTACTTAAGTTGGCTTGAGATTTAACCAATTATGGATGACTAAATTTGATGGACATCATTTTTATTGGCCTGTTGACTTTTTATTTAAAGTCTTGAACATTTGTGTTTTTGGTGACTTCAACTTTTTGGTGTTTTGGTCTGCTGATTCTTTGTGGAAGATTCTTTTGTTTTCCTCCTTTTTGCTGATGAACTTACTGGATCACATAAGTATAAGGACCCCTCTTCTGACAGCCCGGCACTGGACTTCCATTTCTTTAAGAATCCTGTTTAAACTGCTCTTTCTGACATTCAAAATCAGACAATCAGGGAATCCTCTTTCTCTGTTTCATCTCCTAATCCCTTATACTCTGGTGAGGATGTTGAGATCTTCACACAAAACTTCACTGATCATTCTCACGTCATCGTGTTTAATTCAATTTCATAAGGACCTCTATATTTAGAATTACAGCCTTACATTTAGAATTACAGCACCTATACTTTGGAATTCCTTGCCTGATTATCTTTCTCAGGAGACATCTCTGCTCAACTTTAAGCAAAATCTTAAAACATATTTTTTATGAAAGGCTTACAAACTGTAGTCTTGTTGGATAACTGATATGGGAATGGTGGCTAGCACTGGAACAACATGTAAGAAATGTAATTGGTTTCTTTTTGTTTTCTCTATTTTTAATGTATACTGCTCTGATGGAACCCAAAGATGAAAATATCAAATATAATAATAAATAATAATGAAGGGCTAGCTGCATTCATTCTATCAAATCACAGCAGGGGAATAAAGTTTGTAATGAAAAGGACATTCTACCACTTCCATGATTACTGTGCCGCTCAGAAACCACTCCCACACCAAAAGTCATACAGATGTCTTAAATTGCCTCATGCTACTCCATTACCAGTGTAGGAGGATAGCCCCGAGGGAGAAATTTTGTAACTTGGAATTCACCAGGCAATAAAGTTGTTACATTTGAGCATAGGCGGTCGGTGGCCCAACTGTTTGGGGAGGCTAAAGGGGGCGAGGTTAGGGGTGGGGCCATGGGTGGAGCTTAAATCCATAATTGTCTGATAACACACAGAAAAAAATAAATAAATACAAATAAAAGTCACAATTAATACCTTTTATTAAATTTAGATATTAGCTATGTATCATATGTCAAAGAATAAAGTGGTTGCTCAAAGCATATACTAACCACAATCGCTCAACTGCAAAACACTATGCACAGCTTTGTGCAAAAACACACTCAGAACCTTACTGTACCATAAATATTACACTGGGCAGAACCTAATACACCAATATACCACCCATACGGAAAATGCAGACCGTCAACAATATGAAACAATGGATCATAATATCACAATTCTCATGTAGAGCCACAAAACACCCTAATTCATGTTTAATGTGGGATAAAATGCCATAAATAAGTAAAAAATATAAACTTTTAATGTTGAGCACCTGATTCTCAAAGTGGACATATTCCAAACACTATAATGAAAATAAAATGATCTTTTCTACCTTTGTTGTCTGGTGACTGTTTTTCTGATCATGCTGGCCAAGTATCCGATTCTGCTGCTATCTGTCCTCTTAACTCCGTTTCCAGGGCTTCCTTTCCATTTATTTTTTTACTTTCCGCCTTTCTTCATCATTTCTTGCCTTACATCCGTAAGCAAAAGCTGGGTCCTCTGCAGACTTGACTGCCCAGTGGATCCAGCTTCTGCCTATTTTCTCCATCGATGTGCAGGTTTTCTCCCTTTTCCCTCATCTTATCTCCTTCCTCTCTCTTCCCTCCCCTCCATCCATGCCCAGCATTTTATCTCTCTCCCTTCCCATCCATCCATGTGCATCTCCTTCCTCTGTCTTCCCTCCTCTCCATGCATGTCCAGAATTTCTCCCCTTCATTCGTGTGCATCTCCTTCCTGTCTTCCCTTTCCTCCATCCATGTCCAGCAACCCTCCTCTCTCCCTTGTCCTCCATCCATCCAAGTCCACCAACCCTCTTCTCCCCTCTAGCCGCCTATGTCCAGCAACCCTCCTCTCTCTCCCCTGCCTCCCCTCCATCCACCCATGTCCAGCAACCCTCCTCTCCCCTCTAGCCACCCACCCATGTCCAGCAAATCTTCTCTCCCCTGACCTCCCCTCCACCCATGTCCAGCAACCCTCCTCTGTCCCCTGCCATCCCCTCTATCCACCCATTCCAGCAACCCTCCTCTCTCCTCTGCTCTCCCCTCCATCCATGCCCAGCAACCCTGTTCTCTCCCCTGCCCTCCATCCACCCATGTCCAGCAACCCTGCTCTCCCCTCTAGCCACCCACCCGTGTCCAGCAACCCTCCTCTCTCCCCTGACATCCCCTCTATCCACCCACCCATGTCCAGCAACCCTCCTCTCTCCCCTGCCATCCCCTCTATCCACCCATTCCAGCAACCCTCCTCTCTCCCCTGCCATCCCCTCTATCTACCCATTCCAGCAACCCTCCTCTCCCCTGCCATCCCCTCTATCCACCCACCCATGTCCAGCAACCCTCCTCTCTCCCCTGCCATCCCCTCTATCCACCCATTCCAGCAACCCTCCTCTCTCCCCTGCCATCTCCTCTATCCACCCATTCCAGCAACCCTCCTCTCCCCTGCCATCCCCACTATCCACCCACCCATGTCCAGCAACCCTCCTCTCTCCCCTGCCATCCCCTCTATCCACCCACCCATTCCAGCAACCCTCCTCTCCCCTGCCCTCCATGCACATCCAGCAATTCCCTTCTGTCCCCTGCCCCCCTCCATCCATACCCAGCCCGATTTTCCTCTCCCCTGCCTCCATCCATCTGGGCCAGCGGCGCCCTGGGTCTCCCCTTTCCCTCCCCTTGCTTACTATCTGCCCCGCGCCATCTTTAATTTACCTCCGCTCTGTCCCCAGCGTCGACTCGGCTGCATCATTTCAAAACCCGCCCTGCTGCCCGTCTCTATTCTCCCCTCGCTCCCTTCATGACGTGATTCGTGCCGCAGACAGAGTCCTGCCTTCTGACATCATTTCCTCGAGGGCGGGACTCTGTCTGCAGAATGAATCACGTCGCGAAGGGAGCGAGGGGAGAATAGAGATGGGCAGCAGGGCAGGTTTTGAAATGATGCGGCCGAGTCAATGCTGGGGACGGAGCGGAGGTAAATTAAAGATGGCGCGGGGCAGATAGTATTTAACGGAAGGGAAGGGGACACTCACGGCGCCACTCGCCTGGCTGGGGAGGCTTAGCCTCCCCAAGCCTCTTATACCAGGCACCTATGCATTTGAGATACGCTCCAGGTTGTGCAATTCTATCAAATATTCTGTGTTTTCCTTTCTTTCAGATTCCAACTGTATCATCATTTTTTTAAAGAATAAGTCTTCAGGTGGTTCCTTCAGTGAGGTGAGAATTAATATCATGGGGAAGGATTCAATGCCAATTCAGAATACAGACTTATCTCATTAATTTATGGCAAATCTTTGCTAAACTCCTAGCTCCAGTTCTCGGTAACAGTGGGCCCAATATTGAGCCAGTGGCAATCAGCATTCTGCTTACTGCTGCCAGCATTAAACCTAGAAATTCAGCATTTAATTGGCTAAGTGCCAACTTTGCCCCCAGAATGCATTTTCACTAGCACTAATCAATGAAGTGCCACAGAAAATATCCAGTTAGTCCCAGACAGGCAATTTAAATAGCCAGGACCCTCTCCTGGATATTTAAATCATTTTGAATATTGGACTTTTTATGCATAAGGATCAAAACAGCTTTATGAAAGGGAGATCCATATCAGCGGATATAGCACTGTTTACGGAAGAAAGTGTTTATGAACAACTTGAAAATTTGAAGGTGGACAAAGCCATGGGAACAAATATAATGGACTTGAAATATACTCTCTCCATAATGGGTACCCAATGTAAAACCCTATGGTCATGAAAAGCCTGCCTCTCATATCTTAATACTGCCCTTGCCACCATATTTTGCACTATCTACAGCCTACAGATTAATCTCTCAGTGAGACCCATGTAAAGTGCATTATAATAATCCAACTGGGATATCACTATCACATGAACTATTTACGTAAAGGATTTCATACTTTAAAAAAATAAATGAAAGCAACTGGCACACTAGCCTTAACCCTAGAAAAGCATGCTTAATCATCTATGGGGCTCATTTTTGAAAGAGAAAAACATCTAAAAACTGGTATAAAGCAGTATTTGGATGTTTTTCTCGCCAAAACATCCAAATTCATATTTTCAAAACCCATTTTCCAGATGTTTTTCTACGCAGCTTGTCTGCAGTGCATCCAAATCTCAAGGGGGCATGTCAGGGGTGTGTTAAGAGCAGGATTTGGGCATTCCTAAGACCTGGACGTTTTTCAGCCATAATGGAAAAAAACAAAAATGTCCAGGACAAAAATTAAGACTTTTCAGCTAGATCTGTTTTAATAACAACTAAGCTACAAAAAAAGTACTCTAAATGACCACTGAAGGAATAAAGCAATGACCCCCTCCCACCCCCCACCCCCACAAATGTAAAAGAACAGTACATACCAGCTTCTATGACAGCCTCAGATGTTGTAACCAGTCCTATTAGAGCAGCAAGCAGGTCTCTGGAGTAGCCTATTGGTCAGTACACTATGGAGAAGGGGATCCAGGCCGATAATCCTACCTGATACACTAGTGGTAGAAAGTGTGAGCCCTCCAAAACCCACTAAAAACCCACTATACCTACATATAGGTGTCACCTGCAGCCATAAGTGCTACATTAGTGGTGGATAGTTGGGTACAGTAGGTTTTTGGTGGCTTTTAGAGGGCTCACTGTACAATATAAGGGAGCAACAGTGAGATGTGTACCTGGGAGCCTTTATGTGAAGTCCACTGCAATGCCCCCTAGGGTGTCCCACTGCTCTTCTGGGATGTCTGAGTGGTCAGTCTACTAAGAATGCTGGCTCTTCCTATATCCCAGTGGCTTGATTTTGTGCATTTTTCACTTGGCCAGGGTATTTTTTCGAAAATGGACCAAAAACATAAATGAACAGAGTACAAAAAATTCTTGCATATGGCCATTTTTGAAAAAAACAAGAAAGCCATTTTGTTGTGTTGAAAAGACTATGGGGGTTCTTTTACAAAGGAGTGGTAAGCCCAACGTGAGCTTACCGTATGCTAAAACGGAACTACCATCGGCCCAACATGGTCAACGGTGGTAGTTCTGGCTGGAGTATGAGTCATTTCCAGTGGTCTTGGAAATTTGTTTCCCTAGCACGGCACTAACCCGGTGGTAACCAGGCATTGTCGCGAGCTTCCAGGTTACTGCTGCGTTACCACGGGAGCCCTTACCGCCACCTCAATGAGTTGCGGTAAGTGCTCCCCACCACATGGCCACGCGGTAAAGGTTATCTTACTACATAGCCATTTTTTTTTGGGGGGGGGGGCTTTATACCCACTGCGTTAAAAAGGGCCCTGGTGCATAGAAAAATGGCCCCCGTCACTATCACAGGGCCCTTTTGCCCAAAGCTTAGTAAAAGGACCCCTACATTTGCTATTCGGATTCTGGATGTTTTGAGCAAAAAGTCCAAAGTCAGACTAAGACATCATATCAAAAATGCCCCTCTTTGTCACTTGCCAAACCAAAGAGTTACCTATTTGGACCCCTAAGTTCTTCACACAGTTTCATAGCTCCTGTCCAATCATCAGCTTTCCTGGCTAGACGACTGAGTCCAATAATCAGATAAATATCTCAGGTATAGAGGGGTTTTCCTAGATTTCACATTATGAAGCTAATTTTGCCAAAAATGAAGCCCTTCCATTAAATCAGTCTATGAGAAAATATGACAGGTGCTTGTATCGATTACCCTGGCAAGTGGAGAATGGACACTGAACAGCTCTTAGCTGTAGACAAAAACAGAAGTATAGTCAGATCACAGAATCATCCAGGAAACAAAATAGCAAGCTGCATGAATTTTTGCTACATACCCAATTTGTAAAAAGGATGAGACCATGCTCAGGATATAACATAGAGAGGGGGTAATAATCGGCTTTGTGACTTCCAAACTACTCCACCATAAAGCAGTCTGTTTCACCAACAGATATAAAAGGGCAACTGCTAAAATGAGTTAGGCTTAAGACATGTACTGAAATTTGGGCACATGTGGAAAAGTTTACTAGCAGCTCTTAGCGTACACAACTTTCCCAAATCTTTCCATGTGTGCACATCCAATCCATAAAACTATAGGTGTGTGTATTTCAAACATGGGTGTTTGCTTGCTTTGTTTATTGGAAAAGTAATACAATGTGTTCTTTGAATGTGAAAAACAAATTTGAATAGAATGCACTGATTCATTTGGCAATCTGAAAAAAATATTTTGTTTTCAAGGCCAAAAATTCAGCAGCTTGTTGATTGCTTGCAACTGCTGATATGGAAAATTACTGAAATTACTTTCTTCCTGAGATCAAAAAGTTACAACTCTCCTTTATATAGAAAGGGATTTTTAGACTCTATCCTTACCATATCATATGGGAGGGTCAAAAAACTGTTGATATTATGCCCATTATTTTTCAGTTTTACCTCCCCACTCCTGTTCCCCCCCCCCCCCAACAAAAACCACATTAGGTTTGCTGAAAGTGTACAAGTGAGAAAAATAGTAAAAGCTGCATTTACATCACAGAATTAACATCCATTCACTGAACAGCTGTTAATAACTTCAAAACCACATTTAAAAAACAAGAGTCTGATGCTCAGTTCTACAAGCTGAGGGGTCCTTTTATTAAGATGCGCTGAAAAATGGCCTGCGGTAGTATAGGTGTGGGTTTTGGGTATGCACAGATCCGTTTTCCAGCACGCCTATAAAACAGGCCTTTATTTTTGCCGAAAATGGACATACAGCAAAATAAAAATTGGCACGCGTCCATTTTGGGTGTGAGACCTTAGCGCCAGCCATTGACTTAATGGTAAAGTCTCACATGGTAACCGGGAGGTAATGATCTACACGCGTAGCTGACGCTGCGTCAGAAAATAAAAAATATTTTTCGGGCGTGCGCCAAACATGAAATTACTGTAAGGGTCAAGCAGTAGCCAGGCGATAACTTGGAACTGGCGCACGTTGGGCACACATAGGCATTAGTAAAAAGGCCCCGAAAAACTAGAGCGTTTCTTTTTTCTCCAAATATCTGAACTGAGTTGATCTGTAAGCTTTAGACTCCAGGTGTTGCAGTTGGACTCATTGTACTGAAGACTGGATATTTCTCAGCTGGTTTATAGGATTGTTAAGTGTGAACACTTCTCTTCCTACTTTCTTATCGCTTTTAAATCACGACTAGGTGTATGTACTGCAGCCCTGACTGTCCCAGGGACTGCAGAACCCTCTTCATTAGCATCATCTTCTCAGTCTTTCTCCTAAGCTAAACATTTAACTACAACTCTTGATGAATGGCAGACTTTGTATCAAATTTGGCACTGTGCAGGGCTGCTGCAAAAATACTGACCTCATTACAATGCATCAAATGATTTTTATCCAATCCTTAAAGCTATTGGTACATGTTTTTCAAGGGTTATATCCTAGTCATTGTTGAAAAATTCTTAATAAAATAAGTCACAGAGATTTATTTACAAAAAGTTCTGGAACAAGCATGGAACTGGAGACATAATTTTGTCAAACAAAAAACAAATCTCATGATTTTTGAAATGTATAACTTTAAAATGAAGAACGACCATAAAATGAAAATGAGCACTCATAAATCTTGCATATTAAAATATTGCAATGCAAAACCAATAGCATACTTTCTAATATACATTTACATATAATAATATATTTTATTGATAAAGTCAATATAAGCAATTAACTAATGACCCTATTCACAAATGTGCAATTCTGAAATGGGCATCTCTTTTAGGTGCCCTATGCCAGGGGTGGACTGACCATATGGGCAAATGAGTAGTGCCCAAAGGTCCAGAGGGTCTGGGGGCCCAGTGCCTCTTCCCCCTGCGCACTAAAGCCCGAACCTCTGTGGGCCCTCCCTGGGCCTACTTTGAAGGGCCTTGGTGGTTTAGTGGCCTCTTCTAGGGCAGGAAAGAACCCCACTCTTTCCTGCCCGCTGCGCTACTCTGTCCAGCACCGCCGTTTCTTCAAAATGGTTGTCGAGACTGCCAAGACCCACGAGACTGCTGCAGGAAGTTTCGGCAGCCATTAAGAAGTGGTGGCGCCGGGTAGAGCAACAGTGGCAGGCAGGAAAGAGTGTTCTTTCATGCCGCCCCCCTGAAGAGGCCACTAGAATACTAGGGCACTTCAAGGTAGGCCCAAGGGGTGTAGTATTTGGAGGGGGAGTGCTGGAAACAAAGGTGGGGACAGCAGCGGGGGCCCAAAGACCCCTTCTGTACGGGTTCCCAGATCACTGTCAGTCCACCCCTGCCTGATGCCACATGGTGAGGGCCTATGTTATAACATTAATAATTCAGGGCCCTGTTTACTAAGCAGCATTATAGGCGAATTAACAGTTTTAATGCGCGTTAACCATCCACACGTGTTAACCGTGTACGTGCCTGCAATATCTCTATAGGCACTTACATGGTTAGCATGCACGCTAAGTGTAGGCGCGTCTTAAACACTAACTCACCTTAGTAAACAGGGCCCTCAGTATTGAAAAACCTTATATTGCACGCCCACATTTACACCAGTCATAGACCCATGAGTGCTTACATGCAGCAAGGGCACACATAACCTACAGTATTCTGTAAGTTACATGTGTACTTGGAAGCCACACCCAGGTTCTGCCCAAGCTCCGCCCATATGCACCCCCCCCCCCTTGCAGTTGCATGCTATAGCACTTTTTTATGTTCTTATGTAATAGCATTTAGGGTGTTTGTGTGTGTAAGTCAACTTTTTCCTGCATTTACATACACAAAGGCACAAATAATCATGAGCAACTAGTTATAGAGTTGCCCTTATGAGCTTGTAATGCAGAAAATCTAATTGAGGAAAAATTTCTATTGAACAAGATTGGATTTGAACTAAGTAATGTGCATTTTTCTGTGTATGCTTAGGGCTATATTCTACAGCAGTGCTGATAAAAGTGCTATTCTATAAGCCACGATTAAAGTTAGGTGCAGTTTATAGAATAGCGCTTAAGCCCAGGAATGGCGCCTATGCTTAAGAAGTGACTATTTGTACCAACGAAAATGTGGTGCAAAGCCCCATTATTCTATGTCATGCCCCTGATCTGCCTATTACCCTCCCATTTCCACACCCCCTTTTCCGAGTCACTCCTACATGTCAATTGAATCTAATCAGTGGCAATAATTGCTTATTAAAAAACTAATCATTGGTGCTAATTATAAAATGCACACGCAAATTGGGCCACGGCTCAAATTTGCATGCATTTTTTAGCTATTTTTTATAGAATGTTTTGTAGAATTAGGGGGTTAATGTGCGATAACAGATATTAGTACACACCAAGTGCCACATGGCCCACGGGTATAAAATAGGATGCAAAGCATTTAGGGCCCTGTTTACTAAGGCATGTTAGCATTTTTAATGTGCCAATTAGCGCACGCTCTAACCGTGTAGGCACCTATAGGGATACTGTAGGCACATACATGGTTAATGTGCGTTAAAAACGCTAGTAGGTCTACAATGTGGCTTAGTAAACAGGGCCATTAGTGTGCACTAATGTCTGTTAGCACATGTTAAGCTTTAGTAAAAGGACCCCCAAGGGAATAATGTTATGATTCAAATTTGAACAACAAACACGTTTATGCACTTATCAAATTGCCCCAGAATGTACAAACTGGCAATTAGGACAAAAAAGTGCGTCTTTCTATGCGATACATAAGCAGGAGGTTCCGAGGGTGGATATGCAACATAGGAGACCTTGCAGTAAAGTGCATTAAGCAGACAGAAGTTAATTCTATTACAGGGCACCTACTAAAGATGCTGGTTATTGCATCTATGTTAGGCCTATAGTATAAGGAAACGCTGGTGTTTACTTTTGTGTATAGAATATTAGCAAAAGTGGCCGAAAATGCCTTATAGCTGCTGTAAATGCCCAAGATAAGTTGAGGTGCATAAATGATAGTATTCTATAATTGACGTGGTCCTTGTGTGCTCTATTCAAAATCTTCCTATATGCACAAACCCTGGCCTGCGTCAGCAAATCATGGTGCATATTTTTCCACTAGCCTGTATTCTACGTTTATGCACGTAAGTGGCCACTAACTTATCTAAATGACTAAAATAACACCATTTATGTGCTTCCTTGCCACATATAACTAGAAAGCACCTTATAGAATTAGCCCCCCAAAAGGCAGGAAGGCTCCTATTTTTTAAAAAAAGGCATAGCCTTAGTTAACATCACAGCTAAAATGAAGGAAAACCACCTCCAAACATACCTACACCAAATCTGCATAAAAGTACACACGTTCTTGTCATTGTACATACTTACGCATGCAGGATAATTTTATAAGAGGCACTTTACACATGTATACTTTCATAAACATGAAAATGTCTTTGTTAAGGGGGTCTTTTACTAAGCCACGGTAATGTTTTTAGCTCACGGTAGAAATCAGCTGGTGGTAAACGCCAAGATACCCATAGGAATATACTGGGCATCTCGGTGTTTACCGCCAGCTGACTTCTACCGCGTCTTAGTAAAAGGCCCCATAAATTTCCCTCTTAATGTGTTAAGCTTAATTACTTAATTAATTTATAACATTTATAATCTGCCTAAAGCCTAGCCGGAGAACAATAGAACATAGGTAATAAAACAAAAATAAGCATAGGGGTCCTTTTACTGAGCGGCGGTAAGGACTAACTCGTGCTTACCATGTGGAGAAAATGCACTACTGCAGGATGCACGGTACTGTTGGCATCTGCGCATGCTTCTCAGGCGCTAAAAAATATATATATATATTTTTGCATTGGGGGCGTGTTTTGGAGGTGGATAGTAGGTGCGCCCAGCAATAAGTGGTTAGCGCAGCTACATTGGTGTGTGCCTACCGGTTAGCACATGGTTAGCACTTGAACCCTTTCCTCCTACTAAATAAGTGTCAGTAAGAGCTCATGTGCTCATGGCTATGTGCTAATTGGAAAATTAGCGCATGACCTTTAATTAAAGAAATGAAAACTCATTTTACAGCTGCACTAAAAGTGGCCTCAGTGCACAGGGAAACCCATTCGAGGCCACGTTTTAGTGCAGCTTAGTAAAAGACAGCAATTTAAAATATCTCCAAAGAATAATCACATCAAGATTTTATTTATTTATGTGTGTGTGTGTGTGTGTGTGTGTGTATATATATATATATATATATATATATATATTTCTTTTTTTAATTGTTGGATATGGAAAGAGGTAGGAAAGGGGTGAGAAATGAGGGTGGACCAAAACAATTCCTGAACTTTCTCAGAGGGGCGTGTCTGGGGTGGGGGTGGGGTCAGAGAGTGGATGTGACAGCACAAATCAGTGTAGTCGCATTACAGTGTGCTAACTAATTAGTGTGGGATTAGCGCATGAGCCCTTATTGCCTAAAAAGGTGGCAGCAAGGACTCACTCTAATTTTTGTTAATGGCAACATTAACGCACAGCCACATGACCTTAGTGCGTGAGAAAGTCCCACGGAAGGGTACGCTAAAGCCACTTCTTACCACTGCTTAATAAAAGGATCCCTTAATGTCACTGCAATGGCATTAATTGTATCCATTATAACTGCAGTGTGCTTAACATGCAGCCATTTTCTTTCTGTGTAGTAACTATATAGAGAGGTGCTGAGCACATCCTTAACTGTCACCACACAGGCTTTGTAGTTCATTTTTGCAATCAACACACAATAACTGTACATCTACCACACTTTAGTACAAGGTTCTCTTAGGGGCCCTTTTACTAAATTGCAATAAGCAGCTAATATGGGGTTTATCATGTGGTAGACCTCATCGTGGACCTGTGCTAATGTTCCTTGTGCTAAAAAGGCACCCATCAAAGTAAAAATCCTGCATTAGCTGCCTAACATAGGAGTGGGCAGAAGATGGGCAGCTGCGACACATGGGTCAGTACCAAACGCTATCTTTCACAGCTGCCAATAGCGCAGCTGAACTTACTGTCACCTCAAGATAAGGCAGTAAATGCAGCTACACTACTGGCACTGTGGTAGTACTGTGTACCACACCCAACCATCCCCTCTCCCCCAATCAGACCCCAAACCCCCTGATCCATCTCCCAACTCTTCAATCCAACAATCCTGTCCCCTTACAGAAGCTCCATCCTGCCAGAGAAGCCTCCATAGCCCCACCCTCCCCCACCCAGAGCTTACCTAGGAATAACATTGATAGGACTGTGGGTCCTGGGCAGCAGCAATTCCCCTCTGCTACCACCTGGGTCTGCATCTGAATCCAAAATGGCACCAGTGACCCCTTGGGGAGAGAGGGTTGGTTTCTGGATCAGAGGGGGTTCAGAGTAGCACCACTGTGGGAAGCTGTCCTTTAGAGGGGTAATGCTTGGCTATTATGTTATGTGCACAGTCCAATAGCACAGAGGGTCCACATTATCAGTGCAGGCATGTAAGGTGTTGGCTGAGCATTAACAATGTGCCCTGTGCATTAAATGCTGGGCAGATGCAGGGCACCCCATTGAATTTACTGCACAATCTCTGCACTTAACCCCTGTGCAAAATAATATAAAATACACATGGAGTCACATAAAAAAGAATGGGAATTTTTTGTAAGAGTCAGCACAGGTATACAAATCAAAGCTCACTTTCCAGCAGAAAGTTAACTGAATCAAGCAACGTAGTCATATGTGTTGTCTTTGTAAAATATATGCTCTTGTGTGCCTAACTTGCCAGGGTGCCCTGTTATACAGTTACTCTCCTTTTTCCTTCCACTGTGTGAAGTAACACGTCTGAATAATTTAAAATAACACCTACATTTAATTTACCCTGATGGTCAAAGATTCATGACCACCACATAATGGTTCACATTAAGTCTGACTAGAAGGTAATCACAAGCACATTACAAATTAATGTCTATTGATTAATTAAATGTATGAAATAAGATTAACAACCTCTTCTACTTACATTGCACAATGAGTTGGACCACAGCTTCTCTGGGCTTGACGTTAAATCCATTGTATTGACTTGTCTGACACTTGTATATCCCTGTCATTTCCCTAGACACATTCACAATTCTTAATATTCCGTCATAACTTTCCATCTGCATTGATCCATCTGGCATTTGAACCTCTTTGTCCGCTCTAGACCAAAGGATTATGGGTTTGGGTTTTCCAGACACCTGGCACTGCAGTTCGATTGTATCGCCTTCTCTGGTGACCAAAGGGGATTTCTCTTTTGGAACAGTCAGGCTAGGTGGAACTTGAAATGAAGAAGAAAGAAAAAAGAAGTATGGATTAAAAGGCTGTTTTTTTTTCTGGGAAATATAATTTCAAAAACCAACACATGCAGGAAGAATATAAGAGAGAACCAAATTCTTAGGTTTCTATGAAAAACAATCCAGAACAGTAAGTTTATTCAATATGTATGACTTTTGAGTAAGCTAAGTTTTACAAAATTCATAGTAGAAGTATCAATGGTTAGGATATGGTTTAAGAAAGCTTTATATTAGACACGGGCATTTTCAATATAACATCTAAGTCTAACTTTGGACATTTTGCTAAAAATGTCCAAAATTCAAGTGGGGAATATAGCCATTTTCAAAACAGAAAAATGTCTAACTTTTTTTTCAAAAATGGCTATTTGCTAGATGTTTTTGTGCTCTGTGCATTTATCTTTTTGGTCTATTTTTGAAAAAAAAGTCCAAGTGAAAACCGCAAAATATAAAGCCATTGGGATCTAGGAGGAGCCACCATTCTCAGTAGACTGGCCACACAGACATCCCTGATGAGCAATGGGGCACCCTAGGGACCACTGCAGTAGATTTCAAATAAATGCTCCCAAGTACACATCTCACCATTGCTCCCTTAGCTTGAATGCTGAGCCCCCCAAAACCCACTACCCCCAACTGTACACCACTACAATAGACCTTATGGGTGAAAGGGACCCCTATATGGGGGTATAGTGGTTTTCTGGTGAGTTTTGGAGGGCTCACAGTTTCCACCACAAGTGTAACAGGTAGGGGGAGGCATGGGCCTGAGTCTGTCTGTCTGCAGTGCACTACACCCACCACTAGACTAATCTAGGGACTTGCATGCTGCTCTTATAGACTTGAGCATAACATCTGAGGCTGGTAAGCAATGTTTTTAATCACATTTTTAGGGAGTGGGAGGGGGTTAGTGAGCACTGGGGGAGTAAGGGGAGGTCATCCCCGATTCCCTTCAGTGGTCATCTGGTCATTTAGGGCATTTTTGTGGCTTATTAAAACAGGTCTAGACCAAAACATCCAACTTTTAGCCCTTGATGTTCTTGTTTTGTTCCATTATGGCAGAAAAATGTCCAAGTTTTAGGAACAGCCAAATCCTGTCCTTAACACACCCCCTTGCGATTTGAATGCACTTCTGACGGACTTCATAGAAAAAAATATCTACAAGCTGGTTTTGAAGATACCAATTGGACCATTTTGTGAGAAAAACGTCCAAATGCAGATTTATGCCACTTTTTGGACATCTTTCTCTTTTGAAAATGAGCCCCACAGTAGAATAATGAAGCTATACATTTAGGAATCAACAGAAATACTGGCAATACACATGAAGAGGAAAATATTATGACAGAAACATCAAACGATTGTACTTAAAGAATAAGCTAACCCTTTACACAGCTTTAAGACCTCTAAGGTCCTCTCAAGGATCATCACTATCTGTATCTTCATCAAAAGAAATTGTACGATGTGATACCCACCAGCGAGCCTTCTCAGGAGTAGCTCCCACACTCTGGAATTTACTTCCAGAGGGGCTACGTAGAACTCGAGACTACTTCTACTTCAGGAAGCAGGTGAAAAAGCATGGCTCTTTTCCCAAGTCTTTAATACTTAGGGTGACTGACTATACACTCATTCTACACCTAGACTAGCATGCTACACACACTAACTTAGATCAGTTCCCTATCTCTTGCTTAACTATACAACAAACTTGCCTTGAGTTTAGCTAACCATTAAATTATCCCAATTGACTCTGCACCATGCATCTTGTTCCCATCATATATCTGCTCTAGAGTCCCTCAGCTATATGGTAAGCCATACTGTAGAAATTCTTTCGCATCCTATCTATGTTAGTTGAATGTTTTAATGGGTGCTTATTAGGCGTATCACTAGTATTATGCTAATATTGTATTATATCTCTGGTATTTGAATTCCAGTGCTGTTAAATGTGTATATGTTTTATACTGTTTCACAGTAGTTCTATTATTAGGTTTCAATCTAATTTTTCAAGTTTATCTCATATAGGAGCCCTTTTACAAAGGTGCGTTAGGCTCTATGAGTGTGCATACGCCGAAATGATACTACCGCCAGGCTACCACACCCCCTGGTGGTAATTTCAGATTTGCTGCGTACCTATAACACCTAGATGATTTATTTATTTCCTCCCATGTGTGGTGTTTCCAGCGGTAATCATCAGTTGGCCAGCGCTGACCAGTCACCACGCATGTTACGCATGAGCCCTTACCACCAATGGGTGGTGTTAAGGGCTCTGGCTGGTTTTAGGTGCACACTGGTTTCAGCTTTACTGCATGCCCTTTTCCCATCCCATTAAAAAAATCATTTTTTTGCAGATGCAGTAAAAACTGGCCTGGCGCGTGCTCATAACATGCACATACACTATCGCAGGCCACTTTTTACCGTGGCTTTAGTAAAAGGACCAAGGACCCCTTATTGTATTTATGTTTATTCTTGGTTATTTTACTATTGTTATGCTGCTATCAAAATAGTATGTTTTATATTAAACTGTATCTGCTGTACACCGCCTTGGGTGAATCTTTTCAAAAAGGCAGTTAATAAATCCCAACCAATCAATAAAACAGGCTTTTACATAAAATTTACAGTACTTCCTCATTCTATAACAGGTCACCTAAAGTTACATGTTATAGAATACAAGCACTTTCACACATGAATGTTAAAGTTGAGTGCATAAATGTAAACTGCACAATCAGCAGTATTATATGACATGGGTGCACAGCTCGCAGATATGTATATATATATATATATATATATATCTGGGCAGCGCATGGTGGGTCCCACATATATACACATAATTTACAGAATACTGTAAGTTCTGCATTAAGGTGCTGCATTTATCATGGGCATTTACACTTGCTATTGACATGGCTTAAGAACGTATGCCTAAATGTTAGTGTATAAATGCCGACTTAAGCAAATATTCTACAACCAAATCTGGACACTCAGATGCAGCTATAGAATTAGTAATTTGT
Source organism: Microcaecilia unicolor (assembly GCF_901765095.1). Lineage (NCBI taxonomy): Eukaryota > Metazoa > Chordata > Amphibia > Gymnophiona > Siphonopidae > Microcaecilia > Microcaecilia unicolor. Next base: position 159,663,095 of record NC_044039.1, read on the forward strand.
ACACTGCATCTTGGCACCTAATTTTTGGCTCCCTTTATAGAATTGTCCTCTATCCCCTGGATTCTACAAATTTGGGCACCAAAATTGAGCACCGTCCTCAGATCCACGGGCAAATAAATTAACAAGACATTAACAATTATTACTACTACTACTACTTAACATTTCTAGAGCGCTACTAGGGTTACGCAGCGCTGTACAAATTAACAAATAAGGACGGTCCCTGCTCAGAAGAGCTTACAATCTAAAGGACGAAATGTCAAGTTGGGGTAGTTTAGATTTCCTGAGAAAAGGTGTAGTGATTAGGTGCCGAAGGCGACATTGAAGAGGTGGGCTCTAATATTCATTTCTGCGCGGATCTGGCTGTGCACAATTCTATAAAGATCTGCACCCAAGTCCTCTCGTATACAACCCGGAAGGAGGTGTGGCTTTGGGAGGAGCATGGGCGGGTTGGGGCATTACAAAGAATTATGTGCAATGTTATAGAATATGGGGGCTGTTCCACAAGTTGCACAACAAGATTTACACCAGGTTTCAGTTAGAGTAAGCCCTTGTACATACAGTTGGGTACAGGAAATAATAGAACGGTGAGCCTGTCGTCGGTGCTGGGCAAAATGGCAGAGACTATTATAAAAAAAACAAAATTACACAACATATATATAACAATGGATTAATGAGACAAAGCCAACGTGGATTTAGTTAACGGAAATCTTGCCTCACCAATCTGTTACATTTCTTTGAAGGGGTGAATAAGCATGTGGAAAACGGTGAGCAGGTCAATATTGTGTATCCGCATTTTCAAAAGGCATTTGACAAAGTACCTCATGAAAGACTCCTGAGGAAATTTGAAAGTCATGGGATAGGAGGCAATATCCTATTGTGGATTAAAAACTGATTAAAAGATAGAAAACAGAGAGTAGGGTTAAATGGTCAGTATTCTCAGTGGAGAAGGGTAAATAGTAGGGTTCCCCAGGGGTCTGGTGCTGGGACCACTGCTTTTTAACATATTTATAAATGATCTAGAAATGGGAGTATCTAGTGAGGTAATTAAATTTGCTGATGACACAAAGTTATTCAAAGTTGTTAAATTGCAAAAGGATTGTAAAAAACTGCAAGAGGACCTTAAAGACTGGGAGACTGAGCATCCAAATTGCAAATGATGTTTAATGTGAGCAAGTGCAAAGTGATGCATATGAGAAAGAGGAACCCAAACTATAGCTGTGTGAGGCAAAGTTCCACATTAGGAGTCACTGTAAAGGAAAAGAATCTAGAGGGGTCTTTTACTAAAGCTTAGCTCAAATTATCTGCAGCAGGGCCCATAGGAATAAAATGGGCTCTGCTGCAGATAACTTGAGCTAAGCTTTAGTAAAAGACCCCCTATATGTCATCATTGATGATAGGTTGAAACACTCTGCTCAGTGTGCAGCAGTGTCTTCAAAAGTAAATAGAATGTGAGGAATTATTAGGAAATGAATGAAAACAAAAATGAAATTGTTATAATGCCTTTGTATCACTCCATTGTGCGACTACACCTCAAAATCTGTGTGCAATTCTGGTCACTGCATCTCAAAAAAGATGTGAAGGGGCATAATCAAAAGGGGCGCCTAAGTTTTCCTGAGGGCGTCCTCGCAGGACGTCCCGGCGAAGGGGCGGGGAAACCCGTATTATCGAAACAAGATGGGCGTCTATCTTTTGTTTTGATAATACAGTTGGGGACCCCCAAATCGCAAAATTTAGATCAACCTTAGAGATGGTCATCCCCAATTTTCGGCAATAATGGAAACTAAGGACGCCCATCTCAGAAGCGACCAAATGCAAGCCATTTGGTCGTGAGAGGAGCCAGCATTCGTAGTGCACTGGCCACCCTTCTCTCACGGGCATCCAAATTGGTTTAATCGAAAGCCGATTTTGGGCGCCCCAACTGCAGTTCGTCACGGGGACGAACAAAGTTCCTTGGGGTGTGTCAGAAGGGTAGCGAAGGCGTGCCAGGGGCGTGCCAGGGCATGCTTAAGAGACGGGTGCCCTCGGCCGATAATGGAAAAAAGAAGGGCGGCCCTAGTGAGAATTTGATCCACTTTTTTTGCACCCTTTTTTTTAGGTCGAAGTCCCCCCAAAAAGTGCCCAAACTGCCCAGATGACCAACGGAGGGAATCGGGGATGACCTCCCCTGACCCCCCCAGTGGTCACTAACCCCCTCCCAGCCTCTATGCCAGCCTGAAATCTTATAAATGCTCTGGTATCTAGAAATTAGTCTGACTTGCCTTTATAAAACAGACACCTTTCTGGGCATTATTTATGTTCACTGTTATAAAATTACCCCATAAATGTGTAACTTGGCCTGCTTTTTGAAAAGTCTTTTTGAAGGCTGGTTAGGGAGATGCTAAGAACATAAGAACAGCAGTAGAGGGTCAGACCAATGGTCCACCTAGTCCAGTATTCTGCTTCCAACAGTGGTCGATCCATGACCCACACATGTAGATCAATATTCAGTTGATGCGGCCACCATTTTTTTTTAATTTTAGGTGCCATGGTCAAAAATATAAGATAGTGGCTAGCATTGAATATCTGGATAAGGTGATCAGTGTTGAAACATACCAGATAGTGGCAATAGTCAGTCTGCTATCTGATAACTTAGGACAGCCTGAATATTGCTTCTATCTGGTAAATTCTGGGACCACCTTGGCTCCAGGCATGCTCTGCCTGCCAGTGGCGTAGCAGGGGGGCTGCCACCCGGGGCGGGGCGGTTCGCCGTTGCACCCCCCCTGGGTGCAGCACGATGACATCCCCCCCCCCGCGCATCGACACCCCCCTCCCCCCGACCAGCTCCCGCACCTTACCTTTAAAAAGAATGTCGGAATCCGAGGCGAGGCGCAGCCCCTCGCGCCTGCCCTGCACGTAAAAGAAATGTGGACCATCGGGCCGGGGGGGGGGGGAGCTGGCAGGGAGCACCCCCCCCCGAGCTGACACCCGGGGCGGACCGCCCCTCCCGCCCCCCTTGCTACGCCACTGCTGCCTGCCACTACTACTACTACTATTTAGCATTTCTATAGCGCTACAAGGCATACGCAGCGCTGCCACTGTTGCATGGTGCTGAGGTGGTTTGTAAGGATATTCTGAGGCTCTACCCAGAGTTCTGCGCAATATCCTGGTCATCAGTTATTTAGATAAATGCTTTTGAATACTGACCTGATACATTTCAAAATTAGACTCCTATGTGCATATTTCAACCTAGAAAATTTGTACAATCCCAATATTTGATGTAAATGTAGGTGTATAGTTTTTCAGGTTTTTTTTTTGTTTTTCAACGACGAAGTATACGTGCACTTTTGCTTTGAAAATCCAGCTAAGTCTGAACAGAGAAAAAAAACATCTGTGTTTTTTTTACATTATGTCCCAAAACATACACAAGCAAGCAGTCTGCAAGATCCAAAACAGCAGAAAAGAAAAGCAGACCCATGTGGTAAAATAAAATAAAACAACATTTATTCAATGCAGATACATAAAATCAGTATATAAAACTTTCCTCTAACCGCTGCAGCTGCTTGAAAAAGACAGCTCACTGCTTGTGAGCCTTATTCTTTGTGCTACACTGTGCTAACCAGACAGAGAAAACATTGGACTGTTTCTGCTGGGTTAATGTTAAGCCCCTGACAGGGTAAAACATGGCCATGTTGGGTGGTTAGAGGAAAGTTATATACTGATTTTATGTATCTGCATTGAATAAATTTTGTTTTATTTTATTTTACCACATCAGTCTGCTTTTCTTTTCTTCTTTTTTATGTACTTGGGAAACCTCTGATTGCATAGTATTTGCATAGTTCTATCAGAGAGACTCTTTACACAGGTTACAAAAAAAAAAAAGGCAACAGCAGAAAAAAAAACCCAAAAGGACAAAATTCATGGCACTATTATATACAGAGCCTTGCCCTCATTTCCTGAGAATAAGGCAGCCCCATGAACAACCACAACAAAACAAAAATCCTTTCAGGAAGAAATCTGCAGATTCTTGCTGAAGTACAAAGCTTCTTTTTCCACTCTGCCTCTCGAAGCATGCCAAAGTCTGATATATGCAAGGTGAACAATATTGAAATTATGTGGGATAGAGTGACTATAGAGTAGTTTATCAATACAGTGGCAGCCAATTGGGGCAAAGAAGCCATTTGGCTAGGACACCTCAGCCATCCTCAGGCCCACATTAGAGTGAAGTGCTTGATTAACACATGGAAGTCCATTGACACCTGTTATCTTACATGGAAACAAGTAATGTAAGCAACAGCAGCATCCATAAAGAAATAGACACCTCAGGTAAAAGAACATTAACTGATGCTGTTCATGCCTCCTCTTATCCTCTTGAAGAGACTCAAACTATGTACCCTGCCACAAGAAGATTTTCAAGAGCTCTTGCTTGACTAAGTAAATTGCAAATTGAGGTTTAAGATTACATATCATGGGGATAGGAAAGGACTATTACTTGGAGAGTCATAGACACAACTTTTTTTTAAATCCTACAGAGAGAAAAACTGTATGAAATCATAATCTTCCACCATTTTGACAGCCCCTCAGCCTGTGAGAAAATGCCAGAAGGTTTACATTATTTCTTTATATATTTTTTATCTGTAAATAGAAGTTATATTCTTCTTAGATTTCTAGTCTGTTGGGCCAGTACTTACACAAATTGTTTCACATTGAGATTTATTCATTTAGAAGATTTGAGTGTAATTTGCAAGTGGTGATGCCGAGTCTATAGTGTGAGGCAGGTATGTATGACCTATGGGCCGCTTTTACTAAACCATGTCAAGAACTAACACGCTTATTTAGATACATTTTGTATGTCTGTGGTAATTTACCTGTCAGCACAAGCTAATTGTGCGCTATTTTTGTTGTTGTTGTTGTTGTTGTTATTTTTTCAAAAGGGAGCAGTCAAAGGCAGAGAAGGGACGTGGAAGTTTTATCCAGCTAACATGCTCGCATTAGTACATGCTAAGGAAAATGAGATTAAATTTGATATATCACCTTTCAAAGAGGTTTACACATTATAGACAGGTACTTATTTTGTACCTGAGGCAATGAAGGATTAAGTGAATTGCCCAGAGGCACAAGGAGCAGCACTGGCCATTGAACTCGGTTCTCCTGATTCTCAGGCCACTCTACTAACCTAATTGGATAATGCAGACTTAATGCAGGAACACTTAGCACCTCTTAAATAGGAGGCAGTAAGTGCTCCCACATTTAATATTTTTTCAGGTCTTGCATGCTAATGAAAAAAAATAGTGTGGGACCTGCATAAATGAAAATGAAATATAAGAATAGCCATACTGGGTCAGAGCATCTAGCCCAGTATCCTGTTTCCAACAGTGGCCAAATCCAGGTCACGAGTGCCTGGCAGAAATTCAGATAGTAGCAACATTCCATGATACCAATCCCAGGGCAAGAAGTGGCTTTCCATGTCTGTCTCAATAGCAGGCTATGGACGTTTCCTCCAGGAACTTGTCCAAACCTTTTTTTAAACCCAGATACGCTAACCGTTGTTATTGCATCCTCTGGCAAGGAGTTCCAGAGTTTAACTATTTTCTCCTATTTGTTTTAAAAATATTTCCATGTTTAAAAAAATCCTTATTTTTGGGCCATGTTAGAAATGGGTGTAATGCAGAGGAAAGTCCCATGTCCAATGTACCACTTTTATGATAAAGAAAACAAATAGGCAGGCGATTCTCAAGATCCAGCATGGAATAGAGGAAAAGATGCGAATCGCCAATGGCAATGTTGAGAAAAATAATTTATTCACCAGATTACTTAAAATAGGCCCAACACAGCTATGTTTCGCACTCCTAAAGGGCTGCATCAGGGGCTAGCATATAACAACTGTAAAAAAACATATACATATGTGTATAAATAAATCATACCAGAACAACATATCATAAAACAGAAATAAAATCATTCAAATATATACATACCCCAGTGGTGCAGTAAAACCAATTCCACCTACTGGACTAAAACAACTAAAAACAAAAAAACCAATGGCTTAGTGTATAAAATAATGGAGAACCATATGCTGCTTTGGTTCGCCATCATTTTATACACTAAGAGATTGTTTTTTAGATAATGTGGTGAATACATTATTTTTCTCAACATTGCCATTGGCGATTCACATCTTTTTTTTCCACTTTTCTGTTAGCCTAGAGAAGGAGTAAGTGCATTCATACCTGAGGGCTCCAGGAGGTAAATAAAAAATGCACATAAATTTGGGTGAATAGGTGTTGGCGAGCGCATGTCTCAGAAAAGAAAGGCATAAATGCGACATCTATGGAAAGCCCTTCTGTTTATGCTTACTATCTTTCATAGGCTTTGATAAATACCTTTATTTATATCAAATACTGTGTCTGAAGAATATCTGTTTTTATATTAGTTGCTATTCAGTGGAGCCTGAATTATTTCCCATTATATGATGTCTGGTTAAAAAAGTGAATCAAGCGCTGTGTGCAAAGGATGTCAAATAGTAAAAAAGTTTAACACCGGGGTTTTCATGAATATAATCTGCCTGCAGTGCAAGAGTAAAACCTTCCCAAAGGAGAGCAGTAGGTGAATTAAAACGTGATATGAAATATCTCGAACAACACAGGGTCGATATTCAGCTGCACTTATGCATTCAGTGCTGGCTGCATAAAAGTTTTGGTCTGAAAATCAGCCATTGGGAACCCATACATTTTGCCTGTATAAGCTGCATACACTCCAAATCTAGGGTGTCTTTTACTATGCTGCTAACCTCTATTGCGCTTACAACCAGCTGTGCAGTATAAAAACCCATGCTAGCTGCTTATTGCAGGCAGAGGTGGATCACTCTAGCATTTTGCACTCTCGTCAGGCGAGATTTTGCTCTGGCAACAGTACAGAAACGGTTATGGCTTCACTTTTAAGTAAATTAAGCCATCGATGGAGGTAAGGTAGCCCTGGCAATATCCTTCAATTTGTCGTTAGTGTTCGAACATGTTAATGATACCCTTTTAGGGGTCCTTTTACTAAGATGCGCTGAAAAATGGCCCGCGGTAGTGTAGGCGCGTGTTTTGGGCGCATGCAGAATCATTTTTCAGCACACCTGCAAAAAATGCCTTGTTTAAAATTTTTGCCAAAACTGGATGTGCGGAAAAATGAAAATTGCCGCGCATCCATTTTGGGTCTGAGATCTTACTGCCAGACATTGATCTAGACAAAGACCTACGCGCGTCCAAAAATTATTTTTCGGATGCACGCCAAAAATGAAATTACTGCAAGAGCCATGCGGTAGCTGGATGGTAACTCCATTTTGGCGCACATTGGGTGCGCGTAGACTTATTCGACTTAGTAAAAGGGCCCTTTAGTCAGCCAATTAGAAAATATTGGACTTAATGGTACTGTTCTCCAATGGCGTCAATCTTTCTTAACTGATCAGGAGTTTTCAGTTGCTTTCTTAGGTGATACCTTTCCACTTCTTCCACTCCTCCCTGGGGTTCCCCAGGGGATCAATCCTGTCTCCCTTATTATTTTATATCTTCCTCAGCCCTGTATCTTGGCTCATACAAGAACACGGCATTAGCGTGTTCTTTTTTGCTTATAACATTTTGCTTCTCCATTGCACTGACTCATTCCCATATCCCAGTGCCTTTCTCCCAGCCCCCCTGCAACAATCTCTCACTTTCAACCCTCCTCGCAACAGTGCGATTTTGGTAGAGTGGAAAAACAAATGTAGCAGTCAGCAGTTTGTTTGTTTTTTAAACTGTACCGCAGGTTTTTCCATGTCAAGCCATACCCAGATACCATCACTTAGGGGCTCTTTCACTAAACTGCAGTAAAATGTGGCCTTAGTGTGTCCTTATACAGGTTATTCCTAAGCGCTATGGCCATTTTTAACGCATGAGTAAAATAGCTGCTTTTTCTGTTTTTTTTAATTAAAGGTCATGCGCTAATTTTCCCATTAGCGTTTGGCCATTAGCACATGAGTCCCTACCGCCACCTATTTTGTAGACACCAAGGTCTCACGTGCTAATCACACAGCATGCGGCAATGTAGCTGCGCTAACCGATTAGTGCAGAACAAGCCTACTCTCCACCCTCTCACCCCCTCCTCCCAGGTGCTAATCACAAAATTACCATGGAAAACCTGACAGTGCCCTGCGGTAAGGCCTTTTTTGCTGCGGTAAGCATGCATTAGTGCTTACCATTAGCGTTTACCACACTTAGTAAAAGGGTCCCTAAATATTTGGGTATTTGGTGCCCACTGACAGCTACCCAATATTCTGCACAGCTATTTCTCTGACCTTCTTTGCTCAGACAGTTATCTGGGGACCTGTGCAGAATATCAGCGGTAACCAGATAACTTCCAACTCTGCTTTAATTCTACCCCTGCACCATCCTGGCTCTATCTAGACATGATATTCCACAGCATTATCTAGATAATTTCACTGAATATCACTGCCTGGGTGATAAGTTGCTACAATTCAGATGATTAGCTTTAAATATCGACCCCAATGAGTATGGAAAAAATATATCCAAGTGCACTCATTCAAAAGACAGCTTGGAGAAAAGACAGCTGAGGGGAGATATGATAGAGGTGGAATGGGAGGATGTGAATCACTTGTTTACTCTTTCCAAAAATACTAGGGCTAGGCAGCATGCAATGAAGCTACAAAGTAGTACATTTAAAACAAACTGGAGAAAATATTTCTTCATTCAACATGTAATTAAATTCTGGAATTTGTTGCCAGAGAATGTGGTAAAAGAAGTTAGCTTAGCGGGGTTTAAAAAATGTTTGGCTAGCTTCCTGAAGGAAAAGTTCATAAGTCATTATTAAGATGACGCATTGGTTTCAATTACGCAATTTTTAACAAGTTGCACAATTTTAAACACTGATACCTATTAGTATTTTAGATATCTTTTTGGAGTATTTTTATGTAAAGAATTATTTCTAAAAAATATTTTTATATTTTCTCTGCTATTTTGACATACTTCTTTCTGGCCGCTCCTAAAATAAGTCACAGTTCCTGGTACTAAGCACTATTCTATAAAGGGCATCTAAGAATAGAGCTTTTTTTTGCGCCATTTACAGAATTTAGTCCTTAGTGCACTGTATGCTGATTAGTGCATGATTAGCGTGTGAGCCTTTACAGCCTACAAAATAGGTGTTGGTAAGTGGTCGTGCACTAATTTGTTTTAATGGGCGCGCTAAGACCACTTTTTCTCACACCTTTGTAAACAGACCCCATAACGTTGAAAAATAAATAACAAGAATGCATGCTATTTTACCAAACTGCGGCAAAAGGGGGCCTGCACTGGTGTCAGCTTGTGTTTTTGACGTGCGCTGAGGCCTCCTTTTACTGCATCAGGTAAAAGGTAGGTATTTCTGTTTTAAAGAAATGGCCATGTGGCAAGTGAAATACTTGCTGCGTAGCCATTTCGGAGGTGGGGGGGGGGGGGGGGGTTGGAGACTTTACCACCATCAATTGAGGTGGTGATGGTAAGGCTCCCGTGCTAATTCGGCAGTAACCAGGCAGCTTGCGTCACTGCCCGACTACCACTGGGTACACATCAGTGCTACAAAAATAAATATATTTTTGTAGTGCCAGATATGACGGTACGGTGGGGGTGGGAACTACTGGGTTGTAAAAGGGGCCTATAGTAAATCCCCAATACAAAATATGCGATAAAGAGACCAATATTCAAAGTGAGATGTGTTTGCTGGCTGGTGGATAAATCAAATCATATATAAAGCTAAAATCACCTTGTCAAGGTCCAGTGCGGTTTACGTCCTAAGTGAACTTGACATAGACCGATTAGAGTATATAAAAGTAATAAAGGTACATCATGAATAGTCTTGTAGATGGAAAAGGATATAACAGTAGTAATGGTTTACTGTATAATAGTTTTTGGAAAGAGAAAAGATTTTAACATCTTCCGGAAGCTGAAGTAGCTATTATCTGACCAAATATAAGTAAGTAAAGAATTTAGTGAGACTCCTAATACAGGGAAGAGAGAGCTAAAACTCTTTTGATACCAGATTCCCTTGTAAAGCAGCAGCACTAACATCAATTGTTCTTTGAGGGGTCCTTTAACTAAGCTGCAGTAAAAAGTGGCTTGCGGTAGTATAGGTGCATGTATTGGGCACGCGCTGGGCCAGTTTTTACCGCACCTACAAAAAATGGCTTTTTTGTAATGGGATGGGAAAAGGGCCTGTGGTAAAAATGAAACAAGTGTGCGCCCAAAACCAGCCTGAGCCCTAAACACCACCCATTGATCTAGCAGTAAAAGCTCACGCACTACACGCGCCGATTACCACCAGAACCGGTGCACGTAGTAGGAAATAAATAAATAAATAATTCATCCACACGTTATTGGGCATGTGCCAAATCTGAAATTACCGCCAAAAGGGTGCACTGGCCTGGCGGTAATCTCTTGCGGGCATGAGCTGTACGCACGTAGATCCTACCACGGCTTAGTAAAAGGGTCCATTAGTCCAGTCTGTTAGATTGAACCATACATAATGATGAAACATTAATCAACAATTCAGATGTGAAGCCATGTAAAATTTGGAAAACTAGACAAGGAACTTTAAACCTGATTCTTTTGGCTACGGGAAATCAATGCAGTTTGACAAGATATGAGGGAACAATAGTGTATCTATTCAGTTTGAAAATCAGTTTAGCAGCTGTGTTCTGTATAATTTGCAAAATTTTCTGATGTTGACACAATACCAAAAAATAAGACATTACAATAATCCAGGTGTGAAAGAACAAGCGCTTGGACCAACAGTGCAAAGGCTTTTTGGTAAAAAAATGGCAAAAAATGGACAGCACAGCTGAATATACCAATAAAGTTAAGCACTGATACCAGTGTTTAGCTATAATGTAGATGCTGGTCACTGCTACAGAATAGCAGGCTCGATAATAAGATTGATCCATAAAGCTAATTATTTGTGAATGAAATCGGAACAGATGTTCAGCCTACGTGGTGTGTTTTCTACATAGCTTCCTCAAAGGGACATTCTTAAAAAAAACTGCAAACAAAACTAATGTGTGCATCCTTTCAAAAGTGAGGAAGTCTCACAAAATAAATGAAAAGGGATAATACGCCACAGAGTTTTTAAATGAACCATCAAAAGTCTGATGTGGGTACATTTTCAGTGTAAGGGGTCAGCAGAATTTTTAAAGGCTGGTCACAGCATTTTTTTTACGCATGTTTAAATACTCCTATATTTATATTGTGGTGTTGCACAAGAAAAATCTACACATCTAGATCTGACTCCAGTCCGGGATTTCCAACTCTCCAGCTCAAGCATTCACAAAGCAACCAAGTTCCCAATAAGACGACTTTTATTTAGCAAAAATAATCTATCTCAATAACAAGAGATGTGTTTAAACAGGAAAATCATCAAGTCCATATAACATATGGGCTCAGGATTAAAAACGAAAAACAAACCCAACACTGTTCACACAGCAAGATCATTATTAAGCACATCACTCACCATTTTCACTAGGCTTTGCCACCAGAAGGATTTGTGCACAACAGCACAGGAAGGGTTTAACTTTTCTTCCTGCACCAAACTTTTAGTCTGAATCCATATGACAGTTCATATGTTGTTCTTCAACAGAAGAGATCGACAAACACAGAAGAAAACAAACCTTCGCATTGGTAAAACCAAAGAACAGAGTCACAGCGAAGGAGACAAAATGGATGATGTCCATTTGTTCATTTGTTGTCCATAGTTTTGAACCAGCATTTCCAGGACCAGGTATTTTCACTAACCTGATCCCAGCCACAAGCTAGGACTGCCAAAAACAGTCTCTCACCCTACACCCCAGGGGTCTGTGCTGGGACCGCTGCTTTTTTACATATTTATAAATGACCTAGAGATGGCAGTAACTAGTGAGGTAATTAAATTTGCTAATGACACAAAGTTATTCAAAGTTGTTAAATCGCGGGAGGATTGTGAAAAAATTACAAAAGGACCTTAAGAGACTGGGAGACTGGGCATCTAAATGGCAGATGACGTTTAATGTGAGCAAGTGCAAAGTGATGCATGTGGGAAAGAGGAACCTGAATTATAGCTACGTCATGCAAGGTTCCACGTTAGGAGTTACGGACCAAGAAAGGGATCTAGGTGTCATCGTTGATGATACGTTGAAACCTTCTGCTCAGTGTGCTGCTGCGGCTAAGAAAGCAAATAGAATGTTAGGTATTATTAGGAAAGGAATGGAAAACAAAAATGAGGATGTTATAATGCCTTTGTATCGCTCCATGGTGCGACCACACCTCGAATACTGTGTTCAATTCTGGTCGCCGTATCTCAAAAAAGATACAGTTGAATTAGAAAAGGTGCAGAGAAGGGTGACGAAAATGATAAAGGGCTCTTCAGCTTGGAGAAAAGGCGGCTGAGGGGAGATATGATAGAGGTCTATAAAATAATGAGTGGAGTCGAATGGGTAGATGTGAAGTGTCTGTTCATGCTTTCCAAAAATACTAGGACTAGTGGGCATGCGATGAAGCTACAATGTAGTAAATTTAAAACGAATTGGAGAAAAAATTTCTTCACACAACGTGTAATTAAACTCTGGAATTCGTTGCCAGAGAATGTGGTAAAGGCGGTTAGCTTAGCGGAGTTTTAAAAAGGTTTGGACGGCTTCCTAAAGGAAAAGTCCATAGACTGTTATTAAATGGACTTGGGGAAAATCCACTATTTCTGGGATAAGCAGTATAAAATATTTTGTACTTTTTGGGATCTTGCCAGGTATTTGTGATCTGGATTGGCCTCTGTTGGAAACAGGATGCTGGGCTTGATTGACCTTTGGTCTTTCCCACTATGGCAATACTTACGCACATGGCTGAAACTGAAGATATGGGTTATTCTCCTCCAAGGCAACTGCTCCCTCTTAACAAACCCCATTGGTTGAGGCAGTAGCCCCTTGCCCTCCCCACTCCTCTCTTGAGACAAGTTAGTCTGTGTCTCATGACAGCACTTCACGGTGAGGACCAGGCTCCAGTTCCTTCCCCTTCCCCCACTTCCTGGAACTGCATTAACTTGGGGATCTCCTCCCTTGGGTTGGGTAGCCCATTAAGCCCTGTAGCCTGTTCGCCATGAGAACGGCCAGACATCCCCTTAGGCACGTCTCTCCTTGATCTGTCCTCCTTCCTCCGGGCAACAGGAGGCTTTTTACCTTGGGTCTTTCCAGGAGAATGGACCCCACCCATTTCCCAGCCTCATGAGCCAGGGGAATTGGCCTTGATCTAAATCCCGGCTTGTCCCTGAGGACTGATTCCTTTCCTTTCCTTCCAGGAAAACATTATGAGTGTGGAGCATCTCTCTTCCTGAGGCCATGCCTGGTTTTCCCCCTTCTAGGGGTTCTGTGCCTGTCCTTGGGAAAGACAGCACTGAGATTACTGGGAAGGGTTCAGAACCTTGGGAGACTGCCCTCTTGGTAACTATGATCACCTTTATCCTGCTGCAAACATTCAAGGGAGGCATAATCAGCTATCAAGGTAAATTCTTGTCCCCTCAAATAGTATTTATAATGGTGTTAGGTATAAAAAAGACAACAGGGAGACCAGAAGGGCGTCCTATACATCACTATATTCAACACATTATTAATGTGTTAAATGTACAGCCCTAGTTATAATTAATTATTTGTATCATATTTTTGATGTTTTTCCTGAATGGAAACCACGTTGAACCTGAACTTGTTCGCGGCTGTTTGCTTTTCATTTGTTTGATTTGGCTGCGTCCCTTTTCGCGGACCCAGCAGTATTATACTCATGCTACTCCAGCACTCAAAGTTGGTCTGACGTGCAGCAGAGGATTTATTGACCCCTGAAGAAGGCTTTTCAGCCGAAACACGGACCGTGTAGGGTATAAAATTTTATACTGTTGCACATTGGATGATAGTGCATAGAGTAAAGCTGAATACAAAGAAAACAAAGCTGTTGCTGATCAATGGCTCCAGAGGGCCTATGGAATCCAGCATTGTAATTGGTCAACAGGTTTACTCTTTCTCCTCCTCAGTGAGGGTTTTGGGGGTCACGTTGGACTCTATGAGCACTTGGAGCCACAGGTTAATAAGGTGGTATAAAAAACATTTTCTTATGCGAAAATTACATTGCATTCGCAAATGTTTTCATATCCTTTAATTTCAGATACTGGTTTAAGCCTTGTTATTCAGTTCTTTAGATTACTGTAATGTTATTTATCTAGGCTGTCCTCAAGTCTTAATGTGTATATTACAGACCATTCAGAATACTGCGCTAAGGTTGATATTTTCTTTAAAACGTTCTGATCATTTGTTAGAATATTATTCTAAAGTTCATTGGTTGCCAGAAGCTGCAAGGGTTATGTTCGAATTATCTAGTTTGATATATAAGGTTTCTTATTGTCTAGCTCCTGTTTATTTGATTCAACGTTTTATTTTGTCAAATACTATTCATGCTCCCAGGTTTATAAATGTATTCTCCTTTCCTTCAATGAAGGGAAAAGTAAGAAAGAAATGTATCGATTCCCTGCTTTCTTATTAGGCAGCTAATTTAGGCAAATACATTTCTCATTTGATAATTCATGATATGAGCTATATACATTTTAGACAACTGCTTAAGACCTATTTATTTGGGATCTATGGAAGTGAATGTATTAGGCTTTTTGATAAATCTTTTTTGTTATTGTATTTCCTAGGATGTCCAGTCTCTGTATATAATTCGCATTGAACTGCAAAGTTTTGCGGGCTATAAGAATAAAATGTTATGTTATATTATATTATGTTTGTTGATCTATGTCTCTGCCACAGACAGTAGGACCAATAATGTCTTCCTTTTTTCCAATTTTTTTTTTAGCAACCAAATATTTATGGTCACTAAAACTCCTGGGAGCTACCTGAAAACTAACAGTAATTAGATTTAAGCTTGCAGTTCACAAGCAGAGCCAAGACAAATGTTTCAGCTATCAACAAAATGCATCTGTATATATTTTTCATGTAGCTGTATAGCAATTTGTACCACTGATTAAACTAGAGCAACATAAATTTAAGGCTCCTTTTACAAAATGGCGCTACTGTTGAATGCGAAGAAGCCCATTTAATTCCCATGGGTTTCTTCACATTTAGCACACACTAATTGGTAGTACCACTTCATAAAAGGCGCCCTTAATTTGAATCTAACTGTAACAGTAAAATATTGCATAAAGTAACTATATAACAAATGGGGTAATTCTATAAATAAAGCGCTAAAATGTACGTCCCAATTACAGACATAATTAGTTAGAACAATGGCATATAACACATCTAAATACCCATATTTCACCTAAGTGCAATTCTTTAAATATGCATATATCTTACTTAGCACATATTTGACAGATGGGTGCACACATAGGCAGGGAATGGGTGAAGAACACATGTTAATGTTTTGTCTCCAGCATTCAGTTGTGAGTACCTGAAACAGCTCTATGGCTGGCATTACAACTCACACGTACATTATAGGCTAACATCCACTTATTGATGGTTGACAGCTTGTTAGCCAATTAAGTTGTGCATGCATCTCGGAAGTGTGCCCAAATTTGAGTGCCATATATATAATCCGGGGGTTAGTGGTTAGAGCACTGGGCTGACAACCAGAAAAGCCTGGTTCAAATCCCACTACTGCTCATTGTAAACTTGGGTCAATCGTTTATTTATTTATTTATTGCATTTATATCCCACATTTTCCCACCTCTTTGCAGGCTCAATGTGGCTTACAATATATCATGAATAGTGGAGGTAAGAGAGAATAGACATTTGGTATTACAGAAGGATTTTGGGTTACATGATAATGATAAAACATGATAGTAATATAACAAAAACATTATAAGACATTTCTGGATACATGAGAGGAGTTCACTTGTGTTGTTCTTTTTGGTATGTTTTGTTGAAGAACTTTCCATTGCCTCAGGTACAAACTTACCCTCCTGTTTACGAAGGAATGCTAGTGGCTGCCTTGCGGCAATGCCAACACAACCTAGAATGGGCTGTATCGGCATTGTAGCATGGCTCAGTAAATAGGGGGGAGGTAAAATTGTAAGCCCTCTGGATACAGGGAAAAACTCACTGTAGCTGAATATTACTCACCTTGAGCTGCTACTGAAAAAGGCAGTGGTGGCCCTACCATTAGGTGAACTGATGCGGGGGCCTCAGGCAACACTAATTATGGAGCGGCATCTTTCCCCCTTCATTCCTCAACTTCCCACCATAGCCTACCTCCTTTCTCTGCTTTTCTGGTCAGTGGCGGCAACAATCCCCATACGCTGCCCTGCCGCCAGCACTAGCATTTCCTGAGCCTCTCTGACGTAACTTCCTATTTCACCAGAGACAGGCTGCAATACAGAGGAAACAACAGTGCTGGTGGCAGGGCAGCATATGGGGATCGCTGCCGCCTCTGATTTTTTAAAAAACAAAAGCATAAAAAAAGAAGGTAGGCTCAAGGTGTGTGTGTGGGGGGAGAAGAGATGGTAGACCGCAGCTGAGGGGGCAGGAAGGAGTTGGCGGGGGGCATAATCCTTGGGGGCCAGGGTGCTATTTCATCCCTGCCTCAGCTGGCAGATTGACTTGGGCCGCCCCTGGAAAAAGGTATGAGACAAATATAAATAAATAAATAAATATAGTCTATCAGAAGGAAGCAAACAAAATTGTATATTTCATCTCAGACTACCAGTCCATACCTAAAGTAGAAGACCTAAAACTAACTGGAAGAAACTTTACATTACTCTGGACCCATCTGAAGATCAAAATTTATGTACACCCAGTGGCATAGCCAAGGGTAGGCTGGGGTGGGCAAAGGCCCACCCACTTTAGGTTCAGGCCCGCCAAGTAGCAGCACCCCTATAATGTGGCTGGCAGGGACCCAAAGCCCCACCAGCCAAAAACTCCCAACAACATTTTGCCAGTGAAAATCTGCTATTTAAAAGGAATACAGGGGAGAGGGGATGTTTGAAAGACCATATGGCATGCAGGCGAGAGAGGGAGAAACCAAATCACTTGTAGGACAAAGCAGAGTGCTGCCCACCCACCTTGGGTCCTGGCCCACCCAAACTTGGGTGTCTGGCTACGCCCCTGTGTACACCATGAAAAAAGGACAGTCACCAGATACTCCACAAACAAACTCCCAAAGATCACACTAATGAAACTGTAAATCAAAAGGGGAATAATATGTCTCTCTCTCTAACTACCAATTATCACAACAAGAGATCTCAGTACTATCTACAAGACTTTCATTTTGTCCACCTATTAAACTAGATGAAGGTCAACTAGAATCTGATGTGAAATAATGTTTAACGAAAATCTACCTGAAAATAAATTTCCAAAAGAGTGACATCACTTCTAAGACAATGGATCACAACCTGAAAAAAGAATACTTATTTTGTTTCATACTAAGTAGATAAAAGAGTAGACAACTATATAAAGAGTTCCAGATGCAGAGTAAAAAATCACAGCTTTCAGAAAATTCTTTTCAACTCTGCTCTACTAGGAAGAGCTGCCATAAAAACCACCACAACATAATCATCAAGCCAGCGGACAATGGAAGCTCTGTGATTATAGATACTGAAAAAACATAAATGCCTCATTTCATCAAGTGATTTCAGGCAGCAGGTAACCATCCCGGGAATTATTTTCAACAGTGAAATATTCAACACAAGATGTCAATATGGCAGGTGATCAAGTACTTATTCAGTGCGAGTTATTTGCTATTGCTTTCGAAAAGAAAATTGAAGTATTTTGTTCTAGGTTTCCAATTGATTGTAATACCTTTGTACCAGTTTTGGAGGAAGATTGTATTCAATGGGAGAATTTTTCAACTGTGGGGCATATTTATTAAAGTACCATAAATTTTGCACTGGCCACACTTTCTACCAAAATTAATGCATAGTCTGCCGGATTCTATATAGAACACCAAGAAGATCTATGCTGAAATCCAGGTGTATTCTATAACAATGCACGTAACTTAATTGGCCTAACAAGCCAATCAGTGTTTTAAACAGCACTTAAGCAATAATGAGCACTAATTGGCAATAATTAGAATTTACACACATAACTCTCTAAGTGTATTCTGTAATTAACTGCACCTAAATTCTCATGTGTGCAGTTCAAAAGGGACATAGCTATAGGTGGAGAAATGGGTGTTCCCAAATTTACACGTGTAGTTATAGAATATGGCCCAGTGCGCATAAACCTATGCGCAGGGATTTATGCCATGTTTTTGCTGGTGTAAATGGAGCCATGCAGTTTTAGGTGCTGTGATATCAACTATGTGTACTCTATATAACACGCCTAAATCTACATGCTGCTTATAGACACATTTAGGTGGAAATGTTAACCACGCAGATTTTTTAGGTGCCTCATATAGAATGGCTCAGTATGTGCAAAGGCTGTGTGCTAACTATTAGGGGCATGTCCAGCATTTCCCTTCCAATTACCACACAGAAAAGCTGTTTATCCTGCGGTAAGTTCTTTTACAATTAGTGTGGATGCACTTATCTGCTTGTATACTATGACTCCGTTTATTTTGTTTGTTTTATTAACATCATGCTGACCTAGATCCTGCAATACCAAATATTTATCTACTAACATTCTTCCACTACTCATGATGTATTGTAAGCCACTTTGAGCCTGCAAAGAGGTGGGATAAGGTGGGATACAAATGCAACAAATAAATAAAATAAAAAATAATGATCCCTTTTGAGGAGGCATTTAGAACACCCACACTAACTGCAAAAGTGACAGCATGCGGTTTATACTGTGTGCTAACTGCAGTGTACAGTCAACTCCCATTCATAAGTACATAAGTACTGCCATACTGGGACAGACCAAAGGTCCATCAAGCCCAGCATCCTGTCTCCAACAGTGGCCAATCCGGGTCACAAATACCTGGCAAGATCCCAAAAATGTACAAAACATTTTATACTGCTTATCCCAGAAATAGTGGATTTTCCCTCAGTCCAATTTAATAATGGTCTATGGACTTTTCCTTTAGGAAGCCATCCAAACCTTTTTAAAACTCTGCTAAGCTAACCGCCTTTACCACATTCTCTGGCAACGAATTCCAGACTTTAATTACACATTGAGTGAAGAAACATTTGTCTCCGATTTGTTTTAAATTTACTATTTTGTAGCTTCATCGCATGCCCCCTAGTCCTAGTATTTTTGGAAAGCATAAACAGACGCTTCATGTCTACCCCTTTCAACTCCACTCCTTATTTTATAGACCTCTATCATATCTCCCCTCAGCCGCCTTTTCTCCAAGCTGAAGAGCCCTAGTTGACTTAGTCTTTCCTCATAGTCTTTCCCTATCTGTAACCCACCCAATTCCCATTCAGTGTCACCGAGAGACTGAGCTGGGCCGCCGCTGCCACCCCCCACCTTAGACCGCCGCATAGCCAGACTATAAAAATTGGGGGGGAGAGGCAGAGCCCAAAGTGGGGGGGGGGGGGCACATTTTGTCCCTGCCCCTCCCTCCAGCAAAAGTCCTACAGTAGCGCTGTTCTCCGACGTATTGCCTGCCCGCAGCTGCATTTCCCCTCGCATCGCTAATGCGTGACTTAAGGGGAAAAAGCAGCCGTAGGGCAGGCAATGCGTCAGAGAACAGCGCTGGAGGAAGGCTTCTGCTGGCAGGGCTTGGGGACCCCCACAAACCAAACCAAAGTCCCCAAAGTCCTGTGTCTGCTCCTCTCCAGCCTCTAAGGAGGGCCTGGCACCAGAGTTTTCTGTCTCCTGCTTCTGTCAGGATGCGATCACCCGGGTCCCATCAGAAGCAGGAGAGAGACAGACCCCGGTGCAGGGTCCCCGTTGCAGGACGGGCCCAGGAGAATCTTGCCTCTCCCCCCCCCCCCCCCCCCCCTGGCAACCCTGTTCCCATTCTCTAGTATGGCATGCAGCTAACATGCAAATTGGTGTATATTGTCATGTCAGCATGGGAACACTTATTGCACTCATGCACTAAATCAGGGGCTAATTCATACATTAACCCCAAATTCTTTAAATGGTGCCTTAAGTCAGGCACATGATTACGCATCTAGCTATAGCATAGGGTCTGTCCACATGCACCATAATTAGCTAATTGGTCCTAAATTGGCACTTAATTGGAGATCACACCAATAATTGGTGTTAATATGCACTAATTAGCATTTGCGTGTGTAACTGACGCACATCCCTATTCTGAATACTGAGAGTCTTCGTTCTATAGCGCACAACTGCAA
This sequence comes from Microcaecilia unicolor, assembly GCF_901765095.1. NCBI lineage: Eukaryota > Metazoa > Chordata > Amphibia > Gymnophiona > Siphonopidae > Microcaecilia > Microcaecilia unicolor. The sequence goes on from NC_044039.1 coordinate 159,683,318, forward strand.
AGGGACATTAATGTGGGAGGGGCAGGGGCATGTCGGGGGTGTTCCAACTATTCCTGCAAGCACTTTATAGAACAGATGCATTTATACACTCAGCTGCTGCTTTTAGGCACCAGCATTTACACCAGCTATAGACATGGCATAAGGGGTCACACCAGACGTTTGGTGCATAACTGCTGACATTGGTTAGTATTCTAAAGCAGATTTGGTGCACAACTCTGCCATATAGAATACTAGCTTAGAGCCCAGTTTTTTGGTGCCTAAATTTTAGTGCCATTTATAGAACTGTTCCCTAAATGCTTAGTGAACTTCAGTAAACAGGCCCTTATGTCTAGTAGTGAGATATGTAAAATATGACTACAGTGAAAAATTCTTCTTATCCCCTGGATCATAAGTACATAAGTATTGCCATACTGGGACAGACTGAAAGTCCATCAAGCCTAGCATCCTGTTTCCAACAGCAGCCAATCCAGGTCACAAGTACCTGGCAAGATCCCAAAACAGTACAATACATTTTATGCTGCTTATTCTAGAAATAAGCAGTGGATTCTCCCCAAGTCCATTTTAATGATGGTCTATGGACTTTTCCTTTAAGAAGCCATCCAAACCTTTTTAAACCCTGCTAAGCTAAGTGCTTTTACTATATTCTCTTGCAATAAATTTCAGATTTTAATTACATGTTGAGTGAAGAAATATTTTCTCCGATTTGTCTTAAATTTACTACTTTGTAGCTTCATTACGAGTCCCAGGTCCTAGTATCTTTGGAAAGAGTAAACAAGCAATTCACATCTACCCATTCCACTCCACTCATTATTTTATAGACCTCTATCATATCTCTCCTCAGCTGTCTTTTCTCCAAGCTGAATAGCCCTACCCATTTTAGCCTTTCCCCTTTATCATTTTCTTCACCCTTCTCTGTAACTTTTCTAATTCCACTATATCTTTTTTGAGATGCGGTGACCAGAGTTGAATACAATATTCGAGGTGCGGTCGCACCATGGAGCGATGCAAAGGCATTATAACGTCCTTTCATTTCCTCTGTACTAAAATCTGTGCAGAAGAGTCTTAGTGATTCAATCATCATGACTGTAATACTTCATTGATAAAAAGATGTCTACTAGGAGTAGTAGTAATACCCTCTCAAGTAAAACAGGCATGAATCAGCCCTATGCTAAAGATTCAGTCCAATATTCCTGCCTGGTTAAACCCCACTCAGGGACTCGACAGATGATATTCAGCAGTACTTAACTGGTTAGTGCCACTGAATGACATTGCTAACCAGCCATCTCCTAATTGGTTAGGTTAGGGGCGAGCCAGGGGATGTGCATCGGCGGAGTGCCTATTTAGCGCGTTAGTGGCAATTTTCAGTCCATTAACTGGTTAAGTCACTGCATATAGTTAACTAGGCACCAGTTTGAATATCTGCCACCGCGCGGTTAACTTCTAGGTGACCACTAATACCTGGATATTCAGTGCCAGGAACTGTGCATGTCCCAGCATTGAATATCTAGGGTCAGTTCAACCTGTACCTGTGAACGGCTCACTTACCGCCAGGGGCTGAATATCAGGTGGATTAACTTTAGGCTCCTTAGACTCTGTTAACTGTCATACAACATCATCTCCTCCCTTTTTAGCTAAGGTGATAGAGGAAGTCATTCTGAGTCAGTTTGAGAGAGTGGGTGGTACATGGCTGGGTTTCCATAGAATCACTCCCTCACTGAGGCTGAAGTTGAAGCACCTTATGACAGGTGTTACTAACGTACTGAGTCAGAGGGGCAGGGCTCAGGCAGGGAGACGGTTAAATGCCCTAGAGCAGAACGGTTCAGAGAGGCTCCCAGTGAAGAAGTTTCCAGAAAGAGGTCTTGAGTCAAGAGGTCTCTAAGGGAGTGGCAGGTTATCCAGAATACAGATGCCCCACTTTTAACTGGAGCCCAACATATGCATCATGTTTCACCAGTTTTGTACTCTCTGCACTGCCCTCAAATTCAATGGCAGAAAACTTTTACAATCTTAACACTAATCCATAAAGCCATAAGATGCAAAGAACTGTTATGCTTCCCATTATGGTTATAAGACGTGCTGTCTTGAAAATATACAGACCACCCAAGTGATGTTACATGCTTCATTCTATACTTTCAAACTTTTTGGAGGTTCCATCAGTGCAATTCTTGCATTTCATGCACAGGACCTTGCTGGAGCTGACTAAATCTTTGGAATTCCCTTTCTGAAGAGCTAAGAACCAAGACTTGTACTTCCATATTTAAGAAGAAATTTAAGGAGTTATTTCTAAACAAGCATGTATCTCTGTGCTCTGTTGAGAATCATTTCATTTTAACTTTGGTTCTACTCTTTGGAATTCCCTTTTCTTAGTTAAATGACCTAGGCAAACTCAGACTTTAAATCCTTCAAATATTACCCACAAACTGGGCAGGCAACACCACATTCCAAAATATCAACATATGACAAATCATCCGAGAAGAACAGTGGATTATGGCTGCAGCTTTGCACTACTTACATGATATGTAAAATGCATTTTACACTATCATGCAATTACAAACACGAATGCAAGTGTAATCCCCCATTATAAAGGGGATTACTAAAGAACATGCAAGTGCTCTCCAGAGTTACTGGGGGAAGGGAGTGAGCTCTGAGGCAGGACAAAAATTCAGCCAAGGGGGTGTGTTTATGGGGAAAGTTCCAGAGGGAAATGATTCTGATTGTTGAGTGACAGTAGGGATGGAGTTTATAGTTTATAAAAAAGTATTGATGTACTGAGCACATGGTCTTTGGTTGCCTTTGCCCCTGCCACTATCAGGAGAGGGGGTATCCTGGAAAGGCCAAATAATCTAAAGCTAATCTAAAGGGGGAGTTATTGTCAGCCAACGGCAGTAACTGGAAAAGTGGAGTGATCTGGGTGGGTAAAGAGGAACCCAGCCCAGCAGCAGGAACAGTGAAGAACCTGTTCAAAGCCAGAAAGTGCATCTCAGCTCAGGGAAGTGCATCTCTGGAAATGGGGACAGACAGGAAGGTTTAGTCCTGGAGGAGTTTACTTGTGACAACCAACGCTACAAGCACAGCCTTGGATTATGCAGCCCAAAGGGATGGGTAATGAATTGGAGGAGCAGTAAATATGTACATACTTTAGGAAACTGTTTAGCCAGTTGGATAAGACTGTAACCAACAGTCTTGCACGAGACAGAAAACATTTTAAACCAAATGCTACTTGTAAATATGAAGTTATTAAATTCTAAAGTTGGATTGCTGCCTTTGCAGAAGTTCAGTAAAGTTTAGTTGCATAAGATATAATCCTTGGAGTGGAGAGTATTCTTGGTAGTGAGTGTGAAGTGCTTGCTCCCGGACTTATCAAGAGTACTAAGGTAAAACCTTGCTTAACATCCTATGGTCTTCCGGAATAAGTCCAGCTCCGGCCCGCACCCAAGCTTGAGTAAGATAGTCTGAACTGTGTGTGTGACTGAGAAATTTGTTTTCTGGTCCATGTCAAGGGGTGTCCAACCCCGAGAGCTAGTTGGTTCCCCAGGACACTGTGCTGGTGGCAGTGAAACCCGGGTTTCATAACTTGCAGTATAATGCAATTACAAATATGAATCCTTGTCAATATTCTATCTAGATCATTTCAGGGCATGGTGTCTAGCCTTTTGAATCACACAGCTCCAACTCACCAGCCAAAGCACATTTCTACCCTGTCTGGTCATAAACCGTAGAAAAGCCAATGCACTACCATCACTTCCATTAGGGGTTGCTGTAAAAACACATTCTCCTCCATAACCGTTGACCCTTTTTCTTGATGCTTTCAGCCTCCCCATTCCGTTAAAGTCTGGGGTAGACACCACTGTCCATCTGTTTCTCTGGCATTGGCCACCATCCATAGAAGAGGGGGACTGCCCCAGGTCTTTGACATCATCCATGTCACTGCTAGCATGTGACAAAACAACTTCACATTTGACAACTGTTATAGCCTGATTTGGTCTAAACATACTGCTGTCATCAAGCTAGGATCTGAGCCATTGGAGCAGCAGGCAAAATTGTGATTACACCCTTGCAAATACCTCTCTTCATGCTCCTAGTCTCCACCCACCTTAAACACCGCCTCTTAGCCTTCCCCTCATTCCCAACTATAGCTACACCTCCACCACTCTATCCTCGACTACCTCCCATTTTCTTTATCCCTGTTGTAACCTGCTTAGACTTACCTATGACCCCTTCCAAGTCTTCAGTCCCTTCTTTCCTACTTGCTTCCCTTCCCTCCTCCCCTGCCCCAGGACCCTTTTCCCAGCTGTGCCAGGCAGCAGCCCATTTGTGTGTCTGACCTTCCTATGCAGCTAGGTCAGTTCCTCATATTTCTGACATTTTTTAAATATTTGGATTGAATGAGAAGAAACCCTCAAGCAGTTTTGAAAGTATTAATGCATTCTCTCATTCAATCAGATTCAAAAAGAACTACTCCATGACAAGAGTTAACTTTTTGGACCCTGCGGCTGCTATTAACAATAGCCATTCACAAACATCTGTACATAGGAAATGAAATAGCAAATGCAGCTACCTTCAAAATTCCAGCATCCATCCTTTATGTAAAAAAGGTCCATTATATGCAGACAAGTCACACAATATCGATGTATATTCTCTGACCCAAGAAACAGAGTCAAACGTCTCAAAGCTCTGATTGAATCCTCCAAATAAAAAGGCTCCAACCTTAAATCATCTCCAGGAAGATTGCTTCTTCACTTAAAACTCTAAAGGCAAATCTATTGAAGTACAAAGAACAGAAATCCATAGAAAGAGTACACTTTGTAGTGATATACAATCCAGATCTGAAAAAAAATCATGAAAGAGCAACTCTTGGAGGATGAGTCACTGAAAAGATATTCCTTGCTCTGTTGGTACTGACCTTTCAATAACCACATAATCTGAAGTAAAAATTAGTAAAAAGATACCATCAAACAGAAAGTCAGAAGAAATTGACATAAGTATTTGCAATATATCGTACTGCAAACTGTGCTGGCACATGTCATCCCCAGAAATACTTGGCGATGATATACACATTCCCCCCCCCCCCCCCCCAAATTCAATAAAAAAAGCATTAAAAATCGTGCATGCAAATTTGGGCACCTCACTCCCCCCAACATATCCCCCCCCTAATCTTAAAGATAGTATTGCAAGACTACCACTAGAGGGCAGGAAGCATTTTGGAGAAGGTACTGACCCAGGCGGCTTCACTACTGGCTGTGCAGATATCCAAGTAGGTCCCAAGCAGGGGAGAAGAGGTTGAGGGGAGGATAAGGAACATGAGGACAAGGTTTCTTTGGTGAGGTGGGGATCTTCTTGTTAGCAGGTGGGGTTTGGACTGGGAGTGTTTGAGGACCTGTGAGGAGGGCACATTTCCTTGACTGGGGGAGGAGGGTGGGACATGAGTTGGGGGATTAGGAGGCTGGCTTGGGGGGCTGGGTCTTCTGAAAAGGTCAGGGTGCTAAGTGTTGGGAATCGGCTATGAGAGGGAAGCCAACGGGGGGGGGGGGGGCAGGATCATGAGGCCAGGGGGTGCACCATACCAGGACATTATTTATTTTATATTCGCAAAATGTCATAAATAAATAAGTGCAAAATTGACCACACTGTAGTGTAAGGGTTCCTATATATGCAGTCTACTGGAATGCCAGTAGCGCAGCTGTACTTACTAACTCCTCTTGAGGTGGCAGTAAGTTCAGCTGTGTTATTGACAGTTGTGACAGCGAGTGCACAGTACAGACCTGTCACAGCCAGCCACACCTCCAACAGTCCATGTAATGCCCAGATCCTGCCCATTCCCACACTCGGCAGCTAACATGGGAATTTTACCATGATGGCAGCCTTTCTAGCATAGGAGATAGTAGCGTAGGGCTGTACTTATGTCTACCGCTTGCTAAACTCCATATAAGCTGCTTAACATTGCTTAGTAATACGGCCCCATACTTAAACATAAAAATAGACAGCATAATCCAAGGCAGGTCACTCATGCAAACTACTAATTTATAGTTTGCATGAGTGATCGAGGATGGTGTTTAAAACCACCTCAGATGTGCAGTTAACAAGGCTTAACACAGGATTTCACCATGCATTAGCTGCAAATCTAATGCAGCAATCACTTGATGCATTTTGTAGTACTTTTTAATTCAGGCGTGCACTGTGTGTGTGTGTGTATATATATATATATATATATATATATATATATATATATATATAATTTGCTCCTCCAACGTTCGAATGAGGCTACCTGCGACCATAACCAACTCCTGACGTCACTGTCCAGCACTAGAACCCTGCTCGACTGACGTCAGGAGATGATAACACTACTAACAGGGAGGCGGGAAGTGCACGACCACAATAACAAAGACGTTGCTCTCGAGGAGCCCCTTCAGATCTTTACCGGACCAGCTGAATGGCAACGGCGGACACAGATGTTGCTGTCGAGGAGCTGCTTCAGAAATTTAGCAGACCACTGAAAGCGGAAACAAAGAAGAGCGGGAGCAGCTTCAGTACTCTGCAGCGGAAAAAAAAAACAGGCAGCCGTGGGAGCTGCTTCAACTCTTGAGAAGCAGTGAGAGCTGAATGGCAACGGCAAAGGCCAAAAAAGGTAACCCTCCTCTCTCCCTTGCCCCCTTTCCACCCACACGTGACCAGCAACCCTCCTCTTCCCCTGTCCCCCTCCAGTCACCCATGTCCAGCGACCCTCCTCTCTCACCTGCCCCCCCTCCAGCCTCCCAGGTTGTCCAGCGAATTCTTCGGGGCAGGCAGGACTTGCCTGCTCAGCGCTGGCGCTGACCCTCCCCCTGCTGTCGTATCGCTCTTCAAAATGGCCGCCGAGACTTACAAGGGCGGCTTCCAAGACATCAGCAGAAGCCTCGCGAGTCCGCCGCTGGAAGTCTCGGCGGCCATTTTGAAGACCGATCCGGCAGCGGGGGAGGGTCAGCGCCAGCAGCAGGCAGGCAAGACCGGGGATCTTTCCTGCCTGTTCAGAAGAATTCACTGGACAATCTGGGAGGCTGTAGGGGGGGCAAGTGAGAGACGAGGGTCACTGGACATGGGTGGCTGGAGGTGGGGCAGGGGGAGAGGAGGGTCGCTGGACATGGGTGCCTGCAAGGGGGCAGGGGGAGAGGAGGGTCGCTGGGCATGGGTGGCTGCAGGGGGGGCAGGGGAGAGGAGGGTTGCTGGGCATGGGTGGCTGGAGGGGGTAGGGGAGAGAAGAAAGTCACTGGACATGGGTGGCTGCAGGGGGAGAGGAGGGTTGCTGGACATGGGTGGCTGCAGGGGGGGCAGGGGGAGAGAGGAGGGTCGCTGGACATGGGTGGCTGGCGGGGGGGCAGGGGGAGAGGAGGGTCGCTGGACATGGGTGGCTGCAGGGGGCAGGGGGGAGGGGGGTCCTGGGACCTGATGGGGGGAGGGGGTCCTGAGACCAGATAGGTGGGGTGGAAGGGGGTCCTCAGACCATAAAGGGGGGGAAGGGTAGTCCTGAGAGAGGGGGTGGGGTACACACTTACTCTCTGTCTCTCACATACACTCTCTCTGACAAACTCTCTGTCTATCACACACACTCTCTCTCTCTCACACACACACACACACAGTCTCTTATCTCTCTGTCTCACACATAGTCTCTATCTCTCAGTCTCACACACACGCTCACACACACACACACACGCTCTGTCTCTCATTCACTCTCTCACACAAACACACACACTCTGTCTCTCTCTCTCTCTCTCTCTCATTCTCTCTCTGACACACACACTCTCTCTCAAACATACACTCCGAGGTAAACCTTGCTAGCATCCGTTTCATTTGTGTCAGAAACGGGCCTTTTTTACTAGTATATATATATATATATATATATATATATATATATATATATATATATATATAAGTTTGTGTTTATTTGTTAACATGCACTTCTCATAGAAACAGAGCACACAAGGACAGCTAAGGTCCACAAAACATCTTAAAAATTAGTTGATCTCAGGTTTTCCTTTCAGAATTAAGGATCCCTACAGAAGATTTATTTCACCAGAATGCCAGCTGCTGATGGATACCAGCAATCTACAACAGAGCTGTGGAGGTGCTGCAGGTTGCCATAGCAACATCCTATGGCCTCCTCAAGTTATTGGAGTCAATAATGTGTTGCTGGGTCATGTAAAAACTGTGAGGGTATTATTGTAGCTTTTCCTTCCATCCCTACTGCACCAAACACATGAAATGAAGAAAATTGTTTATACATGGTTATAATAAAGTGACATAAAAGCTGAGCGATGATAGGAAATAAAGCACCAGGCAAATTATCATTACAAAAGAAAATAATTTTGAAAGCGATCGGCAATATTTTTTTCCTAATTCATCTTGCTCCCACAGAGATAAAGTGGGTCATGGATGATGTCTGCAAAATGGATCTACTTTATATCAAAAAAGGCCATTTGTTGTGAAGCCTATCCGACAGTATATTATTTATTAGTGAATAATGAGGACAATGCTCCAAGTATTTTAATCATGTTTCTGACTGGCCAATTTCTCCAAATGGGTTAGTTTTGCGCATACCATGACAGATATGAACCTCACTCCTAAGCCAGGGTATATGGAGTATGTATTCAGGCCCTTAAATTTACTGGCAGCACTCACTTGCATTGTACATTGCATCTCTGATAATGTGTAATGCTACATGATTTATCTTAAAGCAGTGCTCACCAGTCTTCTGAAGCTGCAACCCCAAATCATGCCACTGCAGAAAGCGAGTGACCCCTGGCAGGAGAATGACATCCTATGAGGTGCCTTCCGAGGTTGTGACCCCAAACACAGATTTTGAGACCCCCTGCAGGTGCTGACCCACAGTTTGGAAAGCTCTGCCTTAAAGAAAACATCTATGATGTCTATGTAAGGAAAAGGGAAAGTGGATGGGTCTCAATATACCACCATTCTGTGGTTACAATCAAAGAGGTTTACATGTTATATACAGGTACTTATTTTACACCTGGAGCAATAGAGGGTTAAGTGACTTGCGTAGAGACACATGGAGCTGCAGTAGAAACTGAACCCAGTTCACTAGGATCAAAGCTCACTGCACTAACCACTAGGCTATATAAGCAAAAAGAAAATGAGAGTACATAAGTACTTAAGTATTGCCATACTGGGAAAGACCAAAGGTCCATCGAGCCCAGCATCCTGTTTCCAACAGTGGCAAATCCAGGTCACAAATACCCGGCAAGATCCCAAAAATGTACAAAACATTTTATACTGCTTATCCCAGAAATAGTGGATTTTCCCCAAGTCCATTTAATAACGATCTATGGACTTTTCCTTTAGGAAGCCGTCCAAACCTTTTTAAAACTCCGCTAAGCTAACCGCCTTTACCACAGTCTCTGGCAACGAATTCCAGAGTTTAATTACACGTTGAGTGAAGAAATATTTTCTCCAATTCGTTTTAAATTTACTACATTGTAGCTTCATCGCATGTCCCCTAGTCCTAGTATTTTTGGAAAGCGTGAACAGACACTTCACATCTACCCGTTCAACTCCACTCATTATTTAATAGACCTCTATCATATCTCCCCTCAGCCGTCTTTACTCCAAGCTGAAGAGCCCTAGCCGCTTTAGCCTTTCCTCGTAGGGAAGTCGTAACATCCCCTTTATCATTTTCGTTGCCCTTCTCTGCACCTTTTCTAATTCCACTATATCTTTTCTGAGATGCGGCAACCAGAATTTAACACATTATTTGAGGTGCGGTCGCACCATGGAGCGATACAAAGGCATTATAACATCCTCATTTTTGTTTTCCATTCTTTTCCTAATAATACCTAACATTCTTAGGAAAGGAATGGAAAACAGAGGGGTGCTGCTTTGAATCAAAATGCAATAAGACCAATGGCTGCAACGCCTCCGCAGATCAGAACAAAGAAGATGTACATTGAGGGCCAGATTCTATATATGGTGACTAAAATCTGATGCAGTTTATAGAATAGCCCATAGGCCGAGTAGACACGCCTAGATTTAGGTGCAGCCTAAAAACCTGGTGTAAATGCCTGTGCCTAAATCTAGGCGTGCTCCCCTGAATTCTATAACCATGATTGATGGCCCCAACATGTCCACCCTCCTCCCACTGCAGTGCCCCCTTTTTGGCTACACACGCTGGAATTTATGTGCACCTCTGTATAGAATACACCTAAAAAGATGCATGCTTAAATTCCAATTATTGTCAATGAGTGTTGATAATTAGTCAGTATCAGCCAATTATCAACACTAATAGGCTGGCTTCATTTTACTAAGGTGCGCTGAAAATGGGATGTGCTAGTTTAGGCACGTGTTTTGGGCGCACGCAGATCAATTTTTCAGCGCACCTGTAAAAAACGCCTTTTTAACATTTTTGCCGAAAATTGATGTGTGGCAAAATAAAAATTGGCACATGTCCATTTTGCGTCTGAGACCTTACTGCCAGCCATTGACTTAGCGGTAAGGTCTCTCACGCTATGCGGTAATCATCTACGCGCGTCAAGTTGGAGTTACGGCCTGATTTTCGCACATAGCAGATGCACATCAAGAATGAAATTACCGCATGGGCCACACAGTATCCAGGTGGTAACTCCAAATTGGCACGTGTTGCGCGCGCGTAGGCGCCTACTCAGCTTAGTAAAACTGCCCCTGAGTAATGTGCATAAATTGGTGATGCACACAGTTTAACGTGTGCTACTCGGCGTGCCATATATAGAATCCAGGGATGAATGACTAAATTGTCACTTTAGAAAAAATGCCAATAGATAATTAAGAAAGGAGCCCCATACCATTATTATGAAATATGTGCATTTATTGCTTTGTTCTGGCAGAGCCCGATGGGGCCTGATTTTCAAAAAGTGCTTACCAAAATAGCAGCAGCTGAAATACAGCTGAATGCCTTATCCATAAATTTTCAGAGGTGCTATCTGAATAGCACCGTTGAAATCCTTAAGGGCAACTCTGGCACTATTCTAACATTTACCAGTGCAGAGCATGTGCAGAACATGGGCATTAACTCTACAGATATTTGGCGATATTCGGCTGCTATCCGTACAGCTAGGTGATTTAATTTAGACCATTGAAAAGGCTAACCTAAATTAAACTGCATAGTGGCTTCATACCACTGCTTTAGGTCACCAGTCTCAATACATATTCAGTTGCCTGTATCACTTGAATACTGACTAATGGATTTTAGGAAATCAGAAGGCACTACTATTTATTATTTCTATGGTACTACTGGATGTATACATTACATAGAGGTACTTTCTCTGCCCGTGGGCGCACAATCTAAGATTTCTTTTGTATGTGGGACAATGGAGGGTTAAGTGACTTGCCCAAGATCACAAGGGCTGAAGTGGTTGAAGTGGGAATTGAACCTAGTTCCCCAAGCTCCCAGCTCACTGCACTAACATTAGTCTACACTTCCACATTATCTTTTAGAAGTTAAAATCATAAAGTGCTAAAAGGAAGAACTCTTTCTCTCTCTCTCTCTCTCTCATGCGCCGATAATCAGAAGCAAACGCAGGTGCTAGAGGCTATTAGCACCATACTAGCGCCTGCGTTTGATGACGCCCCACGATAAGAGCACCGAGCGCATGAAACAATGTGCTTTCAGGCTCTGAATGCAACTAGCATGCAAATGCATGCTAAATGTATTCCTCCCCAATGATCAGTGAGCAACACGTCAAATATCGGCGCGCTGTCCGTGGCAAACCCTATGCCACCTCGGAGCTGGCGTTAGTGTTTGCAGACCATTGGGGAGGAATAGTGAGCCCTATCCAGCATGCATTTGCATGCAATTAGGCCTCCCATTCCCCCCAATGCATACTCCCTCTTATATTGTGTGAAGCCCCACCCAGCGAGTCCCAGGACGCACTGGACAGGGCTAGATGCTGCCATTTTCGAGGTGGTGCTGCTGGAAGAAGAGGGAGTCCAACTCCCTCCTCCAACAAAGGTACAGGGGGTGGGAAAGAGGGCCATTAGACCACCAGGTCGGGGGGCTTGATTTGCGGCCCACTGGGCCACCAGGGCTTTTCTTGGGGGGATGCTAGGGGTGTTAGGAGGGCTGGAGACTCACCGGATCTCCATCCCCTACAAACTTGTGTCGGAGGGGTTGGGGGACTGCAGGTCCACCAGACCTCCAGCCCCTGTGTCACTGGCTGAAGGTAGGAGTTTGGTGGGGGTACTAGGCTACCAGGGCCATGCTGTTTGGGGTCTTGTGGTCCCACGGACATACAGCCCCTGTGTTTGACAGGTCTGGACTTTTGACATCCCAAACCTGTTAAACAAGTGTGGGAGGATGTGCTCAGGCACATTCCTCCCACAATGTACCCTATGATCAGAGATAATAGTGCGCATAAATTTGCATGCTATTATTTCTGATCATAGGGACAGTAAAGCCCCGTGCTGTTCCAGTAGGGCGTTCGATCCTCTGGGCATCAAAGAAGAAAAATGGATGGATAAAAAACATGTTCAGGTCAATATTCAAAGGAAGTTATACATTCATCAGTGGCCAGCAAACATAATTCCTCTCTCTGTGGATTTGTGGCCCTAATACAGATCTTATCAAATCAAAAATCTTTCTGAATGGCCAGATATTATCCATATAAGAAAGGGACAGGGGCAGTAAATGCAGGGCAGATGCTGGACAAGCTCCTTACAATTATTGCAAAGGCTTTGCACCTATTGCACACTAGCTTTTCAACTAACTTGCGGTAAGTACACGTTTAAAAGAGTACCATGATTCATAAAGTAGTCACAGTTTAATTACAGTCTGCCACAACCCACAGCAAAGGCACATCAACAATGAACAATGTAAGCACCCATTTCATCCATGGTATCATCCTCACTGTCATTCCTTATATTGCATGTGATACCACTGACTGCTGCTGAATTTGGATAACAAACCTCATCTTCCATAATATTATTGTCCAATTGGCTATACGTTATGGAAAAAGGTCTTCTGGTAACAGTAGTGTTCTTTATGTACATAGAAACATAGTAAATGTCGGCAGATAAAGACTTGCATGGCCCATCTAGCATGACCAAAAATGTACATCCGCCACATGTGATTTTAGATATAGATAACGTACATTGTCAGGGTAAAGACCAGAACATAATTTCAGAGTTTGTTTCTGCTCATAAAGGCAACATCTAGAAAATGCTGCTATCTTGTGAAACACCCAAAAAAATAAGCACACTAATGACTTCATGATTTTGTCCTTACAATGTCCTCAACCCTTTCTGCAAGAACACTACCATTCTTAGTAAGACACCTCCATCTGTATCCCATGTCATTCATATGTATTTGGAACAGGTATGTATTTGATCGATGATACTGACTGGCTGTGACAGCAAATACCACTTGTTTGATGTCTCTAAGGTTTGCTAAATAAATTATGAATAAAAGTAGTGAGTTTTTATGGATCGGGGAGGGGTGGGGGTTGATTTTTAAAGGGGGAAGCCTTCAGCCGGCGGAGCTTGGGATCCCCACCAGCTATCACTAAATATGTGCTACTGTTGGGTGGGCCTGAACCCTAAGTGGGTGGGTCCTGGCCCACCTGTGGCTACGCCACTGGAAAGTACATGTTAACTAACTGCCACTGAAGCTCTGAAAGCTTTCAGTCAAAACAAAAAATGCAGTTGAAACTCATCACCTGATCTTGGCCAAGTCGAAACCAAAACCAAAAAACTCAAGTTTGGTAGTGTGAATGTGAACCAGTGACCACACTGTGGATGATCAAAGCTTGCAGTCTGCATCCCTCTACTAAACCCACAGTATCCAAAGCAGAATATAATTTAAATAATGAAAGACCATATTTTACCTCCAAGGAAAATAACCTCTACACACATGGACAACAGCTAATGAAAAATTAGACTAAAAACCATGATGCTTTTACAGTGTCTGACTTTACGCCATACTTGGAGTGACAACTGACATCATACCTCCACAGAGGCTAATTCCTAAGGAGCTTATCATGCCAAGTTTACAAACTTAAATTCCTGCTAAATTTGTATCAATAGCATTTATTTGGAGCACTATATTTACCATATAAATTATTGTGCAAGATCAAAATAGCATTATTTTCAATTACAGTACAAAAAAATAATACAGAGTAGACCTCTGACCTCCCCCCCCCCCCCCCCCCCCCCCAGGTGACTTTACAATCCCTGATGCTCTAGTGGTGATCCAGGACAAGAGTGATGCCCAATAATGGCAGCCATTTTGAGAGCAGAGCCAGAATAGGCAGGAGTAACTAGGGATTGCTCCTGACTCAACTATGCTCCTAGACCACTAGAGATTGTAAAATAGGCCCAGGTGCGCTTATGGGTGGGGGTGAGCCACTCAAGAGGGTCTAGGAGGAGGGGCAACTCCTGTTTTAGGGCAGAGGGAGAGAGACAAATGGCAGGGCCATGCCTAGGGTCTCTGGCGCCCCCCTGCAGATTATCAGTTGGCGCCCCCCTGCAGACTATTAGTTGGCGGCGGCCCTCCCCCCCCCCCCCCCCCCCGTGAAAATGATCACTCACCACTTGCCACACTGACAGGAATTGTCAGCAATATTCTTAGAAACAAATTGCTATACATTGCAAAATAAGATAGCAGATGTAAATTCTCAAAGTGGACATATTCCAAACACTAAAATGAAAATAAAATTATTTTTTCTACCTTTGTTGTCTGGTGACTTTCTTTTTCTGATCATGCTGGCCCAGTATCTGATTCTGCTGCTATCTGTCCTCTTAACTCCATTTCCAGGGCTTCCTTTCCATTTATTTCTTTCCTTTCCTCCTTTCTTCTTCATTTCTGGTCCTCAGCTTCTGCCTATTTTCTTCATCCATGTGCAGTTTTAGTCCTCTCTACCTTTTCCCTCATTTCATCTCCTTCATCTCTCTTTCCTCCCCTCTATGTCCAGCAATTTCTCCTCTCTCCCTGAGCCCTGCCCTCCCATCCATGCTCCTCTGTCCCCTGCCCCCTCCATTCATCCTTTTCCAGCAATTCCCCTCTCTCCCTGAGCCCTGCCCTCCCAATCCATGCCCATCCATGCTCCTCTGTCCCCTGCCCCCTCCATTCATCCTTTTCCAGCAATTCCCCTCTCTCCCTGAGCCCTGCCCTCCCAATCCATGCTCCTCTGTCCCCTGCCCCCTCCATTCATCCCTATCCAGCAATTTCCCTCTCTCCCTGAGCCCTGCCCTCCCAATCCATGCCCATCCATGCTCCTCTGTCCCCTGCCCCCTCCAATCATCCTTTTCCAGCAATTCCCCTCTCTCCCTGAGCCCTGCCCCTCCCATCCATGCTCCTCTGTCACCCTCCATTAATCCCTATCCAGCAATTCCCCTCTCTCCCTTCCATGACCCCCCCTCGCATCCATGCTCCTCTCTCCTCTCGCTCCCATGTCCCATCATGTCCCAGTTGGCCTGGCCTGGCCTGGCCTGGCCCGCCCTCTTCTCCCCTCCCCCTTCGCATCCATGCTCTCGTCTCTCCCCTGCCCTCCCGCTCCCATTGTTCAACTGCCCGCCCTCTTCTCCCCCCCCCCAACATCCCTTTTCTTTTCTTTTTTCTTTTTAAATTTACCTCCGTGGCGGTTCCGGCAGTACAGCGTCAGTGAAGGAGGCGGCGCTCCCGATGTCACTAGACTTCCCTTCGCTGTGTTCCGCCTTCTTCTGACGTCAAGGAAATGACGTCAGAAGAAGGCGGAACACAGCGAAGGGAAGGCTAGAGACATCGGGAGCGCCGCCTCCTTCACTGACACTGCGCTGCCGGAACCGCCACAGAGGTAAATTTTAAAAGGAAAAAAAAAGAAAAGGGATGTTGGGGGGGGGGAGAAGAGGGCGGGAAGCTGAACAATGGGAGCGGGAGGGCGAGCGAGGTGAGCATGGTGCGGCGGCGCCCCCCAGAGGGAAGCACCCTCCTGCCATGCTTATCTCGCTTACCATGTTGGCACGGCCCTGACAAATGGGATAAAGCGCAAATATCACTGAAAGTACAGTCATTTACATCCGAAACTGAAAACATGGACGAAAATTAAAATAACTTTTCATCCAAAACAAACTGAGCAGAAGAAGGCTTTTGGGACTGTTTTGGCACCATAAACAAAACTGAAGCCGAAATTTGGTCAGCCTCTAATGTTTACTTTTACTGTGAAAATCCTACAAAATTTGTGCAGTGAAAAGTGTATGCAAACTTTTCACCATTGAGGGCAGTTATAATATTACCCCTTTGGTGACTATGGATACAATTCTACAACTAGACACCTCTAACTAGGCATTCTGAGGATGTGTGCAGGAACCTAGTCTTTAACTAGGGGCCCAGTTTCAGTTTTGAACACTAGTGCAATCTGTTATCACTGCATCTAACATTTACACACCTGCAGTTACAGCAGTCATAGAGCTGGCATAAGTGCTGGCACTTGAATCCAGCAGGGGCATGTATAACTATATGGTACCCAGATATGCATGCCCAATATGTGAGCACAAATTACATAAGTACATGAATATTGCCATATTGTGACAGAACGAAGGTCCATCAAGCCCAGCATCCTGTTTCCAACAGTGGCCAATCCAGGTCACGAGTACCTAGCAAGATTCCCAAAAATGTACAATACATTTTATGCTGCTTATTCTAGAAATAAGCAATGGATTTTCCCCAAGTCCATTTTAATAATGGTCTGGACTTTTCCTTTAGAAAGCAATCCAAACCTTTTTTAAACCCTGTTAAACTAACTGCTTTTTACTATGTTCACTGGCAATGAATTCCAGAGTTTAATTACACGAGTGAAGACAATTTTCTCAGATTTGATTTAAATTTACTACTTTATAGCTTCATTGCGTGCGCCCTAGTCCTAGTATTTTTGAAAAGAGTAAACAAGCGATTCACATCTACCTGTTCCACTCCACTCATTATTTTATAGACCTCTTATCATATATCCCCTCAACCGTCTTTTCTCCACGCTGAAGAGCCCTAGCCACTTTAGCATTTCCTCATAGGGAAGTCATTCCATCCCCTTTATCATTTCCGTCGCCCTTCTCTGTACCTTTTCAAATTCCACTATATCTTTATTAACATACGGTGACCAGAATTGAACACAATATTTGAGGTGCTTAACATGCTTAACATGTTCAATGACATCAATAATTGGGTCCTAACGACCAATTATTGATGTTAATTGGTACTCAATATTTATGCACACATCTGGCTGCATGCTATTCTATAAGGCAGTGCACATAACTCCCATAGCATGCATCTCAAAGGGGGTGTGGCCATGGGAGAAGCATGAGCATGTCAAGGGCGGTCTGAAAATGTACACGCATAACTATAGAATACTAGGTCAGTGCGCCTAACTTGGGTGCCAGCATTTACACCAGGCATAAGTCTGATGTCCAAAATTAGGCATGACGCATGCCCTTTAGAGAATAGCACTTAACACCAATTTTTTTCTGGCACCTAATTTTGAGGCCCTTTTACAGAGATTACAGCTTGCTCTTTTGGGACTGCTACCAGCCCAATGCAGCCGCCGGCAGTAGTCCCACCCTGATCACGTATGCCATTTCTGGGGGTAAAAGAAAACCTCTGGAAATGGCTTGCGTAACCGTAACCCAGCAGTAATCGGGCATCGCCTTGCGCTGCCCGGTTACCGCTGGGTTAATGAGGGAGTCCTTATCGCCACCTCAATGACGGTTGGTAAGGGCTCCCTGTCGCATGGCGATGCGGTAAGAGTTGTCTTACCGCATGGCCATGTGTGCTGGGGGCTTTTTTACCCACTGCGGTAAAAATGGCCCTGGCGCGTGGGAAAAATGGCCTTCGCTGCCAGCGCAGGGCCCTTTTTCCTTCAGCTTGGTAAAAGGGCCCCTTTGAGCGCCATTGTAGAATCCTGCCCTTTGTGCCTAAGTAGGAGCTTTGCCTCTATCCTGCCCATGCTCCACCCATGTGTACACCCTTTTTGCAAATATACCTTATGCCAGATAGTTGCATATTTACAGAATAGTGCTTAGGTGACATTCTGCCATATATGTGTATATATACTAGTATTTTAAACATCTTTGTGCAGAGGGTGTGTAAACATTAGCACCTAATTTATAAAAGTGCCCCTCTCCTGACTATGAGTGTGACAGATAAATGCTAATATCAATTATATCACTACCAGTACCTGCAGCATTAAAATAATCTGTTTCCTTTTTATTAACATCTTCATTACCACTGCCTAATGGAAAACGTAGAAAGATTTGCTTACCATTCTGCTGACCCAACTCCTTCTAACACAACACATTCTGCTCTTCCTCTGCCCCTAGTATACCAGGAATCTCATCCATCTTTTCAACAGCTCAGAACAGCAAGTGATTTATTGTCCCTTTGGAATGCCTGCTACACAGGATTGCATTTCTCAGTGGTAATGGTGTTGGTGACTAGGAAATATTTGGCACTCAGGTCCTGCATTGTGGCATGGATCGCTATGCATAGTACCTGCCACTTATGCTTTTTGTGAGTATATCCTTCTTCAAAAGCCATGAAAAAAGATAGGTGAGAGGTCTTTTACTAAAGTGCACTAGCGTTTCTAACTCACGCTAAAAATCAGCTGACGCTGAGACACCCATAGGAATATAATGGGTGCATCAGCGTTTAGTACCAGCTGATTTTTAGCGTGAGCTAAAAACGTTGGTATACCTTAGTAAAAGAACTACTAGGTTATTAGATTTTTTTTTCCACACCAAGCAACTCGCCTTAGTAAAGACATTCAGATTTCTTTGTCAAATACCTCAAGTTACTTTCAGTTTTGAAAACATAAAAAAATTAGGGCCTTCTGTACTAAGCCACGCTATAGCGAAGATACTTACCTGTAGCAGGTACTCTCCAAGGACAGCAGGCTGATTGTTCTCCCAGGAATCGAACAGCATTTTGCAAGCAAAATATTTAAAACATTTTGCCAGAGTCTTCTGGCAAGCGTGCAGCGCGCATGTGCGGACTGATTTCCTGCCCATTGCGTGAGCGCATTCCCTCAGTTAAATCAAAAAGCATAAAGAAAAGGAAATAACAACTCCAAAGGGGAGGTGGGCGGGTTTGTGAGAACCATCAGTCTGCTGTCCTCGGAGAATACCTGCTACAGGTAAGTATCTTCGCTTTCTCCGAGGACAAGCAGGCTGCTTGTTCTCACATGTGGGGTATCCCCAGTGCTTTTTTTGTGCCGGTACGCCACGGTACGGCGTACCGGCACCTTTATTTTTTGCTCCCCCCGCCCCGTGACGGCCGCAGTGCCAGCCCCCATTTCCGGCCGCTGCTGCTTCTCCTGTTGAGCAGCAGCGGCCGCTACACAAAGAAAAAGATTTTTAAAAAACTTCAAACCTGGCTGAAACGCGGCACCCCGGCACTGTAGACAGCCATTAGGCATTGGCTGTTGCCCCGCAGCCGCTCCTCCTCTTGCCTCTACGTCACTGCGCTCCTCCGGGGTCTTCCTCCAGGGGCAGTGACGTAGAGGCAAGAGGAGGAGCGGCTGCGGGGCAACAGCCAATGCCTAATGGCTGTCTACAGTGCCGGGGTGCCGCGTTTCAGCCAGGTTTCAATTTTTTTTAAAATCTTCTTTTTCTTTGTGTAGCGGCCGCTGCTGCTCAACAGGAGAAGCAGCAGCGGCCGGAAATAGGGGCTGGTGCCGCGTGTGTCGCGACTTCGTGCCGTTCGCGGGAAACTTGGCAGGGAGAGGGAAACCAACAGAGGGAAGGATTGGGGAGAAAGAGAAAGAGGGAAAACAACAGAGGGAAGGATTGGGGAGAGAGAGAGAGAGAGGGAAAAACAGATGGAAGGATGGGGAGAGAGAGGGAAAAACAGAGGGAAGGATTGGGGAGAGAGAGAAAGAGGGAAAACAACAGAGGGAAGGATTGGGGAGAGAGAGGGGAAAACAGATGGAAGGATGGGGAGAGAGAGGGAAAAACAGATGGAAGGATTGGGGAGAGGGGAAAACAGATGGAAGGATGGGGAGAGAGAGGGAAAAACACAGATGGATTGGGGAGAGAGGGAAAAACAGATGGAAGGATGGGGAAAGAGAGAGGGAAAACAGATGGAAAAATGGGGAGAGAGAGGGGGAAAAACAGATGGAAGGATGGGGAGAGAGAGAGAGGGAGGGAAAAACAGATGGAAGGATGGGGAGAGAGGGAAAACGGAAGGATAGGGAGAGAAAGAGGGAAGACGCTGGATGGAAGAATGCAGAAAGAAATAGGGGAGACACTGGAAGGATGGGGAGAGAAAGCAGAGCTGCTGGATGGAAAAGGGGAATAGAGAAAGACTGGAGAATAAGAGGAAGGGGTATGGGGAGAACAAGGGTGAGGAAAAGATGAAAAGCCACGGGTAGATGAAGGAAATTAAAGAATGGATAGTAAGAATGAATTAAATCTGGACAGAGAGAAAGCCTTAAAAATATTGAAGAAAGCAAAGAAAAAGGAGACAAAAAATGACAATTGGCACAGAAGAGTTAAGCGAAAACAAAGGAAAGGAGAATCACAGACTGGGACAAATATGGAAAGAAAAACAGTCACCAGACAACAAAGGTAGAAAAAATCATTTTATTTTCATTTTAGTGTTTGTAATATGTGCAATTTGAGAATTTACATTGGCTGTCTTATTTTGCACTGGGTATACTACTACTACTACTTAGCAAATCACGTTATTTTTTTCTCCTATAGTACTGTAATATTTTCAATGATGTCTGTTTATATGCGCCATGGCTGGTATAGGGGGTGTGGTTAATGTGGGTGTGGCTATCATAGGGGTGGAGCCATATATGGTGACCCCGCCCATAATGAGTACCGGCACCTTTTTTTCTACCAAAAAAGCACTGGGTATCCCTAGCAACCAGGCTCACTCAAAACAAGGAACATTGGTCAATTGGGCCTCACAACGGTAAGGACATAACACCGATTGACCTGAAACCATAAACAGCTAACTGAGAGTGCAGCCTGAAACAAAACAAAAATGGGTCTAGGGGGGGTGGAGTTGGATTCTAAACCCCGAACAGATTCTGCAGCACTGACTGCCCTAACCGACTGTCACGTCGGGTAACCTGCTGAAGGCAGTAGTGAGATGTGAATGTGTGGACTGATGACCACGTTGCAGCCTTGCAAATCTCTTCAATGGAGGCTGACTTTAAGTGAGCCACTGACGCAGCCATGGCTCTAACATTATGAGCCGTGACATGGCCTTCCAGAGTCATCCCATCTTGGGCATAAGTGAAGGAAATGCAATCTGCTAGCCAATTTGACATAGAGGGGCATAATCGAACGAAAACGTCTATCTCCATGGGCGTTTATCTCCGAGAACGGGTCCGTGAAGGGGCGGACCGAACCGTATTTCGCAAAAAAATAGACGTCCATGTTTTATTCGACAATGTGTGAGCTGGGCGTTTTTGTTGTTCAGCGATATTGGGAAATGAAAGCGCCCAGCTCAAAAACGAATAAATCCAAGGCATTTGTTCGTGGGAGGGGCCAGGATTCGTAGTGCACTGGTCCCCCTCACATGCCAGGACACCAACCGGGCACCCTAGGGGGCACTTTTACAAAAACAAAAAAAAAGGTAAAAGAGCTCCCAGGGGCATAGCACCCTTCCCTTGTGTGTTGAGCCCCCCAAATCCCCCTCAAAACCCACTGCCCACAAGTCTACACCATTACTATAGCCCTAAGGGGTGAAGGGGGGCACCTACATGTGGGTACAGTGGGTTTGGGGGGGGGTTGGACGACTAAGCATTAAGCAGCACAAATGTAACAGGTAGGGGGGGATGGGCCTGGGTCCACCTGCCTGAAGTCCACTGCACCCCCTAACAACTGCTCCAGGGACCTGCATACTGCTGCCAGGGAGGTGGGTATGACATTTGAGGGTGAAAATAAAAAGTTGTGAAATATCATTTTTTGTGGTGGGAGGGGGTTAGTGACCACTGGGGGAGTCAGGGGAGGTCATCCCCAATTCCTTCCGGTGGTCATCTGGTCATTTAGGGCACTTTTTGGGGCCTTATTCGTGAAAAAACAGGGTCCAGGAAAAGTGCCCTAAATTCTAACTACAAACGCATACTTTTGTTCCATTATCGGTGAAATGCGCCCATCTCTGTTCAGCCGATAACCACGCCCCAGTTCCGCCTTCACCACACCTCTTACACGCCCCCATCAACTTTGTCCGCATCCACGACGGAGTGCAGTTGAAAACGTCCAAAATCGGCTTTCGCTTATACCGATTTATTTGTTTTTGGGAGATAAACGTCTATCTCCCAATTTGGGTCGCAATATACGTAGGCATTTTTCTCTTTCGATTATAAGCAGGATAGTGTGTTTTCCGATAGCGACTCCCCTCCTGTTGGGATTGAAATAAACGAACTGGGCGGACTGTCTAAAGGGCTTTGTCCGCTCCATGTAAAAGGCCTATGCTCGCTTGCAGTCCAAGGAATGCAAACTGCTTTCGCCAGGGCGGGTATGAGGACGGGGAAAAAATGTTGGCAAGACAATTGACTGGTTCAGATGGAACTCCGACACCACCTTTGGCAGGAACTTAGGGTGCGTGCGGAGGACTACTCTGTTGTGATGAAATTTGATATAAGGTGCATGTACTACCAAGGCCTGAAGCTCACTGACCCTATGAGCTGAAGTAACAGCCACCAAGAAAATGACCTTCCAGGTCAAGTACTTCAGTTGGAAGGTATTCAGTGGCTCAAAAGGAGCTTTCATCAGCTGGGTGCGAACGACGTTAAGATCCCATGACACTGGTGGAGGTTTGACAGGGGACTTTGACAAAAGCAAACCTCTCATGAAGCGAACAACCAAAGGCTGTCCAGAGATAGGCTTACCCTCTACATGGCGATGATAGGCACTAATCACACTAAGATGAATCCTTACTGAGTTGGTTTTGAGGCCAGACTCTGATAAGTGTAGAAGGTATTCAAGTAGGGTCTGTGTAGGAAAAAAGAAAGAGGATCTAGGGCCTTGCTGTCACACCAGATGGCAAACCTCCTCCATTTGAAAGAGTAACACCTCTTCGTGGAATTTTTTCTGGAAGCAAGCAAGACTCAGGAGACACCCTCTGAAAAACCCAAGGAAGCGAATTCTAAGCTCTCAACATCCAGGCTGTGAGAGCCAGAGACTGGAGGTTGGGATGTAGAAGTGACCCCTTGTTCTGGGTGATGAGGGTTGGAAAACATTCCAATCTCCACGGTTCCTCGGAGGACAACTCCAGAAGAAGAGGGAACCATATCTGACGCGGCCAGAAGGGTGCAATCAGGATCATGGTTCCACAGTCCTGCATGAGTTTCAGCAAAGCCTTCCCTACTAGAGGTATGGGAGAATACGCATACAGAAGGCCTGTCCCCCAGTGCAGGAGAAAAGCATCAGATGCTAGTCTGTCATGGGCCTGAAGCCTGGAACAGAACTGAGGGACCTTGTGATTGATCTGAGTGGCAAAAAGATCCACTGAGGGGGTGCCCCACACTCAGAAGATCTTACGGACTATGCCCATGTTCAGTGACCACTCGTGAGGTTGCATTATCCTGCTCAACATGTCGGCCAGACTGTTGTTGATGCCTGCCAGATAAGTGGCTTGAAGAAACATGCTGTGACGGCGAGCCCAAAGCCACATCTGGACGGCTTCCTGACACAGAGGGCGAGATCCGGTGCCCCCATGCTTGTTGGTGTAATACATGGCAACCTGATTGTCTGAATTAAAATGATTTGGTTGGACAGCTGATCTCTGAAAGCCTTTAGAACATTCCAGATCGCTCTTAATTCCAGGAGGTTGATCTGCAGACCTTTTTCCTGAAAGGATCAGGCTCCCTGAGTGTGGAGCCCATCTACATGAGCCCCCCACCCCAGGAGAGATGCATCCATCGTCAGCACTTTTCGTGGCTGAGGAACTTGGAATGGTTG
Source organism: Microcaecilia unicolor (assembly GCF_901765095.1). NCBI lineage: Eukaryota > Metazoa > Chordata > Amphibia > Gymnophiona > Siphonopidae > Microcaecilia > Microcaecilia unicolor. The sequence continues at coordinate 159,707,213 of NC_044039.1, forward strand.
CCCCATGGTCAAATTGGATCGAATCGTCCACAACTGAAGAGAATTCCGAAATTCGGTGGACAGTTGAATTACATCCTCTAGATCCCCGAAGCTTGAAACCACTGGGAAGCTAGGGTCCACTGAGCTGATCTCATATGTAGGCGTGCCATGGGCGCTACATGAACTGTGGAAGCCATGTGCCCCAGAAGTCTCAACATCTGCTGAGCCGTGACCTGCTGAGACGCTCGAACCATGGACACCAGGGACAGAAGGTTGTCCGCCCTCACCTCGGGAAGATAAGCTCGAGCTGAGTGTCCAGCAAAGATCTAATGAATTCCAATTTTTGAACTGAGGTGAGATGGGACTTGGGATAATTGATGACGAACCCCAGTAGCTCCAGCACCCGAATAGTCATTCGTATGGACTCCAGAGCACCTTCCTTGGAGGTGCTCTTCACCAGCCAATCGTTGAGATAAGGAAACACATGCACTCCCAGCCTGCGTAGCGACGCTGCGACTACAGCTGGCATTTTGTAAACACTCCGGGCGCAGATGCCAGGCCAAAAGGCAGTGCACGGTACTGAAAGTGCTGTGTTCCCAGCCGAAATCAAAGATACTTCCTGTGAGCTGGAAGTATCGAGATGTGTGTGTAAGCATCCTTTAACTCCAGAGAGCATAGCCAATCGTTTTCCTGAATCATGGGAAGAAGGGTGCCCAGGGAAACCATCCTGAACTTTTCTCAAAAATGAAATTTGTTCAGGGCCCTTAGGTCTAGGATGGGACGCATCCCCCCCCCCCCCCCTGTTTTCTTTCGCACTAGGAAGTACCTGGAACAGAATCCAAGCCCTTCTTCTCCTGGTGGAAAGGGTTTGACCACTTGGGCCTGTAGAAGGGCGGAGAGTTCCTCTGCAAGTACCTGCTTGTGCTGGGAGCTGTAGGACTGAGCTCCCGGTGGGCAATTTGGAGGCTTGGATTCCAGATTGAGGGTGTATCCTAACCGGACAATTTGAAGAACCCACCGGTCAGAGGTTAAGAGAGGCCACCTTTGGTGAAAAAACAACATTAACCTCCCCCCAACCGGCAACTCGTCCGGTACGGACACGTTTATTGAGGCTATGCTGAACTGGAGCCAGTCAAAACCCTGTCCCTTGCTTTTGCTGGGGAGCCGCAGTGGCCTTAGGCGCACGCTGTTGACGAGAACGAGCGTGCTGGGACTGAGCCTGGGCAGGCTGCTGAGAAGCAAGAGTGTACCTACGCCTAGCATAGGAATAAGGAGCACTCCTCTTCCCTCCAAAATACCTCCTAGATGAGGAGGTAGTAGCAGAAGATGCCCGACGGGAGAGAGAATCCATAGCATCATTGGGTTTCTTGATCTGGTCAACAAGATCCTCTACTTTCTCACCAAAAAGGTTATCCCCCAACATCCTACTACTACTACTATTACTATTTAGCTTTTCTATAGCGCTACAATATCCACCATCCGCTGCTGGACTGAATGATCCAGGTCAGAGACCAAAAAGGTTATCCCCCCAACATCCTACTACTACTACTACTATTTAGCTTTTCTATAGCGCTACAACATCCACCATCCGCTGCTGGACTGAATGATCCAGGTCAGAGACACGCAGCCATGAGAGTCTGCGCATCACTATACCTTGGACAGCGATCCTGGATGCTACTTTGAAAGTGTCGAACGTGCCCGTGGCCAGGAATTTATGACACGCCTTCTGCTGCTTGACCACCTGGCAAAAAGGCTCGGCCTGCTCCAGAGGAAGTGCATCAACCAAGCTGGACAGTTGCCTCACCGAGTTCCGCAAGTGGACGCTCGTGAAGAGCTGGTATGTTTGGATCTTGGCAGCGAGCATAGCGGCCTGATACGTCTTCCTCCCAAAAGAGTATAAGGTTCTAGATTCTCTACCTGGGGGCGCCGAGGCATAGTCCCTAGTGCTCTTGGCTCTTTTGAGGGCGGAGTCCACCACCATGTAATTGTGAGGCAGCTGAGACCTCATCAATCCAGGCTCACCGTGGATCCGATATTGGGATTCAGTCTTTTTCGGGATCACGGGATTAGACAGAGGGAACAACTAGTTTCGCATAAGGACTTCCTTCAGTACATTATGCAAAGGAGCCGTTGCAGCCTCTCTAGGAGGAGAAGGATTATCCAGGACCTCGAGCATCTCAGCCCTGGGCTCATCCTCAACCTCCATAGGGAAGAGAATAGCCACAGCCATTTCCCGGACAAAGGAGGTAAAGGATACACTCTCCGGTGGAGAAAGTCTCCTTTCTGGTGGAGGGGAAGGTTCAGAGGGAATCCCATAGGACTCGTCAGAAGAAAAGTGCCTGGGATCTTCCTCTTCCTCCCACGAATGCCCATCTTCAGTATCGGACAAGACATCGCTCAGAGCAGACCGAAACTGAGCCTGCCTTGAAGCCGAGGAATGACGTCCTCGATGGCGGTGCTGAGAAGTTGATGCCCGCCTGTACTCCGGTGAAGTTTCCTCCACCGACGTTGAAGGGGAGTCAACCTGGGTGGCAGCTGACACCCGATGCCGCAGGCGGCACAGAGGTGGGGGACCTCACCACAAGCGAAGGGCCAGATGCTGCTGCAGCAGACGGTATGGAAGGCGCAAGCACCCCTGACACCGAAGCAGACTGGCGCAGCAATCATTCCAGAAGTCCTGGATGCAAGGTCCTGATGCGCTCGTCAAGAGCCACCGTCAGACAAGGCTGCGGGGTCGGTAAAGGAGCCGGTGGCAGAATCTGTCGAGGCTTGGGAGCAGGTACCGGGCTGCCAGAAGACAGACACATCGGCACCTCCTGAATAGAGGGGGAGCGATCCTCTCAGCGCCGACGCTTCTCGGGTGCCGATTCCCTCAACGCCCCGGAGCTCCTGGCACCGTGTGTCGAAGGAGAATGATGACAGAGACTCCTCGGTACCAATGAGGACGTGGAATCCTCACGCCTCCTAGGGGCCGGGTCTGACGAAGGGCAGTTCCAGGGAGCCTGCATAGCAGGAGGCTTCGAGGCACATGGAGATCCACTCGATGCCTCACTGCTCCCAGTGCAAATAGGTGTTTCAGCAACCATTACCTCTGCTCCCAGTGCGAATAGGTGTTTCAGCAACCATTACCTCCGCTCCCAACTTCGATGCTTCCCTCGAAGTCGATGTCGACGACGACAACCTCGGTACCGATGTCGAAGGACCAGACTGAGCCCCAAAAAGCTTTTCTCGTTGGGCTTTTCGAGACGCTTGGGCCCATTTCTTCATACGAAGACACAAACTACAAGCGGCTGGGGTATGGTCGGGCCCAAGGCACTAGATATACCAGACGTGGGTATTGGTACCTGAGATGGTCCGGTTGCACCGAGTACAACGTTTGAAGCCGCTGGGTGTCTTCGATGACATGGAAGGAAAAATGGCTTTGGCAAAATCAAAAGACACGATTATACCTGTTAAAAGAAAAAAGGCACAAAAATAAGGGAACAACCCGGCCGCGTCAAAAACAAGGGAAACTTAAAAGATACTGTAGAATTGAAAATAAAATAAAGAAAAATAAGGCAAAAACCAAAAAACTGTTGATGAATCTTTCCTGGGCCTGAGAGGAACGCAGAATAACTATACCGCATCTCAACGAGGAGAAAAAAAACTGAGGGAACAGACTCACATGACGGGTGGGAAATCAGTCCGTGCATGCACGCTGCACACACACCAGAAGACTCTGGCAAAACTTTTTTTATATTTTGCTTGCAAAATGCCATCTGATTCCTGGGCCAATGCGGACGTCGACCCACATGTGAGAACAAGCAGCCTGCTTGTCCTCAGAGAAAGGCATGCTAGCATTTTTAGCATGCACTAAAAATTAGCACGTGCTAATGCCAGAGACACTCACTGGAATATATGGGTGTCTCTAGTGTTAGTGCGCACTAATTTTTAGTGCATGCTAAAAATGCTACCACGCCTTAGTAAACAGGGCTCTTAGAAGGTCTTTAACAAAGCATCAGTAAACCCAACGCAGACTTACTGAGTGCTAAATCGGGACTACCACCGGCCCAATGCGGCCACCAGCAGTATTTCTGCCACCAAGGGCACATTGAGGGTCCCAAAAAGAACAAGGCAAGCAATCTGCAAACTCCAATGTGGAAAATAACACAGCAGATCAATATAATAAATTGAAACTTTATTGATAATACCATATACCAAAATGTTGCCCGACACAGGCCGTGTTTCGCCCAAAAGGGCTGCATCAGGGGCTAAAGTAAACAAAAACACAAAATAATAAATATAAGAAATGATATAAAAACAATGAATGAATAAATATAATGTTTTATATCATTTCTTATATTTGTTATTTTGTGTGTTTGTTTACTTTAGCCCCTGATGCAGCCCTTTTGGGTGAAACATGGCCTGTATCGGGCAACATTTTGGTGTTATTTTCCAAGCACACATTTTCAGGGGAAAAAGAAAACCCTCAGAAATGGTTTGTACAGCGGTAATCGGGCATTGTCGCACACTGCCGGGTTACCACGGGAGCCCTAACTGCCACCTCAATGGGTGGTAAGAGCTCCCCACCACACGGCCATGTTTGTCAGGGGGCTTTTTACCCACTGCGGTAAAAAGGGCCCTGGTGTGTGAGAAAAATGTCCCTCGCTGCTAATGCAGGGCCCTTTTTTCCTGCGGCTTGGTAAAAGAACCCTTTAGTTATTTAGAAAATTTGTTCTGCAAACTAATAACTAGTTTTGAGGGGTTTTTTCTTAAGATTAATATGTGTATGTATATTTGTTATTCGTAGTCTGTAATTGCTGGAAATGTCCAACTTCTATTTATTGGAATCTGCTTTGAACCGAGAGGTATTAGCGGAACACAAGCCATATTGTTATGGTTATTATCGTCCTTTCAAGAACTACCATCAGTATTGCTGCTACACAGTTGCAAACTTCTTCTTAGAGAGTGCTCATGCTCTTGATATCACAGTACCTGAAGCTATTTTACAAGCAGACTGTGGAATAAAAGTATAGAGCATTTGTTCTCAAATGACTTTCACACTTAAAAAAAAAACGGTATAGAAGGGTACAACCTGCACAGAGCAGCAGGCATCTTTCTTATCAAACTGGATGGGTCACACTGGTCTTTATCTGCTGTCATTTACTGTTACTATTAACATTAAGGTGACATTGACTCAATGATGTTATCCTATAATGATTTACATACAGTTCTAATACAGCCCCTGCTTCGTACATTCCCCTGGATTTGCTGTTTCCATTAGATATCTCTGCAATGCATTTTCACCTGTAAAATATTCACTGCTAAAACGAGAAGGCTCAAGGTAGCCCTTCTGGAACTCAGTTCCCATGTGGCATCATTAAAGAGCTTCAGAACTTTTGAGTCAGTTTTGACACCCCAAGGGACTCTAATACTGATCTCAATTTCCAATGACATCTGATGGCATGCTGACCGTGACTCCACTAACACCTCCAGCACCAAACACGTGGAATACCACCTGGTGCCAACATTTATTTCTTTCTTATTTATTTATTTATCTATTATATTTGTATCCCGCGCTTTCCCACTCATCGCAGGCTCAATGCGGCTTACATCCTGGATGAGCTGATGTGTAGAGGTGCCCCTGCTGCTTCTTGTTTCTTATGCAGCTCATTCCCACCTTCACGCTGCTCTAGTGGAAAACCCAGCTATTTTTCAGCATGTCTCAATAGGTAGCTTCTGACAGTGCTGCCAACTCTCTTGCTACTGAACCCTAGATAATCTCCTACTACCTGGTACAGTAAGTGTGCAATGCATCTGACACCATGGACACCCCCATGTTAATCACATCATCTGATACAAAACTGCCAGGAAACACAATGGCTTGTCTCTGGCCTAGCTGCCAGCTCTCCATCATCCCACTTATTTCTGCTAAGATATGGGGCATAGGTACAGCTCTCATCCATTTGCTCAGTGTGCAGCACAGCCCACCCATACCCTGCAGTTGATGCACTTCTTCCCCAATATCTACAGTCTTCCTCTGTTTCATCCAGAAAGAGAAACAGTGATGCATGTCCCCATGTATTGTGTAAAATAAAAAGTTGCTACATGTAAATTTTTAAAAACGAACATAGCCACTCACTAAGATGTCCTTTTACTAAGCCACGCTACAAAGTGGCTGGCGGTATTTTTAGCATGTGGGTTTCTTGTGAGCTTGGCCACTTTTTAGCAGTGTGGCTCTAAAATGGACAAATTTTTATTTCTGCCATTAATGGCCACATGCTAATTTAAACAAGGCCAATAGAGCCTGAGCCCTTACTGCTTCCTATTTAGTAGGAAGTAAGGGCTCACACGCTACTCAAGCGGTGATCGGGCAGTGCACAGCAATGTGACTGTGCTGCCCAATTACTGCTGGGGATGCCTACTCCCCCCCCCCCCAGAAAAGAATTTTTATTTTCTAGCGCAGGAAACGGCACACACCGATGTCAGAAATACAGATGACTCAGGATGCCCCACAGTAGTGCTGATTCAGGGAATGCTACCCAAGAGGTAGCCCTATCACCGCTTAGTAAAGGGGCCCCTAAATCAAAAATTAAATAAAAACTAAACAGAAAATGGAAAATAAGGTGATACCTTTTTATTGGACAAATTTAATACATTTTCTGGCTAGATAGACTATATAGACCTGAGAAAGGAGATCCTGGCACTTAGACTTACAAACTCTGGTCGGTTTGCGAAAAATGTCCAAAATTCAAGTGGGGAATATAGCCATTTTCAAAACAGAAACATGTCTCTTTCTTTTTTTTTTTTTTAGAAAATGGCTATTTGCTACATGTTTTTGTGCTCTGTGCGTTTATCTTTTTGGTCCATTTTTGAAAAAAAAAAATGTCCAAGTGAAAAACACACAAAATCAAGCTATTGGGATGCAGGAGGAGCCAACATTCTTAGTAGACTGGCTACACAGACATCCCAAGAAAGCAATGGGTAACCTCGGGGACACTGAAGAGGACTTCAAAGAATTGCTCCCAGGTATACATCTCACCATTGCTCCATTATCTTGTCTGCTGATCCCACTACCCTCAACTGTACACCACTACAATAGCCCTTATGGGTAAAGGGTGCACCTATAAGTGGGTACAATGAGTTTCTGATGAGTTTTGGAGGGTTTACAGTTTCCACCACAAGTGGGGCAGGTAGGGGGAGATATAGGCCTTGGTCCACCTGTCTGCAATACACTGCACCATTAGACTACTCTAGGGACCTGCATGCTCCTCTAATGGACCTGAGTATGACATCTGAGGCTGGCATAGAGGCTGTTAAGTAATGTTTTTAATCACATTTGTGGGAGGGGGTTACTGATCACTGGGGGAGTAAGGGGGAGGTCATCCCTGATTCTCTCCAGTGGTCATCTATGGCACTTTTTTGTGGCTTATTTGTCCAACCTTTAGTCCTAGATGTTTTGTTTTGTTCCATTATGGCAGAAAAATGTCCAAGTGTTAGGAATGCCCAGATCCCACCCTTAACAGGTCCCTAACATGCCCCCTTGTGATTTGAATGCACTTCTGATGAACTTCATAAACGTCTAAATATTGGTTTTGAAAATACCAATTTGGACACTTTTGTTAGAAAAACATCCAAATGAAAAACTTTGTAAATCTAGGTGCTTTAAAAATAAGCCTAACTTATCACCTTATTTTCCATTTTTAATGTTAATTTATTAACCTTTAAGGTAGGCTTATATCAGTACCACACTACTTCACCCTAAATTAAAAATAAAATTCATTGTTCTACCTTTGTTGTCTGGCCATTCAGTTTTTCTAATAATGCTGGTCCCAGTCTTTAGTTACTGCTTCTCTATCTTCTCTTAGCTCTCTTTCCAGGATGTTGTGTTCATTTTATTCTTCTTCTCTCTCCTCCTGTCTTTTTCACTTCTTACACTACATCAATCTCTGACACTGATCTTTTCATCGGCTTTCTTCTATTTTTCTGCCTCTTTGTCCATTCAGATTTCATTCATTCTTACTATCCAGTCTTCAATCTCCCTTTTTTTTTCACTGCATCTACTTACAGCCTTCCATATCTTTCCCTCACCCTTGCAATCTTTCCTGGGTGGCAGCAGGCCAGAAGCAGTATCAAAGCTAAGAACAATATGAAGACGTGGGAGAATTTTCTTGCACACGCCTGCCACTAGCTCTTCTAGTCATGCTCCATCTAATGCAGGAAGTTTACATCAGAGGGGGCAAGACCAGCACAGCTAGCAGCAGTGTGCTCAGGAAATTATCCTGTGCATCTTCATATTTTTCTTACCACTGATGTTGACCTTGGAAGGCAGTGGCCAAGCAGCAATGGCAGTGGGAGAGAATGGATGGTCACAACTGGTGCTGGGGAGGCTTAGCCTTCAGAAGCCTCTTGTATGAAGTGCCTATGCTTGTCCTGATTCTTAACTGCATCACAGTGTTTAGACTATTCTGTCAAAAAGCAATATCTCACCGGAAATATGTTTCCTCTGATGTTTTTAATAATTCATAAGGTCAAAGAGAAATGTATGGCCTTCAGGAACCTTTTTTTTTCGGTGGGTGGGGAGTCTTTTAGTAAAGTGCACTAAGTAGTTAATGTGTGAATTAGATCATGTTAACCACTTCTACACAATGCACCATAGCAGTTTAGCACAATGATTTGCGCAATAAGGGCTGGATTCTATATATGACACCAAAAAAATCGGCACCCAAAAAAGCGCTATTCTATAAGCTGTGCTTAAAGTTAGACGTGGTATATAGAATAGTGCTTATGCCCCGGATTCGCGCCTAACTTTATGGAAGGCCTTTTGCACCAACTGAAATGTGGTGCAAATGTACTTGAATACATTAGGCGCGTATCCCCGTTATCTATAACAATGCACATTAATTTTAGGAATGCTGCCATTATGCCCATTTCTGTACCCGTTTTTTCAGATCATGTGTAAATTTTAGGCACAGAACCCATGCCTAAATTTATATACATAAATGCCAATTAAATCTAATTATCACCGACAATTGCTTCTTAAAAAGCCAATTATTTTCACTAATTAGCTCATTATTCAATTAAATTGCACATGCAAATTGGACACATTGTTGGCAACTTTTATAGAATTGGGGGGATAACTGCATGTCAGGTTAAGAGGTGGGAGCCAGGTAGGTCATGGGCAGAGAATAGGCATGGACCGCATATTACAGGTAATACACTGTACTTAAGATGGGCTGTCACCTTGCAGCTCCCGCAGTAACTCGGCAGTACTTCCCATCACCAATATGCCGTCATATCCGGCATTACAAAAATATTTTTTTTACTTTTGTAACGCTGGCGTGTATCCGGTGGTAATGGGGCTATGCCACATGCTGCCCAGTTACTGCTGGGTTAGCGCTGGAGCCTTTACCGCCACATGGCCATTTTGCAAAAAAAAAAAAAAAAAAAAAGACCTATCTTTTACCAGCTGTGGTAAAAGGGGGCCTCAGTGAGTGTCAAAAACACATGCCAATGCGAGCGCAAGCCCCCTTTTGCCGCTGCTTGGTAAAAGGGGCACTAAGAGCATCCACGCTAATTGCAATCAGGTTTATGCACTCTAGTGCAGTTTTCAATGTGGTACTTGTTTATGTGATGCTGGGCTGCTCCCATAAATTACCATATAGCCTTTGCATTTAGTGTGTTTTAATTTTTGCAGTTAAGGTGTGCTAAGTACAAAATGTTAGCACACTTCAGTAAAAGACCCCTTAGACATTTGACAAATACCAGTCATTTGTTAACAAACAAGGTTATTAGTAGTGTTAGCATATAAAGTTCTACATGCGCACATAATTTTTGGCTGACTTATCCTCTCCATATGGTCAAATATTTCAGTGGATAGAAATAGAAAAATTGTTATCAGATAAAAACATCCAGTCCCATTTTATCTGTTCAATTTCCCAACCTATTTCCATACTGAAAATCCCACTCAACCTACAGCTTTTCACGCATATTCTTGCCACTAAATGTGCTGTTTATTCATCTCATTCAATCTGATGTATAACTGTGGAATGGGAATTTCATCAGCACATTTCTGGTCTTCTTTTCCTCAGGGACCAATGTTCAAAAGTCACCATTAAAAAGCGCTTGCGTTTAAATCTGCGGTTGAGGTTGCTGATTTCAAAATAGTGAACAATGCTCAAAGAAAACTGCATTCAAATGAGCTGCGTGCAATTTCAGCAATTAGCTCAGTAGGGAAAGCGTCTAACGCTTGCATAGAACAGTCACTTGCTAAGCATTGATGCTATATGCAGTGGCGTTCCTAGGGTGGCTGACACCCGGGGCGGATCGCCGATGCGCCCCCCCCCCCGGGTGCAGCGTGACACCTCCCCCCGGCGAAAGGACACCCCCCGGGTGCAGCATGACCCCCCCACCCCAGGCAAACGGACACCCCCCCGGGTGCATTTTTACCTGCTGGGGGGGTGCCGCGCGCCTGTCAGCTTCACTCGTTCCCTGCTCCCTCTGCCCCCGAACAGGAAGTAACCTGTTCCGGGGCAGAGGGAGCAGGGAACGAGTGTTGCCGACAGACGCGCGGCGCCCCCTCCCCTTAGTACGCCACTGGCTATATGCATATGCCCATGAAAAAAAGCTACAATGCGTGTGCCGTGGACATGCCTCCACAATGTGCTTCAGCCTTTTTATTTTTTGTTCTATGACATCTTTTTCACAGTGCTGTTATGTGTGGGACACAAGCACATGGCTTATTTAACACACACGTGCAAATACTATTAAAATAAGACAGAAGACCGCTCCATAGAGCAGTGGCATAGCCAGACTGCCAAGTTTGGATGGGCCTGAACCCAAAGTGGGTGGGCACAAACTTTTCTCTCTACCCCCCTCCCCCAGCAAAATTTAGTCACACTCAGATGCATTTGTCACACAGGGTAAAGTGCTGCTTTTCAGTGCATCAGATTTCAGAAAATTTATTTAATAGCCTAACACCCTTTTCAGTGAGCTTTCAGAGGCCAAAACCTCCTGCCTCAGGTCAGTATAATGCTGTTACGGTATCCTCGCCTGACCTAAGGAAGGAAGTATTGGTCTCTGAAACTTCATTAACACAGGTACCATATTACTTTATCCTAAATTAAAAATAAATTATTTTCTTTACCTTTCTTGTATGGCCATTTACTTTTTCTCATTGTGTCGCTCCCAGTCTCTAGATTCTGCTTTCCTTCGTTTTCGCTTAACTCTTCTGCCAGGTTTTCCTGGCCATTTGTCATTTTTCTCTCCTTTTTCTTTGCTTTCTTCAATATTTTTCTGCCTCTCTCTCTCTCTGTCCTGATTTAATTCATTCTTACTATTCATTCTTTAATTTCCTTCATCTACTTATGGCTTTTCATCTTTTTCTCACCCTTGTTCTCCCCATGCCCCTTCCTCTTATTCTCCAGTTTTTCACTACTCCCCTTTTCCATCCAGCAGCTCTCCTCTTTCTCTCCCCATCCTTCCAGTCTCCCCTCTCTCTCCCCATCCTTCCAGTAGTCTCCCCTCTTTCTTTCTGCATCCTTCCGTCCAGTGTCACCTCTTTCTCCTTACCCTTCCATCCAGCGTCTTCCCTCTTTCTCTCCCCATCCTTCCATCCATCTACCCTCTCTCCTGATCCTTCCATCTAATGTCTCTCTCTCCCTCTTTCTAACCAGTGTCTCTGTATCTCTCTACCCTTTTCTGTTCAGTGTCCCTTCTCTCTCCACATCCTTCCAGTCTCTCCCCTTTCTCTCTGCATCCTTTCATCCATCTCCCCTTTTTCTCTCCCCATCCTTCCATCCAGTCTCTCTCCCCATCCATCCGTTTTCCCTCTTTCTCTCCCCATCCTGCCATCTGTTTTCCCTCTTTCTCTGCCATCCTTCCATCTGTTTTCCCTCTTTTCTCCCCATCCTTCCATCTGTTTTCCCTCTTTCTCCCCATCCTTCCATGTTTTCCCTCTTTCTCCCCATCCTTCCATGTTTTCCCTCATTCTCTGCCATCCTTCCATCTGTTTTCCCTTTCTCTGCCATCCTTCCATCTGTTTTCCCTCTTTCCTCCCCATCCTTCCATCTGTTTTCCCTCTTTCTCCCCAACCTTCCATGTTTTCCCTCATTCTCTGCCATCCTTCCATGTTTTCCCTCATTCTCTGCCATCCTTCCATGTTTTCCCTTTTTTTCTCTTTTCCTCGAGGCCCGCCCTGCATGCCAGCGCCAGCCCCAGCTCCCATTGCCGGCCACTGCTGCTTTTCCTGTTGAGCAGCAGGGCCGGCGCTACAAAAAGAAGAAGCGCTAATGCTAAGGACGAAAAATGTTTAAAAAAAAAAAAAGCGCGGCACCGGCAGGCACTGTCTAGGCAGCCTTGAGGCATTGGCTGCTAGCTCTGCAGGCTCCTCCCGTCTCTTACGTTACTGCCCCTGCGTCGCTCCAGGGGCAGTGATGTAGGAGACAGGAGGAGCCTGCGAGCCAGCAGCCAATGCCTCAAGGCTGCCTAGACAGTGCCTGCCGGTGCCGCGCTTTTTTTTTTTTTAACATTTTTCGTCCTTAGCGTTAGCGCTTCTTCTTTTTGTAGCGCTGGCCCTGCTGCTCAACAGGAAAAGCAGCAGTGGCTGGCAATGGGAGCTGGGGCTGGCGCTGACGCTGGGCGGGCCTGGGCTAAAATTGGGTGGGCCTGGGCCCAGCCAGGCCCACCCGTAGCTACGCCCCTGCCATAGAGAAGTTGTCATCATGCTACAACAGCTCCAGATCTTCCAAAACGTTTTGCACACTAAAGGTAGGCACTCCTTTCTCTGCATCGCTCGGAGATGGCTGTGCATTGCTCAGAATGCTCATTTTAATTCTAATCAGCTCATTGTAACACATTTACAAAGGATTATCGTTCTGCTACCGTGAACAGTAAAATTGGCACAGAACAACTTTGTGCATTACTTGCTGAATAATGTGAACGCTAAGCTGGCTGGAACCAGTGTAAATCGGACATTGCCAACATGGTAAGCTTTGTACACTGGGCCTTCAGTGCTGAGGGGAGAGGGTCCTGTAACCTACCCTGGCTTTTTCCTTTGTTGGAGCAATAGGGAAGGGATCCTTCTACTTTAGGCTGTGTCTTTTCTTTCCCTAGAGCCACAGAGAGAGTTCTCTGGCTAGTGCAGATGCCACTGCGGTTCCACCAATAATATTCTCAGCACCTGCTACAAAAGCCTCCACTGCACATTCTTTGCAATCCTTTTAAATATCGTGTGTTACATTATAAAAATGTTACTTTTTCATCAAAAAGTACAGTGTGTTCGTGTATCTTTCTAAGGCTGTGGCTTTAAATCTAGTCCTCGGGTCATGCTCAACCAGTTGGTATTTCAGGATATGCACAGTGAATATGCATGTGAGAAATGTGTATTCACTGCCTCTGTTGTGAACAAATTTATGTTATGCACAATCATTGTGGATATCCTGAAAATCTGATTGACTGGGAAACCACTGATTTACAGCACTGAGAAGTGCTTGAAGATTGTATTCACATGACACGGATGAGTTCATTATTAGTATATACACCGTTGTGTTTTGGAAAAAGTGTGAGAGTCCTAATATATATCCACTACATAAATTTCAGTAAAGAATAAGGAATCTCAATACAAAAAATGTGAAGAAAAGGAATTAATGTTCCAATTGAACAAAACAAAATATTAATGCATTAGGCAAGAGACTCTCAACCCAGTCCTCAGGACACACGTAGCCAGTCAGGTTTTCAGGATGCCCACAATGAATATGCATGTGACAAATGTACACGCCGTCGCCCTTCCTCCATTCCATGCAAATCTCTCTCATACATATTTTTTACTGGGTATCCTGAAAACCTGACTGGCTAGGTGTGTCCCGAGAACTGGGTTGAGACCTCTGTTTTAAACTAAACTGGGCACTTAGGGGGTCTTTTACAAAGTATCGGTAAGCCCAACTCGGGCTTACCGAACGCTAAATCGGGACTACCGCTGGCTGCCGCCAGTAGTTCTGCCCCGAGCGCGCGATATTTCCGGGGGTGGGGGGACCTCCTAGAAACGGCTTATGCGGTTGTAACCCGGCAGTAACCAGGCATTGCTGCATGCTGCCCGGTTACCGCCGGGTTACCAAGGGTGGGTGCCCTTATCGCCACCTCAATGGGTGGCAGTAAGGGTTCCCCGCCGCATGGCCATGTTTGCCTGGGGGCTTTTTAACCTCTGCGGTAAGACGGGCCCTGGCATGCGGGAAAATGCCCCCTCAATGCCTGTGCAGGGCCCTTTTTCCGCAGCTTGGTAAAAGGAGCCCTTAATTTGGTTAGCTGTGCCTTTATTTTTGGATAATGTACTATTTTCTAAATTCAAGTCCACTCACCAATCGGATTGTACATTTAGCAGAACATAAGTAAGCAAATAACAAAGCTAATGATACAGCTTGGCCAACTGCATAAGCCCAGTGTCAAAGGGCTCATCTCTAGTGTGTTTATGGCAAGATTTTCCAAATTATAAAAGCATAGAGAAACAAAAGCATCACACTGAGGGACAATAGCCACATTAAATAAACCACGTTTAAATCGTCAAATTAGACTTAGGGGCCCTTTTACCAACTGGTGGTAGGGCTACTGCCGGTGTAGTGCACTGTGAATCGGCCCTATCGCCGGGCTCGCCCAAGTAGCAACAGTTCCAGGTCTGCCATACGCCGTTTCCGGTGCTAGAAAATAGATTTTATTTTCTAGCGTCAGTGGACAGCGAATAGGTGTGCCAGGCAGTATTCAGGCAGCATGTGATTACCACTGAGTTACCGCCGGAGCTCTCACCGAGGCGGTAAGGGCTCTGGCAGTAAATAGCCAATTTTCTAAGTAGCAGACAACCGTTTATTGCCTCTTTTGAAAAACACCCCTTTTACCAGCTGCAGTAAACGGTGACCTCGGTGAGCAGAAATCCCATGCGCTTTAATGAACACTTTTGGTGGCAATCTGTCTTAATGTACCACAAACTTGAATTGGCCTCTGCCAGTCTGACCGGTTCAATAATCAAAACAAATATTTTATGGTCTCCAATTGCTTCCTATCTGGCTTCCAATGCTGTTGAGACTACAAAGATGATATTGAATATCTATTTTGCAATCCCAATTATAATTGTATCACTCTCTGGCACACATTCACCAATATGTATTTACATATTTGACCATTTTTGTTATTGTTATATACCATTTGCATTATATTAAAAGCAATAAAATATCTTGGGGAAAAAAAAAAAAGAAATCCCATGCGCTGACGCCACCACAGGCCAAGTTTTGCCGTCGCTTGGTAAAAGGACCCCTTAGACATGTTTTATAATAGAAATAACACAATCTGAATCACTAAGTTTCTATAATAGTGCATAAAAGTATTTTAACTGAAATTTTAATTTAAAGAAAACTTCACCAAATTAGACTTATTATCACTTTGTTTTCACTTAATGCAATTTAGAGGCGTATGAGACAATTTTTGTCTATGCCACAAAGTTGTTAAATACCTTGGGGCTTTGCACCAGTTCTTAAAGTGGCTTCCTTCCCCTTTGAAAGTTGGTATGAGAAAGAATATCCGTAGAGATCTGTACCTGCTTTCTCTGTGGGCATTTTTTCAATGGAAAATAAAGTGCACAGTTTGGAAAATATCTTTTTTAGTCATGTGGAGGATGAACTATTATAAAAAAGTCCTTTCACCTTGGTAAATTATTATTCATGCAGGTGAATAGCTTTTGAAAATTGCTGTCACTATTTTAGAGGCCCTTTTACTAGGCCACAGAAAAAAAAAGTAACCTGCGATAGTTATGGAGCGTGAAATTGGCATGTGCTGGGCCACTTTTTACCTTGGTGGGAAAAAGTCCTTTTTTAAAATAGGGCAGTAAATGGCTGTACGCTAATGTGGCTACTTGCTGCCTGAGCCCTTACCGCCACCTATTTAGAAGGCAGTAAGGACTCGCACACGAACCCTGTGGTAATTGGGCAGCATGTGGTCATGCTGCGATTACCGTTGGGAACGTCCCTGCAGTAGACAATAGAAAATTATTTTCTACCTTGGGAACCTGTGCATGTCAACTTCGGAACTATCGCCGAGCTCCTGTGCTACCCCCCCCCCCCCCCCGGTAGGGCCAATTTGGCGCAGGCTACTCATGTGGTAGTCCTACCGCAGCTTTGTGAAAGGGCCCCTTAGTTCCTTAAAATGCATGGTACCTTCTGATAAAATACGATTAGTCAATTTTGGGTTGGAGCTAATATCCTTACCTGTGCTGCTCGATATGTTAACATCAATACTGATGTCAGATATGCCTCCTCCTTTAAGAGAAGCAACACATGTGTAGGTACCAAAGTCCGTAAATTTCAAGTCTATGATGTCGAGGTTTGTGGTGCCAGGAGAAACGTCCAGATCAGTCTGGGTGATGACCATTCTTTCAGAACTTCGTAATGGGCGTCCATTTTTGAACCAGCTAAATGTGAGCTCCTCTGAAGGAATAGCTTCCACCTGACAGGAGATCTTTACCTCACGACCAATCTGGATATTGTCATCCTTGTGGTACGGGTCTGGAGTAATCCAAAATCGTCCTTTTTTTAATGCTACAGGGCAGAAGAAAATAGTTAAATCAAATAGCTCTTTGGGTAGCATTAATAAGACAGTTTGATATGAAAATTTGAAAGTGCTGAAAACAGTTTCAAGAGTACAGGTCAGGGAAAGAAAACACAAATTGTCAGAGACTAAGAGGGTCTTTTACTAAAGATTAGCTTGAGTTGTCTGCAGCAGGGCCCATTTTATTCCTACAAGCTCTCCTGCAGATAGCTCGAGTTAATCTTTAGTAAAAGACCCCCTAAGCCTGGTAACAAAAGGGTCCCCTTACTAAGCTGCAGTAAAGCTAATTTTGGCACGCTCTTACGCAGGTATTTTCTGTGCACTAAGTCAATTTTAACTGCAGCCATAAGTATGCCATTTTTCTCCATTAATGGCTGTGCACTAATGTTGGAGAACAAGGGCAATGTCAGGAACACTTCTACGGTATGTGCCCTGAAAATGGCAAGCACAAATAATGATCAAGTACTTTTGCTGTTTTGCTTTGACTTTCCATGGAGGCTCCTCCTGTCTTCTTGGATTTACATATGTAGCATCACATCATACCTTATGCTAGGAGTTTATCTTGTTGGGCAGACTGGATGGATCATACAGGTCTTTATCTGCTATCATCTATTATGTTACTAAGGGCCCTGTTTACTAAGCTGTGCTACAGACATGTTAGCATTTTTAGCACGCCCTAATCATTAGTATGCACTACCTATGTAGATACCCAGCATTCCCTACGGGCATCTACATGGTTAGCGTGCGCTAAAAACGCTAGCACACCTTAGTAAACAGGGCCATGTTACTCTGTTGCTATTAATGCACAACCATTTTTAAAAATTTCCACGGCAGCACTTATTTCTACCTATTTTGTAGATGGTAAGGGCTCCTGTGTTATCCATGCGCTAACCTGTTAGCACACGGTGATGTAGATGCGATGACTGGTTAGTGCAGGAATGCCCACTCTCCACCCCTGACACACCCCTCAAAAATGCAAATAAAAAATTTCAACAACTACTGCATGACACTGTAGCGTGACCCACGGTAGTCCATTTTTTGCTGTATTAGGTGTATGTTAACACCTAATGCAGCTTAGTAAAAGGACCCCTATTTATTTTAAAACTTATACCCCCCCCCCCCCCCGCCTAAAAACTAAGGGCTCCTTTTACAAAGCCGCACCAGCAATTAGCGGTGTGTCAAATGCAACAAAGTCCATTCAATTCTTATGAGCTTCAGCGTATTCGGCAAGCAGTAATCACTACTGCAGCTCTGTAAAAGAAGCCCTAAGCAACTTACAATTAAAACATTCATAAATTAAAAACAATTCAAAACAAATAAAGACTAACAAAGAAGGCCTACTGAAAAATCATCTAAAACTACTCATTATTAATCAGATGCACTGATAAGAACTTGAACTTGTTGAAAATATTAGAGGTGTGCCTTCATTTGAATCAATATGAGAAAGGTAATTTTTAACCTGAAAAGGCAGGAAAAAAAGTCATATCCCCCTGATTCTATAAACATCGAATAAAGTTGTGTGCACAAATCTGCATGCATAGCCGATTTGCACGTGCAAATTAATTGTTTAACAAGCTAATCAGTGCCGATAATTGGCCAATAACAAGCAATTATCAGCACTAATTGGTAGTAGTTAGAATTTATACACACAACTTTCTAAGTGTATTTTGTAAAGTACTCCATGCAAATTCTAATGTGTGGATCACAAAAGGGGTTGTAGTCATGGGAGGGGCATGGGCATTCCTGAAAATTATACGCAGTTGCAGAATATGCCCAATCCGCGCCTAAATAAGACTTGGGAATTTATACCAGGTTTTAGTTGGTGTAAATGGCTGTGCCTAAATTTTAGTCTTGGGGCGACAGCTATATGTATTCTATAAACTGTGCCTAACTTTAGGCGACATTTATAGAATACCGCTAAGCACGTTTTTTTTTCAGTGCCAATGTTTTCTGGCACCATATATAAAATCTGGCCCTATTTGAGCAACAGGGTGCACTATTGAGAACACTATTCCCCCCCCCTCAAAAAATAACCACAATTAACCTACATATAATGTTGTACTATGTTAATACATTGCTAAATATTGCAAATTGCATAATAAATTATCCAATGGTGTTGGTGGTAGTCTGTTTAGCAAATTTAGCAAACTGAGAAGGTCTTTTACTAAGGCACGCACACGTTTTTAGCGAACGCTAAAATTCTGGGTGGGCTAAACTTTAGAGACGTCCATAGGAATGCATTGGCATCTCTAATGTTTACGTGCCCACAATTTTAGCACACGACAAAAACGTGAGCGTGCCTTAGTAAAAGACCCTCTGAGAAAATAGTGACTATCTGGCTAGGACACTGCAGCTGTCTCCAAGTTCACATCACATGAAGAAGTAAGGGATTCAAAAACAAATTGATACATTTGGACTGACAAATATCTTCATGTGGAAGGGGGTTATTAACTATGAATTTCTTCCAGTAAGCTCATCTGGGTCTCATGTGGGACTAAATACACAGCAAGCTTGAGTTTCCATACTGCTTATTATGATCCTGTTACATTGGCAGGCATTTAGGAAAATCTTTTATTCCATTATCTGTAGCAGTTGTATGAATTGCAGAAAGGCTTCTATTCTTGTGGTCAGGTCACAAAAAGGACCTTTGACTGATTGTGGAAATGAGTGCAACTGAACCTGCCAGGCTGACTGTCCAGTAATCAAATGCTTAGAGATGAATCCTGGAGTATGGAGGAAGTGGCTCATTGATGGGCCCTTTTAAAGAGGCGCGGCAGGGGCTACCACACGGACCGTGTGCACCAAATCAAACCTATCATTGGGGTAGTGCAGGAGCCAGGCGGTAGTTCTGAAGCTGGCGCGCACAGTTTCCCACAGTAGAAAATAATTTTCTATTTTCTACCGCAGGGGCATTTCCGGCGGTAATGACAGTATGGCCACATTGCTGTGCGCTGCCTGTTTACCATGGAGTTAGTGCATGAGCCATTACTGTCTACTAAGTAGGTGGAAAGAGCTCAAGCAGTAAATAGTTGCGTGCAGTGGCGATCGTAGGTCGGCTGCCACCCGGGGCGGATCACCGCTGCGCACCCCCCCCCCCCGGGTACAGCGGTGTCCATCCCCCCAGGGTGCAGCACGACACCCCCCCAGCGCAATGACATCCCCTCCCCGGCATATCAAGCCCCCCCCCCCGGGTGCATTCTTCAGAGAGCAGCTGCGCGCCTGTCGGTTTCACTGGCTCCCTGTTCCCTCTGCCCCAGAACAGGAAGTAACCTGTTTCGGGGCAGAGGGAGCAGGGAACCAGCGGAGCCGAGAGAAGTGCGGCTGCTCTCTGCACCCTCCAGCAGCGTGCACCCGGGGCGGACCGCCCCACCCTTCCTAAGCCACTGGCTGCATGCTAATTTTAATATTAGCTCATGGCCATTTACTGCCCCATTTTAAAAAAGGCCCTTTTCCTGCTGCGGTAAAAAGTGGCCCAGCGCACGCCAATTTCATGCCTAAAACTAGTGCAGACCACTTATTACCACAACCCCTGAATGCGGCGTCTTTTGTTAAATACATATTGTGCCATTGAAAAAAAAGAAGTGTGTTTGGTGCAAAATACATCAGAAGAAGCCATTTTACTAAAGGAAAAAGAAAAAGAGCATCATCACCTTTGCTCTGTGCAGGAAACAGGTGTAAGTGGTGATTTTGCTATTTACACATACAAGGGTGCCCCTTACACATAAGTTTTGCAAGATTGCACATCCAAAGGGAGCCAATCAATGCACCAAAATTGCATTTTGCGTTGGATTTTCTTTTTTTTTTTTTTTTTTACATTTCCCTAATATATTAACAAGAAATCCAAAGCGAGTTTTCACCATTTTAACATCAAAGAGAAAAAAGAAAAGAAGAAAAAAATGATCAATATAGTCCACATCACAGGAGACTGTAAGTCTACATAACAAATATTAAAAGAAACAAGCAAGATATAGAACTTTGATGCAAAATAAGGGCACAAAAATTATGAAACTCATATATAAACCAACCATGCTAAGAGTTTAAATACTATTGAGCTTATTTTTGAAAGAGATCGCCGGCCATCTTCCGACACAAATCGGGAGCTGGCCGGCAATCTCCTGATCCCGGCCAAATCGGTATAATCGAAAGCCGATTTTAGCCGGCCCCAACTGCTTTTCGTCGCGGAGCTGGCCAACCTTCAAGGGAGGGTACAGAAGGCGGGACGGGGGTATGGTTAGGAGATAGCCAGCTTCACCCCATAATGGAAAAAAGATGGCCGGCTCAGACGAGCATTTCACCGGCTGCACTTGGTCCATTTATATTTAGATCCAAATCACAAAAAAGTGCCCCAATTGACCAAATGACCACCAGAGGGAAATGGGGATGACCTCTCCTTACTCCCCCAGTGGTCACCAACCCCCTCCCACACAAGAAAATTTTAAAAAAAGTTTTTTGCCAGCCTGAAATGTCATACTCAGTTCCCTGACAGCAGTATGCAGGTCCCTGGAGCAGTATTTAGTGGGTACAGTGCACTTCAGGCAGGAGGACCCAGGCCCATCCCCTCTACCTGTTCCACTTGTGGTGGTTAATGTTGAGCCCTCCAAGACCCCCCAAAGCCCACTGTACCCACATGTAGGTGCCCCCCTTCAACCCTTAGGGCTATGGTAATGGTGTAGAATTGTGGGGAGTGGAGTTTGGGAGGGGATTTGGGGGGCTCAGTACCCAAGTTAAGGGAGCTATGCACCTGGGAGCTATTTTTACTTATTTTTTTTAATTTCTAGAAGTGCCTCCTAGGGTGCCCGGTTGGTGTCCTGGCATGTAAGGGGGGCCAGTGCACTACAAATGCTGGCTCCTCCCATTTCGCCGGGTTTGAGATGGCCGGGCCCGTTTCCATTATGGCTCAAAAACGAAGCCGGCCATCTCCTCTAAACCTGGCGATCGATTTAGCCGGCAACAACCGTATTTTGAAAATACGGTTGGCTCTGCCCCCTTGCGGAGCCGGCCCCAAAGATGGTCGGCCATCTATTTGGCAGGCGCCGTTTGATTATGCCCCTCTATGGGGCCCTTTTACTAAGCCATGTAGGCACCTAGGCGTGCCCAACACACATCAATTTGGAATTACCGCCCAGCTACCATGTGGCATGGGCGGTAATCTCATTTTTTATGTACGTCCACTATGTGCACAGGAAAATATTTTTTTCTGGGGCGCGGTGCTAACCGGGCGGTAAGGCATTCTATGCGCATTGACCATTACAGTCCAGTTAACGTGTGAGATCTTACCACTAAGTCAATGGGTGGCAGTAAGGTCTCAGACCCAAAATGGATGAGTGCCAATTTTCATTTTGCCACATGTCCATTTTCAGCCCAAATCTAAAAAAGGCATTTTTTACAGGTGTGCTGAAAAATGGATCTGCACATGTCCAAAACATGTGCTTATATTAGCGCAGGCCATTTTTCAGCGCACCTTATTAAAAGGACCCTTATATTTCTATAGAAATTTCTCAAGGTGTTGATGAATCATAAAACATGTACTGTTTCTCCCAGTATGTTACCTGCGCTGCCTGGTTACCGCTGGATTACCGCAGGCTTACCACCACCTCAATGGGTGGCAGTAAGTGCTACCTGCCGCATCACAACACAATAAGAGTAATCTTACTGCATGGCCATTTTTAGGGGCTTTTTACCCACTGCAGGAAAAAGGGCCCTGGCACATGGGAAAATGTCCCCCGCCGCTACCAAATTTGCATGCACAATTTAATTGAATAATGAGCAATTAGTGCCAATAATTAGCTTAAGAAGCAATTATTGGTGCTAATTGGAATCAATTACGATGAATGCGTGTAAATTTAGGCATGTGATCCATGCCTAAATTTTGCACATGTCCTGATAAAGGGGGCACGGAAATTGGAGAGTCATGGGAGGTTCAGGGTGGATTGTGGGTGTGGTTTTTGGTTGCATACACAATTATAGAATGAGGGGGCATTTATACCACATTTTCTTCGGTGCAAATGAGCATGCTTAAATTTATGCGCAACCCCTAGGACTGAAGCGCTATCCTATAAACTGTGCCTAACTGTAGACCCCACTTATAGAATAGCGCTTAAGCGGGGTTTTTTGGCACCAATGTTTTTGGTGCAATATATAGAATTTAGTCCATAATGAGGGGCATAATCGAACGTCGCCAGCGATCTATGTTGGCGGCAGCGCTACAGCTGGCCAGAACCGTATTATCGAAAAAGATGGCCGGCCATCTTTTCTTTCGATAATACGGTTTAGCCCGGCCAAATGCCGTGGAGTTCGCCGGGTTTGAGATGGCCAGGTTTGTTTTTCAGCGATAATGGAAAGTTATGTCGGCCATCTCAAGGCATTTGGCCATGGGAGGAGCCAGCATTTTTAGTGCACTGGCCCCTGACATGCCAGGACACCAACCAGCCACCCTAGGGGTCACTGCGGTGGACTTTAGAAAATCTCCCATGTGCATAGCTCCCTTACTTTGGGAGCTGAGCCCCCCAACCCCCCCCCCCCCCAAACCCACTACCCACAAATGTACTGCACCCACTAAAATTGCTCCAGGGACCTGCATACAACCTCTAGGACGTATTGCTGCTGTATAACTTTGGCACACCAGTTCACACCTGGAAACTAATCTCTCTGAAAAAGTCCTTTCTTGAAATAACCACGTTTACTCACAGTTAACTGCAGATCAGAGTCCCCTGGTACTAAGATTAGCAGTAGGTCAGAGCTGGCACAATGGTGCACAATGCCCTCTTTCAGCACCATTCAAGGTAAGAACTACGTTCTCTAACGTGGGTAACACAGGAAAGGGAACTAAAACTGGCTTACAAAAATGGCCACTACCGCATGGACTACAACAGAAAACAAAACAGGGCACACTCTGACCCAGTTAGCAGGGGGGGGAAAGCACCATGGGAGTAGAGCCCAGTACCCTACACCCACCAGAATGCATTGCTAAAGTGACTCTGCAGGGCACCTAACAGAAAAGGTGTCACACTCACCCGAGAGCCACATCGCAACCAGGGAAAGGCTGTCAGAGGATACAACACATTCTGCTGTCATGGAGGTGGGTATGGCTTTTGAGGCTGGCATACAGGCTGGCAAAAAAGGTTTTTAGTTTTATTTTTTTAGTTAGGAAGGGGATTGGTGACCACTGGGGGAGTATGGGGAGGTCATACCCCATTCCCTCCAGTGGTCATCTGGTCAGTTGGGGCACCTTTTTGAGGCTTGGTCATGAAAATAAAAGGACCAAGTAAAGCCGGTGAAATACTGCTTAACGCCGCTATTTTTTTCCATTATCGGCGAAAGCCGACCATCTGGTAGCCATGCCCATGCCCGCCCATGTCCCGCCTTCGCTAATCTACCGACACGCCCCCTTGAACATTCGCCGGCGAAGCGACGGGAAAGCGGCGATGCTGTCAAAAATGCCGCTTTTGATAATACTGATTTCGCCGCTTTTAAGAAATCGCCGGCAATTTCCAGATTTGTGTCGGAAGATGGCCGGCGATCACTTTCGATTATAAGCTGGAATGTATGCAAAAAACAGGAATATAAGAGGAAACATCAAAAAACCATATGAAAACTGCAAACACTTCATTTAAAACAAAAACTAAGTGAAGATTGTTTGAATGCGCACACCCATACTGAACAAAAAATGAGTTGACACTGAGTTGACCGATTATACCTTTGACCTTATCTCCTAATCTCCTTATACTCATCCTCCAATCTTTTCTTTTCCATCTTTCTATACCATACCCCTCCCAATCTCCTTTCCTCTTACCTATCCTATCCTTGCTTACCTCCCCATATCCAATTCATATATTCTTAAAACCTTACTCTTATTATGTTTATTACAGTTCATATTCTTTTTCTTACAGGACTTTTGTAATGCTTTTTTTTTTTTTACTATGTAAGCCGCATTGAACCTGCTGTGTGTGGGAAAGTGTGGGGTACAAATGTAATAAATAAATAAATACTTAGGCATGACTCAACGTGGATATAAATACTGATGTTTTCATTGTTCCCGGTATTTGTGCACTGCCTTTCTAAATACATTGAGAGGATAATTTATAAACCATTTGTGTGTCTAGAATGCTGTTTTGAGTGCATAAATGAGCTTTTATAAAATTAGCCATGTGTAAAGTATTTACAGTGCAAGCCAGCGCACCTTCATACAGTAGGCACGCTTAGGAGTTAGGTCAGAGCATGGTCAGAATTACAATTATGATGTACACATGTAACTTTATGTGCAACAAATTTCCACTTATATAGGCTGTATAAGTTTCACATATACAGGTTGAATGCATATAACTTTATGTGTAACACACTTCCTCAGATGCAGGCTGTATGCACGTAACTTTATATGCATATTGGCAATGCCATTTTATGAAAGTCTCTTTCTGCATATGAAGCACAATTTTATATACAGAAATGCTTTTGAAAATTAACCTCATAGATCTAAGGGAATGTACAGGAGTGGGTCTACTGAAAAGTTATCATCTGCTCTAAGATAATTGTTAAGTTTATGGGTTTATCAGTCCTACTGTTAATAACAGGAGATCAGAAGATCACACTTTTTTCATGAATTGAATAAAGCTTCAGTTGCATCCCCCTTTAAATTTTGTTTTGTGCCAATTTGAACACATATGCATTATTTATTTATTTATTTATGTATGTATACATACAATTTATATCCTGCTAATCTAAAAATACAATGAGCAAAATGGCTCACAATAAAACATGCATAAAACATTCATCAGCTATCATTAAACAGACAACATAAAGCAAATTAAAAAAAATCAGAAAAAAAGTTACGACTTCTATGGTCTGTGCCCTGATCGTGGCTGAATAGATTTGGATGGGAATGAGTGGAGCTTTTCAGGGGCTTCAACGACAACGTCAGAAATTTTAGAATAAGGACAGTTCCGGGCAGACTTCTATGGTCTATGCCCTGAAAATAGAAAGGACAAATCAAGATCAGCTATACATATGAAGTATCATGTCATACCTTATGTAATGAGTTTATCCTGTTGGGCAGACTGGATGAGCCATACAGGTCTTTATCTGCGTCATCTACTATGTATGTATGTTATGTAATATCAATTA
Organism: Microcaecilia unicolor; assembly: GCF_901765095.1. NCBI lineage: Eukaryota > Metazoa > Chordata > Amphibia > Gymnophiona > Siphonopidae > Microcaecilia > Microcaecilia unicolor. The sequence goes on from NC_044039.1 coordinate 159,732,875, forward strand.
GGGAAGGTTAAACTAAATAAATATGCTTTTGCCTTCTTGCAAAAACCATGATAGCCCCTTGTAACCAGCTTAGGAGTTCCACAGGCATGGCCTCACAGTTGATAAGGCATAATCAAATTTATTAACCAAACTAAGAGGGTCTTTTAAGGTGCATTAGCATTTTCAGTGCGTGCCAATACTTAGGACACGCTACACGCTAGAGATGCCTATATATTCATATGGGTGTCTCTATCGTTTAGTGTGTCCTAATCATTAGCATGTGCTAAAAATGCTAGTGCACCTTAGTAAAAGATCCCCTAAAAGAAGCCCAGTTTCACAGGACTGCACACTTTCCCTCTAAGCTGACTGAGAGTCCTCCACTTACAGTCCTGCCAGTGGGTGGTGCTGTTTCACTATCACAGTTTCAATAGTGAGGGACAGGCAAGCTCTGCAGGACTCCAGGGAACCTGCCTGTCTCTTGGGATTGAAAACACAATATTGAAGCCCCCCCCCCCCCCCCCCACCCACACACACACTGGCAGCAGTGCATTGGAGAGCTCCTGCTCAGCTTAGAGGGAACATTGATTGTAAAACCCTATAATTTTTCAGTGGTGTAACTAATGTTTTTAATCAAGTAAAGTGTTGAGGGGGTGGTCTTAATATGAATGTAAAGGCCTTTTTGGTGACTTATTATTTTTGGTGCATATAGAACTGCCTTAACATGCATGCTAACCTATATTACACAGGCTGTTATGTAAATATAGTATTTATAAATAAAACAAATGGGAAGATATTCATTTTAATTCGTTTGAAGGCCATATAACTTTAAAAGCTTAAAATGCCAAGTTTCCAAGATTTATTATTATTTACTACCCCACCCTTAGAGACTTCAGGGTGGTTTACAATCTAAAAAGACACCTTTCTGACTTTTCACCAACTTTGTACAATTGTTCACTGTTGCATTGTTGTTGCTTCTTGATTGCATTTGTATTGAAAGTCAATAAAAATACTAACACACACACACACAAAAGCTAGCACGGTCCCAATGCACATTGGATACATGCCCCTCGTACCTATTCTCCTCAACCCTTCCCTCCATGATCTGCTGGATAACTAAAATAATTAACAGTCTGTTGGATAAGGGTATCTTACCTGCAGAGGTGGGCCAAATAGCTCTGTCCCCTATCCCAAAGGCAGCTGGTCTAGACCCAGCAATACCTGCCAGTTACCGACCTGTGGCGAGAATACCAATCTTCACCAAGCTAATTGAATCCTTTGTCAGCAAACAATTCTTGAAATACCTGGATGACTATTCATGCCTGCTCCCTATTCAATTTTAGTTTCACAGCAGCCCATAGTACGGAAACTTTAATGTTAGTTCTGACCTCTTATGTAAGATCTCACCTATCATTGGGCAAGCAAACCATATTATTACAGTTCAATATCTCGGCAGCCTTTGATGCAGTAGACTATGACCTTTTATTAGTAAAGCTGAGTGATATCGGGCTGTCGGGATCAGTGCTCAACTGGTTCCATGACTGTAGTGGAAGTGAATTTTAAAGATTGTTTTTCAACTCTGCCTTGACCGACCAGTGCACTTGGGGTCTGTATTTTTGATTAAAAGTAATTCTGTTAAAAAAAAGACAAATAACATAGAACAAACCACTAATTATTATTATTTATTACATTTGTATCCTGCGCTTTCCCACTCAAAGCAGGCTCAATGCGGCTTACATAGTAGTGGGAAGAACAATATAACAATATAATATAACAGTAATAAAAGAGATAAGTAGGTAAAGATAGGTAATGTGGAAGGGAGGAAGGTGGGAGATAATAGAATAAAAAAGAGATAAGTAGATAAAGATAGGTGATGTGGTAGGGAGGAATGTGGGAGATTTAGTCTGGAGCAATGTCGTTGTCTTCTGGGTATGTGTTGGGTAGATGGGTTCATAAGATTAGTCTGGGTCATTTGGATAAGCTTGTTTAAATAGATGGGTCTTTAGTGCTTTCCGGAAGGGTAGATAGTCACAGATTGAGTGGATAGGTCTGGGGAGGGTATTCCAGAGTTGGCTGCCCAGGTAGGAGAAGTTGGATCCAAAATAAGTTTTGAGTCCTTTGCAATTTGGGTAATGCAGGTTGAGGTAATTTCGCAAGGATATATAATATATAAACAATTACGAGACCAGACAATAAAACGGGAAGAAGGGGTAGAAATCCAAAATTAATAGGACAGCGGGGGGGGGGGGGGGGGGGGGGGAACAGAACAAAAGCAGAAGGGATGACAAACCATTCTGAGGTCTCCAGAAGGAAAACAAAAAATAACAATGATAGCTAATCTTTTTTCTTTTTTTTTTTTTTTTTAATATTCTTTGCTTTAGATTTTTTTAACCTAATTACTGTAGTCTTGTATGCTGTCAATCATTTTCTTAACTACCAAAATACCGTCCTAAGCATGATACACTGAACCAGGCAAGACATCATATCCTAAATGAGAGAATGACCCTGGCTAATGATTCTTGAATATAAATGGACTTATTTTTCTTGGTGTATGAAATTGTAATAATATGTGTCAGTTAAAATAAGAACACATATGGACATGATATGTGCACTTACCCTTCTTCCCCCCCCCCCCCCCCCCACACCTGCTCCCACTATATTTCTGCTCACTCCCTAACCATGGACCCTTGACTTGTAATTGTATATCTACTTAACTTATGTAAGCCACACAGAACTGAGTCCTCGACTTGGATGAGTGTGGGGTATAAATCAAAGTAAAATTAACATATGCAAGCAATGATACCAACTGCGTAGCAGAAAGAGTAACTCTGCATTTCCTGTCTCATCTTTCTACTAAAGATTATGACCCCACCGTGGGAGATAGCTGGGCTCTCTCCCGCAGTTGGCGCTATACCCAGATATTCAATGCCAGTCTGTTTCTGGTGACCGGACTGAATATCCGGTTTAACTTTGGCCGGTCCGATTTTAACCAGCAACGCTGATATTCAGCACTGACCACTTAAAGTGAGACCAGCCAATGCTATTTTGCTTATTGTGGTGGCCAAATATGGCCGCCAAACTTTTTCGGTCAGGTTTTGAAAATCGGGGGATAGCTGGTTATATCACGTGATATAACCGGCTATCTTTAAGCTACTATCCAGCGATATTCAACGTCAGATAACCAGCTATCCAGTGCTGAATATTATCAGATAGCCGCTTAAGTGCCGTTTTAGCAGCCTTTTTGATTTAAATATCGGGCGGTACATAATTAAACTGGATTTAAAAGATATTTCTCTGGAAATAAAAGGCAGTTCTATTTCTGAAACTGTAGAAGACTGTAAGACAGTGTTTTTCATTGTAAGGCCCTGGAGCCTGCAGAGGGTCCTATTATCTATCATCACTTCCTGACTGTCTTTCCTCAATATTTGCTCTTATAACCCCCACAACCTCCACTCCACCCTCAGAAATGTACTGTTAATACTGGTTTCATAACACATATTCAGTTTTATACCTATATTATGCAGCTGTTAGTGAATTTGAACTGCATGGTACCCAAACTCCAAGACACTGTGAGAACAGGAGTCTCTCACCACCAAATTCTATAAACTCATGTGCCCACATATATGCCTAGCATGCAAATTTGTACACTCAATTTATAGAATAAGGTCAGTTGCATGTGCAATTTAATAATTGGCTGTTAATTAGAATTACTGGCTGATTATTGGCTTAAATTGGTTTAATTGGTGCTAATTGGCTTTAATTAGCAGTTGTGCCCCAACTGCCCTTAGTCACTATTCTAGAAGTTGCGTGCACAAATTCTATTGAACCCAACTTCTAGTGGGGATATGGGAGGGGTATGGATATGGGAGGGGCATGGGCAGGTCAGGGGTGTGCCTAGGAGTTAACATTCGGAGTCTATATAGTGCACCTAGAGATCTGCGCTGAAATCCAAGCGTATTCTATAACAACGTGCATAACTCGCTAGGCATATTCTGTAATGAACTGTACCTAAATTCTAATGCGCGCAGTTCAAAAAGGGTGTGCTATGGGTAGGGAAATGGGTGTTTCGTGGGTGTTCCAAAATTTACACGCGCAGGTATAGAATATGGCCCAGTGCACATAAATCTACACACAGGGATTTAGGCCATATTTTCACTGGCCTAAATAGACATGCTTTTTTTATGCATTAGGATTTCCATCGAAGCATGTTCTATATACCAGGTCTAAATCTAAGCGCTGCCTATAAAATATGTTTAGGCGGAAATCTTTACCATGCATATTTTTAGGCGCCATATATAAAATCTGACCCTAAGCACACAGGTTATAGAACACTAGGAATTACATGCCTAATTGCCAAGAGTTAGGCGTCAGTGAGCCTTTGACATGGCGTAAGTGCTTGTGCCTAAAGTTAGGTACACAACTGCGAACTTATGCTTGTATTTTATAACAACAAGTCCATGCAGAACTACCGTTTTAGAATTCATGTTTAACGTGCATTGTCCCATTGCATAAATTTTGGTGCTCTTCCTTGACTCTACCTCTCAGAGGTGTCCTTTTATGAAGCTGTGGCAAAAGGGGGCCTGTGTTGGCATTGGCACATGTTTTTGATGCGTGCTAAGGCCCCCTTTTACTGCAGCGGGTAAAAGGCAGGTGGCGGTAAGGGCTCCCGCGCTACCCTGGCAGTAACCGGGTAGCGCATGGCACTGCCTGATTACCACTGGGTACACACCGGTGCTACAAAACTAAAAATACTTTTGTAGCGCTGGAAATGGCATGCGCTGGGGATAGGAACTACTGCCAGGCTGCTGCAGTAGCCTGGTGGTACTTCCCTTTTAACGAGTGGTTAGCCCGCGATGGGCTTACCGCCATTTTGTAAAAGGGCCCCAGAGTGTACCTGAGCAATCAGGCGAATTGTATTATCAAAGTGGGACCCATCTAGGCATCATGTCACTGGGGAGAGACTCTACCCCCAAAGTAGTGGTCACTTTGGTGCCCATCTTAGCTTCACAATGGCCTCTGCTTGAGAAATAGTGAAGATCACTGCTGTAATAGCTAATCTTTTTTTTCTTTTTTCTTAATATTCTTTGCTCTAGATTTTTTTTTACCTTATTACTGTAGTTTTGTGTGCTGTCAATCACTTTCTTAACTAGGATTCTATTCATAATACTGCCAGCAAATATTTCAAAAATTCTTCATAGGTTCTTTCATGCTGTTTGGATACAATCTTTTAATATGTATAATACTGAGAAAGGAATAGAATTAACCACTTGCTTTCCTCATATTCCCTGTTTTTTTTTTTCAATTTACTGTAGATATCTATCACATTTTGAACAGTCTGTGTGCTTGATAACCATAAGGTTGATTTGACATAGAGTTAAAATTTTTAAATCCTTTCCCAAAAGAGTTTTTTTTTCATAAACTATATACAAGAATATCATTAGAGAAGATAAGCAATTATACATCAACACCTAGTAGCTACAACCAGCACACTACTTCCATTGTAGGACCAGACACAAGCCCCCCCTCCCCACCCTTTCTCCCTAGAATATTCTCCTAATCTGACTTTAGAGACAGTATACTTCCTGTACATGTATAAAGGTCTTCTCATTATGGAGGAATCACGTTATTTCTAGAAATCTCTACATAAAAAGGATATTAGTCAATTTCACTAACTGAGAGGCAGGAAGGGCTCGTTCTGCATCTCATGTCTTACAGTTCCTCTAACAAAAAAAAAGCACAGCTAGGCCTTCAAGACTGAGACAACAGGAGTCCTTTATTTAGATCAGACCCAACACAGGCCATGTTTCGGCGCAAAAAATGCCTGCCTCAGGGGTCTATTAATAAAACATATACATTACAATCAAACATAAAATATAAAAAGCATAAGTATAAACAATACTCATAGAACACATACATAATTAAATAAATAAGCATCTACATTAGTAAAAAACTATATATAAAAATACTCATAAAAAGATAATAAAATGATACACATCTATATGAATTTAATAGCCATTAATATTGTAAAACATAACTCATCATTGTCTGCCTCATAGGTCCCAGTGACATTAAAATATAGAGTATAACTATTGTAATTATTGTTGATGAAGTTGGAGTCACCAAACTATCGTGAAAAAATAATATTGAGCAGAAGAAGACCAAGAAGGATAGAAAATGACTGAATCCAAAACAAAGGGCTGCCTTACCCTAATTGTTTCCAGGATACATTTTACAAACAAATCAGAGGCACAGCAATGGGGGTAAGCATGGCCCCCGATATTGCTATCCTCTGTGTGGCCTTTTTTGAGCACCAATTCTTAGAAAATCACCCATATAAGGAAGAACTAAGATTTTGGAGGAGATATATAGATGACATACTGGTACTATGGAAGGGGAGCATAAACATGAGTATTGTTTATACTTATGCTTTTTATATTTTATGTTTGTTTGATTGTTTATTAATAGGCCCCTGAGGCAGGTGTTTTTTGCACCGAAACATGGCCCATGTAGGGCCTGATCTAAATAAAGGACTCCTGTTGTCTCAGTCTTGAAGGTCCAGCTGTGCTTTTTCTTTGTTTGCTATTTGTGTATACTTTTTTACCCTCTCTGGTTACTTACAGTTCCTCTATAAAGTTTCTTAGAAATATAAAAAGAGATAGAAGAAACCTTAGAAGGGCAATATTCAAATGTTTTACCTGGATAAAATGGCCCGACTGAAATGTGTACAGAGGTTCCATAATGCTTGTACTTTAAGCACATTGGAACGAAGGTTCTCCAGTGGGTGTGTCTAAGATAGAGTTGCAAATCACCTATTGGTGTCCCCTATCAGATATATATATATATATATATATATATATATATATATATATATATATATATTCACTGGCATGGCAACTGGACAAAAAAACATAGCCTCCCCAACCTGAACCGTGACCTTCTACGCCTGTCAGACCCACTGCCTCTCTCCTTCCATCCACCCACCCCTGTTCTGTAACAGAGTTTGGCTCCCTCCCATTGCACTGCTGCTACCGGACCCGCACTCATAAACAATGATAGAAGAACGCAGGACTCGGCTCTCTGCAGCGCCACTAGTGCTTCTTGTGCCGGTCCCAGAAGTTTACATCGGAAGAGGCATAACCATCATAGGAAGCACTAGCGCTAGCAGCGCTGTAGAGAGTCTGGTCCCACGTTCTTCTATCATTGCTTATTAGCGCAGGACCGGTGGCAGAGGTACAACAAGAGGGAAGAATGAAACTGTGCTGCAGGGTGGCCGTGAATAAGTGGGAAGGGAAAAAGAAAAGAGCATGACTGGATGGGTAGGGGAGGGGAGAGAGAAAGTGTGGTGCAATACTGGATAAAAGTGGAGGAGAGACAGTGGATAGAGGAAATTCTGCATAGGTGGAGGGAATGAGATGGAGATAGGGGCAATGCTGGATGATGGGAAGAGACATAGGCAGGGACAATGATGAATAGTGCGGGGAGTAGAGGAGAGAGACAATGGGCATTGCTGCATGCTGGGGGAGAGAGACAGACAGACAGGGGTATGGGGTATGTGGAGAAACATAAAGGAGATGCTGGTTTCAGGGAGAGACAGAGAGGAGGTGAGAGAGGCAGAAGCAATACTGTATGGGGGAGAAAATGGGCAATGCTGGATGGTATGAGTAAGGGAAAGGACAGAGATGAGATACTTTATGGTGGTAGGGGCAGAGAAACAAGAAGGGATGCTAGCTGGTGGGGGGTGAGAAAGAGAGAGACAAGAGAAGGGATGCAAGATGGCAGGTGGGAGAGAAAGATGAGAGGTAATGCTGGATTGCAGGGGATAGAAACAGAAAGGGGGGAGATGCTGGATGAAAGGGGTAGAAAGGTGAGATGCAATGCTGGATGGTGGTGGGAGAGAGAGAGACAGAGACAGAGAAGATGCTGGATGGCAGGTGATAGAAACAGAAAAGGAGGTACAGAAAGAGGAGATGCTGAACGGCAGTGGGAGAGAGGAAAAGCTAGTGAAAGAATGGGGAATAAGAGAAAGGAGAAGGGGAGGGCCACGGTGAGGAAAAGAGATGATGAAAAGCTCTAGGTAGATGCAATAAAAGAGGAAGATGGAAGACTGGATAATATGAATGAAATCTGAATGACTAGGTAACAAAAAATGGAAGAAAGCTGAAAGGAACAGATTGGTGTTGATGTTAGTTGTTATGGAAGAGATGAAGAAGAGAAAAAAATGACACATGGCCAGGAGACCCATGGAAAGAGAGTTAAAAGAAAACAGGGAAGCAGTAACCAGAGACCAGGACAATTAGAAACATTAAATGGGCAGATAACAAAGGTAGAAAAAAGAATGTTATTTTTAATTTAGGATGAAGTAATGTGGCAGCCATGTTAGTCCACTTTAAAAGTTATAAATAGTTATAAAGTAAAAAAAGAAAACAACAAAAAAGAAGGTGACACCTTTAAATTGGACTAAATACATTGATGTGACTAGCTTTTGGAGGCCAAAAACCTAATTCTGCAGGTCAGGACAGTATACTGCTCTAACAGTATGCTTGTCCTGACTTAAAGAAGGAGTTTTTGGGTTCTGAAAACTAGCCAAAAATGTTTTGTTCGTCGAATAAGAAGATATCACCTTATTTTTTGGTTTTGTTTTATTTGCTAATTTTTAATGTAGCAATTGAAAGATGTTAGTTTTTTGAAATTTACATCTGCTCTTTAGATTTTCCACGGTACAAAGGGATGTGTCACTGTTTCTATTTCTTTGGTTTTGCATTGTATGCACAGTATGGCTTCTTGGGGTTCAGTTTAATTTTTGTCTACATATTTCTATTTTTAGTTTGTGGTTACTTATTCTATACTTGATGAGGGTCTACTTGTGATCATGTATGAAAAAGGTTGAGTATTCTGTTAGCATTGAGTGTCTGTGTAGGACTGATCTGTACTAATCCAACTTCTTTAGCTTTCCAATAGGTATATTGATGATGTTCTGCCCACCGCAATTCATGGTGACTCCTGAAGGTTAGTGTTATGGTAGAATTGCTTTATAGGTCCTAAGTGATTTTAGTTGAGTTTTGTATTACTTCACAGTATGCCTTGTACTGGATTTTGGATTTGGATTTAGTTCATGCCTTTTTCAAGTGTAGCTCAGTGAGGTTATATTAAGATGCAATAGGTATTTTCCTATCTCTGGAGGACTTACAAATTTGTGCTAAATAATTGTATATATTTCCAGAATACTGCAAATATTGTCCAGTTTAATATGTTGTATTATTTTGGTTCACTATATTCATTTTTTGGCACATAATTTATTTATTTCCCACTCAAAGCAGGTTCAATGCAGCTTACACAGTAAATGGAATACAGAATATTGTTAGAGAGGGTAAAAGTTAAGTATACCAGAATAATAGATGAGATGGGTAGGTAGAAATAGGCAATGGAGAGGGGAGTAAGGAGGGAGATGAAGTCTGGGTCAATGTCATTATCATGGGGGTACGTGTTAGGTATATGGTTCGTAAGATTAATCTGGATCGTTTGGATAGGCTTGCTTGAATAAATGGGTTTTCAGTGCTTTTCGGAAGGGTAGGTAGTTGCAGATTGATCGGATATATCTGGGGAGAGCATTCCAGAGTTGACTACCCAGGAAGGAGAAATTAGATCCACAATAGGTCTTGTACTTGATTCCTTTGCAGTTGGGGTAATGCAGCTTGAGGTAATTTTGCGAAGATTCAGACATGTTTCTGGTAGGGAGGTCAATCAGATTGAGCATATAGTCCGGAGATTCACTGTGGATAATCTTGTGGATTAATGTGTGGACCTTGAAGTTGATTTGTTCTTTGATAGGGAGCCAGTGAAGTTTTGTACGAAGAGGGGTTACGCACTCAAAACGTGATTTGCCAAAAATGAGTCTCGCTGCTGTATTCCGGGCAGTCTGAAGTTTTTTCAGGATATGGGCTCTGCAGCCAAGGAAAATGCTATTACAGTAGTCTACATGGGTAAGTTCCTGGAATGTATTCAGTGTGCATATTACAGAGGTACTGGGGAGACAGCTGATAGAGCTGCACCAGAACCACACAGTGGATTCATTCTTAGCAGTATTCAAAAGTTCTCCACTATCCTTTTACTGCTGACATAGGTGTTTCCCCCACTGCAAGCATTTTAATGTACTCTGTTCTGTTCCATCTGTCCCATACCCTGATCTTAGCCCCGCCCTATAACCATCTAGCCCCACCCACTTTAGCCTCCCCAAACAGCTGTCACCGACTGCCTATGCAAAAAACATATTATTTGTTTTTGTGGTCAGTTTTAGTTTAAAGCACATATGCGGTCAGCACCTGCTGTCAAATGCCTATGTGCTTTTCAAAACTGACCTCTATGGCGTCAATATACAGTGAGATTTAGCTGGGTAGGAAACGGCTTGCACCCAGATAAATTCTGCTCACTGGGTTCATATTTTAAGCAGCAGTTACTGGATAATGCCACTAAAAATCCATTCATAACACCCTGACATCATCCAGGTAGAGCCAGGTGGTCCTGGAGAAGGGCCTAGGCAGAGGTTCCAATTATCCAGTGAGTGGCAAGGCTTGATTCACTAACTGAATAACAGCCAGGATTAAATTAAGACAGCAAAAATACTACCCTAGCTTTATCTGGTTACTTATCTAGGTACTGGTCTAAATATTACCAGTGCTTGAATAAGTACCAATAGGCAAGATATACCCAGATGTTAGGTACCAGCGAGTATTTGGATACTAGTGCTGAAAATGCAGGTATAAGATATCTATGGTAGTTGGCTTTTCATACACTGACCACTGTGGCTGAATATTACTTCCAAACATCTTTATATGTTGTCTATTATTCCTATAAATTTGAAAAAGAAGCTCTCTTTTGCACAATGGAAATACAATGGCAAGTTATTAACATTATATTGAGAGACTGAGGTAATATTTGACATAAGCTGACTTAGAAGTGAGATTCATTGCTGTCATGGTTTGAACAAAAGAAAAAAAAAAAGAAAAGAAAACCCAGAACACCACCAGACCTGCGCTGTACCGCATAGGAGAAGAAAATGCAGAGACAGCCAAAAGGATAAGGATGCCACAGGAGCCACACTATTGAAACCAGTTTATTGACGTGACCTGACATGTCCATGTTTCGGCATGGCATGGGCCTGCGTCAGGGTTTCTTAATGCACTGTACCCAGAAACAAACAATGGTCTATCAAGCATTTTGAAGATGTTACAAAATTTAACCCATATGAAGAGGCTGCCCCTGAGTAAATCAACCATAACATCAGAGTGTAGGAATCAGGGCACCTTGAATCTGTGAGGCATACTTCTAGCAAGGACCGCTATGAATAGCTGGGCCGAAGAATGATTAAAGAACACAAATGTGAATGAAAACACTGTGCAACTGCAAATCAAGACAGGAAAGGGCCCCTGAGAAAGAAGTTACTTAGGGTCCCTTTTACAAAGGCATGTAAGGGTCTATGCGTGTCCAGTGTGCACCAAATCGGCTTTACTGCCTGGCTACCACATGCCTTGGGCGGTAATTCTGAATTTGGCACATGCCAAAAACACGCAGTAAAAAATATTTTCTATTTTCTACCACAGGGCAATTTGACAGTAGTTTTGCTTGCACAATTTTGTTTCTGCAAAATATGTTCTCTTTCAAGAGTTGTAAAATATTAAAATCTTGAACTAAAGAGGTCATTTCAAAAACTGTGCAAATGAACTAACTTGTGGGCCTTTTGCATGATCTTCACCACATTTCTGCCCAGTCCTTAAACCTGGCCCACTGTGTCCACTGCATCCACAAAACAAAAGCCCGATGCAAGAGGAAGTAGAAAATACATATTCCACTTGCTAATACTAAAAGCTTTCTAGAATTAAAAAAAAAAAACATTTGAAAGTCAAATAGGATCCTATGCATTCCTAAATTCAAAAGTAGAGGAGTGTGGTAGCCGTGTTAGTCCACTCTTAAGGTTATCAATAGAAATCAAACAAAATAAAACATGGAAAAGAAAATATGGAAAAGAAAATAAGATGATACCTTTTTTATTGGACATAACTTAATACATTTCTTGATTAGCTTTCGAAGGTTGCCCTTCTTCCTCAGATCGGAAATAAGCAAATGTGCTAGCTAACAGTGTATACTTTAAAACCATACAAAGAACTTAAGACCTTTGAAGTCAGAATGATTGAATATTTTAACACCCAACAGAAAGGACTTAACAAGGATCTGGGGTTCCTAGCCCATTATAAACCATAAAGCTGTATGTCTCTGTTCATCACCCTCCCCTCACCTATCCACACCCACCCTGTTAGAATATCAATGATTTGCTTTGATGTCCCCATGCATACTTCAATACCCACCCCCCTCCTCCCAGCCTTTCAGACTGTCATAGTAATGCTTGATTGTTTTCACTTATATACACTGTCAGCTAGCACATTTGCTTATTTCCGATCTGAGGAAGAAGGGCAACCTTCGAAAGCTAATCAAGAAATGTATTAAGTTATGTCCAATAAAAAAGGTATCATCTTATTTTCTTTTCCATGTTTTATTTTGTTTGATTTCTATTGATAAATTCAAAAGGAAACTTAAAAATATGATGCTGCATTTAGAACTGGAAACATGATGAAACTAGTTTCCAGGAGGTAGCAATACAGATAACTGTCAAATCAATAAGCCATCTCTATTCCTATGCAGAACAGTTGCAATAACACTTCTATTTTATCACCTATAATAAAATGAGCGTGCATGAATTCATTACAATCTCAAAGCTGCCCACCCGTTTGGAAATGAATGTCATAAACCTTTTAGACAAGGGACAGGTTTTTTTTACAGCTCATGCAAGCTACAAAAACAGGACAGGTGGAAAATGTTTTAATTCTAGCTATTACATCACTAAATTCCCTATGGCAGCTTTAAGACCTTGGCAAGAGAGAGGGAATGACCTCTAACAGGTGCTTTTGAATTGTGAGCAGTTACCCACACCTATTCTGTAGGCAGTAAGGGCTCATACGCTAATCCTGAACTAATCAGTCCCACGGTAAGCCTTTTCAAGCTGCGGTAAGCACGTGCTAGTGTTTACCGCAGCTTAATAATAGGAGCCCTTTGTAAGTAGGGATGTCAGTCATCAGAAATCACTGTGATTTTATGTGATAAATGTGATTGAACTGCTGTGAATAAACAGGGGGCTGTTTTAGCAGACATTTATGAGATATTTGTTGCTGAACCTTCAAAATATTTTACTGTGGGTCACACTACTTTAAAGTTGTCATTAATATATGCTGCAAGTTAAATGGAAAAATAATAATCATGCATACACATTTTGCAATAATCTACTGTGCTTCAATATCGTAATACAATGAGTATGATACAGGATCATAGAATATGTCTTCTATTACACATTTTGCTTTCTGCATTGCTATAAGACTTAATGATTCTTTTACAACATTGTGCTCGAATTTGGGCTTAACATGTTTTAGTGCAGGATTTTACCATGCGCTAAGCCGAGATTTAGTGCAGCACCTTATGGGGGCGTGACCTCTATTTTTTATTGCAGGTTGTGCGTTAATATTGCCATTAGCTTGCGCTACCTGCCGAGAGTTAATGCAGGTGCACGTACCTCCTCCTACCTAGGAGATACTAAGGGATAGATTCTATAAATGGTGCCTGAAAAATCCACATGCATTCTCTAAAGTACGCCTAAATTTTACTGAATAGGCTTAAATTTCCATGCGGAATATAGGATATGCTGAGCGCGACTGATCCATTTAGGCCATATTTTATTTGGTGTAAATCCCAATGCCTAAATTAGGTGCACAGCTGGTGCATTCTATAATAATGTGCATAGATTTTAGAAACGCCCACAACCTACCCATTTCACGCCAATAACCATGACCCCCTTTCAACTATGCAACTTGGAATTTACACTCACCACGTTACAGAATACACTTATCGAGTTGTGTGCGTAAATCTTAACTAATGCCAATTAGTGCTCATAATTGCTTGTTAACATTCAACTAACACGCTGATTAGTTAGTTAACAAATTAAAGGCCCCTTCTATAAAGTGGCGGTACCGCTCGCTAAAAGGAACTACCGCCGGGCTACCACAGCAGCCCAGCGGTAGTTCTCACACTCCCAGCTTGCCTTCATATTAGGCGCTACAAAAATATTTATTTTTGTAGCACCAGTGTGTACCAGACGTTAATCGGGCAGTGCCGCGTGCTGCCCAGTTACTGCTGGGTTAGTGCAGGAGCCATTACCGCCACCTCAGTGGATGGTAGTAAGAGCTCCCCCCGAAATGGCCAAGCGGCAAGTGCTTCACTTGCTCCATGGCCATTTCTTTAAAAAAGAAAGACCTAACTTTCACATGCTCTGGTAAAAGGGGGCCTTGGCACACGTCAAAAACACACATCAATGCCAGTGCAGGCCCCCTTTTGCTGCAGCTTGGTAAAAGGGGCCGTAAGGGCCCTGTATACTAAACCACGCTATAGGTGCGCTAATATATTTAGCGCACACTAATGTTGGATACACCCATATATTCCTATGTGCGTCTCTAGCATTAGCACAAGCTAAATTTTAACATGCGCTAAAAGCATTAGCACACCTTAGTAAACAGGGCCCTAAGTTATGCACATTGTTGTAGAATATGCTTCGATTTACATGCAGAAATTAAGGTGCGATACACAGAATTTGGGGGAAAGTGCTCCCATGTTAACTCTGTGTTAACCAGCCAGCATATGTGGTAATTACAATGCCCATGCTTCACACCCTCAAAGAAAAATTTAGTGTGCATAAGTAGAGAAAATACAGCAAAACGCATTAACGTGTTTGTGCGGAAGCCTGTTTTCACACGTTATCCCCCTGATTCTGTAAAAGTCGCCAAAAATTGCGCGTGCAAATTTAGGCATGTTCCCAATTTTTACACACGATTTAATTTAATAATTATTGACACTAATTAGATTTAATTGGGACTAACATGCGTAAGGTTAGGTGTGGGATCCATGCCTATAATTTATATGCATTCCAAAAAAAGTGGGTATGAAAATGGGAGGGTCATGAGTGTTTTGGGGTGGAATTAGGGCGTGGCTTTGTTATACAAGTAATTAGAGAATAATGATGCTATGCGCATAAATTTAGGCATGGACCTTTGCAACCTGTTTTCATTGGTGCAAATGGCCGTGCCTAAATTTATGTGCAACTTTCTGCATATGCATGTATTCTAAAAACCACGCCACCCTTCAGGGCATGGTTTATAGAATACCACTTAAGCCGATTTTTTCGGTGCTGACTTTTTAGGCACCATTTATAGAATTTACCCCAGCATTTAACACACTTTTGTCCTTTTTTCTTTTACACATCACATAAGTTACATATAGTTTAGATGGAAACCTACCTCTTACGATAATGTTGGTAGACTTTTTTGCTGGGTTCCCCACATTATTATTAGCAATACAGCTGTAAGTGCCGGCATCCTCAGACGTAATTGCAGGTATTGTTAATGTTCCCCCATTCAGGACAGTCTTGTCAGGCAAATTCCCAGTAGATCTGACCCAAGTCAAGGTGGGAGTAGGTTCACCTCCAGTTGTAACACACACCAAGGTTATGGCCTCTCCAGGATTTACTACTATTGGATCATCCACTAAGAGCTTAATAGATGGAGATGCTGAAAAATATATAAATCCAAATGTATTTAGACATTTATTCTGAACATTTACTTAGAAAAAAGAACACAAAGCATTATGGGGTCCTTTTATTAAGCTACGAGAAAAGAGCCCTCTGGTAGCAGCAGGGGGCTGTTTTTCCTGCATGCCTGGGCCCTTTTTACAGCAGCGGGTAAACCCCCCCCCCCCCCCCCAAAAAAAAGGCCATGCAGTAAGATAACCATTACTGTGTGGCCATTTGGCGGGGAGCAATACCGCCTCCCACTGAGGTTGTGGTAAGGGCTCCCATGGTAACCTGGCAGTAGCCAGGCAGCACACGGCAATGCCTTATTACTGCTGGGTTAACGTCATGCTAGACAAAACTTTTTTTTACAGAGAGCTGGAAACTACTGCAGGCAGCCACATTGAGCCAGTGGTAGTTTCGTTTTAGCATGTGGTAAGCCTGCATTGAGCTTACCGCTACTTTGTAAAAGACCCCCTATATATCATACATGAAAGGCACACAAAACAAAAAAAATCTAAGGGGTCCTTTTTCCCAAACAAGAGTAAACATTTTAGAGGCAGTAGTTCTGCCCTGAGTGTGTGTTCCATTTCCAGCGTGCCGGAAATTGTTTTTATTTTATAGCGTGGCGCTAACACAGTGGTAATCAGGCATCGCTGTAAGCTGCCTGGCTACCGTAGGAGCCATTACCACCACCTCAATGGGTGGCAGTAAGTGCGCTCCCCTCATGGACATGTTGTAAGAGTAATCTTAGCGCATGGCCATTTTTTTAGGGGCTTTACCCACTGTGATAAAAAGGGCCCTGGCGCACAGGAAAAATGGCTCCCACCACTACCGCAGGGCCCTTTTTCCTGCAGCTTAGTAAAAGGATCCCTTAGTTACTGTGGCTTAAAGTGAGATTTCACCATGCAGTAGCTGCATCTTTTGATATGGCACGTACTGGGGGGCATTCCCACTCTTTTCAATTGCAGGTTATGTGGTAACAATCAGAGATTAATGTGCTGTAAAGGCTCCAAGTTAACACAGAAGCAATTAGGACTAGATTCTATATATGACGCTTAAAAAATTGTCGCTGAATTGAAATACAAAATAGGCATACTTTATAGAATAAGTCTAAATTTCCGTGTGGTTTATAGACTACGCAGAGTGCCCATCCGCGCAACTAAATGTAGTTGCGGGCAGTTACTTCAAGTAAAACTTGGTGTAAAAGCCAATGCCTAAATTATGCACGGACCTGGTGTATTCTATAACCACGCACATAGATTTTAGAAATGCCCATGACCCACCCATTCCACACCCCAATTTCAACCATGTGACTTAGAATTTACGTGCATCATATTATAGAATATGTTTAAACAGTTCTACACGTAAATTCGAATTAATGCCAATTAGTGTCAATAATTGCTTGTGACAATTATCAGTGCTGATTGGTTTGTTAACTAAGGGACCCTTTCACAAAGTGACAGTAACCCCAAAACGGGTTTACCGTTCATTAAAAGTGAAGCACCGCCGGGCTACCGCAACACCCCAGCGGTAGTTCCCACCCCCAGCACATGCCATTTCCAGCACTACAAAAATATTTTTGTAGCGCCGGTGTGTACCTGGCAGTAATCGGGCAGTACGCACGCCACCCAGTTATCGCTGGAGTAGTGCGGGAGCCCTTATCGCCACCTCAATGGGTGGCGGTAAGTGCTCCCACCCAAAATGGGTGTACAAATGCTTCACTTGCTGCATGTCCATTTCTTTTAAAAACCCTGCCTTTTACCCGCTGCAGTAAAAAGGGGCCTCATCGTGCGTCAAAAACATGCACCAACATCAGCGCAGGTCCCCTTTGCCACAGCTTCGTAAAAGGACCCCTAATTAAGTTGCAAGTGCAAATCCAGAATGACTGGATTTGCACGCACAACTTAAGTCGCGCTATAGAGAATCCCGGAGTTATCATCTCTAGTTTAGGAGGCATAACTGGTCCCACATTAATGCCGGATTAGGAAGCTATTTCCCAGTAGGTGCAGTGTTCTAACTGCCAAACACCTTCCACGTCACTCTCTGCCAATGCAACCCCCTGATACAAATAACACTTTAAAACGTGGTTTGCCACTTATTAATCGCAATAATATTGCAAAGCCTTTAATGTGGCTCTGTGTGCTAGCAACTGCCGCACGTAAAATGCTCATTAACTGCTGGATTCTATATATCATGCCTAGCATTTCATACTGTAATCTATGCATATTCTATAACAACGAATTTAACAAGCAAATCAGCGTTTTTAACAGAATTTAACAAGAAGTAATGTACACTAATTGGCAGTAATAAGAATTTACATGCATAACTCGCTAAGCATGTTCTGTAATGAACTGCGCCTAAATTCTAAAGTGTGCATTTCAAAAGGGGTGTGGTCATGGGCAGGGAAATGGCCATTTCATGGGCGTTCTGAAATTTAAGCAAGTTGTTATAGAATATGGCCTAGTCCACATAAACCTACGTTTAGGGTGTAAATGGAGGCACAAAGTTTTAGGCGTTGGGATATCAACTAAGCATATTCTGTATACTGCGCCTAAATCTTATAGAATACACTTAGGCAGAAATGTTTTCTGTGTGGATTTTTTTAAGCAGCATATATAGAATTTGGCACTAAGTGCTTACTTTGGTTTAATAAAGGGGTCCAAATGAACTTGCTCTCTGAATTCAAATATGAAAAAATACTAGTAGATATTTCAGTAAGCTCATTATTTTAAGATATGTTATTATGATGTGTGCTGCAGCGGCTAAGAAAGCAAATAGAATGTTAGGTATTATTAGGAAAGGAATGGAAAACAAAAATGAGGACGTTATAATGCCTTTGTATCGCTCCATGGTGCGACCGCACCTCGAATACTGTGTTCAATTCTGGTCGCTGCATCTCAAAAAAGATATAGTGGAATTAGAAAAGGTGCAGAGAACGGCGACGGAAATGATAAAGGGGATGGAACGACTTCCCTATGAGGAAAGGCTACAGCGGCTGGGGCTCTTCAGTTTGGAGCAAAGACAGCTGAGGGGAGATATGATAGAGGTCTATAAAATAGTAAGTGGAGTGGAACAGGTAGACGTGAAGCATCTGTTTATGCTTTCCAAAAATACTAGGACTAGGGGGCATGCGATGAAGCTACAAAGTAGTAAATTTAAAACAAATCGGAGAAAATGTTTCTTCACTCAACATGTAAGTCAACTCTGGAATTCGTTGCCAGAAAATGTGGTAAAGGCAGTTAGCTTAGCAGAGTTTTAAAAAGGTTTGGACAGCTTCCTAAAGTTAAAGTCCATAGACCATTATTAAATTGGACTTGGGGAAATATTTCTGGGATAAGCAGCATAGAATGTTTTGGGTTTTTTGGGGGGATCTTGCCAGGTATTTGTGACCTGGATTGGCCACTGTTGGAAACAGGATGCTGGGCTTGATGGGCCTTTGGTCTGTCCTAGTATGGCAATACTTATGTACTTATGATATCTGACTCTTTGTATTGTCTTTGTCTGATCCTAACAATTTATAAACTGTGATTCTTATAAGAAGATAGACTACATAAACTCATTTATATATGTAAGGAACTGAAAAAGAAATGACAGTTTCTCTCAAAATGGCTTCATTTGGGTTTAAGAGTTTAAATGTTGGCATATTTATTAATAGAGAAATACAATTTATAATTGGCATAGCATATGCATTTTATAATCTTCTTGCACTTCTGAGAACATCTGTGATCTAAAATGGGTATTTCAGTGAAAAATGAGGGATCATGTTTTCTACATCCCTGTGTTCCAGCTAAGGATAGGTAGACTGGTCTAGATTAAATTCTCATGTACAATATAGGATGGGAGACTGGTAATGAACAGAACAGAATTAGATAAATCGGTATTGTTTGTATTTGCCCAATTCAGAGAGCAATAATCACATACATCACATTCTGTCCCAGGAACATTTGTAGTTGAAAAAAAAATAAAAATAAAAAACAAAACCTAATTGGAACTAGGCTGACTGCTTCTGATTGACTAAATTCTGAGGCATTCACAAATCCAATCTTGGCTACCAGACAGGTAGAGAAAGCGCACCATTTCTGGTTATAACTCTAACATTTAAAAATGAGGTACTGGGGTCTGGATAAATGAGTTCTGGGCACCAGACATACGAAATGGCAAATAAGCCACCAAAGCAATTTGGGCCCTTTTACAGAGTGGCGGTAAGCCCAACATGGGCTTACCGCTCGCTCTTCTGGGATTACTGCCAGAAACCCCTGGAAATGACCGGAAACCCCCGGAAATGGCTGCCGTGGAGATAACTGGAGGTAATCGGGCATCGCCACGCACTGCCCGGTTACCGCCAGGTTAGGGCAGAAGTCCTTATCACCACCTCAAGGGGTGGTGATAAGGGCTCCCTACTGCATGACCATGCGGTTAAGAGTTCTCATACCACATGGCCATGTGTGTCTGGTTTTTTTTTACCCAATGTGCTAAAAAGGGCCTTGAAGAATAGCGCAGGACCCTTTTTCCCACAACTTGGTGAACAGACCCCTTTAATCTTAAATAGCCACATAGTAACATCATAAATGACATAAGATAAATACCACCTATTTTGTAGGTGCTAAGGGCTCCCAGGCTAACCCCATGCTAATCGGGCAGCATACGGCAATGTGCCCACACTACAAGATTAGTGGAAGGTGAACCCACTCTCCACCCACTGACACACCTTCTGCCCTGTGGCTTAGTAAAAGGGCCCCATAGTAATTTTAAACCAACTTTGTCCCTCGGGATAAGTTTGACTTGAAAATGCAAGGAAAAAGAAAAAGAAGGGCAGAGAGGTGTAATTGTTTTAAAATAGGGGAGTCAGATCTATGAGGAACTGACTGGTTTGTAATATTTTTTATGAAATAAAAAATGCATAGAGTTGGAATTGTGGTTTATTGGTAATGTACCAGGCAAGGAAGTTTCTCTGAGGATATAGAACAGCTGACGGTAGATTTAGCTAATGGGAGTCTGGTTTTAGGGGATTTTAATTTGTAAGAGCAAACCAAGGGGACATTTAATTCACAATTATCTAATTTAGAGTAATTAGGGTTTATTCAGCTGATTCAACAACACAACACGCACATAAAACAGGAAAGGTTTTAGATTTACAGGTAAATTTTAGAAAGTAGTAGAGATGAGAATTCACATGTGCAGGTCAGGATGTGGGTGATTCCCATACTACTAAAAGCAAACATTGATTTAGGAATTTTATAAGAAACTGCCATACGTAGGTGCAGAGCTGCACATCAAGGTCCCTCCACATATACAGACAGCAGTGATTTTAGGAAAGCTGCACATGGGGAAAACCAACATAGACCCCCCCCCCCCCCGCCCCCATATACACACATAGATGTGGGAGCAGCTTTGTAAAATAGCTGTTCTTTTTGCAAAAAGCCCTGATCTCAGAATCAGTGACCCCACTCGGTAGCAATAACACATCACCCTTGGTGCAATAACACTGCTGTAATGGAACAAAGCAAAAATGTCTACGGCTACAACCTAGATGTTATGGGCTAGACCTGTTTTAATAATAACTAAGTCACATAAAGTTGCCCCAAATGAGCAAATGATCACTGGAGGGATTAAGGCATGAATCCCCTTATTCTCCCAGTGGTCACTAACCCCCTCCCACCTCCCAAAGATGTAAAAGAAACAGTACATACTAGAATCTATGGCAGCTTCAGATGTTACAGCCAGTCCTATTACAGCAGCAAGCAGGTCCCTGGAGTAGCCTAGTGGTCAGTGCAGTGCACTGTAGAGAAGGGGACTCAGGCCCATAACCCACTCTAATAGTTACACTTGTGGTGTAAAGTATGAACCCTCCAAAACCCACCAAAAATCTACTTTACCAACCGATAGGTGACTCCTACAGGCATAAGGGCTATTGTAGTGGTTTACTGTTGGATGCATTAGGTTTTCGGTGGGTTTTGGAGGGCTCACCATACACTATAAGGAGGTAACAGTAAGATGTGTACATGGGACCTTTTTACAATATAAGGAGGTAACAGTAAGATATGTACATGGGACCTTTTACGTGAAGTTCACTGCAGTGCTGCCTAGGGTTCCCCATAGCTCTGCTTGGATGCCCATGTGGTCAGTCTACTAAGAACGCTGGCTCCTCCTATAACCCAATGGCTTGATTTTGTGAATTTTTCACTTGGATGTTTTTTTTTAATGATTCAAAAAGATAGACGTACTGAGCACACTGAAAAAGGGGATGGGATGACTTTCCTATGAGGAAAGGCTAAAGCGGCTAGGGCTCTTCAGCTTGGAGAAAAGACAGCTGAGGGGAGATATGATAGAAGTCTATAAAATAATAATGAGTGGAGTCAAACGGATAGACATGAATCACTTGTTTACTCTTTCCAAAAATGCTAGGACTAGGGGGCATGTAATAAAGCTACAAAGTAGTAAATTTTAAACAAATCTAAGAAATCTTTGCCAGATAATGTGGTTAAAGCAGTTAGCTTAGTGGGGTTTAAAAAAGGCTTGGAGAGCTTCCTAAAAGAAAAATCCATAAGCTATTATTAAGATGGACATGGGGAAAATCCACTGCTTATTTCTAGGATAAGCAGCATTAAATGTATTGCACTGTTTTGGGATCTTGCCAGGTACTTGTAACCAGGATTGGCCACTGTTGGAAACTGGATTTTGAGCTTGATGGACCTTCAGTCTGTCCCAGTACGGCAATACTTATGTATGTACTTACGCACAACAACGTCTAGCAAATGGCCATTTTCAAAATAAATAAAACGATGTTTTTCCACAAAATGTTCAAAGTTGGATTTATATGTCATATTGAAAATACCCCTCCACATCTATCTGTTAATCAAGCATACTAAATCTGACATTTCTCTAAAATATTTGTATTTGGGTCTCATTACATCTTACAGTGATCTTATTAGACTTTATTTATTTATTCTCTCTTGTTTTCATTTTATGCTCTTCATCTGAAAAGTGAGTCATGTGGATAATTGTCTTCATCAGTAGAAGCTGATCTAACATTAAAGGATAGTAGGTTCCAAATAAAGTCAGTACACCCACACTTAATGCATCTACTGCATCAGTCATACAAATACCTACTGTCTGCTATGTTTTAATCAACAGCACCAGTGATAGCAGCAGATTTTTAAAAATCTATTCACATAAACAGTCGGGTCTAAGCTGTTACAGGAGAATCTTCAAATGTTTTGTGCAGAATTGCCCCAGGAGTATTGGCTGGTGCTGCTGGGATCCTCTCCCCCCCCCCCCCCCCCCCTCCTTACTTAACATAACTTGTGGATAAAGGATGTGGTAAAAGCAGTTAATGTAGCTGGGTTTTAAAAAGGTTTGGACAAATACCTGGAGGCAAAGTCCATAAGCCATTATTAAGGTAAACTTGGGGAAAACTACTGCTTATCCCTAGGAGTAGTTAGCATAGAATCTTGCTACTCTTTGCAATTTTGCCAGGTATGTGTGGTCACTGTTAGAGGCAGGATACTGGGTTAGGATACTTTTGGTCTGACCCACTATGACAATTCATATGTCCTTATGTGCGAAAGTAAGCAATGAAAAGCAAAAAGTAGCAAGCATGGAAATTTCAGAATGAAATACCAGTACATAGTTCTGCTGGCCTGCCCCAAATACACTCAAAGGACTCCCCCTTCTCCTTTATTTTATTTTGTTTATAGTTCCTTATAAATTAATTTCATTTTAATTTAATGTAACATGGCATTTGTATTCTGCTTAGCTAGCAAGGCAGGTACATCATCATATACATTTATATTCTACCAACCCCCATCTAAAACAAAAAATATAAAACCATTGCTAAAAATTAACGGGAATATAAAACAATAAAAAGAAATAAAAATGCTGCTATTTACATCTAAAAATCAAATACAAAAATAAATACAATTTTACTTTTTCTTCTCTATTCACATACCATGCAATCCCTTTTAGTTATGTTCAAACGTTGGTTTATACTGTAATAAAATTAAAGGGCTCCTTTTACTAAGTTAGTGCACGATAGGAATAAAATGGGCTTAATATTTAGGGCCCTGTTTACTAAACCACATTATAGGCGTGTTAGCATTTTTAACGTGCATTAACCATGTATGCGCATTAACAGTATACGCACCTACAATATCCCTATAGGCGCCTGCTCGGTTAGCGTGCAGGCTAATTGTAGGCACGTTAAAAACGCTAATGTGCATTAGTAAACAGGGCCCTAAGGGGGCCTTTTATTAAAGCTTAGCTCGAGTTATCTGCTGCAGGGCCCATTTTATTCCTATGGGCCCTGCTGCAGATAACTTGAGCTAAGCTTTAGGAAAAGATCCCCTAAGTGTGGTAATCATTAGTGCATGCTAATCTATTAGTGCATCTTAGTAAACGGAATCCAAAATAATTTATTAAATTATCAACTCTTATAAAATTAATTTACTGCTATTTACATTTTTGACAAATGTATCTGTTCTTGTTTCAATTAATTTATCTTTTACAATTATGCTTCCTTCAGTTTATAATCATTCATTTAAGGAATTTTTATTGTTTTGCTCATAAAACTGGGATATGTTGAGTCATCTTTGACTCTTCTCTCTCCTTCTCTGCTCATATCCAGCAGATTGCCAAGACCTGTCGTTTCTTTCTTTACAACATCCGTAAAATCCGCCCCTTTCTTTCCGAGCACTCTACCAAAACCCTCATCCACACCCTTGTCACCTCTCGTTTAGACTACTGCAATCTGCTTCTTGCTGGCCTCCCACTTAGTCACCTCTCCCCTCTCCAGTCGGTTCAAAACTCTGCTGCCCGTCTCATCTTCCGCCAGGGTCGCTTTACTCATACTACCCCTCTCCTCAAGACCCTTCACTGGCTCCCTATCCGTTTTTGCATCCTGTTCAAACTTCTTCTACTAACCTATAAATGTACTCACTCTGCTGCTCCCCAGTATCTCTCCACACTCGTCCATCCCTACACCCCTTCCCGTGCACTCCGCTCCATGGATAAATCCTTCTTATCTGTTCCCTTCTCCACTACTGCCAACTCCAGACTTCGCACCTTTTGTCTCGCTGCACCCTACGCCTGGAATAAACTTCCTGAGCCCCTACGTCTTGCCCCATCCTTGGCCACCTTTAAATCTAGACTGAAAGCCCACCTCTTTAACATTGCTTTTGACTCGTAACCACTTGTAACCACTCGCCTCCACCTACCCTCCTCTCTTCCTTCCCGTTCACATTAATTGATTTGATTTGCTTACTTTATTTATTTTTTGTCTATTAGATTGTAAGCTCTTTGAGCAGGGACTGTCTTTCTTCTATGTTTGTGCACGCTGCGTATGCGTTGTAGCGCTATAGAAATGCTAAATAGTAGTAGTAGTAGTAGCAGTGCTGTCCATACATAAATTTTGTAGGAAAATCTTTGCTGTTAGCTTAACATATCCTCTAGTTCACAAGGGAAAATAAACTGTTTAATCTTCCTCTTTACTAATACAAATTAATGTTATATCTATCTATCTATATACACACACTCCCCGTGATGACATGCTGGATGTAAGATGCGAATTCAACAAACAATATAGTTCAGACCACACAGATTTCTTAAAATTTGTTCTCAAAGTAAAAACAAGTGCACATATGAACACTTTCCAGTAAACCAAGAATTGAAATGATGAATTTGGAAGCTGTACCTTCAAAAAGACATAAAGCGCATGGAACTGGTCTAGAGGGCTGTTACGAAATTGGTCAGTGATCTTTGTCATAAAGCATATGAGGACCGAATAAAGACATAAATATGAATACTTTAGAGGGAAGGTAGGACATGGAAAATATGAAAAATCATTTAAATACCTCCAAGGTATCTTTCATTGTTGCTAATTTCAAACACTGATTAAGTACTCACTCACTTTGATGATGTATTCTGTCTAATAATGTGAATATTTAACAATAACCTAAATATTGATATGATGAATACCTGAAGCCTTACTGAGGGATTTTGTTCTCTTAACTTATATTTAAAAATGTCTGGAATTTTAAACTATTTTCTGTTTTAATTTGAATTATTTATATGTTCCTACATTTTTGAAGATTTTTATAAAAATATTCGGTGATGGATAGGGGGCTATGTTTTTCCTTGTATGACATAGAAACATAAAGGTCCTCAGGCAAGTAAAATACTTACTACATTTACAGAAAAGGGAGAAAAGGGCAATATTACATTATATTATATTAAAGGCTTCTATTTCGCAATAACGTGTACAGTTCCATGCGGATCACACAATCCCAAGAGATACCAGAACAAACATCTGGGAATATACACAATAAAACTCAAAACCTAAAAAAAGATAGTTTCAAAACAGAATGGCCTTAAGCTGTTTATGAAAGGGATGGAAATAAGTTAAAGAATGCAAAGATGAAGGCAGGGTATTTCAGATTGTTCAGCTTGATATGGAATAGAGACCGATAGCTGTTTCAAATATTTAACTGACTTAACTGGGGAAAATAAAAGAGATGTTTTCCCCTGCAGTAGCTGTCTTCTTAACACAGAAAAAATTCCTACCCAAAAGGAGGCATATTTCCTCTTAATGTCTGATGAACCATTGTACACAACTTAAAATAACATCTTGCTGAAACTGGGAGCCAGTGTAGTTTATAATAAGGGGTAATAGATCCATTTGTCCTTAAATAAAAAAATCACCCCTATGGCTAGATTCTGGATTGTCTGCAGTAATCCATTTTTGACAACAGCAAGGACTAAACTATGGGGGTCCATTTACTAAGGTGCACCAAAAAGTGGTCTGCACTGGTGTAGATGCTTGTATTGGACACACACAGGTTCATTTTTCAGCGTACCTGCAAAAAAGGTGCTTATTTTTGGCCGAAAATGGATGTGCGGCAAAATGAAAATTGGTGCATGTCCATTTTGGGCCTCAGACCTTACCGCCACCCATTGACTTAGCGGTAAGGTCTCACGCGTTAATTGGGCAGTAATCATCAGTGTGCGTACAATTCCGATTACAGCGCCATTCGCCGAAGATTTTCCAGTGTGCATAGTGCATGAAATTACCGCCTGGGCCATGTGGGGTAGCCAGGTAGTAGTTCCAAATTGGCATGCGTTTGGCGCATGTAGGCGCCTATGCGGCTCAGTAAAAAGGCCCCTATGAGCCTAAAGGGAACCAATTCAAAGGGATATGTTTAATAAGGCGCATTAGCGTTTTAACACGCCTTTAATGTTAAGGCATGTTAAACGCTAATGCACCCATACATTCTTATGGGCACATTGACATTTAATACACATCAACTATTAAAGTGTATAAAAAAGGCTATTGCACCTACAGCGTGCCTTAGTAAACATACCCCAAAGTTTCTACGGATCAAACTTAATCTTCTTAATAATAAAGAGGAATGTTTTATGACCTTACTAACTTGATTTTCCATTGTCAACTTCTATTCCTACAATCTGTAAAGAAAATTATGTGGGCGCCAGCGGTAGTTCCACCCTCCCCCCACCAAGGCACGAAATTTCCATCTCTAGCGGAAATATTTCAAAAATATTTCCGCAGGGGGTTACCTAGCAGTGATCAGGTAGTGTCGTGCACTGCCCAATTACCACCGGGCTAGCATGGGAGCCCTTACTGCCACCTCAACGGGTGGCAGTAAGTGCTCCCCTCTAAAATGGCAGAATGGTAAATGTGAACTTACCACATAGCCATTTCATTTTTGGATAGCGCAGGACCCCTTTTATCGCAGCTCAGAAAAAGGGCCCTTTGATTTTCGATAATAAAATTTTCTTTACCCTCAATCTCTTTTGAGGAGCCAAGCCAAAGGAATTTTGTCTTGTCCTGATTGTTTTAATCTAAATTCCTTTGCCTAATTTTCAATAACATTAACACATTTCCGGATTTCAATCAGAGTATCTATATTTGCTTTTGGAGCTGGTAAAAGAATGGTAAAATGTCATCAGCATATGCATATAGAAAAAAACTTTCAACTATTCCAGAATTCTCCTAATGGCTGTAACATATCATTAAACAGCAGAGGCAACAGGGTAGGGCGCCTGTGGTACCCTACAAACATGTATCTAACTATCTGATAGAATACCCTGAATTTTAACTTTATAATTTCTACTCATCAAAAATCCCTTGAACCACTGTATCACCATACCAGTTAATCCAAAACTATCCAACAAAGTTATCAAGATGGTATGCTGACATATTTTTTTATTTTTATCTTTCCAACCTTTTAGCATCCCTTTCAATTCCTCATCAAACTATTTGGCTGATTCCTTCCTTCTAACTTTCCTTTTAAAAGGAGCAATTTTTTCATTCCAATCAGAAAAAAAGATCATCCTACTTTACTCTCTGAAAGAAACAAATCATCTATTCTATTGCAAAAACTGACTGGATCAATCCTGTCTCCAGTATTGTATTGTTGAACGGTTAAAATCAATTAAATAGTGGTCTGACCAGAGTACTGAGTAACATGAATTTATGAAAAATTTACAATCTGGAGAGTTAAAATAGACTAAAAAAATCCAATGAATAGCATTTCTCATGTGATCTATCCAAAGTCGGGTTTGTTAGCCCCAACCAATCCAGAATATTTAGAAAGTCCAAAGTCTTAGAATCAACTAACTGATCCAGATGCAAATTAATATATCCTAATACTAAAACTAATCTATAATGGACCACATTTCTAAAAATAAAATCTATAAAAATGTGTCTTGCTATTTACCATTTTCCTAGTGGACAATATGTTAATATATAGCAAACTTTAGCCTTAAAATCTTCATCCCTTATTTCACAAGCTAAAATTTCCAGTTCAGGACAACTGACCATATTTTAAATCATTAGATCAAAAACAGCCTTGTGGATGATAAATATTTATTTATTTATTAGGATTTATTTACCACCTTTTTGAAGGAATTCACTCAAGGCGGTGTACAGTAAGAATAGATAAAACATGAGCAGGAGGCAATTAGAACAGTAAAAATATTCGAACAACAATACAAAGTATGGCATGGTATACTACTTACTTATCTAAAGGAGTTTACTTGTTAAATCATATACAAAGATGGTGTGAAGGTGTCCCTTTGGATTGATGAATAATATTAACAAAATGAACCTCAAACCTCCTAACAGGGGATCATACAAAGTTATTGCTAAACCCCTGCTTCAATAGGAGTAGAGTACTATCATAGGTTCTATTTAAGAGAGTCAAGAGAGAAAAAATCCCAACGTAAAAACTCACTAAACATGAGAAAACCGATGGGATAAAAAACTCAATTCCTCTCTCAAAAATTCTATATCAATCTTACAAATGGACACCAATCATCTAGCCACCCTAAAAGACTGACAATAGCCAGTAAAGGACTGTCTAAAGAGAACCCTCAAAGAAAGGGAACACCCTGAGATATCCTAAGGTACTATTTGTTGTATAGTAAAGAAAAACAATGGTAAGTATAAAAAACTTTCTAACATTTTAAACCATCTTGAAACTTTACTAATGCACTCTGCAACAATTAGAAACCCACTCAGGCTTAACCCCAGATATAACAAATGTGGAATACTTAGCTTCAACCAGGTGTCACACCCTCAGGAAAAAGACTATGACCAAATCTCCCACACTAAGGGACTCCGGAGTCCTGTGAAGTTACTGCAGCGGCGAAAAAACGCCAGCCCCTCGACAAAAGCGCCTTGTTTCGCCAACCTCGTGGCTGCCTCAGGAAGAGCGCTACAAAACCATCTAAATAAACCAAATTAACACTGAAAACTAAATCGTCAGCTATATGGAACCTCAAAGATGGTGCAGGAACCATCTTTGCACCATCTTTGAGGTTCCATATAGCTGACGATTTAGTTTTCAGTGTTAATTTGGTTTATTTAGATGGTTTTGTAGCGCTCTTCCTGAGGCAGCCACGAGGTTGGCGAAACAAGGCGCTTTTGTCGAGGGGCTGGCGTTTTTTCGCCGCTGCAGTAACTTCACAGGACTCCGGAGTCCCTTAGTGTGGGAGATTTGGTCATAGTCTTTTTCCTGAGGGTGTGACACCTGGTTGAAGCTAAGTATTCCACATTTGTTATATCTGGGGTTAAGCCTGAGTGGGTTTCTAATTGTTGCAGAGTGCATTAGTAAAGTTTCAAGATGGTTTAAAATGTTAGAAAGTTTTTTATACTTACCATTGTTTTTCTTTACTATACAACAAATAGTACCTTAGGATATCTCAGGGTGTTCCCTTTCTTTGAGGGTTCTCTTTAGACAGTCCTTTACTGGCTATTGTCAGTCTTTTAGGGTGGCTAGATGATTGGTGTCCATTTGTAAGATTGATATAGAATTTTTGAGAGAGGAATTGAGTTTTTTATCCCATCGGTTTTCTCATGTTTAGTGAGTTTTTACGTTGGGATTTTTTCTCTCTTGACTCTCTTAAATAGAACCTATGATAGTACTCTACTCCTATTGAAGCAGGGGTTTAGCAATAACTTTGTATGATCCCCTGTTAGGAGGTTTGAGGTTCATTTTGTTAATATTATTCATCAATCCAAAGGGACACCTTCACACCATCTTTGTATATGATTTAACAAGTAAACTCCTTTAGATAAGTAGATATTTTATTTTTTGAGTTTATTTTCTCCTATATAATTTAATGGTATACTACTTGCAATGACAACACAATATATACTAGAACATT
Source organism: Microcaecilia unicolor (assembly GCF_901765095.1). NCBI lineage: Eukaryota > Metazoa > Chordata > Amphibia > Gymnophiona > Siphonopidae > Microcaecilia > Microcaecilia unicolor. The sequence continues at coordinate 159,763,194 of NC_044039.1, forward strand.
ATAATTGGTAGTGAAGGGTAAGGCAAAGCTGTAACATATAGATGAGTAAGAAAGTAGGAAGAATTAGAAAGTAAGGTGATTGATTTGAAGAACGTTGCACATGAGGTCAGAGAGATGGTTAAATATTATCTCAGCTAGGGTAGGAGTAGATAAACATGTCCCGCTGCAGTATATGCAGCACCCCATGCTTATGTGACCTTGTTAAATTAACTATTTTTATAGTACAGGGGACATAATTCATTTACTTGTTATCCACCGACTGGGCAAACGCCTTTGATGGTACTATGTAAGCCACATTGAACCTGCAAATAGGTGGGAAAATGTTGGGTACAAATGCAACAAATAAATAAAATAAATAACCTGGGGTCATTTGTTCAAATAAGCAAAGATTCTGTTATAAACAACAATCCTACCTGATGTTCACTTATCAAATCTCTATTTCTATCTTATTAAGCACTAATCTAATATTAATATAATAACATCAGATCAGAGTAAATGAACAAGGATCATAGCCCTGAATGCTCACCTTCTTCAAATTAGAATTATTGCTTTTACCTCACACATAATTAATTCTCTTCCTTTTTCTCCTTCCAGTAACAATAGTGATTTCCAGTTGAAAAGATCTAAAACATTCCATCAGGTAATTTCTACTAACCACTCCCCTTAGATCCCTCCACGGTGCAATATGACAAGTAATGTGCACAGGAATTTTAAAAGTAGCTTGTCATGTATCTCCTCAGCCCACAGTCCACCACTAACAATTAAGTAATCCTACTACTAAAACTAAAATATGCTTCATTACTCAGCAAATAAAATTTAATCATCAACAAAACTGACCTGATTGTATTATCGCTGCACCAGTTGCTTCACAAAGGAGCATGAACTGATATTAAATCTCGGCAGCATCTGATGTCAGAATTAGTGGACAGACTCAGAAAAAGTGAATTGTAAGATTAACCATTTTGAGTTTTTCTTATTTTCTTTGAGATTGTTTTCCTGATCTTGGATCTCCCAGTTGTGGACGATTATATAACATATATTGGTAGGAGAAAATGTTTTCTTTTTTAATATCAATTTCTGTTTTCCCTTACATTTATGTGATAAATGTGAATGTAATTAAGTAAAATGTTAAATAAATAAATTAATTTAAAAAAAAAGAATTAGTGGACAGAGCTTGCTCCCATGCCCCAAAGCACGAAACAGCTAATGGAAACCTTTCTCTGTGTGTAGCATTCAGAGATGGACAAAAAAAAAAAAAAATTAGGAGGATTTTTCACTCTCGGCAGCGTCTGGAGAGCTTTGTATACCAAAGCCAAAAGTATGGGGAACAAGGTTCTGAACCCAGAGGCTGTGCTGGAAGAGGCTAACTTGGATTTAGTGGCAGTGTCAGAGACGTGGTTCATGGACAGCCATGACTGGGAAATCATTATACCAGGCTATACTCTTTTCAGGAAAGACAGGGTAGGGAAAAGGGGTATTTTAAGTTAAAGATAATATTAAAACGACAGAATTGCTGGACTTAAAGGTACGGAAGAGGCACTGTGGGTTAATCTGGAAAGATCAAATGGACAATGTATTTACATTGGTGTGATATACAGGCCTCCTTCACAGACAGAAGGAGTGGACGGAGTCTTAATTGAAGACATTCACAAGATTGCAATGAAAAGAGAAGTGATATGAATAAGTGATTTCAGCATGCCAGATGTAGATGAGGGCATCCCTGTTGCGAGCTCAACTAGAAGTAAAGAGATCTTGGATTCTCTATGGGGAGAGCAATTCCAGCAATTGGTAATGGGACCCATACAAGATGGAGCCATACTGGACCTGATGTTCACAAATGAGAAGAGTGTTTCAGATGTTACAGTGGGTGATCACTTGGCATCTAGTGATCACCGGGTGGTGTGATTCAAAATTAAGACATGTGTTGAGGATTTATTCCAAACTGAAGGTTTTAGACTTAAAAAAAACTAATTTTATCAAGATGAGGGAATACCTAATGCAGCTGCTATCTGGATGGGAACAGCTTGGGGAAGTAGAAAAGCAGTGGGCAAAACTGAAAAGGAGCTATTTTAGGGCAAACAAACATTTTGTTAGAAAAGTAAACAAAAGTAAGAGGAAAAGAAAGCTGCTTTAATTCTCAAAAGTAGTAGCTAAAAAGGTAAAGGAAAAGAGGCTAGCCTTCATAAATTACAAGGCATCACAGAAAAAACAACAGACTACAATACCTGGAAAAGTTAAGAGCAGTCAGCAAGCAAAGATGCAAACAGAAGAACTAGCCAATAAAGCATAATTCAGGGACAAGACACTCTTTAGATATTTAATTGATAAGAGGACGTGCAAATGTGGCATTGTGAGGCTCAAAGGTGAAGGAGAACAGTACACAGAAGCTGGTAAGGATAAAAAGGAATTGCTCAACAAATATGTCCGTTCTGTGTTCAAAGATGAAGGACCAGGAGTAGGACTGCAGATGACAAATGCTAATAAGAAAGCATGTATGGTGGACCTTGACCAAATTTCAGAAGACTGTGTTTATGAGGAGCTAGCTAAACGAAAGGTAGATAAAGTGATGGGGTCAGATGGGAGAAGTTAGGGAAGTTCTGATGGCTCCACTGTCTGACCTTTTCAATGCTGCTCTAAAGTTGGGAGTGGTCCCAAAGGACTGGAAAAGACAGATGTGGTCCCTCTTCACACAAGCAGAAGTAAGGAGGAGGTTGGGAACTACAGGTTGGTTAGTCTTACCTCAATGGTGAGTAAATTAATGGAAATGTTTCTACAACAGAGGATAAAGACGTTTCTGGAATCAAATGGATTGTAGGACCTGAGGTAGCATAGCTTTACTAGAGGAAGGCCTTGTCAGGCTAATTTGATTAACTTCTTTGACTGGGTACCAAACAGTTGGATTTAAGGGGAACGCTAGAAGTGGTGTACTTAAAAAGCCTTTGACATGATTTTGCATAGGTGACTGATAAATTACATTATATTACATGATACATATATCCCCAAAAATATCTTGAAAGTTCTCTGTGGCTCACAAAAAGAGAGAAAAAAAACCTGGAACAGCTGCATGTTTATTTTTATTTATTTACTAAGATTTATTTACTGCCTTTTTGAAGGAATTCACTCAAGGTGGTGTAGAGCAAGGATAAGTCAAACATAAGCAATAGACAAATACAGCAGTAAAAATATTTTATGGCATAATATGCTACATTACAATGCCAACATAGTAGACAGTAAAACATTTTAATAAACAAAGGGTATAAGCAAAATGGAACATATAAATAGATAAGATAGAGTAGCAGGAGTAAGAAAATAAGAGACTAGTTTAAAGAAAGTTGCAAATGAGGTCAGAAAGATGCTTGAACGTTATCTTAGCTAGTGTAGGAGTGGATAACCATGTCCTGCTATAGTATGTGCAACCTCTTCCATTAAAGGCCTGGTTGAAGAGCCAAGCTTTCACTGCTTCCTGAAGGAGAGATAGCCTTTTGTCAAGCAAAGCCTTTCAGGACTGCATTCCAAAGTGTCGGGCTACTCTGGACAAGGCTTGCTTGTGGGTATCACATCATGTGATGTCCTTTGAAGAGGGTGTGGTTAGGGAAAATCCTTAGGAGGAACTGAGACCTATGTTTACAAAGGTGCGCTATAGGCATGTTAGTGTTTTTAATGTGCATTAAATGCTAACTCACATCAAACGCTAATGCGCCTATAGGAACGTATTGGCACGTTAGCGTTCAACGTGCCTTAACTTTAAAGGTGCAGTGGAGGAGTGGCCTAGTGGTTAGGGTGGTGGACTTTGGTCCTGAGGAACTGAGTTCAATTCCCACTTTAGTAGTAGTAGTAGGCAGCTCCTTGTGACTCTGGGCAAGTCACTTAACCCTCCATTGCTCCATGTAAGCCGCATTGAGCCTGCCATGAGTGGGAAAGCACAGGGTACAAATGTAACAAAAAAAAAAAGTTAAGGCATGTTAAACGCGCCTCAGTAAACATACCCCTTAGTGACCTTCAAGGTGTGTAAAAAAGAGATTCTACACAGTACACTTGAAAGCTAAGTTACTCTTTTAACTTTCATATGCTGTAAGGATCCCGAGCTGATTCTGTTGAGCTTTTAGCATCTTTTCATTTTGGAACTAAAGGGTTTTTGCCTATGATGATATAATTCCCAGCAGAAGTTTTCTCAACCCTTGTTATTACTAAATGACTACTTGGTTGGAGGTTGGAACTAAATTCAGAGGCTTTCCCTTAATCCCCTTTAAAATAGATGCACTGTACAGAATCTATAGTCTATTGTTGAAATTACTATATTTTGCCATTACACGAGAGAGTTTGTTCTGTTGTATACTTATATATAATACCCTCTCTTCCTCGAGTTGTGATATATAAAAAAGAGATCCTGCCATTTCCTTTAAGGGCCTTGAAGTTCAAACATAGAGTTTTAAATTTGGCTCTGTATTGTACAGGTAGTCAATCAAGTTTATGCAAAAATGGTGTGATGGAACAACATTATGACAACCTAACTCCTTGAAATAAACTGAGCGCCCTCGGTCTGGACTGAAAAGTCACTGTCACGAAACACCTAACCACCTGCTTGGAGTTACCCCACAGCCACTTAGAGGGTCTATCCCCAGAACAGCTCAGGTCAGCCTGTACCTGCCACTTGTGCTCTACACTAGCACCCTCCTGCCACTGACTGGGTCACAACTGCCTCTGGGCAAGTCTCCTACTCTCATATTATCCCCAGTGATTTCTAGGTTACTGGAACCATATTCCCAGCGGTCCCATAGTTCCCAAAAAGCACTCACAGACCCAGTACACAAACCACCAGGATTCTTTATCAGTTTAGACAGGCAGAGTGAACAAACTGTTATTGTTTGCTGATTGAACATTTTTTTTGTTCATTGTCCCAGTGTGATAATCTAAACAGGTTTATTGTCTCACTGGGACAATGAACAAAAAAAATGTTCACACTGGGACAATGAACAAAAAAAAATGTTCAATTAGCAAACAATAACAGGTAACTGAAATATGGATCAGTTATAACACTAACTAAACATTTGCATACTGTCTAAACAGTAACTAGGAAGAACAGGACATATATTTCACCGAGCCTCAGCAAAGAGATCTGTCTCTCTTTTCTCTCGGGCTAAGACTGCTGAGTAATTTCAAACTCCATGCCAATCAGAGCCCAGTACTGTAAATTCACTTCTTCACTAAGTGAAACTGAAAGAGGGCATGAACTTTTCTATAACAGCTTTAACATAAAACATGCACCACCTGCTCCCAAACTAGAGAAATGCACTTCAAGAGTTAATAAAGGCAATTGTACATGTTTAAAATACACTGTTCTGTCACACTCACTAACTGGGTTATAAACTGGTTAAGTGGAAGAAGACAGAGGATGGTGGTAAATGGAGTTCACTCAGAGGAAAAGGATGTTACCAGTGGTGTACCACAGGGATTGACCCTTGGCGAGGCTCTTTTAAATATCATTCTGAGTGATATTGCAGAAGGGCTGTCAGATAAGTTTTGCCTTTTTGCAGATGATACAAAACTCTGTAATAGGATGAACACCTCTGAAAGTGTGGATAGCATGAGGAGGGATCTAGCTAAACTTGAAGAATGGTCAAGAAATTGGCAGCTAAGATTTAATGCTAAAAAATACAGGGTCATGCACTTGGGCAACTGATACCCAAGGAAACAGTACCTTTCAGGAGAAATACTGCTGTGCTTGAAAGAATAGCGAGACTTGGGGGTGATCATTTCTAATGATCTTAAGGTGGTCAAACAGGTAGAAAGAGCGATGGGCAAAGACAGAAGGATGCTGGTAAGGCTCCATTTAGAGTACTATATGCAGTTCTAGAGACCACACCTTCAAAAATATAACCAGGATAGAGTCAGTCCGAAGGCAGCTACTAAAATGGTTAGTAGTCTTCATCATAAAGCATATAGAAACAGACTCATAGACCTCAATATGTATACTTTGGAAGAAAGATGAGTCTCTTTCAACTGAAAGCTCTGGAACAAGAGGACCTATGATAAATTTGAAAGGGGATAACTCAAAAGTAATGTAAAGGAATACTTCTTTATGGAAAGGATGCTGGATGCGTGGAACGACCTCCCAGTGGAGGTGGTGGAGACAAGGTCAGTATCCGAGTTCAAGAAAGTATGGGATAGGCATGTGGAGTCTCTTACAGGGGGGAAGAGATAGAGGAGGATATGGATGGGCAGACTAGATAGGTCATATGGCCTTTATCTGCCATCATTTCTATGTTTCTGTTTGCCAACATATGTATAAGTGTTTGCTCTTAACGTGTTTCAACAGTGAATATTAATGCACAATAAATAAAAAGGCTGTAAGGTCTTAAAATGCACTATGATTATTTGCAATTAGTGCTGATGTATCTTCCACTTCCTCATGACAAATAAATGTGAATTAGCACCTGCTCTAAAAGTTTAACTTGAACTAATTCACATGTTAACTACTTAACACAATTTAGTAAAATGACACTATAGAAACAGAGAAAATGATGGCCAATAAAGACCACACAGTCTATCCAGTCTACCTATATATACCAACTACTAAGCTCTGCAATCCCTTCTTCTCCCTTATTGATCCTCAATGCTTGACCCATGCTTTCCTGAATTCAGATACAGTCCTCATCTCCACCATCTCTATCTCCATTAAAGTATGTAAACATCTCTATCATATTTCCCCTCTACTGCCTTTCTTCCAAAGTATACAGTACATACTTAGTCCTTTATGCATATCCCATCCAGCCAATATTCAGCAGGCGTTAACTGGCCAGGAATGGCCACTGACTGGTTAACTCATGTCTCAGCAGATAATTGGTCATTTTCAGTGGCATTTAACTAGTTATTGCCATTGAAAATGCCCAGTTAGTGCCGAAAACAAAGCTGAAGATGTTGAAGGCATTTCAGGGGCTTGACCGGTTAAATTCCGCTAGTCAGAACTTAACTGGCCAAGTTTAATGAGCAATTTTAGACTGCATAAATAAAAGTTCTATCTTTGCCCTTGAAGCCATGGCCGGTGACGTCTGAATATTGACTTTAACCAGTCATATGGTAGCTGACTTTGCAACAACCAGATATTCAATGCTGGTCGTCAGAAATGGCCCGAAATGGAAAATCCAGGTTCAATGCTGGCATCAGGCAGTCAAAGTGCTTCCTGCCACTGGCTGAATATCTGGGAGGGGGGGGGGAGGGGGGCATATTCATTATGATAATTCCTCTACTGCCTTTCTTCCAAAGTATACATATTTAGTCCTTTATATCCCATATTCTCTATGATATAGACCATTGACTATTTTACTAGCTACCCTCTGGATCAACTCCTTTCACTTGATGGACTTTATTTTAAAAGCCCTAAAATGGTGGCATTTACATCTGTATCAGAGGTGTAGCTAGGTGGGTCACCAGGGGAGCAGCCGCTCCCCCAAATGGACTTCCAATGATGCTGGCGTCCATTTTTGACTGATCTGTCATGTTTAAATTAAGCGCCGGTGCCATCAGCAGACCGCTTTCTACTTCCCACATGCCCTCTGACCTGTATATAGCTTACTCTTTCTTGAAACACTGATTTCAGAAAGCTGATATTTGTATGTGGAAATCTGCACTATGTATATAGAATGCAAGGGAGCATGATTTGGGCAAAGTTTGGGCGGGAGCAAAAACTACCTGTGTATTCACCATTCCACAGGGGCTTTTACAGCTGCTCAACAGCACATATTGATTTAACAAAAATGATAGTTTCAGTCAGGGCTTCACATGAGGGATTAAGGGGTCCTTTTACTAAGGTGCACTGAAAAATGGCCTGCATTAGTATAGGTGCGGATTTTGGGTGCACGCAGATAATTTTTCAGAGCGCCTGTAAAAATTGCCTTTTAAACATTTTTGCCAAAAATGGACGTGTGGCAAAATAAAAATTGGCGTGCGTCCATTTTGGGTATGAGACCTTACTACCAGTCATTGTCTTAGCGGTAAGGTCTCAAACATTAACTGGGCGATAATGACCTATGTGCGTAGAAAGCCTCTTGACATGCGTAGCTGACTCGCGTCGGAAAATAAAAATTATTTTCCGGATACGCGTCAAAAATGAAATTACCACAAGAGCCACGCAGTAGCTGGGCAGTAACTCCAAATTAGCACACATTGGGTGTGCGTAGGCGTCAACGTGGCTTAGTAAAAGGGCCCCTAAAAGAGTTAATCTCCCTATTAAGGTGTAATTTTTGACCACCCCCAAAATGGAACCATGTTATAATAGCAGCCTCACAACTTAATTGGCAGTATTTACAAATGTAGATCTGTAAGATGGGGAAACAAAATGTGTGTCAATACTTACACATGAAAAATGGTAGGCACCTACTGTTCATTTTTTTTTCATAAACTGGCTTCTCCCACTGCTTGTGCCAGCAAATTCACATGCACTCCTGCATGTTGGCAAACCCTTTTCTAAAATAACACGAGATTTGTGCATTTCCCAACTTTGATATCTCAGTTCCAGTCCTTAATTTCTATCTACTACTACTACTTGACATTTCTAAAGCGCTACTAGGGTTACGCAGCGCTGTACAATTTAACATAGAAGGACAGTCCCTGCTCAAAGGAGCTTACAATCTAAAGGACAAATGTACAGTCAGTCAAATAGGGGCAGTCTAGATTTCCTGAAAGGTATAAAGGTTAGGTGCCGAAAGCAACATTGAAGAGGTGGGCTTTGAGCAAGCATTTGAAGATGGGTAGGGAGGGGGCTTGGCGTAAGGGCTATCTAAATTGAGCCTTTATATCTTTTTGAAGGTGCAGTCGCCAGAACTGCACACAGCACTCCCAATACTTTATTATTCCAGTTCTTGGGTTATTGCTCAGTATTCAGCTTATACACAGAATATGTGATATAAATAACTGACATCCTATATCATTCGCACAAAATGAGTGTCAATCAAAATGTATTTTTATTTCTTTTCCAGCGTCTAATTATCAGAACATCTGACACTGAAGTTAAAATGGTATTTAAAGTCTTGCAAACCAAATGTCATTAAGATACCGTCTATTGATTTACGTGGATGTGAGTATAAATTAGTAATGCTCAAATCTGCATTATGTTTGAGGTACATGAACAAATAAGTCTTGTGATGGGGCAATCCCAGAAGCCCCTCTAGGGGGGTGGATTCACAGCAAAACAACCCTTAAGAATAAAGCTTCTGGACTTAGATCTAAGGGAGGGAAAGAAAAACTGGAATGCCCTCAGGAAGAAAGGATTAGAATTGATCCTCCTAAGCTAGAGGTGGAGTTTTCTTGTTTGGCAGCCAGGGGGAGCCTCAGTGAAACAGTCCAGCTCCCCTGGGTGACCCTGGAAAAAGCAAGATGTGCCTCATGAGGAGTGGAAGCAGGGGGTAGGAACCAGTCCCAGTCGAAAATAGGCAGGCTTGAGCCAGAAGGGCAGAGAGGAAAGAAAGCACCTGGGAAGAGGAAGGTGTTGCTCTCTCCTGCCCAGAGGTTGAGTGTAGAGAGAAACTTGGTAACCCTAACTCTGGCTGTGAAGAAAAGGGTGGTGAACCGGAAGCCTGTTAAAGGAATTCCAGGCACTGAAAAAGGCAGTTGTGGGAAGCCACAGAAAGAAGCTTATAGGAGCAGGGAGCTACCAGCTCTCAACAGTGCAGGGGGCAGACCACTGAAAGAACCCTGTGGGAGCAGGGAGCTGCCACCCTTCAATAATGGAGGGACAGACTGCTGAAAGAAGTTTGTTATTTTCCTTTTGTTTGTTGCACTTGTGTTAATACTGCTTGGCTAGAATAAAAGGAAGAAAACCCAGAGTGGACCACTTTGTGGCCTTGACCTGAACTCGGGGAAACTATAAAGATGGAAGTGTTGTGCAAGTTATAGAAGGCTTGGAGGACCACAGGATCCAGGGTTATTATCACAGAATGCATCTTAATAAAAAAACAACATCTGTTTAATTATTTTCCATTTTTTTAGGAATTCCTGCTGGTTGAAACCCAAGTTTGCTTGGTCATCCCATCGAAAACCATAGGCAACAGAGACAGCTCTAACAATGAAAACATGATTGCTTTTATATCCTTTGACAATGCAGCACTATGGCAGCAGGATGATTAGTTTAATCCAAATTACATTTTATTATCACATTCAATACACTAGTCATCCAAATCAAAGGACAATATAAATGTTTTGTAATACCCTCTTCGCCTTAAAGACCAAAGAAAGCTTAACAACTGGCTGCTATAAGCAGTGTAAAAGTTGTTACATTAAAATTGCTTTTCCCTTAGCTAGCATGGTAGATCAGTGACAAGTGTTATGCAAGAAGCAGATCTGAATATTGGGCTAGGCTTCTCTTCTCGGGGTTGGCTAGATCTGTGGATGCTACAGAGCCAACATTTCTAGTTCCTGTGTTCTCTCCCATTGCTCAAAAGGTGAAATCCAGTGGCCAGACTTGGAGAGGCATTTTTGATATAACATCTAAATCCAATGTTGGATGTTTTCTGAAAAACATGGCCGTTTGAAAGATGTTTTTGTGTGCAGTGCCGTAGCGAGGGCAGCTGACACCCGGGGCGGGTCGTCACTGTGCACCCCCCCCCCCCCGGGTACAGCACGGCGCACCCTCCCCCCTCTGGAGCACACCCCCCCCCCAGGGCGCGTACTTACATCCGAAAGCGGCGAGGGACGGGCAGGAGGACTGATCCGCCATGACTGCACGCTGCTGGGAGCTGTGTCGGCTCCGCTGGTTCCCTGCTGTCTCTGCTCCGGAACAGGAAGTAACCTGTTCCGGGGCAGAGGGAGCAGGGAACCAGCGGAGCCAACACCCCCCCCCCCCCCCCAGCGGCGTGCACCTGAGGCGGACCGCCCCACCGCCCACCCCTTCCTACGCCACTGGTTCAGTGTGTCCATCTTTTAGGACTATTTTCGAAAAAAAAAAGATGTCCAAGAGAAAAACACACAAAAACAAGCCATTGGAATATATGGGGGTGCCAGAATTCTTAGTAGACTGGCCACACAGACAGACATCCCAGCAGAGTAGTGGGACACCCTAGGGGCACTGCGGTGGACTTAACATAAAAGGTCTCATCTATTGTATGGTGAGCCCATCAAAAACCTACTGTACCCAACTGTATACCACTACAATGGCCCTTATGCCTGTAGGTGTTATCTATCTGTAGGTACAGTAGGTATTTATCCCCTGTTTACTAAACCATGCTAGCAGCTGCAATGCGCTAATGCCGACCCAGCCCATTCACTCTGAATGGGCTGTGTCGGCATTGCTGCGCAGCTTAGTAAACAATGGGGTTAGTGTTTTTTGGAGGGCTCACATGTTCCACCACAAGTGCACCATTTAGAGTGGGATATGGGCCTGGGTCTCCTTCTCTACAGTCCACTGCACTGACCACTAGGCTACTCCTGGGACCTGCTTGCTGCTCTATTAGGAATGGCCATCATATCTGAAGCAGTCAGAGAGCCTGGTATGTACTGTCACTTTCGCATCTTAGGGGGCTGGCAAGATCCCGAAAAAGTTCATGCATTTTATGCTGCTTATCCCAGAAATATACACAACAAATAAGCAGAAATAAGCAGTGGATTTTCCCCAACAGGGACATAATCGAAATGGACGCCCAAGTTTTGCTGAGGACGTCCTCGTAAAACGTCCCAGCGAAGGGGCGGGAAAACCCGTATTATCGAAACAAGATGGGCGTCCATCTTTCATTTTGATAATACGGTCAGTGACACCCAAATCTTGACATTTAGATCGTCCTTAGAGATGGTCGTCCCTAAACTTTGTTGTATCTGATTTTCGGCGATAATGGAAACTAAGGATGCCCATCTCAGAAACAACTAAATGCAAGCCCGTTGGTCATGGGAGGAGCCAGGATCGCCGGCAGATCACCAGGTTTAGATGAAATGGCTGGCTCCGTTTTCCAGCCATACTGGAAACCGCACCCGGCCATCTCGAACCCGGCGAAATGCAAGGCATTTTGGCGTGGGAGGAGCCGGCAATTGGGCGTGGAAGGAGCCAGCATTTGTAGTGCACTGGTTCCCCTGACATGCCAAGGCACCAACCGGGCACCCTAGGGAGCACTGTAGTGGACTTCAGAAATTGCTCCCAGGTACATAAGCTCCCTTACTGTGTGTGCTGAGCCCCCCAAACCACCCCAAAACCCACTACCCCAACTGTACACCACTACCAAAGCCCTTATGAGTGAAGGGGGACACCTAGATGTGGGTACAGTGGGTTTCTGGTGGGCTTTGAAGGGTTCACATTTATCACCACAAGTGTAACAGGTAGGGGGGGATGGGCCTGGGTCTGCCTGCCTGAAGTGCACTGCACCCACTAAAACTGCTCCAGGGACCTGCATACTGCTGTGATGGACCTGAGTATGGCATTTGCTAGCATGACATATATTTAAAGTTGTTTTTTGAGGGTGGGAGGGGGTTAGTGACCAGTGATCCCCGATTCTCTCCAGTGGTCATCTGGTCAGTTCAGGCACCTTTTGGTGCCTTGGTCTTAAGAAAAACAGGACCAGGTAAAGTTGTCCAAATGCTCGTCAGGGATGCCCTTTTTTTCCATTATGGGTCGAGGATGCCCATGTGTTAGGCACGCCCAAGTCCTGCCTTTGGTACGCCTCTAACACACCCCCGGGAACTTTGGTCATCCAAGTGACGGAAAGCAGTTGGGGACACCCAAAATCAGCTTTCAATTATGCTGATTTGGGCGACCCTTTGAGAAGGACGCCCATCTTCTGATTTGTGTCAAAAGATGGTCGTCCTTCTCTTTTGAAAATAAGCCTGTAAGTCAATTTAATAATGGTCTATGGACTTTTCCTTTAGGAAGCCGTCCAGACCTTTTTTGAACCCCGCTAAGTGAACTGCCTTTACCACATTTTCTGGCAACAAATTCCAGAGTTTAATTACACACTGAGTGAAGAAACATTTTCTCCGATTTGTATTAAATTTACTACTTTGTAGCTTTATCGCATGCCCCCTAGTCCTAGTATTTTTAGAAACAGTAAACAAAAGATTCACATCTACCCGTTCCACTCCACTCATTATTTTATAGACCTCTATCATATCTCCCCTCAGCTGTCTTTTATGCAAGGTAAACTTAAACTGTCAATTTATGCAGATCTCAAATGCAATTAGGGCTGTAAAATGAAGGCCATAATAAATAATATATCCAGCATTATATATAAAATACTGCCATATTTTTTAACCCACTTATACATTCCATACCATTGCCTAACATATAAGTGGTTTTCAATATTGGCCCCAAATGCCAGACAAGATTATATCTGAAAACTATAATACTCTTGTTGGCCTTTTGTTTGGGAATTGCCTGTCTACCTGGTTTCTCACAACCTAACGTGTCATTTTCTAGATAAGAGAAAGGGAAATGGGACTTGATATACCACCTTTCTGAGATTTTTGCAACTACATTCAAAGTGGTTTACATATACTCAGGTACTTATTTTGTACCAGGGACAATGGAGGGTTAAGTGACTTGCCCAGAGTCACGAGGAGCTGAAGTGGGAATTAAACTCAGTTCCCCAGGATCAAAGTCCACTGTACTAACCACTGGGCTACTCTTCCACTCCTGCTATCAACTTGCCATGTCCTTGTCCCACCAAAGGAAGAAGAAAAACCACTACAGACAGTAAGGGGCCCTTTTACTAAGCCGTGCAGGCACCTATTTGCGTACAACGTGCAAAAATTTAGAACTACTGCACGGCCCGGGCGGTAATTTCATTTTTTACTTGTGTCCACTACGCACACCTGAAAATATTTTTTATTTTCTAACGTGCGGTACTAACCGGGTGGTAATTAGCAGTGTATGTGTGCTGAAGATTACCACCCGATTAACGCATAAGACTTTACCGCTAATTCAATGGGTGGTGGTAAGGTCTCAGACCCAAAATGGATGTGTGTCAATTTTTATTTTGCCGCACGTCCATTTTCGGCCCAAAAAAAAGGTCTTTTTTTACAGGCATGCTGAAAAATGGATCTATGTGCGTCCAAAAGATGCACCTACACTAGCGCAGGCCATTTTTCAGCGCACCTTAGTAAAAGGACGCCAAAGATTTATGAACCCGTGACCTATAGCAGTTGTATGGTCAATACGGCCTAATTGAGGATCTAAGATGCAAAGAGATGAAGGTAGAATATGAGGCAGAGAAGGGTGTATTGTATCAATGCAATCAGAAAATAGAAAGTATAGGAAAATACTTTAAATATTATAATTTAACATCAAAGCCTGAAGTACTCTAATGGATTTATTACCCTTCTTCTAAAAGGTAGGTGCAGAGCAGTAGAAAAGAACAAAGACATGTAGAAACACAGTGATAACATACTCATACACTGTAAGGGGCAAGGAAAGGTTTTGTAGGGACACTACCTCCTCAAGCACATAACCCTCTTATTTCTCAAAGGAAAGATGATAGCCCCAGCAAATCAAGTGCAAATAAATTTACAGCCAACAGAGGGTGCTTGGGGTCTATTAATGAAAAGTTAACTGGCAGCCAAAGAAAGGGAAGGAAGTTCAGGAAAGATCCTGGTTGTACCACCCAATTGGGGGAAGGCGTTTTCAGAAGAGAGAGGGCTATATAACTCCTAACACCTGGCAGGAAGAGGAGCATTTTGCTCAGCCCATAGAAGTGGAGGAGTTCCCTGTGACAGAGGAAGCAAGTGAAGAGCTCATGGAATGTGAGAAGTCAATTCCTATTCTCCATGAGGCAGATGAGCAGATGAAAGTAACAATGAACACTTAAGCAGCATCTGATAAAGTGAAGAGTTGATTAAGAAATTACCTTACACAATATGGTATAAGAAATACTGAAGCTATGATTCAATAGAAAAGGGCCAGTGGCCTCTCACTTATATGTTTAATCTTTAAAAGTGGTTATGCAAAAGATTGTTTTTCTTCTTCACTTGGACTAAAAAAGGAGCTTAAAAGACTGACACCGAGGAGAAGCAGTAGGCTTATATGATGAACTCTCCTACTTACTGCTTTCATGAAATGACTATATATCTGCAAAAAATAATATTTGTAGGACATCTTTCTTACCCAATAGCAAGGGCAGGGCAGATAAATTCTCCACAAACCAGTAAAATATGCAAATGCAATGTAAACATGCAAACTGTTATGAGAAGATCCACTCGATGTGCTGGGACAGGTCTGGGTCGACAGGCCATAGAGGAAGTGGGAAGAATGTATGCTGAAGCTTCTACCATGATCAGTAACAACGGGTAAAAGCTAGTTGATGATTATATTTTTCAGCCCACTAATTAACCACAGGGATGTAGAACATATGCTAATGAAAGGTAGTCTGGAAATAAACTTTGGAAGAAAGAGCCATCAACATTAGAATGTGAGTGATTACATGTCATGCCATTCCTAAGGGCTATAATTACATTTAATTTTTCAACCATATGTGTGTGTGATCCTAGATACTGATGTGTCTCTCAGTGCCTCAAACTGTTTCTGTATTAGGTTTCTTGATATTGTGTTATAGGGATGATCTGTCATTTGCAATGAAGCCTAACAAAGAGGGATACAAAGTACAAAACAAACAATCCCAAACAAAAAGCACCAAGAGCCTTCAAGACTAGAACATGTTCTTTAATTGATAGAAGTCGAAATAATGTACATCAATGACCTGACACGGGCCGTGTTTCGGCACACAATGTCTGCATCAGGGATCATAAGTCAGTACTTTCAAAAGTGAGAAAAGGATAGCGCCAAACTGTAATAGTTGACCTTCAAAGCAGTCAAACCTCTGACACCAGAACATTAGAGGTTTGACTGCTTTGAAGGTCAACTATTACTATTCTGGATAAGGCATTTATGTGCAAACTGTTACATGTTAACAAACCCTTGTGAGTGTATGCGTTATCACAAAAAAGTGCATCTTCTTTGCAAAGAGTGCATATTCTCGGCAACATAACTCCTGTAACAAAAGATGCCCAGGAAAAAAACAAGAATTTTCCTGGAAATGACACAAAATAAAAATTTTCTGGCTGCCTGTCAGTGTTATGCTTCCTAAAATTTTCAGTGTATACTGTACCAGGTAATGTATAACAGAGAATGAACATTCAAAGTTTTGAAATGGAAAGATATTTGTGAAGGGACTGGTCACCTCAAGGGATGTACAAAATCCTCAAAAAAAGATTTCCAAGCCATCTTATCAAACATGTGGAACTCTACTAAGAGAACTAGCCAATATTCATCAGGGATTTCCAAATAGGGCTCTGCTCGGTTCTGTGTATCTGTTCACATTGCCTGCTGTAGAAGACAACTCAAATGAGGCTGAACATGCAGTAGATAAATCTGGTTCCCTTGCTCAGTTCTACATTTCTGTTTACATTGCCTGCTGTCAGGCAACGCAGGAAAGGGAAATCAGAGTAAGCTCATACAAGATCGTTACTCTATCGGTTTTCTGGCTTTTTAATCTTGCAGTTTTGCTGCATATTAAGAAACCAGATAATTGAGTGTTTCTTTGTCCTTCACATTTTTTGGAAATTGTGGACTTTTGTAAGACCCTTGACATAGGTGACTTTGCCGAAACACGGACCATGTCGAGTCTGTCCAATAAAATTTGAGCTGACACCCCCCCCTCCCAATCCTGAAGGCTCTTTGCACATTGCCTGCTGTACAATTGCTGTATTGTAAATACAGTACTCTGTATTTGTGCTCAAACTGCCTGCTGGGGACTTTGGTGTTCTTTCTATGTAGATTATCTGCAGTACAAAATGAACAGCCATGCCCTATACTGTACAAATTCTTTTTTATTTTTTTCATTGTTGATTATAGTTAATAAACAATATATTTAATTAAAGACACCCTATCCCTGTTCTTCATGCATAAAGTATGTTTTCCATGCATTCTTTAAAGGGCTACAATTGTTTTCCATATTATCCAACTTTTCACTTATCCAACAACATATCGGTCCCATTTACATCAGATAATCGAGACTGTTTTGTACAAGAAACTTTATCAACTACTCTTATAGTTAAATCACTTGCTTTATCCTTATACTTATCTGATACAGAAAATCATTTATTTGATTGTTTAATCTCAATAGCCTTGAAATTAACCATTACCCACTGGTTAAGATAATTCAAACTTAAATGCGATAATATGGTGGAACTGGATACTATTATATGGAAAATGTAAAAGAGTTCTAGAATCCAACTACCCACTGCCTAGTTGTTTTATAAAATGGAAAACACTAGGGACTAAATTCAGTAAATGGCATCCAGATTTGGGCATCAAAACAGTTGCATGCTGAGCGCTATTCTATAAACAATGCTCCAAGTTGGGCACCACTTATAGAAGAGCACATAGAGCCAGGATCTGCACCCAACTTTGGGTATAAGGATTTACACCAACTGAAACCTGGTGCAAATTCTTGCATGTAAATTAGGCATGAATCCCTCGAATTCTATAACATTATGCATATCTTTAGTGAATGCCCTTGACCTGCCTATGCCAATCGCTTGGCCACGCCCCCTTTTGCATGCATCTTTATAGGATAGTGCTTACCAAGATGAATGTATAAATCTCAATTGTTGCCGATTAACACCCAATTATTGGTGCTAATTGGATTGTTAATTAAATTGCATGTGCAAATTGGGCGTGCACCCAAATTTGCACATGGGATTTTGAGCAGCATATATAGAATCTGGGGGTAGATAATTATATTTCTACATCTATGTAATATGCTTAAAACTACCATCTCTTTCATGTGATTCTGCTTGTTATTATGTTAATACGTTGTTTGTTTTATATTATGTTAATTATACTTGATAACTAAACGATTTGAAACATGTATGAATATGGCCTCTTCGTAATCTGCACTGGCTATCCCAAGGATGAGAAGCCAGGCTGGAAGTCATTCACAGAATTCCTGCATGGCAGCACGGTACTGGTGCTGAGTCACTGCAATGGCTCACTGATTTTGAAATTTTTTCCAAATATGACCAAATCAAAGTCATTAAAAGGAGTGCTCTTTTTTGAGAAATTAATATTATATTGATTTCAGTACACAGCTCACCTGTTTCTGATATGACTGCAGATGGCATGCAACATAAAAATTAATCCCATAAATTCACAATAAAAACAAAAAATTAAACCAGTAAAAATAAAGCCTAAAAGTTTTGTTTTCAAAGGATAATCAATAATTTTAAATATTTTTCCTTGAAATTTGTAAATCAAAATTGGTTCCATGTTTACAATGCAGTCCAATTATTAGAAGGGGTCTTACAGTGTGCTAACAGGTATTGGGGTGCACTGTATACCACAAGGACCAAAGGAATAAATAGGCCTTGCAGCAGATAATGCATACTGTGTACTAGCTGTTAGCAAAACACTACCTAGGTGCTGCTAACTATAGAAGTTTGAAATAGTATTACTATAGGCACCAATAATTAGGATTTTCCCTGAAGAAATTTAGCATACCGTGTGTCAGTGGTTGGGAATTAAGGCCAATGTCAGGCAGCCTTCTATGGACTGGGTCCAGTAAATGGCAAAAACAGATCAGGATCAAGGCTGGAGTGGGCTTCGACAACAACTCCAGTAATTGGGAATTAGAACTGGTGCTGGGCAGATTTCTATGGTCTGTGCCCCAAAACCGGCAGGGAGAGACAGAGGTTAATGAAGAAGTGGAATCTGTGCAGAATACCAGATTCAACTCTGGCTACCTTGTTGGGCAGACTGGATGGACCGTACAGGTCTTTATCTGCCGACATTTACTATGGGGCCGATATTCAGACTGCGGGAAATTAGAATGGCGCTGAGCCTGGATATTGAATGCCAGGCTGTTTCTGGTGACCGTCACTGAATATCCAGTTTAATTTTGGCTGGTTTAAAGATAACAGGTTAAATCAATATTCAGAGTTAGCCAGTTAGTTTTTTAAACCGGCCAAAGAAATCCTTCGTTTTCATGCGGCCAAATATGACTGCTAATCCGCTTTTAAAAATCGGCAGACGCACTACTCGATTGTATATTCCTGTAAACCTTCTACTCCTAGATTAAGGAAACGTTTTTGTTTATTGATGTATATTTCCTAGTACTTGGATCATTTATTGTGGACAAATTATTGAAAGTATTATTTCCTTATGTTTGTATCTACAAAGTTTAGTAATATTTGCCTAATTTCCATATATTTATGTTATTGCATAAATGTAAAATGAAAATTTATAAATAAAGCATTAAAAAAAATCGGCAGATAGCCAGTTATATCAACCGAAATAACTGGCTATCTGCTATCAGCTAACCCCGGGGATTCTATATAGGGTGCCTAACATTCCATGCTGAAATCCAAGTGTATTCTATAACAACCTGCTTAAAAAGCCAATCAGCATTGTTAGCAGCACTTAATAAGTGATAACGAGCACTAATTGACAATAATTAGAATTTAAGTGCACAAATCACCAAGCGTATTCTGTAATGCAATGCACCTATATTTTAATGTGTGAAAGCAAAAAGGGGTATGATTATGGGTGGGGGGCGTTCCAAAATTTACACGCAGTTATAGAATATGGCCCTCTGTGCCTTAATCTATGTGCCAGGATTTATGCCATGCTTTCGTTGGTGTAAATGGAGGTGCGCAGATTTAGGCACTAGGATATCAACTAAGAGTATTCTATATTTTGCACCTAAATCTAGGTACCGCTTACCGAATATTCTTAAGCGGAATTGTTTTCCACATGGATTTTTTAGGCACTATATGTAGAAACTGTGGATAGTCAGTGAGGGATAACTGGTTATCCTTAGCTGAATATCAGCAGATAGCTGGTTAAATGCGATTTAACCAGTCAGCAGCCATTCTGGCTGGTTAAATAGCACTGAATATCGGAGGGTATGTAACTATGGGGTTATTTTCAAAGCACTTAGATTTACAAAGTTCCATAGGTTACTAAGGAGCTTATTTGTGAAAAAGAAAAACGTCTAAAAAGTGGCATAAAGGAGAAATTAGATCTTACCTGCTAATTTGCTTTCCTTTAGTCCCTCCGGACCGGACCAGGATTGGACTGATGGGTTGTGCTCGCCTACCAGCAGGTGGAGACTGAGAAAAAACTCTGACTCTAGAGAGCCAATAGGAGCCCTGGCCATGTGACCTTAGCCTCAGTATTTGAATAACAAAGCAGGAAAGAAAGAAAGACCTTCTGTGCCGTATGGAATCCTAGCAGCCACAAAGCACTCGGCAATGCCAAGTATCAGAGCTCACCAGCAACTCTCACCAGAGAAGTGGTATGGCCCAATATGTATTACAGCTCACCAGCAACTCTCACTAGAGAAGTGGTATGGCTCACTTGTACTATAGCTCACCAGCAACTCTCACCAGAGAAGCGATATGGCTCACATGTAATATAGCTCACCAGCAACTCTCCCCAGAGAAGTGGTATGGCTCACGTATAATATAGCTCACCCGCAACTCTCACCAGAGAAGTGGTATGGCTCACTTGTCTTATAGCTCACCAGCAACTCTCACCAGAGAAGTGGTATGGCCCACTTAAGATTTTATATATATTCCATCAACTGAGCTTACCAGCAACTCTCACCAGAAAAGTGGTAAATCATATTTAAGGTTTTATAGATTTTCCAGCAACTGAGCTCAGCCACAACTCTCACCAGAGAAGTGGTATGGCGTATTTAAGGTTTTATAGATAGATTCCAGCAATTGAGCTCACCAGCAACCACCAGAGAAGTGGTATAGACCACGTAAAGTTCTGTATATATATATAGTATTGTTCCACGAATCGTAAAGGAATGAATACACTTCCTACTGAATACACTTCCTACTTAATAAAAGAAGCTAAAGAGTAGAGAGAACATGGGAGGGGCCTGGTCCGGTCCGGAGGGACTAAAGGAAAGCAAATTAGCAGGTAAGATCTAATTTCTCCTTCCTTAGCATCCCTCCGGACCGGACCAGGATTGGACTGATGGGAAGTACCAAAGCAGTAATCTGAAGGGAGGGACCCTATGAAAACTGCAGAGAAATGTTCATGCTGCATAGGCCACCTGGCGACAACTAACATGTAGTGTGTCCCAATGAGCAAAATAAAATGAAACTAGGACTAAGTTGCCAACTTACCAATGTGCACCGAGAGCACCAAAAATCGCCATAGTAAGAATAGAGCCCGCTTCTGAAGTTGTGGAATATGTTGTAATACGCTGTGGAACTGCCCTCTCAGCGAGAAGAGAAATAGACATTCTCATTTCCTTGATCCTTCGCGATATAGCGGGTTAGAAACAATGAAAAACTTTTACGCCTACTGGCTAGAAGGACAAAACCAATAAGAAAAAACCGATTGGGAAAGGTGAAAACTTTAAACTACAGCAGACCGAAAAGAAGTTACCAACCGTAGAAGTATTCCACACATAGATCTACTTGCTGCAATGGCTACTGGGAAACACTGCTTGAAGAGGAAAACTTTATAGAAAAAGTTATGGCTACTAGAAAACAGAACTTTAAGAGTCTGTTCACCTAGTTCACCTAGCTGGTGGACGAAGCGGGAGGTACAGGTGCAGGACTCCTTTAAGAAACCGCTTTGACAGTGGATGCTGCATAAGCGTGCGGTTGTCAACAGTATCATGCATCACTGATAGAGCTGCCAAATGAACTCTAATGGATGAGTAAGACAGACAAGATTTTGCAAGATGCAGAAGATATTCCAAAACATGCAAAATGGATACTGTTTGTGGAATGAAGTGGCGAGAGGAGTACCATAGAGTGAACCGTCGCCACTTTGATTCATAGGACTTTAATGTAGATTTCTGTCTGGAAGCAATTAAAACTTGAAGTACTTCCTGCGAAAATATCAAAGATGTTGCAGACCCAGTAACCACGCCATAAGTTTGAGTGACTGGGGGTCCGGATATAGAAGGGTGCCTTGGTTCTGCGTAAACACCTAGTGAGATGATGGAAGAAACGCATAAAGAAGGCTGAAAAACCCCTGCTGGACGTTGGCATCTGTCCCTGTCTCCGTCAAGACTGTTGCTGAACGGAAGAAGCAAGAAATGTTCGTGAGCCTGAAGGCAAAAAGAGATAGCCCTGAAGTGTCGCAGTGAGGAAGTAAGGCTGAAAAAATGAGAGTCCATTCACCTAAATGCAGGGTGACACAACTAAGAAAAAATGAGTACAAACTCAAGAGTATACTCTTAACTCCTCCTTGGCGGATGACATAACCCATTGCCATGGCAAGGACCAACATAGCTCTCTCCGCCTTGTTTGTCAGTAGGGAAAACAAAATTCACCCGAAGGTAAAACGAATTGCTGAGGTCCCCCAGAAAAAAAAAATATATACAAACAAGCTTCTGCCAAAAAGCGTACTGCACGAAGCATCCCAATGACAGAACTAAGGTTCTTGAGATAACTAGATGACACTTAAATAGTGCGATTGATGACCCTGAGATTCGCAATAGGATGAAGGAAAATTCCTTCTTGGGCATTAGAAAGTAAAATTGCATTCTGCAGAATAGAGCGAGGAAATGGCCGAAGGCCCAAGGTCACCAAGAAAAATATAAACTGGGATGTTTGCAGAGGAGACAAAAGACTGTGCGCCAACCTGACTAAACAAAGAGAAAATCAGAGATATCTGATGAGAGATCAAATGAGAGATCAAATGAGAGGCCTGGCTACAATCACCACCCAACCTAGAGACTGTAAGAAATGCAACACCCGGTGCGTGACCTGAGAACTCTGCTGATAAGACTTTCTCCAATTAGGCAGTCGTCTAGGTAAGAATGAAATGACCCTAAGAGCGCAATGAACATCCTCTTAGATCTATAAAAGAACGGAAGAGAGAGTACTGCTGAAAATGACCGGTTAATGCATAAGCAAAAAACTAGCCATTCTCTGGATCCTGAGGAGAAGAGGAAGGGTGACCAAGGACACCAGTTAAATAGGGCTACAAACTCCAACCCTATCTCTATGGCGTTCCATAGTTGGGTAAGTTCTGAATATAGAAAGTTCTGAATATAGGAGTCCACCAGCTATGGTAGTACGCTCCGGACAGAAAAAAATTGTCCCAGTATGAACGTCTGATTCACCGGCCTGTAATTTCTTGGATCTCCCTAATCCACATACCACTAATCCACGTACCACGGTCATGCGTCCTCCCTCACTGAGAGGTAGATTGTAAGCTCCTTTGAGCAGGGAACGTCCTTCTTTGTTAATTTGTACAGCACTGCGTAACCCTAGTAGCGCTCTAGAAATGTTAAGTAGTAGTAGTAGTACCAGACTCACACCCAATAGATATGAATGTTGAGCTTGTTTCAGGTTAAAACACCGAACCTAGGCCCAGGGTCCCCGGTGTTTCTAGTGGTGAACAGCCATGGCAAATATTGTATGCGTTAGTTTGCAGAATTACTGCAAAGCCTTGCTTTTGGAGCAGAGATTTCTGTTCGATACTCTCGTGAGAGGTTTTTTTTTTTTTTTTTTTCTTTTCTTTAATGCTGTTCTGGCTGTAGAAAGGTGGACATTTGAGCTTCCCCAGAATGGCAAAACTTATGTACCTATGCCCATTAGATATGAATGCTGGACTTGATGGACTTTAGGCCTTACCCAGCATAACCATACTTATGTACCTATGGTATAAATACACAGGAAGTGAGTGAATCCCCTTCCAATTGAAAGAACACTCTGGAGTGAAGGCGCATAGAATGAAAATGAAAAAGGACAAACTTGGAAATTACCTGTAACGAAAAAAGTGAAGTTGTGCCACAGCCACTTGGTGAAGGCATTGTAGACAAGACTGTATCTGAATTCAAGAAAGCTTGATATAACATCAGGTCTCTAAGGAAGAGGAAGACATAGCAGATGGTATGTATAGGCATACTGGACCAAACCAGGATGTTTATAATCTGCCAATGCTGAACTGATAGAGTAGTGACAAACACGAGTAGATGGTTTGAGGACTGTCCACTATCTTTAAGTGAAAGAATGACTTTATTCTCTAAGTGACCATATGTCCTGTAAAAACCAGAAGAAAGCTAAAATGAAAAATGAGAGGCTTCAAGGCAGTTGGAAAAGAAGGGAAGACATGAATAAAGCATGCCTGCTAAGGCAGCTGAGTGACTGGGAGCTTGGTAGACAGGACTGTCCCTCAGAGAATATGAAAGAGCTGATATATCCCCATGGCATCTGAACAATATACTGTATGCCTCTAGAGAAGGCTTCTTAAAGTCGGAAAAAGAAAACACTGTGTAACACTACAGCCATTGAGAGTGTCTGTTAAGTTCTTAAAACACTATATAACATCATACGCATGGAGTAAAATGCTTGAAAGGAACTAAGATATTATGGTCAGAATTGCAAAGTACCAATCAATTGACTCTTAGACAATGTAGTCCTATTCACCAGGGAATGAGAAAGACAGAAATTTACTCTATGCCTATAGAGAAAGTTTCTAAAGTTCTTAAAACACTGTATAATACTACAGCTATTGAGGAAAATGCTTGAAATGAATTATGATATTATGATAAGATGCAGATTTTCCACCAGGCAATGAAAAATGACTGAGCACCAGAAAAAACTAGTGTTAACAGCCCCATGATACATAGAAATTTAAAAGAAGAAAAGCTTGTTATATATCCATATATGAAAGGAGCCCCCTTTCAACCAAATATTGCCTGCTGATGTGAAGAGCATTTTAGAATACGCCGTTCAGCACATACAAAAGTGTACACATCTTGGAGCCGAACTGCTCTATGAACTGCAGCCTTACCTTCAGCAGAGAGATCCCCGACTGATAAGATGGAGGGAGAAACAAAATGGCCGCCGTTCGCTCCACTGGCCCTGTGGCGATCGTCGACAGCGCGCCCGACACCTCCGAACAAGCGGAGCCCAGTGGAACGGCGAAGAAACAACAGCCGGCGAAAAAGGCCCCGAAAAAACTGGAGGCAGCACCGGACCCGAAGAAACCTTGAAGGGAGAGCAAAATTTACATGTTCCGGCTGCGTGAACTGCGCGACGCTGACCGACAGCAGCTGTTTGAACTTTTAAGCCATATCGGAAAAAACAGGTGGCCGCGCTTACGCGGTTCGCACCTTTCTTTTTTTTTTTTTTTTTTCATTTGTTTAAACTGCCGCCGCCAAAACGCAAGAAAATGGAGGAAATTAAATCTGACGAGAAAAATCGCTGTTTAAAGTCACAGATACTGAATTATTTTCTTCTGTTTGTTTTTTTTTTTTTTTTTATAACCCCTCAATCATAATAAAACACTGGAGCTGCCTGCTCGTTAGAAGTCTGGGGAAAGAAAGGCTGCTTCTTTGAATTTACTTTTATTTGATTTAATTCTTTTAAAGCAGCTACCTGTTAAAAGTGGCTGCCTCTCCCAAAGACGGTACACCTTTCCAGAGAAAGGGACGGCCCTTCCCTGCTAAGCCAGGGAGATGGGGAGGAAAGGGGGTGGACTCGAGACACCCGAGTTTAACACCCCCGAGGCTGTCAAAGAAAGAAGAGAAAGGAAACCCTGTCAAGCCTCTAAATAAGATTCCAGGCACAGAAGAATTATCACAAATATCTGTAATATCTAAAGAGAAAAGGAGAGAGACTAATGGGCTCACTTCCTACCTGCTGGGAGACTGAGAAAATACTGAGGCTAAGGTCACATGGCCAGGGCTCCTATTGGCTCTCTAGAGTCAGAGTTTTTTCTCAGTCTCCACCTGCTGGTAGGCGAGCACAACCCATCAGTCCAATCCTGGTCCGGTCCGGAGGGATGCTAAGGAAGCAGCGTTTGGAAATTTTTTTCTCACAACGGCCAAAACAATATTTTGAAAACAAATGTTTACATGTTTTTCTATGAAGTCCATCAGAAGTGTGTTCAAAACACAAGGGGGCATGTTGGGGGTGTGTTAAGGGAGGGATCTGGACATTCCTAAGACCTGGACGTTTTACAGATATAATGGAACAAAACAAAAACGTCCAGGACTAAAACTAAGACATTTTGAGCTAGACCTGTTTTTATAATGAATAAGGCACAAAAGGGTGCCCAAATAACCAGATGACCACTGGAAGGAATCAGGGGTGACCTCCCAATACCCCCCCTGCCTGAGATGTTAGAGTCAGGTCTATTATAGCAGCATCAGGTCCCTGGAGTAGCGTAGTGGTCAGTACAGTGCAGTGCACCATGGTGTGAGGG